>NC_081293.1:60312500-60937500 GCF_030435805.1 Mustela lutreola
GATCCAAGCTCAGCGAGGAAGGAGTCTGCTTCTCCCTCTCCTTCTGTCTCTCCCCCTGCTTGTCCCCTCTCCATCTCTCTCTCTCTTTCAAATGAATAAATAAAATCTTTAAATAAAATAAAATCTGCTTCAGTACCTTTAAAAATATATGAATCCTATATTTATAAATGAGATTTTAATAGTGAGTATGATATTGTAATAAGCAGTATTAAAAGTATTGATTATTGAATAAATGATGCCAGTATATTTATCTGGAAGAATCTAAATTCACTCCCTTCCCTTAAAAGTAGAATGTAAAAATAAAGATTGTTAAAACATAAATGTAAAAAATAAGTCAGTAGAATTTCCAGAAGAACTCTTAGAAGTCTACTTGTACTACAAAGAAAAGAAAGAGAAGTTATTAATTAAAACTAAAAACTTGGAAGTTTAAAAAAAATATATATATATATAATATATATATATTTAATTGTATAGATGTTAATGAAATTATAACTGATATTTAAGTTCAATTAAAAATATGATATTGTCTATTAAAACACAAAATATACTCAGCAATTCCATTCTTGATAATCCATCCCATAGGATGGAAGGTACAAGTATATAAGAATACGGATATTTATTACAGTATTACCTATATTTGCCAAAAATACCAAAACAAAATGAATTCCTACTGATAGGTAAACAGTTGAATGTATTTTGCTATAAATCACATCTAGAAATACTAGGAAGTTGTTAGGAAAAATTAATTAGAATTTTGGTGACCTAAAGTGATTCTTATATTGTGTATACAAGTAAAAAGAACAAGATGCTATATGTTGTGTATAATTTAATATTTTTGTATAAAAGTAATAACAAAACCTATGTATTTACTTGAATTATGTGCTTATGCCATATTTTATGTTATATATAATTATATGAGCATATGGGAAACTATGGAAAAATAAACACTGCTCTGGTTATATGAGATACTTGAATGTTTAAGTATTATTTGGTAGAGGAAGTAGAAGGGTTGAAAAAATAAGCCAAAAGGGAAATGAGGATGAGGACAGCCTTTAAAAATACTATGATAAATCACATTTTGTGTTTAAATCAATTTTGTGTTCAATTACTTATGTGGAATATACAAGTCATGTATTTGGAACATATATGTCACTTATGCAAGTATATGTTTGGAATATTTATGTACCTATGTATGTCTATGTAATAATACTGTGTAGTGTATGTATATAGATACAAATATACATATACATATAGATATAAATAAACAAATGCTTTTTTAAACTGAACTGCAACAGTTTGTCAAATCTCCACTGCTTTTTGTTTCTTCACTTGCACATATGTGTATTTGATGGAAAAACTTTATGATTGGAAAATACAAAGTACTATTTTAGCAATGCCACTGATTCTTTGTGCATTCATACAAAATACTTCACAACTTCTTTGTTTAATAAGAAATATATTTCCTCTAAATGAAATCATTTCTTTAATACAAATGCAAGACCCTTTTTACACATTGTGGCTTAGTTATTTTACCTACCAAAGCTAAACAGCCTCAACTCAGTGGCAGAAGAGACACTTTTAATACAACCAACTTTTAGGGGATTCTAAGATGCAGTCTAGGAAAACAATCATATTTGTTCGGTATATGTATTTTTTTTTTCTTTATTAACTCCACTTTCAAAAATTTTATGTTTTCTTTTCTATTAACATAAATTGTTCTTCATATTTTTTAAGATTTCAACATTATAAGTAATTATGTATAAATCAAATACTTCAATGTTTAAAATCGGGTTTCTTAAAAAGCAGCATCAAGGGTGTCTGGGTGCTCAGTTGGTTAAACAGGTGCCTTTGGCTCAAGTCATGATCTTGGAGTCCTGGAATGAGCCCAGCATTGGTAGGTCCTTGCTCAGTGGGGAGTCAGCTTCTTCCTCTGCCCCTCCCCCTGCTAGTGCCCACACTCTCTCAAATAAATAAATGATATATTTAAAAAATAGCTTCTGAATAATGGAAAAATTCTAAAATATCACATTTATTAACAAAATGTTTTTGAACTTGATTTACATGCTTTATCTGGAATTCAACTTCATTTTCCTTGCATACAACTATCTAAATACCCCAGATTTTCAAGTCCATAATGAGTGCCATTTCTCCCAGAAGCTTATCCTGATAAATTACACTGAATTCTATCTCCTTTGCTTTCATACAACATATAGCTACTAAATAATTACATTTATTTTATACTCTCTTCAATTTAGGGCTTGTCATTTTGGGGACTTGTGCTTTTTTAAAGACCAAACTTACTGTTTCAAAACTGTAGTTTCACCTCCCTAGGAGAATTTTGAGCATGAAATTTATAAATATTTATTTAATGAGTATGTGATTAAGACCCAAAGAACTAACTAGCATTATGTTCTAAAGAAAAATACTAGATGAATCCCTATTGAACTCAGAAATTAAAGAGGCACATTTTTACTATGAACTGGATCATGTCTTCTTAAAATATATATGTTGAAGTTGTAACAACATATTTGTATTTGAAGATGGAGGTAGTAAAGTTTAGATCAGGTCATGTGGTTAGGGAATTCATGAAGGGAGTGCCCTTATAAGAAGACACACCTGAGAACTTCTCTCTCTCTTTCTCTCTCTGTCTTTTACTCTCCCTCTCTCCCTCCTCACCCCCTTCCTCTCTCTCTCTCTCCCTTTCTCTTCCTTTCTATCCCTACCTCTCTATCCCTTCAGTGAAAAGACAGAGTGACATGGTGGCTGGCCAGACCCAGAGCCCTCACCAGATAATGAAACAGGCCAACCCCTTGATCATGAACTTCTTCATCTTCAGAATGATGAAAAATAAAGACCTGTTGCTCAAGACTCCCCATTTATGGTGTTTGTTATGTCACCCCAAGGTAACTAAGACATTCTCACATTTCTTAAAGTGCTAGCCAGTGAAATTAAGCAAAAAAAAAAATAAATAAATAAAAAAAAAATAAAAAAAAAATAAATTAAACAAGAGAAAGAAATAAGTTAAAGACTTTGTAAAGGAGAAGGGAAAGCTGTGATTTAGAGATTCTATTCTTCAATAGTTATAAATCTGAAGAGAATCAGTAGAAAAATTGTTCAAAAGACAGAGAAAATCAGTAATTTGGCTGATTAAAAGTTAAGACAAAAATTGCAATTGTAATTATATACAAAAAACTACAAAATAAAAGTATAAATGGATTTCAACCTCAATTGTATGATACCATTTACACTTAACAAAATAGTAGAAAAGTATATCTTTAAAAAAAAAACATGACTCATCAGGAAAATACCCCAAATTAATGATAATAATAATAGTGATAATATATAGTAACATAAAAGTTAGGTCCGTGGCCCTGGGAATGCAGGAGGAACAATAAAATGGCCGCCAGGCCGCCAGCTTCCCCTATCCAAGGACTTTCCTGCCAGGACATCTGTGAAGGACACATCTCTTTGAGTAAACTGAAACCTATGTGAGAAACAGAAACCAACCTCTTTGGGACTTTTCAACCCCCAATCTCTAACCTTACCAAATATGGTTATGAGTCCCCACCCTGCCCTGGCCTAATAAAAGCTCACTCAACCCCTTCCCTTGTGTGACTTCCCTGACTCTCCTCTCCTAAGTCACGGAATCTCTACTGAGGGCGCCTTTAATAAACCTTGCCTTGTGCCTATCTCGCCTGGTGTCATGTTTATCTCGTCTGTAAAACCTTACATTTGGTGTGGACCCCTGGGAGGAGATCAAACCCCCACCCTGGTGAGGAGGCTCTCTTCTCTCCCTACTCAGACCTGGACCTGCCTCTCTGAACACCACTTCCAAAGCCGTGGTGAGTTTCCCCCAATTACACGTCTTTCTGGAAAGCCCTGTCCCAATCGTGGCAGTGTCAGGGTAGAACCCACTGGCCACCAGGTGAACTCTACGACTCCAGGAATTGGGAGATGTCCTAATTTTGTGGCAGTTGACACTGTCTTTCCTCAACCCAGTGTTGGATGAGGGGACACCTTCCTCCAGCCCTCAGATTGCCCGGCAAGGAATCATGGGGACCTCCCAATCCAAATTGGACCCCAAAACACCCTTAAGGTGTCTATTGGCTAAACTTTAAACTTAAGACCCTGGAACTGGACCAGGACCTATGAAAGCGATGTCTCGTACATTACTGTACCGTCGCATGACCACAATACCAATTAGACAATCAATCCCAATGGCCTCCAGAAGACACTTTTGACTACCAAATTCTCACAGACCTAGATAACTTCAGCAGACACCAAGGCAGTGGGCTGAGGTCCCTTATATTCAGGCTTTCTGAACTGGTGCTCTCATCTACACCTACCCCTCCCTACTCCTATCCCAACTCCTGAAAAAACTTACCCCTTTCCATCCTGGTATTGCCCCCACCGACTCTCCCCTCACATCTTCTTTTTGGCCAACCCTGATAACTACATAAAGAAGTTACAGTATCTGGCCCAGGCCTGTGGTCTCACGTGGCATGACCTACATGTGGTCCAAACACCACCCTCACCACAGAGGAGAGGGAGCGCATTCAGGTTGCTGCCCAAGAACATGCTGATCAGGTCCATCTCACTGATACCACCATGCCCGTTGGCGCTCAGGTAGTCCCAGCTGTAGAACCCAGATGGGACTATCAGAATGGCCAAGATGGCCACCAGCTCCATGACTGAGTCTACATTTCCATCCTGCCCACATTTCTCTAATCAATGACACACCGTGGAGGACTTAAGCCTATCATCAACAGCCTTCTGTAGCAGGGTCTCCTTATCCCCATTAACTCTCCATGCAACACCCCTATCCTTCCCGTTAAAAAAACCTCAGGAGTCTATCGCCTGGTACAGGACCTAAGACATTAGGTGGCAGGTTGGGCAATAAGGGATGGTATTATGACCAGGACAAAATTGCCCTCCTGAATGGCCTAATCCACACCCTCATTATTGACACCCACCAGTATCTCCACATCACTCCAAAGGCCCTATACCAATTTCCCCAACCTCTCTTTCATCACCCCATCCTCCAAAAGACCATTAAGGATGTACACCAGGCTTGCAGAACCTGTTCTGAGGTCAACACCCAGGGTGGCCTCCACAGACGGGGACCCACCCATCAGCTCTGCGGGCATCAGCCAGGCAAGGACTGGCAACTTGACTTCACTCACATGCCTCGACACAAAATCTTCAGATACCTACTAATTCTTATAAACACCTTCACAGGCTGGATCGAGGCATTCCCCACAGCTAGGGAAACAGCAGACGTGGTTGCCACGATTCTCATTGAGCACATCATCCCGAGATTTGGACTCCCTCAAACCCTGCAATCAGACAACGGACTGGCCTTCATCTCCAGCATCACACAACAAGTCTCCAAGAGCCTCAACATTACCTGGAAACTCTATATCCCTTATCATCCCCAGTCCTCGGGTAAGGCTGAGAGGGCCAACAGCCTCCTCAAAGAGCAACTCACTAAACTCACTCTTGAAACTCACCTCTCTTGGCTAAACCTTCTCCCACTAGCACTCTCCCGACTCAGAGCCTCTCCTTGCGGACTGTCAGGACTCAGCCCCTTTAAACTCTTGTACAGCAGCCTCCCTGCTTCTCCTTCACCCCTCTTATCTTATCTGCCCTATATGACTCTCCTGCAGCCCTTTTATGGGCTCATGCAGATGTGACCATCCCTGCTGCTTACAGCCCAGGCGGAGAATTCCCCCAGGTGCTAAATCCCGGGGACCAGGTTCTCCTATGAGAATTTCACCCAAAATCTTTGCAGCCCACATGGACCGGCCCCCATACGGTTATTCTTACGACTCCCACTGTGGCAAAACTTCTGGGACACCACCCGTTGGTACACATCTCCAGCCTAAAGCGAGCTCCACCATAGGATGGCTGGACTTCCCAGACCCTGGGGCCGATGCAGTTGCAGATTTCCCACACCACTTCTCCTCACCCTCCTCCTTCTACCCCCTCATAGCTGCCCCTCTGGTGACCCTGGCTTCAGGTGGCACTTCTTCCTAGTGGAAACTTGGGCCCATGGGGATAACACACAGTCTAGTCAGCTGGTCACCACAGATTGCCAGCCAGGAGGGTGCCAGCCCTAATGGAAATGGCCATCCTCACTACCCTCCTCCCCCAGCAGAAAAGGGCTGTATTTCTTCTCCTGGTCATCAGGGTCTCCTTAAAGTTTTCCTTAGTGGTCACTGGACTGGGCACCGAGGCCCTAGCCCACTCCATAAACACTCGAGATTTATCCAAACTGCTCCAGACAGCCATCAAGGCCTCAACTGAGTCCTTGGCATCCCTACAGGGGCAGATTACCTTAGTGGCCCAGGCTCATATACATGAGGTTTCCAGAGTCACTGTCAACCAGCTCCTCCTGCATCCCTACTCTCGCCTGCCCACATCCGAGGAACCCTATGATAACGCCCCCTGCCAGCAAGAAGTAGCCAGATCTGAGTCACTGCCCCATTACATCAAAAAGGTTGGAATGTTAGTTCCGCGGCCCTGGGAATGCAGGAGGAACAATAAAATGGCTGCCAGACCGCCATCTTTCCCTACCCAGGACTTTCCCGCCAGAAGGACATCTGTCAAGGACACATCACTTTGAGTAAACTGAAACCTGTGTGAGAAACAGAAACCAGCCTCTTTGGGACTTTTTAACCCCAGCCTCTAACCTTATCAAATACGGTTATGAGCCCCCGCCCTGCCCTGGCCTAATAAAAGCTCACTCAACCCCTTCCTGCCTGTGACTTCCCCAACTCTCCTCTCCTAAGTCGCAGAACCTCACCCGAGGGTGTCTTTAACAAACCTTGCCTTGCGCCTATCTCGCCTATCTCCCCTGGTACCGTGAGTTTCTCGCCTGTAAAACCTTACAATAAATAATAATAGTAATTAGAATTTATTCAGTGATCATTTCCATGTGCCAAGGCCTGTTCTTAGCACTTGTGTGCATTAATTTGTAATACTCACAACTCTGTGGGTAGATATTATTTTCATCCTTATTTTACAGAGGAGAAAATTGAGGCATACAAATTTTACATGGCACATCTCAAGTCACACAACTAATAATGTAAAACTAGTTCCTAACTATGTAGCACAAACATATTAAGAGGAAGAATAGAGATTTCAGCATTCATTCTATAATATAGTTATGGTACATAGATATATAATACAGTTATATAGGTTTAGTATATAGTGTATAGTATATAGCATATGGTATATCTCTTTAGAATATAGAATTGTCTATGTTAATGAAAGACAATAAACCATGAAGTTACCATGCCATTTCTGAACAAAAATACAAAATAATCTAAGTATTACTTCCTTTATCCCGTCCAACATATCTTGGACAAAATAGTCTTTAAATCATATCTTGGACTAGTAAACTGATTCAAACAACGAATAAAAAGAATGATAACAAATGAGATTGCCCCAAAGATGCAACTTTTTACTTGGGCTTAAATGAAAATGTTTCAATTTTAGTAGATGTGCTGCCGAAGCGAGATCTAAAATGGAAATGTTTCAAAAAGAACTAATAGAAAAAGAATCTCACCATTTCAAGCAATTCAAGCCTATATCTGACAGTGATTGATGGACAGTCTTTACCAAATTCAACAGAACACATGCAATTTCAAGCAGTTGCCACGAAAACATCCTTCATAATTCATCAGAAGAAGAACAGCATTAAGAAGGTCTAAAAGTTCCTGTGGAAGTTCCTTCTCATCATTAGGGAAGTCTAACACAGCTTTGTGTACTTTTTTCCTTTAAGATTTTATTTATTTATTTGAGAGGGAGTGAGTATGAGCAGGGTGAGGGGGAACAGAGGGAGAGGGAGAAGCAGGACCTCAGGATCATGACCAGAGCTAAAGGCAGATTCTTAACCGACCGAGCCATCCAGGCACCTGAAATTTGATTTTTCTTATTCAGTTTGATCGCTGTAGCTGGGATTATATAATTGCTAAAATGGAAGTTCAATAAAATTATAATTCTTAGCATAGTCTTTATAAATGTAGTTTATCTAAACTGAATTTCATGAGTAACTTGTCTCCTGTTCCCCTATTTCTACACAACATAAGGATGATATTTTCATTTTTATTTATCAAGGCCCCAGAACACCAATGGTAGTTTTGTACTGGTAGTCTCACAACTGGAAACATTTAAGATCCAGAGTTTATTTCTGGTAATAAATTTACTCTAGCTTTAAGAATATGTTTACTGGGCGCCTGGGTGGCTCAGTGGGTTAAGCCGCTGCCTTCGGCTCAGGTCATGATCTCAGTATCCTGGGATCGAGTCCCGCATCGGGATCTCTGCTCAGCAGTGAGCCTGCTTCCCTCTCTCTCTCTCTGCCTGCCTATCTGTCTACTGTGAACTCTCTCTGTCAAATAAATAAATAAAATCTTTAAAAAAAAAAAAAAGAATATGTTTACTTAAATAAATCTTAGTTTATGCAAAGATAAAGGATCAACAAATGATGATGCCAAACTAGGTTTCTAAAGACAGGGTGAAAATAAATATGCTGGCAGAGTCAATACTCAGGCTTATGTAGCTTACCTATGTAGCTAAAATTCTTATAGGTACATATGTGCAGTACTTATGAACAAGACTACATATACCTATGGAGGAAAGAGTTTTCAACCTGAAAGTAAGTGCATATTGAGAAGAAGATATAGCTATGTATGTGTTTTTTGTCAAATTACTTTAAATCTTTTGGTTCTTTTTTCATACCAACACACTTTTGATCTGGTACATTTTGACATCAAAGGGGCTGAAGTGGGCATTTGGAAATATCTTCAGAATAATCAAGGCCTCCTCCCAAGGGAATTTTTTTTTTTTTTTTTTTTTTAAAACCAGGGTCTAACCAACTGCAGTTTTACCTTATCTTAAACCTGGTGGAAGGGAAATACTGTTACAAGATTTCTTTTCCTTTAGTGCCCATAGTTCTTGGTCATGCTGCTTTCCAGGAATGAAGAGGTACACGAGACAGGGTAGGGGTCATCAGCAAAGCAAAGTTTATTGTGCCATAGTAAAATCTATTGAGAATAGTACAAAGCTTCTAAAAAGAGAGGGGGCCGGAGAGGTTTGCCACTGGAGTTTCCAAATCTAGGGGTTTTTATAGGCTTGCTGGTGGTCTGTTTCAGTCTGATTAAAACCCTCCCCCCACTCCCATTCTGCCCCTCATCCAGTCAGCTTTTGTCATCTATCTGTCACAAGGGAAAGAGTGGAGGACTTCCTTCTAGGGTGGTGTAAAATCCTTTTAAGGGTGATTTCCTCTTGGGGGAGGGAAGGGTATTCCCTGTTTGCCTTTCTTCAATACCTAGCTCTAGTCCCTATGGACTTCCTATTTTACCTAACTGGGGTGGGGTGGGGAACACTGGAAAGCATTTGATCAGGTCACATAAAGGGACCTGTGATCATTAAGACTGAGAAATAATCCTAGGACTACAGCATGCTTCCTTTTCCCCATTAGGTAATAAATTGGAATAAGACTGAAGACAAAACAAAACAACCTGCATGTCTCAGACCTTATTAAAAAAATCTCTAGGGAAACCCAATATATTAAAAGAGAGAAAAAAAAAAAAAGAACAACAGAGAAAACTTTAATCTCTGAAACAACTAGAGTAAATGGTTAACACAGCCCAACTCCTAGCTAGATAAACAAAGCTTGACCTTAAATGCCTATTTCAGTTTCTTTTGCCCTATATATCATATTTGGGTTTCAACAAAATATTAGAAAGCATACTGAAAACACACTTTGAAAAGACAGAGCAAGAATTACAAATACATTCAGATATAACAATAATGGAATCATTAGACCTGGAATTCAAACCACCATGATTAATAAACTAGGATCTTTATTGGAACAAAATGACAATATGCAAAAACAGATGGGTAATGTAAATGGAGCAATGGAAATTCTAAAAATGTGTTAAAAGGAAATGCTAGAAATAAACACTGTAATGTAAATGAAAAATGACTTCAATTAGCTCATCCATAGAATGGAAAAGAATAAAGAATCTTTGATCCTGAAGAAATATCAATAGAAATGTCCCAAACTCTTTGAAACTCTTTTTCAAAGAGAAAAAAAATATGTAAAATATAGAAGATTATGTCCAAGAACTGTGAAGCAGTTACAAGAGGTATAACATGCACGTAGTAGAATAACAAGGAGAAGAAAGAAACAGAAGAAATATTTGAAGAAATAGTGAGAATTTCCTCAAATTAATAAGACACCAAACCAGAAAGTTCTCAGAGCACTGAGTGAGAAAAATACAAAAGAATTTAAACTTAGGTATAACGTATTCAAACTGTAGAAAATCAAAGGCACGGAGAAAAATCTTGAAAGAAGCCGGAGTGGGAAAAATCACTTTATCTATAGAGAGACAAGGGTAAGAAGAAGAGGCGAAGTGGATATTTAAAGGAAATAACCACTATAATAGTTTTCTAGGACTGCTGTAAGACAGGACTACAAACTAGGTGATTAAAAATGCAGAAATTTATTGTCTCTTAGTCCTGTGATGTAGTCAAGCTGTCTGCATGGCCAAGTTCCATCTTAACTTCTTGAAGGAATTTCTTCTTGCCTCTCTTTGCCTTCCAGTTGTGGCCAACAATCCTTGGCATTCCTTGGTTTGCACCTGAATCATCAGTTCCATATCTGCCTGAGGCATCAGGTCCCCATTGCATATCGTCTTCCTTCTGTGTATGTCCGCCTACATTTCCCTTTTTGTATAAGGATGCCAGTCATATCCACTCTTCTTAATATGACTAACATGATTTAATTGAGCAAAACATTTTTAACAGGACAATTATGGAAATAAATGTCCTAAATCAATCATGTTATGTTTCGTTTTATATGCAAATCTTTATATCACAGAATTTCAGAGATGCAATGACTGTGTTGTTAATCACTTATAGTCCATGTTAACTTCATATTATCTCATAAATATCACTCTATTTCTATCATCTTGTGAATGATAAGTTTTTTCTTTTTTTTTATTTTTAAAGATTTTGCTTATTTATGTGAGAGAGACAGAAAGAGAGAGAATAAACAGTAGTAGGGAGAGGGAGAGGGAGAGAGAATCAGACTCCCTGCTGAGCAGGAAGCCTGATGAGGGTCAATCCCAGGATCATGACCTGAGCTGAAGGAAGATGCTTAACTGACTGAGCCTCTCAGGCATCCAGTAATTATGTTTTCAAATTAAAAAAATGTTAAAAAATCATAGATGTAGAAGTATTGTAAAATGCAAACTAAAACTTTATCTCATATAACTTCCTTTGTAGGCAAATAAATACTCAAAAATTTTGGCGTATTGTTCTAGAATTTTACGCACAAATAGAGTATATCATTTATGCAGCATATGTGTACATTATGTATCCACATTTCATATGTATAAGAACAACATATACTTATATTTTTATGAAGATAAATAATATATTTCAAAGAGCTTTCTACATGAATACTGATAATGAGTTCATACTATTTTACCTCAGATCCATAAAAGCTTCATACAAAAATATTTAGGATTTTTTAAATTTCTTTATGTTTTATGTCTTTTCTGTTCTTTGACCAATAATATAAAAATATATGTTTGCTGAGAAGGAAACAGATATATATTTTAATATGTATTCCTCAAGTTTAAATCTCTACGATCCCATCTTAATGTCATCTTTATTACTTTTTTTTAGTAACTGAATTTTTCAGTATTTTTAATTAAGATTTTTATTTTAATTCTAGGAGAGTTAACATCAGAATCATATAAGCTTCAGGTGTACACTATAGTGATTCAACAATTCTATACATTACCTAGTGCTCATCATGATAAGTGCGATCCTTTTTTTTTTTTTTTTTTTTTGTAAGATTTTATTTATTTGTTTGACAGAGACACAGTGAGAGAGGGAACACAGCAGGGGGAGTGGAAGAGGAAGAAACAGATTCCCTGCTGAGCAGGGAGCCTGACATGGGGCTTGATTCCAGGACCCTGGGATCATGACCTGAGCTGAAGACAGACGCTTAACCGACTGAGCCACACAGACACCCCATAAATGCACTCCTTAATCCCCATCACCTATTTCACAGCTCATACACTGTTGGTGGGAATGCCAAGTGTAGCAGGCACTATAGCAATTCCGTACTGAGGGATAGTATGGATGTTCTTCGAAAGTGAAAGAACTGCCTACAACCTAGTAATTGTACTACTTTGTATTTACCCCCCAAAATACAAAAATCTGAATTCAAATGGATATGTGCACCCCAAAGTTTCTAGTAGCATTATTTACAATATCCAAGATATGGAAGCAGCCCAAGGGTCCATCAATAGATGACTAGATGAAGATATGATAGTATGTATAGTATGTATAAATACAGAACAGAATGTTACTTAGTCATTGATTTTTAATTTCAGAAGTTGGTGAGAATAATCATAACAAGAACAGAAAAGAATCATGAATTTTTATGCCCAGGTTTTTCACTGCAGCTCACTCTAAATGCTTGCACAGTATGTGTATGCCACACAAGTAAATATTCCTTTTGCTGTTTTTTGTTACTTTATTATTTTTGATAAGCCCTTTATCAAAAAGGAAAAGGAAAAGAAAAAAACATTATTAACATTAGCAATAGTTGGCACAAGTGCAGCCATGATGTATTAGACTAGATATCTTTACTTCTCCATAACAATTTATTTGAAAAATCACTTGTTGACAACATAGTGATTGTAATATAATGTAGATAAAAGAGGTTTGTATTTTATGTCATGTTCGAGTTTACATTCACTAAAACAGAAACTGTCAGATGATGAATTCTCTCCTGAGAATTCTGCTTTAAATCATTTTTTTAAGCAGATTTTTTTTTTTTTTCTTTTTAATCATTGAAGAAATGGCTGGATCTGCAACTTACAATGAGAATACCTCCTACACAGCTACTTACTGTTATGGCCTAACTGAAGGTAGGTGTCTTCCAAATTTATGAAGCAATAAAAATTGTCTTCTGCTTTCATAAGCATGAATACCCTGAAGTCTTCCTTGGTCACCCCATTCTGCAAGTAATGCTTTTCCTTTAATTCATCCCAAGGTCTCATATCTTCATAATCTGCTTTTCTTTCCTTCATTCCAGCTGACCATCTTTGAGCCAAAACAGGGAAGAACCTCATGAATAATCAGTAGCATCCCCTTAAGGTGAATCATTGGCTTTATGCACTATGTAAATAATTACTCATGTTACATCTACTTTGATGAGACATTAGGACTTACAGCTTTCTATATTATAATTTTTTCACCTTCCCTTTCACTATTCCAAACCTGGTTGAATTTCACACATTAGCTAGCGGGGATCTGAGTTGGAAAACAGGAGAACCCTGTAGTACTCATTGTTTACTATGGTGCTTGTCCACTAGAGACATCATGTAAGCCTTATAGGTAATTTTAGATATTCTAGTCATCATACCAAAAAATAAAAAGTACAACTAAGTTCAACAACATTTTTTATTTAAATAAAAATATCCAAAACATTATCATTTCCGTATGTAATTAATATAAACATTTTTGAGAGATCCTTTATCTTTTTTTTGTACTAAGTCTTTAAAAATGTTTATTTCGCACACAACACATCTCAACTCAGACTAGTCACATTTTAGTGTTCACAGGACCACGGGCCGCTGTACTGGCTTGCGGCTATCATTTTGGATAGTGCGGGTCATGGGAGTGACTCCAGGAAAGGTGAAGCCTGTCAGGAAATCTAAAATTTGTTCTTCACAAGCAGCCCTCGGGGATCCAAAAGTAGGGAAGCAGTTGGTGGTGTAGCGGGAGATGTATAAAATAGTCTCCAGAGATTTCGACTGTGGAAGAGTCCGTTACTTCATCACAGGTCTTTCATGATGGGATCTGAGATCCATGTCTCTGATTTGCAGTTCTGTTATCAGGTTTTTCATCAGAAATTTTTTTTTTCTTAGCAGAACTTAATTTCTATTATTCCTTAAATATCCCTAACATGACCCCCAAATAAGATTTTCTCTTTAGCTAAATCAAAAATCCCAGAGACATATGACCCATTTTACTAATTCTAACATATTTAGACACTTTCATTGAGATTTTTAATACTGTAGCTCCTCTTTTTTTTTTAAATAAAACTCTAGACTGTGCCTCTGCAAATCTAGTTTTACTCTTCTTCTAAATAGGAAATTTCTGAGAAATATGTATGCTTCAAGGAAGGGGATTCTTCATTATGATAGTTATTACTGCATACAAATAAAAATGTCGAATGAATGGATGAAGTTCCCAAAATATGATGCAACCTCACAACCATAGTGCTTTCAGATCAAAGGCATTTTCAATCTTCTATAAGCACCTAGAGTTATCAGTAATCACAATGGGTAATGCAAGGTAAGTTTTAATACTTCAAGCACATTTCAATCTCTACACTTCATTTATTCCACAAATTAGTTTACTATAAATCCATCATCAGAAACAAATTTTATATACTGTTCCATAAAAAAGTAATTTCTTTTATTGCTTTTCACATTTGGAAAACTTCTTTTTCCCCCCCTATGCTTTTTCATACTCAAGTAAACATATAGATCTTATCACACCATTAAAATAGTACAAATTGTACAAAACCTGTCAGCAACACTAGGAACAGTTTGACACTTTCCATTATCCCAAACACTATGTGAATGCCTTATGTCCTTAACATTTATAGATTTTTTATTACAATCATCATAAGAAAAATCTATTCCACTCAATAGAAGCAAATCAGCATGTTCAAAGGTTTTAAAGTGACTTAGCTAGAAATTAATTTAACTGAAATCATCAGCCTATTGAGAAAAAAGAGTGACAATTTATAAGCTTCTTCCTCCTGAATATAAATATCATCCGAAATGTAAATGTAAATCAACTGAATAAAAACATTCTGGAATGGAGGTTCAAGTGTTTCATCTGTACTCAGTAACCAATCTTGTTTGAATTGACACATATAATTCCATAAATCAATATCTTTCTAATATTTATGTCTTTTAGGGTAAAAAGACTCTTTAAAATGTTCTTCTGGAGATATATAGTTATACATAATTTATCCTATTTTCTTCAGCTGTACTGTAATTGGTTGGCCATTTATTTTCTCATTAATTTAAGTGCTTATAAAATGGCAAAAAGTCAAATGGCATAATTGCTTTATTGAAATTATTGGCTATGAGAGAGTTTAGATTATGATTCTGAATCCTACTTTTGTGTTTACAGAAACTAGTACAAGAGGTGTTTTGTAATTTAAATATGCTGAAGAAATCAATTCAATTATAGTTTATCTTTTAAAAATGTTTCTTTAGATGATGTTATTCATTTCAAACCAATGATGATCCAGGCTAATGATTCTCAACCATTGACATCCCAAATCATACCAGTTACTCATCAATATACATGATGGAAATAATTTTTTTTTCTTTTCCTGCAGAAGGCATATTTATGAAAGCATCATTAATTAATATTATAGAAGCTCTTTTTCTCATAGGGATAATATTTTGACATGAGTGGTGGCAGGCATATTGTTTATCCAGAACAATTTTTCCATTGGTATTTATAATCCTCATCATTTTAATAATGTAATGAAAATATCAAATTACCATTTCAGTGAAAAAGATAATTCACAGCTCTTCCCAAAATACAAATAATCATCTCTTTCTTTTTTTTAAAGATTTATTTATGTATTTATTTAGAGAGAGTGTGAGCTGGGGGAGGGGCAGAGGAAGAGGGAAAGGGAGAATCTCAAACAGACTCCCCACTGAGCATGGAACCCAACACAGGGCTCTCGATCTCATGACCCTGAGATCATGACCTGAGCTGAAATCAAGGGTCAGTGGCTTAACAAGCTAAGCACCCAGGGCCCTTCGATCTTTCTTTCTGAAGATAGATTGGAACACGGCTATTCAGAGCTCTAATATAGAATATGTCCCCCTGATCCAATTCTGAAAATTTATTTTAAGAAAATTGCCAAGAATAAGCACAGAGGTTTGCTATAAAAATATAGGTAAAGATAAGCATGTACTAAATAATTATACAAATATAAAATTGCAACTGGGGTAAATCTCATAAAGAGAAGCCATGTGTGCCTGTGATATTAAAAATGACATAACCTAGTAAGGGAGACCAAAGAATTTTCCTGCAGGTATATCCCAATCTGATATTGGAAGCATGAGAATAAGTTAATAAATGGGAACATCTGGAACACATGTAACAAGAAGTCTAACAGACACTGAGGAAGAAATGTGAAGAGTACAAGTAACTGAAAGTAGTTCAGTGATGTCAGAGTAAATGGGATAACATGCAGTTATGGTAAGGAGGTTGTCTTGAGACAGAGGTGGGGACTGAGTTTTTTAGCACCTAATAGGGTAAGCTTTAAATAGTAAAAAGATAGTGATGGACACTGATATAATTAAATTTATCATTTCAAAATATTTTGCTGGCCATGATAGAAGCTTAGAATGGAGACATTCACAAGTGCATTGATACACCCAATCAGAAACTTGCATTTATCTCCATGAGGATGATGGTGGCTCGGATTTGAATAGAGGTAGGGAGAGTGACCAATTAGTAGGTTTCTAGATATATCAAGTAAGAAAACCTCACAAGTGAATGAGGAAGCAGAATTATCTACCTTAATGATTCCTGAGTTTATGGTTTATGGATAGAGTTTTCAGAAGAGTTGCCAGGGAGGACTGGGTGGAGATCATAAGTTTTCCTTTGAAAACAGGATTTCAGGAATCTCTGAGACATTTGCAAGGATATGTATATAAAGAAGGCAGCTGGATATATAAATTGTGAGTTAAGAAAGTAGATTTGTAGTAAATATATGATTTTTTTAAAGCAATGAATATATCCCTGGGTGTGAGTTAGATAATGTGAGGGGTATATATAGGACAGAGAGTGAAAACCTCAAAGGAATTCCAAGTTCAGTGTCAAGGTAGAGGAGAATAATCCTAGAAAGAGGGCAAGAAGTAGGAAAACTGAAGAGCTCTGTGTCAGTAAAACAAGAGAAAAGGACCCCTTTTTTCAAGAAAGGAGGAGACATGTCTGGAGGAAGAAGAAGGGTAAAAAATATATATATTTTTATATGCTTTTATATATATATTTGTGTGTGTGTGTGTGTGTGTGTGTGTGTGTGTGTGTGTGTGTGTGTGTATAGGCAGCCACGGACCCAGCTAGAGACGAGGGGATCAGGCCAGGCCCTGACTCGTGCCTCCTGAATATCAGTTGAGCTGCGCTTGAGAAAGAGCCTGACCTATGGACCCTAAGACTTGCTGACCTGACTGCCTGCATGTATTAAGGGGCAAAACTGGGTCATACATTTAATTGTTACAAGATTACCTTGTACTTGCACAGGTAAGTAATGGTAAATTGTACCATTGTAAACTCGTGAATTGCTAGTTAAAGATTGGCTAAGTAGACAAAAGTTACTGGCCTCACAAGATCCTGCTACCAGTGCTTGGGAAATGGGTTTTGTAAAAGCTTAAGGGGTTTCATGTGAATGTTACCTGTGTATGAGCAATCAACCGAGAATAGATACTTCCTTATAATTGTTTCTGTTAACTATATAATGCCTCGCAGCCTTGAATAAAATTGGCACTGCTGGGACATCATCCACTGTGTCCCTCCTGTCCTCATTTCTTTACAAGTCTTATTCTTTCTCCATTCTCTTACCCTCGACCCTGCTCGTGTCGTCGCACCGGCCGCGACATATATATGTTGAATTTAATGAGGTCTTTGAAGAATAGGTTGGCCATGAGGCCTACAGAGGAAAGGCTGGTGATAGTCATTTATAACATCAAAAACTAAAAGTAACCAGAATGCACAGAAAGAGAGAAGTAAAACAATATTTAATGACAAAGCAATGTTCAAAATACATTAAAGCATTAAAAGTTCTTAAAAGAACCAGTGTGTTTAATAAATTATTTATATTTTACACTTATAGTTGTACATATTTGGGTTATTTTAAGTGTACTATGTATAGAAATAAGATAAATACTTACAGGTTATTCAGAAGAACGTTTTCCAAATATTTAGATTATACAAATCATCTCTCAGGAAAAAAATAGAAATATCAAATCAAAATTAGCAAACAAAATTATATTTATTTGTATATTTTTATAACATATATGTACTATTTTACTAATACATTATGGTCTATAAGACAGAGATAGCAATAAAATTCTAAAAGATAAACATTTAGCAGAACTATTTCATTTATGAAATATAAAAACATTTTTCTCAAATATTATTATTATTATTAATATTAATTTCTGTTTAACTTACTTCACTTAGCATAAGGGCTCAAATTCCATTCATGTTGCCACAAATGGCAGAATTTTCCTCATATCTGATAATATTCCATTGTATATATTACATGTTTTCTTTTTTATTTACTTTATTTTTTTATTTTTATTTTATTGAAGTATAGTTGACACACAATGTTACATTAGTTTCAGGTGTACAACACAGTGATTTGAAATGTCTATAATTATGCTGTGCTCACCCCAAGTGTAGCTACCATCTGTCACCATACAACAACATTGACTATATTCCCCATGCTGTGCCTTTTATCCGGTGATTTATTCATTCTGAACCTGGAAGCCTGTATCTCCCACTCCCCTTCACTCATAATGGATTTACTGGTTTTAGGGAGAGCAATGTTCTAAGATAGAATCTTGGTGCGCTTTAATACTCAATTGTTATTTCTGTCATAGCTAAACATATAATCCCCATAGAATCAATAAATGCATTACTTAATATCCACTCTGAGAAAGGCTCATTTTTAATGAGAATGTAAATTCATATGTCAAAAGTTGTCATTTCTGATATATTGTTGTTATATATAATGTAATGTGCTGATAAAATGCTCATTCAAGAGTAGGAGGGAAAATATGGACCAGCCACCTTTAATTCTGGAGCTACCTTTATGAATGTTATTTTAGATTTACCATTTCTCCATAGGTTTCATATATATATATATATATTTTTTTTTCCCTGCGGATTACTATAGTTAAAAGTAGATAACCTACTGTAGGAGTTTTCTTAACTGGCCAAAGTAAACAGTGTGCTATGAAGGCATTGCTGTCCACACTTTCAGAACTTCCCTTTTCCCCTTGTGCTTCATGGGCTGTGGCATGTGGTGATGCTAAAATTCAGTTAATTTTATTGCATGCATTAACATTGCCTTTGCTTATTTCGATAAAATAACAATGTAAACAAGTGCTTTGGTATTTTCTTCTTGTACTACATTGGATTACTTAGCACATTCCACTTCGGAGAAAAGCAATGTAGGTTACCACAAGGTCATACAAATATAATAAAAAAGTGAACAGTGGTCAGAGTGCTTGGGAAGAAAGTATTCTGATCAGCATAGGTTTTTGTCATTTCTATAGTTAAAAATCTCTCCACATTTTCCACAATATCTTCCTTTTTTTGCTTAACCTCTAAAATATGTGACAATCTGATAATTAGCCAACTATACTGGTATATGAATTAGGTCGAAAATGTAACAAATTCATCCAAGTTAAGATGTAACATCAATCAAGATGTTTATGTTTACCTGCCTGTTTTATTTATTTTATTCATTTGTTTTAGTTTTGGGGCTAGTTTATTTAAGTAGCATTATCCAAAAATGGCTAACAGAGCCAGAATGTGAATTCTTGCTTATTTTCTAACTCTATAGTGATTTTATTAAACTACATGGTAAAAACAGATTGACCAAGCACTGACCCACGCACACACACGCAGAGGAAAGCACATTTTCTAGACTTCATTAAAAATAGCAAACACTTTCAGAGATTAAGACATAGGAATAAATTTCCTCATTAATTTTTGAGTATCCAGAATCATATAACTCTAGCTTATTAATTCAGAGATGTGTTCTTTCCTAGTCAGCTATTCATTAGTGATTTTCATACTTATTTAGTCCATTAACCACTTTAGTAGGTCTAAAAGCATCTTGGAATATCTTTTGTCCTCCTTTCAAAATTGCCACCCCCATTAAAATGAACCTGTAGTCTACTTAGAATTAATTGAGAAGAATACCATTTCTCTGAGATTCTGCCCATATAGTGCTATCACGCTAACATTAAGTTTAATAGGTAGACTGTAAATTCCTATCAGAAGCAAAAATATGATGCGTGAAGGCAGCTGAGTATATTTGATAGACACAAGTGCTCTCCAGTCAAATGGCTTGGGTTCAATTGTTGACTGCCGTTAACTAGCTGCATGACTTTGGATAAATTATTCAATTTTCTGCATTCTTAGTTTCCTTGTGGGTATATGACTCTCAGAATTGGTGAAAAATAAGGCTACTATATAGAAAATTACATTAATTTCTGACACAAAGAATTTAATAAATTTCAAATGCTATTATATGATAAAAATGTATTAAAATCATGATAGGACCAGTTTCTTAAAAAAAAAAAATCTTAGAATTTTATGCTTCTGTTCCCACTATAAGAAAAAAAAGTAATACCTTTCAGCTGAATTAGATGAAGAATAAAACATACTTTTGCACTATACAAAGTAATTTAGACTACTATGTGTGACCTTTTAAATCATGTTTAAATCATGAATTGAAAGAATGTAGGCCCTTCCTAAAGACCAGTCTGCATATTGTCTCCTAGAGAAATCATTCTCCATTTATACTTCCTGTTGACAAAGAAGACTCACAATAGTTACTCTGGTGAATTCAGGATTACAACATATTTCTGAGTTACTGTTTCTAGTCAGTATTTCAATCCTCATAGCTTACTGAGAAGTTTCTGGCATTTCTATAAAGTCCATGCCAACCAGGATTAATATTTATTATTATACTACATGAAAGTTTAAAAAGCTTCTGGAAATTCTTCCATAAACTGTATAAATTATATAAAGGAAAAGCCAAGTTTTAGCCAATCTTTTAATGAGATTTTGAAACATATTTATTGAAAGAATAGTATGAAACCAATGCCAAATAGAGACATCTTTTTTTTTTAATTACATGTCACCACAATCAAATGATTATATATAGGAGCTATGGCAAAAATCACAGTTCTTTGGAAGTAAATATGCACTCTTCTATGTTCCATTTCTTCATTTTTAAATATTTAACATTATTTCCTCTGTATTAGTAAAATTCAGTTTAAAGCCTTCATAATCAAACTTTCTAATATTTCAAATTTACTCAAAATGACTATGACAAAATATAATTCAATTAAGTTATGTGACATGCTAAAAGGGCAAAAATTGACTAAATTCAGCATCTTCCTTTTTGCATCCATTTAGAATGTATTACCTAGTACATTTGATGATCTTTTAAAAAAATGTATGCATATGCTTTGCTGCATTAATCATCGAATATCTATCTATCCATCCATCTACTTCTTCATATATAAAGCCGAAATGTTCTTTGATGGTTGAAGACCTTTTTAGACTTTTAATTAAATATTACTAAGATAAATCCTACTTGAAATAGTTTATCAAAAGCTAATGCCCTCTTAGATTTGAATAATACTTTGAAGTTTAGAAAGATGGTTCATAATTACATACATAAACGTGTTTTGATCATCTCGTGTTCCCCAAAACCTATGATACAAAGTGGCAGACACAATGTAAGGTAACAACCAATGGGTCAAACACTTATAAAATCCCTCACCCTTTGCTAAAGGGGGAATTCAGGACTTGCTATTAGCCAATAGAAATGGCCAAGGTGATGGGCTGTCACTCCCTTAATTAGATTCCATCGCAAGGCAACCATAATTAGATATCACACACAAGATTGCATTATGTTCTACAGGACTCCATCTCTACACACCGGAGTGAGAGATTCTGCTGTTCATCTTGAAGTAATATTTGAGAGGTTTGGTGGAGAATGCCAGGTTGCAGGATGCTGTGGGCAACCAAACATGAGAGTAGTCTCCAACTGACAGCTAGTAAGAAGCCAGGGTCCTCAGTCATCCAACTACCAGGAAATAAATTCTTCCAAACAGCTTGGATAAGCTTGGAAACAGTTTCTTGTCTAGTGAGCCTCCAGATGGGGATCCAGACCAACAGACCTCTTGCCTGCAGCCTAGTCAAATCCTGAGGAAAAAATTCTGTTTCATCATGACTGGACATCTGGTTTCAACAAGCTGTAAAATAAGCAATGGGCACTACTGAGTGGTCTAATGACTAAACCACTAACTCTTTGGCAGTTGGTTATGGGGTGACAGAAACTAATATAGTCAGATATAGGTATTGTCCTCTTTATTTTATAGGTGTGAAAATTAAGGTATAGAGAATTCAAGCACTTTGCCCAAGATGACATTGCCAGTGAGTTCTGAAGTTAGTTCTTTATCCCAGTTTCCATTTATTCTTCTTCTCCCTTTAATGCACTTGGCAAGTATAGATATCATTTATTGACTGTTAGCTGGGTACTAGACAATCATTTACTATGTACAGACATTATCCCTTCAAAAACCCTTTGAGGAATTTCTGTCTTATTACCACCTTTAACAGATGACGATGTTTATACGATTGCTTCCTATTTACAGATAAGATGTTACTTAACTTTCTACAATCATGGAACAAGAATTCAAATGCTGTTTTAATTCCAAAACTTATGTGATTAAGGATTTTTTATGATTCCAGTGCTTCCTTTATCATCTCACCGTTGCCTCAAAATGTTGAAGGCACAATAAACTACAGATTTAATACTTATAAAAGCAAATCTATGCTGATGTAACCACATTCCTTGATTTTTTAAAAATATTTTTAATTTATTTATTTGAGAGAGAGAGAAAGAGAGAGCATGACAGGGGGAAGGACAGAAGGAGAGGAAAAGGGAGAAGCAGACTTCCTGCTGAGCACAGAGTCTGTGGCAGGGTTGAGCGCAGGACTCTGAAATGACACGAAATGAGCCTAAGTCAGAATCTTAACCTATCGAGCTAACCAAGTGTTCCATATTCCCTGATTTTTTAAGTCAATCACATAAGCAAGGCAGATATGTCTTAATATCTGAAGATGCTTAGTGGATTGATGAGTGCATTTGATAATAAAAAGATCTGATTTCTAATTATTGTTTATTAAAATCAAATATAGCTTATTTGAAATTATAAGGGAAATACAAGGAAACAAAGCCTGTTCTTATCTACCAGTTTTAATACTTAGTCCCATAAATATAGCATAATTAAAACAGATACAGCAAGACAAAACTTTTTCTTTCTTGAGAAGTAGGTCTTCTGTATGAGAAAAAAAAAATGTTGGAGAGTATTTATATAAAGAACTCTAGATACAATAAAACCATTTCTTCATTTCAAACTCTTGAACTAGTGCCCCAATGGGAACTGCAAAAGACAGCCTTTTATGTTGCTCTGGTTTTAGAGAAAAATAATAGTAAAATATTTTAAGGTAATATTAGGGAAACAATAAAAAGAAATAGTTTATTCAGCCGCAGCATGGGGGGATAAAAGCAATTAAAAAGGAGAGTCAAACAGAGAATACACCATTTTCCTTCTACACTAAAGTTGCAATATGCTGACCTAGTTAGCTTCTTGAACAGCACAAAGACTATATCCACACTAGATCATTTTTAGGTATTCAAATATTCACCGGATGTAAGAAAGAAAGGGTATCATATTTTCTATTGTAAGCTGATAATGTGTGAAACAGTAACCCACCTTTGAGAGGCTGAGTCCAAAAACCACAACTGAAATGCTTCTTTCTCTTTGTTTTGTATCTCTCTTCTTCAGAAATTAGAGAGGTGGAAGAATCCTGGTTCAATTTGCTACCAGGATGAAAAAGCAAGGGATGATATTTAAAGACATGTATTTAAGTTTAGATAGCTAAAGAATGGCAAGGATGGACCTGAAATCAAGGCTCTCTCACAGTTTGTCCTTTGGTACATTACCTACACAGTATTTATAAATTATGACCCAAAACAAATTAGTTACTCTGGAATATTACCGATTTTGTCAAACAAAAGGCCAAACTAAGGGTACTTTGCTGGCATAGTCAGTGGAGCATCTGCCTTCAGTTCAGGTCATGATCCCAGGGTCCTGGAAAAGAGTCCCACACTGGGGAGGGGGTGGTCCCTGCTCAGTGGGGAGTCTGCTTCTCCCTTTCACTCTCCCTCTATGCTCTCTTCCAAATGAATAAATAAAAACTTTAAATAAACAACAACAACAAAAAGCCAAACTATTTGCAAAAATTAAAGGTAACAGCATTTTGCAAAAATGAAAATAACAATAAATTTATAACAGCAAGAAATCAGTAAGATCATTGCTCACTAGAAAATTTAATGACTAATGCCATGTACTCATGCAAGATAAATGTGTAATAATCATATCTCACCTACGAAATACAAGGTGACCTAGCACTTAAGAACAGGAATAAAAATGTTTTCCAACTTTTCTTTAAAAAGAAAAGTTGACTATGATCAGACACAGAGAAATAGTGGACTAATATTTGCTTAAGTAAAACAAAAGGCTGAGAATTCAGAGTACTTATACACACAGTTTTTCTGTGTGTGAAACAACTTACAAATTTGAGCACATTTCAAGTCTTAAGATATAAATTATATTAAAATATACATTTTAAAAACTAGCATTGCAGGTGCCTGGGTTGCTCAGTTGGTTAAGCAACTGCCTTCAGCTCAGGTCATGATCCCAGAGTCATGGGATCAAGTCCCACATCCAGCTCCCACCTCCACGGGCAGTCTGCTTTTCCCTCTGACCTCCCCTCTCGTGCTCTCTCTCTCTCTCAAATAAATAAATAAAATCTTAAAAAAAACTAGTATTGCTAATAATAAGTTTTATGATGATACATTCAAAAACTGAAAAACATGTGAAGACACATTTCTATTTTTCTTTTGTAGGAATTTCTATTATTTCATGTTCTAGTAAATTCACAACACCAAGGTCAAAATGCAAAAAAAAAAAAAGTAAGTGTACATAGAAAATATAAAAAATATTTTTAAAATACACTTTTGTATTTCATTTATTTGTATTTTCTGTTTACAAAGAGTTATAAACCAACCACGGAAAATTTCACAATATAGTAGTACAAAAGAAGGCAAAATTTTTTCTAATTATGTCATCAAGTGAAACAATTATCAAATATTGGGAGGTTTTTCTCATAACACTTCACTCTTATTTATGCAAATAAGAATACATATGTACATATTTACTCTAATGCATGTTATATAAATGGTAAGTTTATTTAATTAATATATCTTAAAAATATTTTTAATTTAATAAAGTTATCACATTTATTAATTTCATTTAACTTATCTTATAAATTAATTTTAGCATATTTAATCCTACATATTAAATAAGTATATTAAAACACACCAACACACATACACATACATAATATAGTATAACAGGTAAAAGGTAACTGTGATATAAGTCGATAAAACACGATTTATTTCACCAAGCTACTGTATAATGAAGTGTTTAGTTTCTTATTTTTATTATTATTATTTATTACTATTAATAATTACAATCTCCTAGATTTGTTGTTAAGATTATATAACACAAGTAAGGCATTTAGCATCATGTTTAAAATAGTAGATTTAAACAAAAAATAGTTAAAAGAATAAATATAATATATTGGTAAGATGATGATGCTAATAAGGGATATCTATTTGTTTATAGTACCTATGTGATATCTATCCTTTAATTCTAATAAAATACCCTAACATGAGTAGCTCCAAAGAAACATCTGAAGGCAGGGTTCAAATTCTACATCCACCTTCTTCAATCCTCTTGGTTTTACATTTAACCACATTATAAGGGTCTGGTTTTGACATGAAAGGTGGTTCACAAATCAAATTTGAGGAAATATTCTACTGAACTTAAACTTTATAGTTTTCTTACTTAAGTGGGTGATCATGGTGATTTGAGTTAAATCTAAGATTCTTCATTTCCTAGCTATGTGAGACTTATCTAACTAAACTTGAATTTCTTCATCTGGAAAAATAGAGATTAAATGGTTTATAATTTTTTAAGGCAAAACAAAAAAATAATTTGGGAATGATGTCAACATCATGGCAGCAAAAGCCATCCCTCGTATTTTGACCCCCTCTTAAGCACTCATCCAAGAACAGAAGTGCTTTTGTGGGAGTTGTGGGATCTAGAAGCCTATGCAAAGGAACTTGGGGAAGTCGCCCACCAAGGCACTAGGTAATAGAAGTCTGTGCCAACTGTGGAACTCAGAAAACTGCAAACCAATTCTAGCCCATCCTGGCTGTGGTCATGGAGAGACAGTAGAGCACTGACTTAGGTGGTCACTTATGGGCAATGGTTTCAAGAAGAGAAGTTCCACCACTCCCATGGAGGAATAAACAAAAACAAACAAACAAATAAAAAACAGAACAAGAAACAAACAAACAAAACCATCACCAACAACAACAGCATCAGAAAGGGTAAGCGGAACAACTTGACTTTTGCGAGCGTGATCTCTCCTCCAAGGCAGCACAGCTTAGGGCTAAATTAGGCAGTTTGTGGTTACTCCCACAGAGTAAAGAGAGATCCAGTGAGTAAATGTTTGGCTTCCTTAGCTGTGTAGGAAGCTGCTGAAGAGACTCCTTTCTCTCTCATAACATCTGATCTCACAGTATTGAAGAGGAACATCTCTGTGAAAGGAATAAATAAAGAAACCTGCATATTAGACTCTCAGAGGACATTAAAGAAACATGGTTCTTACTGACTGCATTATGAACACAATCCCCACTGATAGTTGTGGGAAAAGCCTCACCCACAGATTCCCCTCAGGTGACCCAAAGACATCCCAGCTCCCAGGTGCCAAGCAATACCTTCCCCTGCTCTATGGCTGGCTTCCTCTCTGTGCACTTCTGAAGAAGGCTGTGAGAGTTCTGGTAGACAGGGAGCACACAGAGAAGTCTGTGGGCCAGGGAAAAACCTCCATCTTGAGCTGTAATGCCACTTTTAGGAGAACAAAAGAGAGGCTTTTCAGTAGCCAGCTTTGTGTTGTAAGATCTAAGATGTACAAGCTTAAGAATTCTGCCACAAGAAGGAACAAGAAATATGGAGCCCATACATACATACATGGTCTAAGAGAGTCTCAGGAGGTACAGCGGGAAAGAACAGAGCTGGAGACATGACACTTCCTGATTTTGAACAATACTATAAAACTATAGTATTTAAAATGGTATCGTACTGGCAAAAAGTAGACATATAGACTAATAGAACATAACTGAGAGCCCAGAAATAAATGTCTGCATATACAGTTGACTAATATTTGACAAGGGAGCCTAGAATGATCAATATGGACAGAATAGTCTTTTCAGTAATGACGTTGGGAAAACTGTATAACCACATGCAAAAGAAAGAAAGAGACTCCTGTCTCACATCACTCACAAAAATGAACTCAAAATGTATTACAGACTTAAATATAAGATGTGAAACTAAAATTCTTAGAAAAAACATTGAGAAAATCTCCCTGACATAGGTCTCAGCAATGATTTTTTTTTCTTTTTTTAAAATTTATTTATTTATTTTCAGCGTAACAGTATTCATTATTCTTGCACCACACCCAGTGCTCCATGGAATCCGTGCCTTCTATAATACCCACCACCTGGCACCCTGACCTCCCACCTCCCCGCCCCTTCAAAACCCTTAGATTGTTTTTCAGAGTCCATATTCTCTCATGGTTCACCTCCCCTTCCAATTTCCCCCAACTCCCTTCTCAATGATTTTATGAATATGATAGCAAAAATACAAATAACAAAGGCAAAAATAAATAAATGGGAGTGCATCAAATTAAAAAGCTTCTGTACAGCAAAAGAAACAATGAAATAGAAAGGCAACCTATTGAATGGGAGGAAATGTTTCAAACTATATATCTGATAAGGGGTTAAAATCCAAAATATATAAAGAATTTGTATAACTCAGTAACCAAAAAACAAACAAACTAACTAACAAAACAAGCAATCTGATTAAAAATAATCCGAGGATCTGAGTAGACAATTTTCCAAAGAATATATACACATGGCCAACAGGTAAAGAAAACAGGCTTCACATCACTAAATCATCAGGAAACACAAATCAAAACCTTAATGAGATATCACCTCAAGCCTGTTAGAATAGCTATCATCAAAAAAAACCCTAAAAAATCAAACCCAAAAACCCACTAGATACCAAATGTTGGTGAGGATGTGGAGCAAAGAGAACACTTGCCTTCTGTTGGTGGGAATGTAATTTGATGTGAGCACTATGGTAAATGGTATGGAACTTCCTCAAAACGTTAAAAGTATAACTATCATATGATCTGACAATCCCACTTCTGGGTATATAATCAGCATGAATGAAAACAGAATATCGAAGAAATATCTGTGCTCCTATGTTTATTGCAGTGTTATACAAAATAGGCAAGATATTAAAACAACTAAATTGTCCATCAGTGGATAGATAGCTAGAGAAGATGGGGTATATGTACATATGCAAATACATGTAATGAGATATAGTCCATCCTTGAGAAGAATTAAATCCTGCCTTTTGAGACAGTATGGATGGTCCTCAAGAATATTATATTAAGTGAGGTAGGTCAGACAGAAAGACAAATACTGCATGATCTCACTCACTTATATGTGGAATCTAAAAAAACTGAACTTGCAGAGGCTGGTATAGGTGAAATGGGGAGATGCTAGTCAAAAAGTACACATTTTGAGTTAGAAGATGAGTAAGGTTTAGGGATCTAATGCACAGCAATGTGCTTTTAGATAATAATACTGGACTATATACTTAAAAATTGCTATTAGAGTAAATCTTACATATTCTCACCATGAAAAAGAATGGTAATTAACTGAGGTGATAAGTAACTTTAGCTAACACTAAGACAGTAATCATATCACAATATCTAAATATATCAAATTAACACATTATACACATTAAAGTTACATGATATATGCCAATTATATTTCAATAAAGTTAGGGGAAGCAATTACAAATTAATTTATATTTTTAGTAATTGTTTCAAAATGTGGTATTTATTTTTCTCTTCTTTCAAACTTAGACTGAGATCACATGTGTGAAACATTTAACCATCTATGGAGACAACATACTGTAACTTCTGTGTTTTTTAAAATCATCACACTTATAATATCTCAAAGAAATCTCTAAGTATCTATAGGAAAATATACAAATGAAGACAAAATGTCACACTTTTTTTCAAGCATTTTAATACTCTGAGAAGAATCACAAACACACTCCTTATTTCCTTCTCTGTTATGCCGGCATTTGAAAAGCTGTATTCAGTTAAAAATTTATTAACTCATTCTGCTACAAAATAAACCATAATTGTCTTAACTGTAATTGGCAGAAGAAAGAGTGAAGAGTCTATTTTAATGTTCAATTAAGAGTACACACAGGGATGCAACTTGATCAATGTTGACATTTGCACACGCTCTGCATATTTAAAAAGTGATCACACTGTACTGAAATGAGTACTGTTGCTGTAGATACAATATAACATACTTTAATGATCACATCAATATTGACATATCATCATTCTAGGTCAAAATAAAACAGTAAAATAGCCATTTAAATTAAATTACTCACAGTATTGATTTTATTGTTATTTCTACAGATAAAAAAGGATGCTTTAATTTTAGGACCAGATATGACAGGCCACTTAAATTCTATCAGATTCAAAGAGTCTGAGGATGCTCTGTGTGGGAGTTCAAAGTCTAAAAATATTAAAAAATTGAATTTCTTCCTGAATTTCATCAACCTGCTTTTTTTTAAACCAAAAGAAATATTTCTAAAATAAGTTTCTAAAATCTCTTTTGCTTCCTTTTTCCACTAGCTTCTCCATTTATTCTGCCCTACAAAAAGACATAATATATATAATATCTACTTAGAAGTGAAGCTAGATAGATAATAGATAGATAGTAAACTTTCTCCAATTTCTTTTTTTAATTTGTTTAAATTAACATGTAATGCTAGACATGGTAAATGATCTTGAATATTCCAGGAATTTTAAAATGATCAATTATTGAAGGGCATATCATATTTTTAAAATATTTTATTTAAAATTTCAACTTTTTTTTTTTTTAAACTCAGGACTTATCTCCTGAGTACCTGCTATGGACTAAACTGGGAATTCAAAGTTAAATAAAACAGGATCTGTTTCCTTGAGAGCACTGCTGTCATACTCTCTCCTTGGCAGCACGAGATTATAGTCAGAAATTTTTGATTTGGGAGGATTTTATTATCTTAATGTACATGAAAGCTTAAAATATTCATAACTACATTTATTACAAATGATAATTTCCTTTTTTTGGTAATTAATAGCAATGATGTTGAAATTTGAGAAATGTCAAGAAAACAAAACAAAACATTTGTCCTTACCCTTCAGGGTTAAAATGTATTCAGACACATAGTTACATAAACATTTAACTACAAGGAAAAGCTAATGCAAATTAGTGTTCATTTTGGAGAACTTTTTATCTCCCTCTTTCTTGGTTCCTGAGGTAAGTTGAAAAGTCTTTAAAGATTAAGGAAAAGTGACTTGAGGAATTTCAATTGTCAATAAATTAATTTTATTTCTAATTAATAACAGTCAGCCTAGCGATAAAATAATGCAAAATCTAAGTGAATAGCAACTTTATTGGAGACATGCTTCTTTCTCTTTAGGAAGATAGTTTGTTTTGGTCTGGGTTCTTTTAACTACAAATTCATTGTCAACAAAATCTTGTCAGTTCTAATTTGTACAACTATTCACAAAAAGATATTTGTTGCCTCTTCCAAACAAAGGAGGACTAACCTTGAGTAATTTCTATGAAGTTTTGGAATCTTTCATAATTTGGGAACAGAACTCACAGAGTTCCAATTCAATTTTTTACTGAGATGATTTGAAATTACTTTGTGTTTCCTAGGCAACCAGCTTTGACCAGATACAAAATGGTGGCAGCCAAGTCAAAATTGGCTATGGTGATGATCCAAGAAGAGGAAGGAGAGAATAAAACTGAATGCAAGGGAACAAGACATCTATGTAACAATCCTGTCATTAAATCAAAAAATGTGTGAATCTTTTCAAGTCTGAAGCTCAGGGAATGTTAAGTTAAATGGATTTTCCAAATCCATGTAAGGCAGCAAAGCTGTGACTAGTTTACTGAGGTTTCATTTCCAAGGAAATGCCAGAAGATAGAAGTTCCTACTAATTCCTCTACCCTATGTGGACAGTCCAAAATCTTTGAAGTTGCATAGGAAATTTATTAGGAGATTAGATGGCCATGTCCCTCCTTTTTCACATGTGTCTTTGCATTCATTCCTTGGTTCATTCATTTATAACAGTTGATACTTTGAAAAAAAATTAAATAAAACAATATTTCTGCCCTTATGGAGTTTCCATTTTGCAGAGGACAGCAAACAGACAAGATAATTTCAGATAGGAGCAAATGGAATGAAAAGAATAAAGCAAAAACTGTTTTACAGTGGAAAGAATGCCTTCTGCCTGTGCAGTGAAGTGTACAGTAAAGATTGGCAGAGCAAGTGCAAATTTTGAATATGCTTTATAAAAATACATGACTCCCAGAAAAGTCTCTCTAAGACTCAGCGTTTTCCAAGAATGGTACTTACATATATTTTAATGATCTGTTAAAGTCATAAATGCATGCTTTTTATGGCTTTAATTACAGAGTAAATTTCCTAATGTTTTAAAATCTTGTATAGCTGTTGGGAAGAAATCCTCATAATAGTTTGATGATCTTCAGACAATACACAAAATGGCTATTAATGAGTTCTGTGCAAAATGCATTGCCTGATTACTTGCTTGCTTGAGGCAATTTGACATAGAAATGAAATTATTAGCTGAACTGGGTTTTATTCCTGGCCTTGGCCTTAGCTAGATGAATGTGAGATAACTCCTCTGGACCTTAGTTAATTATTTGTGAAACAAGAGGATTGCCTAAAAGGAAACCCTCACTACTTAATCTTGGGTTAGAAACTGGTTAAATGAAATAAATAGAGATATAGTGATGATTTCTCTACCTCTGTTGAGAGGGGAATGCAAAAGAGTAAGAGAGTGTTTGGTGTAATAAGAATATTGGCATTTCTTGCCAGAAGAGAGGAATAGTCAAAAGCTCCCAATTATCCACCTGGATTTGCTGATAAGACTGTGTGGAGATAAAGAGTGGTCTCATTCAAGAAAAGCATGAAGATTTCTAAATAACAGAGACTTTATAATTTTGCTTTAAAGTTCATGTATTCTAAAATTTTATTCCATTTTATTTATCAAATAAATATTTATTATTTATTTAATCAAACATCTCTGGCTTTAGGGAAAGGAATATTAATTAATAATTATCTCAAGTTCTTCATTTTAACATATATCTTTATAATCTCAAATATGTCTGAATATTTTATCATAGAATTAAAACTTTACAGTTGATATTGTTTGGCTAGTAAAAACACGTATGACTCTGTAAGAATGTGGTTTTACAGAATGGCATCTTTTATGCATTATTTGGTGTAAACTGATGGTAAGTGGGAAGTCATGATTGGTCTGTTCAGATGACCTAAACCCAGGACACTAAAGAAAGTAGTAAGTAGTATGTGTGGGGAAAATACTGGCCTGTGGTCTGATGTAGGTCATGGTCATAGACTCTGGCTTATAACAATATTCTATTTTTCATTGTTCCTTCACTTATTCATCTTACTTTTTAATGCATCTTTATGACTTTCTCTCTTTTGAGTTTGAGATTTCTCTTCTCTTCATTTCCCTTGACATCTAAAGAAACATATTATTTCTAAAAATTTTTAATCCCATCAGTTTTTGTTACTTAATTAAAACCCATTCCTACCTCTTGTAAAAGTAGAATTGGGTAGTTTTATGTCTTGGAATCTGTTGTTTTGACTTTAACATATGTATGATATACTTATTTTTTAATTTAAATTCAGTTAACCTACATATAGTACATCATTAGTTTCAGATGTAGAGTTAAATAATTAATTAGTTGTGAATAAAACCCAGTGCTCTTCACATCACATGACCATCCCTCAATTACTCCATCCACTCACCCACTCCCCTATAGTTAAGAATCTCTCAAGTTTTGTCTCCCTTTCTGATTACATCCCATTCATTTTTCCCTTCATTTCCCTATGATACTCTGTACATCAAACTCTCACTATTTACAGATGACATGATATTTTAAGTGGAAAATCCAAAAGACTCCACCCCCAAATTTCTAGAACTTATACAGGAATTCAGCAACATGGCAGAATATAAAATCAATGCATAGAAATCACTTCCATTTCTATACACTAACAGCAAGACTGAAAAAAGAGAAATTAAGGAACAGATCCCATTTACAATTGCACCAAAAACTGTAAGTTACCTAGGAATAAACCTAACCAAAGAAGTAAAGGATCTGTACTCTAAAAACTACAGACAATTCCCTATCAAAATACTACCAAAATTTTTCACAGAGCTGGAACAAATAATTCTAAGATTTTTATGGAACCAGAAAAGACCCTGAAAATCCAGAAAAATATTGAGAAAGAAAACCTAAGCTAGTGGCATCACATTTCAGACTTCAAGCTATATTACAAAGCTGTAGTCATCAAAACAGTATGGTACTGGTCCAAAAACAGACACACAGATTAATGGAACGGAATACAGATCCCAGAAATGGACCCTCAACCCTATGTATGATGGACTTAAAACAAATCAAGGTATTAATTAAATATAATGTTTAATAATGCATGGCATACATGTAATATGCAATTACTTTTTTTAATGTACAAGATAGTTATACATCAGATATTTATTTATGTCTTCACATTTATTTAGTGGCACTCAGCTGGAGTTGTTTGATGCATATATCAGAATCTCCTGAGATAAAATATTACATAGTTTGACTATTAAACATGTAGTATTTATTATTTCATTTTCTCATTAAGTTTTAGATATCCTTTCTGATGCTTTTGAAATTTCAAATTTAATGAGGTCACACAATGGCTAGGTTTATCCAAAAAGCCAGATATTAAAATTGTTAAAAGCAATACTAATTGCTCACTAATATTAAGATATGATAATGAACTTTCCAATTTAATGACATTGGTACATGATCTATAGATAAGAAGTCTTCATCTATTTTCCTCTATTTCTTTCAAATTCAAAAACTTGTAACTTTTAGAGAGACCATAACCATCATCTAATTCAAGGAAGATTGTTCCATAGGACCATATTGTGTTCTAGATTTTCATAAAACCAAGAAAATCAGTGCAAATCTTGGAAGGAGTGAAGCTATTATAGCTACAAGTTCTGTGACATCAAGAATTTATTACTGGCTCAGTCAGTTAAGAATCTGCCTTCAGCTCTGGTCATGATTTCAGGGTCCTAGGATCAAATCTATATTGAACTCCCTTTTTAGCTTCTCAGAGAAGAGACTGCTTCTCGCTCTGACTGCTTCTTCTCATGCTTGTATTCGTGTTCTCACTCTCTCTGACAAATAAATAAAATCTTTTTAAAAAAGAGAGAAAATTTATTCAACACACAATACTCCAACATATTTGGGCTCCCATACTTAAAATATACTCTGTCACCCAGAAAAGCAGTATCTTTTCTCTCCTTGAGGGTAGCTGTAATTTTCTTCTACAGATAATATAACATTTAAAAGAACATTTTCAAAGATTAATTAATGTATTAATTTATTCCAGCCAATGTTTCTCAGAAATAGAGTTTTGACTGGTTTGTAATGATTCCATTTGTTTTTTAAACCCTGAAAATGCGGGGCGCCTGCATGGCTCAGTGGGTTAAGCCGCTGCCTTCAGCTCGGGTCATGATCTCAGGGTCCTGGGATCGAGTCCCGCATCAGGCTCTCTGCTCAGCAGGGAGCCTGCTTCCCTCTCTCTCTCTACCTGCCTCTTCATCTACTTGTGATCTCTATCTGTCAAATAAATAAATAAAATCTTTAAAAAAAGGAGGAGGAGTCAAGATGGCGGAGAAGTAGCAGGCTGAGACTACTTCAGATAGCCGGACATCAGCTAGATAGCTTATCTAAATTGCAAACACCTGAAAATCCATCGGCAGATCGAAGAGAAGAAGAACAGCAATTCTGGAAACAGAAAAACAATCACTTTCTGAAAGGTAGGACCAGCGGAGAAGTGAATCCAAAGCGACCGGAAGATAGATCCCGGGGGGAGGGGCCGGCTCCCGGCAAGCGGCGGAGCAACCCTGCACAAAATCAGGACTTTTAAAGTCTGTTCCGCTGAGGGACATCGCTCTAGAGGATAAACCGGAGTGAAGCCCACGCGGGGTCAGCGTGGCCTCAGGTCCCGCAGGGTCACAGAAGGATCGGGGGTGTCTGAGTGTCGCAGAGCTTGCGGGTATTGGAACGGGAAAGCTGGCTACAGAGACAGAGCCGACAGTAAGCTCGCAACTCGGTGTTACCTTGAACCGGTCACAGGCTCAGTGAGCTCGGAGCGTGGCCGGAGGTCAGGCAGACGGGAGTAACTGGGCGCTGTTCTCTGAGGGCGCACTGAGGAGTGCGGCCCTGGGCTCTCGGCTCCTCCGGGCCAGAGACCAGGAGGCTGCCATTTGTATTCCCGTCCTCCGGAACTCTACGGAAAGCGCTCAGGGAACAAAAGCTCCTGAAAGCAAACCCGAGCGGATTACTCACCCCAGCCCCGGGTAAGGGCAGTGCAATTCTGCCTGGGGCAAAGACACATGAGAATCACTACAACAGGCCCCTCCCCCAGAAGATCAACAAGAAATCCAGCCGAGACCAAGTTCACCTACCAAGGAGTGCGGTTTCAATACCAAGGAGAGCAGCAGAATTCCAGGGGAGGAGAAAGCCAAGCACGGAACTCATGGCTTTTTCCCTGTGATTTTTTTTAGTCTTGCAGTTAATTTAATATTTTACTTCTTCATTTTTGTTTTTTTTTTTTTTCTCGCCTTCGGGTAAAATTTCTTTTTTTAAACTGTTACCTTTTCATGAACGAAAGAGGAGAGACCACAACTAACACCAAAGAAATACAAACTATTATAAGAACATACTATGAGCAACTCTACGGCAAGAAATTTGACAATCTGGAAGAAATGGATGCATTCCTAGAAACATATAAACTACCACTACTGAACCAGGAAGAAATAGAAAGGCTGAACAGACCCATAACCAGTAAGGAGATTGAAACAGTCATTAAAAATCTCCAAACAAACAAAAGCCCAGGGCCAGATGGCTTCCCGGGGGAATTCTACCAAACATTTAAAGAAGAACTAATTCCTATTCTCCTGAACCTGTTCCAAAAAATAGAAATGGAAGGAAAACTTCCAAACTCATTTTATGAGGCCAGCATCACCTTGATCCCAAAACCAGACAAGGATCCCACCAAAAAAGAGAGCTATAGACCAATATCCTTGATGAATACAGATGCGAAAATACTCAACAAAATACTAGCCAATAGGATTCAACAGTACATTAAAAGGATTATTCACCACGACCAGGTGGGATTTATTCCAGGGCTGCAAGGTTGGTTCAACATCCGCTAATCAGTAAATGTGATAAAACACATCAATAAAAGAAAGAACAAGAACCATATGATACTCTCAATAGATGCTGAAAAAGCATTTGACAAAGTACAGCATCCCTTCCTGATCAAAACTCTTCAAAGTGTAGGGATAGAGGGCACATACCTCAATATCATCAAAGCCATCTATGAAAAACCCACCTCAAATATCATTCTCAATGGAGAAAACTGAAAGCTTTTCCGCTAAGGTCAGGAACACGGCAGGGATGTCCATTATCACCACTGCTATTCAACATAGTACTAGAGGTCCTAGCCTCAGCAATCAGACAACAAAAGGAAATTAAAGGCATCCAAATCGGCAAAGAAGAAGTCAAATTATCACTCTTCGCAGATGATATGATACTATATGTGGAAAACCCAAAAGACTCCACTCCAAAACTGCTAGAACTTATACAGGAATTCAGTAAAGTGTCAGGATATAAAATCAATGCACAGAAATCAGTTGCATTTCTCTACACCAACAGCAAGACAGAAGAAAGGGAAATTAAGGAGTCAATCCCATTTACAATTGCACCCAAAACCATAAGATACCTAGGAATAAACCTAACCAAAGAGACACAGAATCTATACTCAGAAAACTATAAAGTACTCATGAAAGAAATTGAGGAAGACACAAAGAAATGGAAAAATGTTCCATGCTCCTGGATTGGAAGAATAAATATTGTGAAAATGTCTATGCTACCTAAAGCAATCTACACATTTAATGCAATTCCTATCAAAGTACGATCCATCTTTTTCAAAGAAATAGAACAAATAATGCTAAAATTTATATGGAACCAGAAAAGACCTCGAATAGCCAAAGGGATATTGAAAAAGAAAGCCAACGTTGGTGGCATCACAATTCCGGACTTCAAGCTCTATTACAAAGCTGTCATCATCAAGACAGCATGGTACTGGCACAAAAACAGACACAAGGATCAATGGAACAGAATAGAGAGCCCAGAAATAGACCCTCAACTCTATGGTCAACTAATCTTTGACAAAGCAGGAAAGAATGTCCAATGGAAAAAAGACAGCCTCTTCAATAAATGGTGCTGGGAAAATTGGACAGTCACATGCAGACAAATGAAATTGGACCATTTCCTTACACCACACACAAAAATAGACTCAAAATGGATGAAGGACCTCAATGTGCGAAAGGAATCCATCAAAATCCTTGAGGAGAACACAGGCAGCAACCTCTTTGACCTCTGCCACAGCAACATCTTCCTAGGAACAATGCAAAAGGCAAGGGAAGCAAGGGAAATAATGAACTATTGGGATTTCATCAAGATCAAAAGCTTTTGCACAGCAAAGGAAACAGTTAACAAAATCAAAAGACAACTGACAGAATGGGAGAAGATATTTGCAAACGACATATCAGATAAAGGACTAGTGTCCAGAATCTATAAAGAACTTAGCAAACTCAACACCCAAAGAACAAATAATCCAATGAAGAAATGAGCAGAGGACATGAACAGACATTTCTGCAAAGACGACATCCAGATGGCCAACAGACACATGAAAAAGTGCTCCATATCACTCGGCATCAGGGAAATACAAATCAAAACCACAATGAGATATTACCTCACACCAGTCAGAATGGCTAAAATCAACAAGTCAGGAAATGACAGATGCTGGTGAGGATGCGGAGAAAGGGGAACCCTCCTACACTGTTGGTGGGAATGCAAGCTGGTGCAGCCACTCTGGAAAAGAGCATGGAGGTTCCTCAAAATGTTGAAAATAGAACTGCCCTATGACCCAGCAATTGCACTATTGGGTATTTACCCTAAAGATACAAACGTAGTGATCCAAAGGGGCACGTGCACCCGAATGTTTATTGCAGTAATGTCCACAATAGCCAAACTATGGAAAGAACCTAGATGTCCATCAACAGATGAATGGATCAAGAAGATGTGGTATATATACACAATGGAATACTATGCAGCCATCAAAAGAAATGAAATCTTGCCATTTGCGACAACATGGATGGAACTAGAGCGTATCATGCTTAGCAAAATAAGTCAAGCAGAGAAAGACAACTATCATATGATCTCCCTGATATGAGGAAGTGGTGATGCAACATGGGGGCTTAAGTGGGTAGAAGAAGAGTAAATGAAACAAGATGGGATTGGGAGGGAGACAAACCACAAGAGACTCTTAATCTCACAAAACAAACTGAGGGTTGCTGGGGGGAGGGGGTTTGGGAGAAGGGGGTGGAATTATGGACATTGGGGAGGGTATGTGCTTTGGTGAGTGCTGTGAAGTGTGTAAACCTGGTGATTCACAGACCTGTACCCCTGGGGATAAAAATATATGTTTATAAAAAATAAAAATTTAATTAAAATAAAAATCAAACAAACAAACAAAAAAACCCTGAAAATGCTTCATCTTCACTTAAGTGAAACAAGCAATTCTACTTTTCAGTGTAACAAAAATTGTAAGAAGACTCTTAGTATCTCTTGAATCACTTTATCTTATTTTTCCTTTCAAAACATAAGCATGTATTTTAAAATAAATTTAGCAGTAATTGTCAGGATTCACAATGGGGTATCTATAACATGCTTGTTTTTTACTCAATTACCTTTAAGTGCATTCTATAGCATAATAATGATTATGCTAAATGGTAAGCATTTTCCTGAGGCCCCTTTTGCTGTATATTACATGTTTACATTATTTTCCTTCCTATTAGAGTTTGAAACACACCTGGCAGTCAGTCACTAACTACAGGCTACCTCTTAAGGAAATTGGGAACTCTCAATTATCTTTACATCTTAAAAGCCAGAAATTGCCTCTTCTCTTTTCTTAGTAGTGAGTTTTATTTTGCACCGTATAAACTCTGTAGAAGCCTTTTCTACTTCCTACATTAGATTTGTTGAATATCTGTCATTTTCTCAAATTATTTTCAACTTACAGTTACAAAACCACCTGATTAGCAACCTGCCTGAGTATATGATAAGGGAGAAAAAGCAGCAGTACCTAGATGAGAAATTTATTCCAATTTGCTGCTTGCTGCTTGGCTGATTGAAACTTTAGAATGGAAAAAGCTGCTTTATTGATGACAATGGATTTGGACAGCGACCTTTGAAAGCAATGAAATCTGCCCTTTACCTTCAGAGTTTTTAGATCTAACATGGATTTCTTCCCAAACCTCCCTAGCCTGCATTAAACTCATGAAAAAAGTTACCTTCATCACTTTAATTTTAGTGATAAGAGTAAAGGAAATCAGAATAACTAACTCCAAAACACTCCTGGGTGAGTACAGACACGTATTTTCATCTCGTAAATCTAGTCATAGTTTCTAACACTGGGATCATACATATTTTCTACCTCTGCTACTTCATAATCAGAGATCTTCAGGTCATGATCAGGATATTTCTGGTTTATTTGGAAACAAGCAAATTTCTAAAAACCATCTTTAGGGGCACCTGGGTGGCTTAGTCCTTAAGCATCTGTCTTCCGCTCAGTTCCTGATCCCGGGCTCCAGCATTGGGCTCCCTGCTCAGTGGGAAGCCTACTTCCCCCTCTCCCACTCCCCCCTGCTTGTATTGCCTCTTTCACTGTTTCTCTCTCTGTCAAATAAATGAATAAAATCTTTAAAGAAAAAAAAATTAATTATATGGTAACAAAATATTTCCCAGGGTGAAGAGATATGAAAGGACACTTGTGGAATACATAGGCCACTGGTAACCATACAGGGAAAGTGGTTTGTGGGTGCACATGTATTTCCAGATATTTAAGTTAGTATAGAAATAATAAATGACTCCAATTAATTATAAGAAGAAACTATAAATTTATCTTTAACTGATCTTTAAGTATTTAGTAAACTTCCCTTGAATAAGTAAAAATATTACCAATCAGAAATGATTTAGTCATAATGTTTAAATGCAAGGCACTAAAATATATAAAAAAGAGAAGGGGAAATCAACTCAAAATGTAAATACAGAAAGGGGGAAGAAGTTACCCTTATGAAAAAAAAATTGACTTTTTTCATTCTTTTCATGAAAAGAAACATGATTTGTAGGCAAATTCCAACAATTTCCCTATCTCCCAACACCACCAGTCTCCCACTCCTCTTTCTTTCTCTTCCTTTTTCAAATCACAAACTCATGATTGGGTTGGAAAGCATACTTCACTTGATTTCCGTCAAAGGAAAAGGTTATAAGTTGATTCAAGGTCTTCTCTAACCCTATAATTATACAAATAAGACTTACTTATCCAAGAAGTCCCCTATTATGTTGTACATCTCATAAATATTTCAACAAAGCCATTGAATTCATAAATTGGTACCTTGGAAATCTCTGTGGAATTGAAAATTTAGACAGTAAATAAAGAAATCCATGTCAGTTGCATAGTCTCTATCTCAAATTAATCACAATTTTATTTCCTATATATTAATTCATGTGATTACAAATATAAATTTGGTTATGGACCACCATCTTTTACACTATTTGTAATGTTCTCTCTAGGAACTCAGGCTCATGTTTCTTTAACACCCAGTGTATCAGTTCACTAGGGCAGTCATAACAAAATATCACAAACTGGGTAACTTCACATAAAATTTATTTTTTCACAGTTTGAAGGCTAGAAGAGCAACATCAAAATATCAGCATGTTTGATTTCTTCTGTGGGTCTCTCTCATTGACTTGTAGACAGAGATCTTCACCCTGTGTCTTCGTATGGTCTTCCTCCGTTTTTGTCTGTGTCCTAATCTCATCTCCTTATAAGGACACCAGTCATATTGAATCTAGCCCATCCATACCACCTCATTTTACTTTCATGACCCCTGTAAGACACCCTAACTCCAAATATAGTCACATTCTGAGGCTTGGGGGATTAGGGTTTCAACATAGAAATTTGGAAGGGGAAATAATTCAACCTGTAACACCTGTAACTAGCATATTTCTTCATTTCCTTACTATTGTTGAAGAATATTTCACATAAAATTTCAAATAGAATAACAAAGCTATCTGTATTGCTTTCCTCCATGTACTAACAGAGTACATACAGTTTCTACTATGGTTCTGGATGAAACTAGAGAGGTGGTGGAATTTGCTCCATTCTCTTTGAAATGCTTGATTCTATTGTAGAAGAATCAGATACATTCTTATTTACTAGCATGTATTATATCTATAAGTTTTAATGGAATTAATTCTGGAGAAATTATGAGGTTTCTTAGTGTTTGTTTTTTTTCCCCCAAATTAAGTTACATAAAAGAAAATCACTCAAATAATTCCTTGTAATTTTAAGCATTACAGTTACCACAAAGGAGAGTTTACACAAGTATCAGTGTTTCCAAATGCAGGTGCTCAAATAGGACCCTTAAATAAGTTTGTGAAGTGGAAAATATGCATTTACTAATGTCTGAGTTGTGAAAAACACTACCCTGAGTGCTGAATGGATAATTATGTTCTCAAACAGACTCCATGGCAGGAAAGCACCAATTTTCATGTGCAATCATCTATCTGATGTGTAATACTTAATCATGTGTAAGCATTTGGTGGTGGCAATTTCAGTTGTCTCCCTCTCATATCTCTCTCCCTCACATAGCCTCACACATGTGCTTGCATTCTTTCCCTTTTTCTCTCTTCCTCTGTACAGCTCTTGGTCTAGACTGTGAAAAATGTTATGTACATTTTCTCCCTGTGTTCTGTATAGTTAAAGGGTAAAATAGCAATGGCAAAGGCAAAACTGCAAATCAATTACAGTTAAAAGGGTTTTTACCTGAGAAAAATTTGCTAATGCATCTGATTTAAGCATTCACTCTTTACTCACTTGGGAAACTGTGGTTTCAGTCAACTGATTTAAAAGATCACTTATGGAGGGTGAAAGTAACTTCAGTAGAGATTATCTGAAGAGTACCATACTGAACTATAAACATGTATCTGGACCATGATACTTAATAACACTTTGTTTCTTTAATGTGATTCCATAGCATAGCAGAATCTCCAGGGAGAAGAATAGAACTGGAAAAATGGAAATGACCTTTGAGTTTTGTCTTGTATATGGCCATCTTAATGTAATTTTTCCTACCAAGAATATTTTCATAAATGATTTATCTATAATCAACATGAATAAGTAAAATAATATTACTACCTATATGCAACATTGCTATAAGGGTTGGAGGAAATATATGTTAAAATGCAAAGCAGAGTACTTGGCACCTAAGAGACACACAGTTGCTAAGATTACTATTAGTTGCTATTTCCAATTTTACATAATAGTTCCTTTAATGTAACTAAGATCCAATCAGTTATATAACCTGTTATTTTTAAAACTTTGCACTGACTTCTGTATAAACAAAGCAAACTGAATGTATGCATTTATCACTCTGTCCTTTTAAAATCACACTAAAATGATGGCAATAGCAGAGAATGAACCCACAAGAACAAAAGGTTGTCTTTTTATTTTTTTTAACCATCATTTTTATGGACTATTAGGAAGGAGTGGCAATCAAGGCCAGTGTCTGCTCTATAAAGTTTAACCAAAAACAGAAGGATTTAAGATAACTTTTAACATTCTACCAAACCCCACCAAGTAGCATATATTAAAGGTAGGAAAAGGAAAAAAAAGAATACATACCACAATCTTCTAAAAATTTGCCTTTGTAACTGCAAAGATAGCAAAAAGTTTGCAAAGGACTAAAGTGTAAACAGAGGAGGGCAGTCATTCAGAAAACCTACAAGGCCCAACAAGATAAAAGACTAACTGTCAAGAGGAAATACAGCTGTAATGGATACTATTTCTCCCACAGAATTCATGAAGAAGCGTTTGAGTAACAGGAATAAATATTCTGAAAAGTATCCTTAACATAAATATATTAATTAACTTCACAAAAAGAAATTTCAGGATGGAGCTCATGATGTCTTAAGAGTTCAATAGAGCTGGTTCTTCAGATGACAGTAAGATACGATCTTTGTAGTCAAACTGACTTTAAAATGTAATAAACCTTTCTTCTGAGCAATTTCACAAGGATTCAGTTCTTTTAATTTACAGATAAATGCTCATACATTTTCCCAAGAGCACAAGTTCGTGTCACATATCTTGCTCTATAACAACTTTCAGCTTGAGTATGACATACTCCCCGAGTCAGCCATTTTCCCACAAACCCCTAAGATCTTGTTATGTCTGGATCACCAGACCAAAATTCATTGCCTCACAGTGACTTTCTTGTCCATGGACTTCAGTCAGAACTATCCAAATTAACCTGAGTTTTAATTATAGTAAATTACCAAAGGCAAGGTACCATGATTTTAACTATGTCCTTTGGAGCTTGTTACCATATGGAGATTTATCCATTTTCACCCTAATAATCAGACCTTATGACTACAAACTGGGGTAGAAGAATTCTTTGTCATATTTTTAATTCTCATATTTTTAATTCTATAATTTTTCCAATAGTGAGGTTGACTATTCTGTAATAGTGAGTCTTTATTTAGTCTGAGAATTTTTTCTTTTCACACATAAATGAGCTTCTATGGCTTTAATCTCCAGTGGGGAAGACCCTCTTCTGGAGTACAGGTAAGACATCCTATGTCCATAAGCACAGCAAAAAATTTGGCAGGTAAATAATTAATATAATATAATATAAGATAAGATATAACTCACCGGTTTAAGTGGAAAAAATTTCCTATTGACCTCAAAATATTCTTTACTCTTTGTGAATAGACATCTAAATAGTAGTAAGTCTTTCCTATCCAGAACTACATCACTATGTAATTACATTTCATCTAGATTTCTCATATTTCCAGTCAAATTTTGTAATATTTCTCATGGAAGAACTTCATACCACTTTTTAAAGCTTAATAGTGTATATTTTATGTTTTTGTGCTTATCATTAGTGAAAATTTTTATTGTATTTTCTGTTACTTTTAAAATACAATTCTCTCTCTCTCTCTCTCTCTTTTTTTTTTTCCTTTTTTGGTCTATAGTGAGATACATTGTAAGTTTCACCTTTACTGAATTCTCTCTTTTCTTCTACAAATTTCAGTTATTTCTCTTGGACATTCAGTTTACACTATCATATTATCATACTCAAACATTTCTAGATGTTCTAGATGTTCATTAACTGCCCAAGAAACTGTCTTTAGGCAAAAGTATTTATGTAACTACAAACTAATTAATAACAAGGGATCCATTTTACTGAGAAGTGGATCTTTCAAAGTTGTAGTACCCAATAGACAGCTGATAAGGTTGTTAAAAATATATTCTAACATATTTCTTAGCCTGAGATCTTAGCTGTCATGATGAGTTTGCCTCCTTATCTCTTATGTTCCTAGATCCTGGTATTACTGTCATAGCCTATTATTTGCAGTTAGCCCTTTAAGTTAAAAAAAAAAAAAAAAAAGTCATAGTGTGATTTCAAAAAACATCTTTGGGAAGTTTGGAAATCTTTTTAGGACTCAGAAAAACTAGTATGTTTAATATGCTATTGAGTTACTCTTTCTCAAGTATAATAATGATATTTTATCTTCCATTTCAGCAGCCTCCAATCTTGTGACATTTGTAAACATTTTATATGAGATTGCAAAGGTACTAAAACTATCAGACAAAACCATTTTGATTTATTTTTTACATACTGATGAATTGCATATGTCTGTTCCTTTCCTGATTCCCTCAATGCAAAACACATTAAATAGTTGAAAAAGTACCACACACTAAATGCCAAATGTAGTTATTTCTTTTCTGAAGTGATTCCTGTTTATAAGTTATGTTTCTGGCTATTAAAATTCATAATGTGTTATAATCCTTTCCTTATGAGTGTTTCCCTTACCTTATCTCAACTTTCATTATAGTACATGTAGACAAAGTGTCTGCAGTCAGTGTATTATGCCTACTTTAGCTTTAGAGCACTCTCATTACTATGCTTAATTTGAATTTCTTTTTTGTCTTTAGAAAACCATCTGTCAGTAAATTATAATTTGGTGGCCTTAGGTGATTCATGAGACTAGGAATTACATGCAAACAATGTGGCTTGTTGAAAAGTGTAGTTAGTTAAAAATGTTTTAAAAAATTGAAGAATTTTAGTGCTTTAAGTATTCAGTAAAAATTATCAATGGAAAAGTTTCACTAATTTCAAAATTAGGAAATTTTTTGTGAACTTCATTTGAAAATCAAGGACAGGTGTATACAAATCATTCTACTTATTTTCATCCTTGATAAAGAAGAAATTGTTATGGTGACATTTACTATTTTATTAACTCATTAAGGAAAGATGTGTGAGGAATAGTTAAGTACTTTAAGAGCCTAATAACTTAATACTTCTTTTTACAATTTTTATTTATTTATTTGAGAGAGAGAGGGAGAGCAAATGCACACATGGGGGGGGGTGCAGAGGGAGAGGGAGAAACTTAAGTAGACTCTATGCTGAGTGTGGAGCCTGATCTGGGGCTTGATCTCACAACCCTGAGATCACAACCTGAGCAGAAATGCAGGGTCAGACTTAGCCACCTTGGCACCTAAACTTAACACTTCTTTTAATGTTTAGGTGAATTTATATGCACACTTTATACTAGATAAACAAGTATGCATATAGAGATATGTTATACTTTTGGGAACCTGGGTGGCTCAGTGGGTTAAAGCCTCTGCATTCAGCTCAGGTCATGATCCCAGGGTCCTGGGATCGAGCCCCGTATCGGGCTCTCTGCTCAGTGGGGAGTCTGCTTCCTCCTCTCTCTCTCTCTCTCTCTGCCTGCCTCTCTGCCTACTTGTCTGTCAAATAAATAAATAAAAATCTTTAAAAACATAAAAAAAATAAAAAAAGAAATATGTTATAATTTGAACCCCAATTTAAATGTATATCCTACCTAGAATCTGGTCAAAATATGGAAAAAAAATTTTTTTTTAAATTTCTAGGATGTAAGGAATTTACTAGTGTAAAAAAATTATTCAAGACACTCAATTTTACATACAACCTCCAGCTCAGGAATAAGACTTTGTCAACATTCTCACCAGCAAGCACTGATTGCACAGTATTAGAATTCTTTGACAGATGACAGACAGGATAAGGGAGAGGCAGTGGACACAGATTGCTTTACAAATACCCATATCCTTTCCCAGCAATTGCTCTCATAGGAGGTAAGTTCAGTGAAGAATTGGCCATGAAGGGTGGGGGGTGTATAAGAAGAACCAGAATATGATTATGAAGTATACTGCAACAGATACTGTGCTGGATCAGAGATTCCGAGTTCTGAGCCCACCTCTGCCACTAGCTGTGCAGAGTAATGTAATGTAATGTAATGTAATGTAATGTAACCTACATTACTGTCTCTCCCTCTCTTGCATGTAAAATGAGAATATAATTTTATAAAAATTTAAATGCTTTGTAAACTGTAATGTACTACATAAACACTAGGCATGATTAAAAAAAAAAATTACAAACTCTTAATCTAGGCCAGGAACTGTAAACAGGGATAAGAATTCAAAGCTAACATTATTATGCAGTTTAATAGGCTGCTCTTTCTTTTTTTTTAATCTTTATTCTTTTTAAAGATTTTATTTATTTATTTGACACAGGTTGAGAGAGAACAAGCAGGGCGACTGGCAAGCAGAGGAGAGGGAGAATCAGACTCCTGTTGAGCAGGCAACGTGATGAGGGGCTCAATCCCAGGATGCTGAGATCATGACCTGAGCCAAAGGCAGATGCTTAACCCGTTAAGCCACGTGCTCCAATAGCTTATGACCAATTCCTTTATAATTTAATTACCTTTGGATTGATTTTGTTCCTTTTTATCATTTTGTAGCCAGTTCACTGAGGATCTACACTTTCCACTCCTTCTTCTCATTGTTATCTGTATCATCACTATCATGATTTTAATAATTTTTATACATGTACAGTATTTCGTGAATGACAGAATTGGTTTAAATCATTGTGGTTGTATTTTTCTTATTTTTTTTAAATCTACTTTGAAGAGTCTATGGACCTTTTAGCCAGTCTGTCATATTATAGAGATGACAGTTTCACACTCAAGGTCATACTGTTGCCCTGCCCTTTAGTCTAATGATGTCAGTTGCATATAGTTGTGATGCTCTCAGTGACAGTCACAGTGAGTGAGGGGAAATACAGAATGAGGTGTGAATGGAAGCAATCTGAAAGCCGAACAACATCTGCTGCTGTAAAAATAAATAAATAAATAATAAAAATAAAAAATAACAAAATCCTGAGGAAATACAGAGATTACCTATGGGTGAAACACTGAATCGTAATGTTTGTTGTTGGTTATATTTTGTTCTCATAATATCTGATATTGGCATTATTTTAATCATCTTGTACTAACAAATCCACTATGACCTAATCAATTACAGGTCTTATAAGGTAAATGCATAGATTTAAGTAGAATTCTGACTGATTCACCTCACTCTTTGTTCTGACAGTCAAAATACCACTTTTTCATTAAAATAAAAAAGCTATGGTATGTATTAATTTGATTTATAACTAGATAAAGGGATCCTTACCACTAAGAACAAAGTAGGAAATTATTTAAACCTATAAGAAATGTTATAAATTAGATTAAATTGTATTGCTTATAACTTATAATTTGGTAGAAATACTTTTAAAAATATTAATTTTTTAAAAACACTTAAAACACTTAAATGGGTGCCTGATTGTCTCAGTAGAGCATGTAACTCTCAGTCTTGTGGCCATGAGTTCAAGCTCCATGTTGGGAGTAGAGTTTACTTAATGATAAAAAAATGAATTAAAAATGTAAGTATAGGTGGTCCTGGGTGCATCAGTGGGTTAAAGTCTCTGTCTTCAGTTCAGGTCATGATCCCAAGGTCCTGGGATCGAGCCCTGTATTGGACTTTTTGCTTGGCGGGGAAGCTTCTTCCCCCTCTCTGCCTCTGCCAGCCTCTCTGCCTACTTGTGATCTCTGCCTGTCAAATAAATAAATAAAATCTTATAAAAAAAAAAAAAAAAAGGTAAGTGTAACTTCTGAATTCCGGTCTTGTATATAAGGAGCTTGGAAGTTGTCACTTCATCGTAAAGAGTAAAAGGCTGAATAGGCTGAAAAATCAACTCTACTCAGCTCCATAAAAGAAGTGATATACAAGTCAATCCATTGACCCTGAGATCAGAGAGACAAGTTGGCAAATACAGGGAACTGTCACTTATCAGAATAGAAACTTCAAAGTTGAAAACTGTCTGGCAAAAAATGCCAGAGTAGGAAAATCTAAACTGTGATTAATTGCTAGAGGCTCAGGGCTGACAATTCTGAGTGTTAGAAACTCCAGGGTGCCTAGTCAAGGTGTAGGAGGCAACGATATCATGAGATTTACCTCCAGGAGCTCAACCAGACTTTCAAAGTAAACTTCAGGGAAAAATCCCCTCTGCTTCCTGAAGTGGGGAGAGCAAAGAAAACATTCTAAAATACCCTAAAACATTGTATCTTAATAAGGCAAGATAATAACAATAATCACTAACATTTGTTGTTGTTTTTTTTTTAATTACATGTCAGGTGCTGCTAAGTGTTTTTCAAGTAATATTTTATTGTAGAGATGAGGAAACTGAGATTTACAAAAAGGAATCAGAACAGAATTCAATGGAATAGAAAAACAAAACAAGAGGTTAATTTGCAAAACCAATGAAACCAAAAGCTGGTTCTTTGAAAAGATCAATGAAATTTATATGCTTCTAGTTAAACTAAGAAAAAAAAAGAGGACACAAATTACTTGTATCAAAAATGAAAGAAGGGACAACCCTAAAGATTATAAAAATTAAGAGGATGCTATGAACTATGACCAACACTACGTACACAAATTTGATAATCTAAATGAAATGGATGAATTTCTTGAAAGATACAATCTGTCGCAACTCACATTAGAAGAAATAGTCTGAGCGGGCCCATATTTATTAAAGAAATTGAATCAATAATCAATAGCCTTCCAAAACAGAAAAAGCCAAATACAAATACATTCACAAGTGAATTCTACATAATATTTAAGAAAGAAACTATACTGGGCTGCCTGACTGGCTTAATTAGAGGAATGTGACTCTTGAACTTAGGGTTAAGCCTCAAGAGTTCAAGTCCCATGTGAGGTGTAAAGATTACTTAAATAAATAAAAAAAAAATTTAATTTTTAAATGAAAGAAATTGTACCAAATTTTTATAAAATCCTTTTCAGAGAATAGAAACAGAAAAAATACTACCTAACTCATTCTATGAAAACAGTCTTACCCTAATACAAAACAAAACAATAATATTATATGGAATTAACCAATATCTTTTATAAATGTAGATGCAAAATTCTTCAACAAAATATTAGCAAATTCAATGTAAAACAGGATAAAAAATAATTATACACCACAACCAAGAGGAATTTATCCTGGGTATATAAGGCTGGTTCAATATTTGAAAGTCAATAATCAAGGGGTGCCTGGGTGGCTCAGTGGTTTAAAGCCTCTGCCTTCGGCTCAGGCCATGGTCTCAGTGTCCTGGAATCCAGCCCAGCATTGGGCTCTCTGCTCAGCAGGGAGCCTACCCCCCCCACCTGCCTGCCTCTCTGCCTGCTTGTGATCTTTGTCTGTCAAATAGATAAATAAAATCTTAAAAAAAAAGTCAATAATCTAATCCATCACATCAACAGACTAAAAAAGAAAAAAATCACATAAGCATATCAATAGATGCAGGAATAATAGTTGACAAAAGTCAACACTCGTTTATGATAAAAAAAAAAAAAAAACTCAGTAAACTAAGAATAAAGAGATTTCCTCAACTGGATAAAGACTACCTTATACTTTACATCAGAGTTAATGGTGCTAATCTAAAAATTCCCCCTAAGGTCACATACAAGGCAAGAATTTCTCCTCTCATCACTGCTTTTCAATATCTTATTAGAAGTCCTTGCTAACACAATAAAACAAGAAAAAGAAATAAATGGCACATAGATTGGGAAGGAAGACATAAAACTGTTCATGTTCATAGATGATATGATGGCAAAGGAGGTATCTGAAAAAAATCAACCGAAAAACCCCTGGACTAGTAAGCAGTTATAATAAGGATGCAAGATATCAGATTGATATAGAGAAGTTAATTGCTCTCCTGTATTGCAACACTGAACACGTGGAATTTGAACTTCAAAACACAATACCATTTATAATAGCACTCTCCAAAATGAAATACTTAGGTATAAATCTAACAAAATATATACAAGAATTATGAGGACAACTACAAATTTCCAACGAGTGAAATAAAAAAAAAAAAAGAACTAAATAAATGGAGAGGTAGTCCATGTTCTTGCATAGAAAGGAAGAGTCAATATTGTTGAGATAACTGTTCTTACCAACTTGATATATAATTCAATGCAATCCCAATCAAAATCTTAGCAAGTTATGTTATGGATATCAACAAACTGATTCTAAAATCTATATGGATAAACAAAAGATCCAGATTGTCCAACACAATATTGGAGGAGAAACTCAAAGATAGAGGACTGATTGCACTCAATCCCAGGACTTCTCATAAAGCTATAACAAGACAATGCGATACTGACAAAAGAATAGAAAAATAGATTAATGGAACAGATTAGATACTCCAAAAATAGACCCACACAAACATACAGGCAACTGATCTTTGAAAAAGGAGCAAAAGTCAATACAATGAAGTAAAAATTATCTAGTATCATAACATATGATACTAGAACAATTATGCAGTTGCATCAACATGCAAAAAAGGTCTAGACACATACCTCATGTCCTTCACAAAAATTAACTTAAGAAGAATCACAGAGCTTAATATAAAATTCAAAAGTAGTAAACTCCTAGAAAATAATGGGAGAAAACCCAGATGATCTTGGACGTGATGATGTCTTTTTAGATACAACACCACAGACATGATACCTGAGAGAAATAACCAATAAACAGGACTTCATTAAAATAATAATAAAAAAACTTCTGCAGAAGCAAATAGCAAAACAATTAAAAGACAAACAATAGACTTCAAGAAAATGTTTGCAGTAGACATGTATAAACAAAGAACTATTATGCAAAATACACAAGAAGCCACAAAGCCCAATGATAATGAAACAAACATCCCAACTGAAATATGGGCCAAAGATCTTAACAGATATCTCACCAAAGAAGATATACAGATGGCAAATAAATATATGAAAAGAGGTCCCTCATTATATGTCATCAGGGAAATGCACATTGAAATAATAAAGAGGTAACATTATTTGCCTATTAACATGGCTAAAGTTTAGAACACTGACAGCACCAAATGCTGGTGAGGATGTAGAGCACCAGGAATTGTTATACACTGCTGGTAATACAGACAGTTTGGAAGACAGTTGATGGTTTCTTATAAAACTAAACATCCTTTTACCATATTCAGCATTGTGCTCCTTGGTATTTACCCAAGGGTTCTAGAAACTTATGCCCACACAAAAGCTGTGCGTGGATGTTTATAGTGACTTCATTCATAATGGCTGATCCTTAGAAGCAACCAAGATGTCCTGAAATAGGTGAAGGCATAAATAAACTGTGGTATAGGCAGACAATGGAATATTATTCAGCACTAAATAGGAACAGGCTATCAAGCTGTGAAAAGACTTGTAGGAACCCTAAATACAGGTTTCTTAGTGAAAGAAACCAATCTGAGAAGGTTGCATTTTGTAGGATTACAACTATATGACATTCTGGAAAAGGCAAAACTATAAAGAAGATGAAAAATTTAATGGTTGCTGGAAGGATGATAAATAAGTAGGATATCAAATATTTTTAGTGGAGTGAAAATACTCTGTATGTAATAATGGACACATGTCCTAGAAATTTAGTAAATGTTTAGTTTGTTGATGGTAACAACAAAGTCATATTATAACCCTTACCAAGTTACCTAGAGCAGAGTCAGGATGTACTATCAAATTCTTATAAAATACACAATAAATTTTTTTTGGCAAGTCGAATGAAGATATCTGAGAAATTGGCCTGAGCATCAGGAATTTCCCTATGTTTGTATTCTGTACCCTCCAATTTTGATATGTATTCTGATATATGCAACTTCCAATTCCAAAATATATATATTTCAGGGACTGGGCTATATCAGGCCCAAATGAGATAGACTATGGTTATGTTTAGAATGACCTAAGTCTGAAACTTAACAGAGACTGTCATATTAGGAAAGTTTATGCACGCACACACACACACACACACACACACACACACATACACACAAACAAACTCCTCACTCCACTATTATCATTTGCCACTATGGCATGGCAGCTGATGAAATTCAGGACACTTCACATTTCTTGGACAATCTTGCTAATCCCTCTGGCTCTGAATCATCTGAATTGCCTTGTTGTTATATATTTTAGATAATAAATCCTATTTCATTTCACCACAAAGTTTGTGTATGGTATTTCCTTAAATTTCAATTAATATTCATCAACATGTGGTTGATTAGTACATCTCTTTTCTAAATAAATTTATTTGAAATGGTAGATCTTCTAAAAATGGCACACTGTACACTTGCAAGTAGTTTATTGGCAATTACTAGATATGCTCACACCATACAGGATTCTGAAGACGCAGGAAGCAAGAGGAAACTCTAAGCCTAGCACTAAATCAGCAAAGTTTCCAGATCCTGGTAGTAAGAACAAGACACTCTGTAACTTAATCACAGATTAATATTGGACAAAGGGTTGAATTTTGAGAAAGCTAAAGCTTCTGATCATGCTAACACACTTGCTTACTGCCAACAAAAATCCCAAATTTGTCTTCATTCTAGTTCCCTAGAGATAATCAGACTCATGGAAGGAATAATTACTGAGCCTCAGTTGATTCTGAGAAATAACACTGTCACAATCTGTGATGAGACCATATGCTAAAGATTAGATTTTTTCCACCCACAGCTGAAAAAAATAGTGTTATTTTTAGGAATGGGGAAGTAGGATAGGAAATGAAAAGTATTCAGAAAGAAAGGGGCATCTTGCTCAAACCTGAATGAAGGGGAAGATCATGGAAAATGTACCTTTTTCTACTTATGGTCTGTCCTCAAGCATGCTTTCTGTTAGCCTGGATACCAGAAAGAAATATAATTGTAACAACACTGATCCGATTATAAGAAGATGCCATTGTGTTGTAGAAAGAGCTCTAGTAGAATTTTCTGGCTGTAGATACAGCAAAATCATGGTCAGTTTTGATTCTAGAGAGGGGACATAAAATGATGAGTGTGACATATGTGATATATGAGAAACAAGGTATTCTAGATTGCTATGACATATTATGAATAAAGAAATAAGGATGGGAGCAAAGGATGAATAAAACCAGATATTAACCCATTGCACTATACTGAATAGATAATTTCTGTTGTGTTGGGCTAGATTTTTATTGTGTAACCAACATGGCGAATCTTTATGGGGTGATGCCTATGTCCTAAAGTAATGTCTACCATTAAGGCAAGATGAATGGACTGGTAAGCACTAACTAAACTACTTCATTTACTATGAGTAAATGAAACCATTAGCCTCATTTGAAGCATCTCTTATTTGCAAAAAAGATGAATTATGCCACCACAAAAGGGGAAAGATTTGAGATACTAAGTAAACTTACTCATATGTCTATAGTTATATCTTCCATGTATTCTCTAGAATTTACCAAGACAAGTAGGTCATATGACATCTTTGTGTGGTTGTTGAGCTTAGGGAAGTCTCCAAACATATTTAGGTTCAATTTCCTTCATCTATTTAATGAAGAAGAGGACACAATTTTCTCTAAGATTTTTTTTCCTGCTCTAACAGTCTACAGCTTTTCTCCAATGTTAGCTCATGGTCAGACCTTGGCCCTGCTTGACTTTGACTTCTTGAAGGAAATTGATTGATGATACCTAACTGACCTTTGCCATACTACCTGTGTGTCACAGGAATTGGTCTCTATTGATTGAAGTCACAGATGCATACCTATTTGCTTCTACTCCATTTGGTTTCAAAATTATAAAAAAGAAAACAAAACAAAAATACCCCTTGATATTGAGGACAGGGGTAACAGCCTACTCTTTGATCTTCATCGGGGCTATCAAATACAGTTGTACAGTATTTGCCCTGCAGAAAAATGTTTAGACTAGGGGACATAAGAAAACAAAATGCAACCACGTTCTGTTTGCCTAATTTGTACAAAGGTGACATTAATTTGATTTATTCATAGCTACACTACTAACATGACTTAAGTGACTACTAAACTATGCTCTCTATATTAAGTAGAACTTTAAGTCATATGTCCCAACTCCACCTCTATGAAAGGCAATCTCATACAATAGTTGTTTTGTTACTGAAAAGACTTCTTAGGCTGTACTGTTAGAAAAATGATATTTTCCCTTAATTATAGATATCTTCCATAAACTGATTTAGTTTTGTATGTATCTTAGATAGTTTTGTCTGTGTATCTTTGTATGCATGAGTTTTCAGTACGTAAAAATCCATATGTTCTGAAAAATATGATAAGGTTTCCCCAATTGTGGCTGATAGGACAATGAAAAGGATAGTGTTGGAGAGTCAGATCTATTTTTCTATTTCACCAGATCAAGCACATAATTTCCTTATTATATAAGTGAAGATCATCTAGATTTCTGTTTACTTCCCATTTCATATACCTCCTTTTGCTGGTTTTGTAAAAAGAAATGTTTATCAAGCATTTAAAATTTGTCTGCAAAAGTGGGCAAGGTCTGCATAGCATGACCTGATCATAAGAAGCTTTCAATCCAGTCAAAGTAAAAAGAACTGTATAAAAGTATAAAAGCCATCCATTGTGCTTCAGTTCAACCTTACATTCTATAGAAAATGAAAATGGTCACTTACTGTGTCTGAGTTCACACTGATGTTAGTGGCAGAGAAAATGCATTTTAACAGACCTGAACTTTCTCTTAGCACTTGTCCTAAGTCAGCCTAGTGTAGTGGATAAGATCATGAACTCTGGATTTCAGATACTTAACTCTGAATTGTGGCTTCACCATGTGTTACCTGTTACACTGAGCCAATAAGTCAACTACTCAGTGCCTCTGTTTTGTCTTCTGTAAACTGAGGAAGATAATGACACTTACTTCCTTTCATATGGATTCAATGAGTTAAATGAATGATTTATTTTTTAAAAAAGATTTTATTTATTTATTTGAGGGAGAGAGAGAAAGTAAGAGAGAGCACAAGAGCAGGGTAAGGGGCAGAGGGAGAAGTAGACTCCCTGCTGAGTAAGGAGCCCAGTGTGGGACTTGATCCCAGGACCCCAGGACCATGACATGAGCTGAATGCAGTTACTTAACAAACTGAGCCACCCAGGTGTCCTGTCTGAAGAACTGTAACATTATTAATGATAATAATTAATAATAAAATAGAAAACAAGCGACAAGAATGTTTAATGAGGGGCGCCTGGGTGGCTCAGTGGATTAAAGCCGCTGCCTTTGGCTCAGGTCATGATCTCAGTGTCCTGGGATCGAGCCCCGCATCGGGCCCTCTGCTCAGCAGGGAGCCTGCTTCCCCCTCTGTCTCTGCCTGCCTCTCTGCCTACTTGTGATCTCTCTCTCTGTCAAATAAAATCTTAAAAAAAAAAAAAAAAGAATGTTTAATGAGAATAATGATTTCTATTTTGGTGGTTTTGAACAAAGGGGTATTCCTTTATAGGACAGTTGCACACTCTAGCATTTCTACACATACTGTAGTGCATTGCTTCAGAATAAATCACCAGGAACCAAAAATGGTTACAAGCTGTGTTAATCTGGTGAATCCCAAATGAGTCAAAATTAAATTAATTAAAATCCATTGTTGTTAATGAATTTCAAAATCAACAAAATACTTTTTAAAGATTTTATTTATTTGTCAGAGAGACAGAGAGAGCACAAGCAGGGGGAGCAGCAGGCAGAAGGAGAAGCAGGCTCCCCGCTGAGCCACCCAGGCACCTCCAACAAAATATTTCTAATGGTATCTCTCTGAAGCATTTGAACTAAAACCAGTTGTTGAGATTAATGGAAACAGTGAAAAGTCCTTCCCGTACATATGAGGGCAGAATGTTGCCAGAGAAATGAAGAATCACAAAGAACTGCTCTTTCATTTTTCTTCAGAGTTTGATTTCACTTCAAATTAGATGAAACATTAAGGAAATGCAATGATTGTAATAATGGGGAGCAAAAATAAACCTTAGTCTGATTGATATTTTTTTATTTACGTCTTTTGGTAATTAGCTTCCTTATATCCTTTGTTCCAATTTGCAGATTTTTAATGGTACTTATGGTTTACACCATGAAGAAAAAAAAAGGATTTATGAAAAATGTTTAATTAGCATACTTTATAAACTTTAACTATCTTTAATTATCCTGAACTTATATTTTGCAGGAGGTTATTACAATACACCAGACACATTTCCCAACCATAGTATTTTTCTCAGTAAGCAAGATAACAGGAGATAGTTATGGTCACTTTAATTGATAACCACATAAAACAAGTCTAAATATGTTCAGAGGAGCATAACATAAAAGTAAGTGAATATGCTATGGCAAAGGTATATCACAATCTTATCTTAGCAAGCTACATTTCTTTTCATGCTTACTTTTTTAGATTTTCTTTCCACATTTTAGAGAAGTTTGAACAACGCTTGCCTACTTCTTGTCATTTTTAAGTAATGATAGGGAGTGAGCATCTTTTCTGAGGTTTTGTGAACTGTCATCCTTCTTTTAAGCTTGGATTAGCTTCCATCGGTCTACCTTTTATACTTCCAACGTATAATATATCCCTGAGAGTTTCCTTAATGCAAAGTTTTTGTCAACATTACTTCCTCTGGGATGTCTTCATCTTTTGCGTTATTTTCCGCCCCATTTGTGTTCTCCTTTTTAAGTTCCTCTGGCTGCATATGTAGACTCTCTCAAATGGTGGTGTCCACATTCCCCACCAGCTATTTCTTCTGCAATTCCATTTGTGCTCAATTATAATTTCACTTCCAGCATGATCACTTTTTGTGTCCTAGCTATATTTTCATCTCTTTCGGGCAATCTATCTGGTGATCATTCATTTTGAAAAATGTCACAGGGGTTTAACACAGGGTCATAAGAAGACAACACAACTACACAGTTTTCTGTATGAACATGGACTAAAGAACAGAGGCAAAGTTACCAATCAGCACACTGTTAAAGAAGGGACATCATTGGTTACTGGTCACCTTGTACACCTGCTTATTTATGCAGAAACTTGTGGACTAAAGAACTAGCAACAAAGTTTATATTTTTTGCCCTCAATTATGATTAACATATCATGGCAACTGAATTTGAACTGGGTTTGTGATCTGGCGTTATTTAACTGAACCCTGATGCATGAAATGTGCATATAGTAGAGCCATGCTAACTGAACTCTGTCTGGTTGTACAACTTTCATCATCAATATCCTTCACATATCTGTTAGTGATGTAATAAAGTGCTTCATGAAGCTTTTTTTGAAGTACTGTAAATAATACTTGTTTTTAAAATTTTCAAGTGATTGTTGTTAGTGTTTAAAAATACAATTGCCTATTTTTATTACCTTGCGTACTGAAAACTTGCCATTGTCACTTCCTAGTTCTAATCCCTTTTTGTTTTATTTTATGCTCTTTTGTAAATTTGGGGGGAGGACTCTACCTGGGAAATTATGTGGCCTACAAATATAAACATTTTTGTTTATTCTTTTTTCATGTGTATACTTTTTATTTCTCTTTACTGCACTGATTGTAAAGTTGTCTTGTTTCAAATCCTACAGAAAAATACTATTAAAGATATTAATTATTCAGATGGTAGGTGTAGATTTTCAGTGTAGTGATGTTCAATGTAGTATATATGTTCAATGTCAGGTTAAATAAATTCCCTTGTAGTCAGAGTTTTCTGTGAGTTTTGAATCAAGAGTGGGTATTGAATTTTACCAAACACTTTTTTTGCATCGACTAAGATGATGGTCATATTTTTTATCCCTTCTCAGTCCTTTGATATAATAAATCTACATTTGATTGATCTAATGTTCAATCAAACCAGTTTTGCATTCCCAACAGAAATCCCATTTTTCCATTATACCATCCTTTGTATGATGCTGGAATACACTTACTGATATCTTAAGGCATTTTTCATGTCTATTCATAATGAAAATTATTTTTTGAATATTTTTGTCTAGTTTTGGACCAGGGTAAAAGGGACGCATAAAATGAGTTGGGAAGAGTTTCTTAAGTTCTTGGTTTTTAGCCATGTTTGTATAGAATTGGTGTTTCCTCCTTTAAGTGTTTGGTTGTATATACACTAAGATAGCTAAACTAAAATTTGTCTTGTTATTGTTTCATAAAGCTTCTAGTTCAATTTCTTTCGCAGATTTAGAAATACTGAGATTTTCCTTAAAATCAGAACTTCTCCTACTTGTGTCATTCAAGGAATTAATCCAATTCATCTGAGTTGTCATATTTAACCAAAAAGTTATTTGTATTATTTCTTATTTTCCTTTTGTGGCCTTAGTGTCTGTGGTTATATCCCTTCTTTCATTCTTGTGTTTGTACTTGTGTCTTCTTTTTTTAAAAAATTAATAGCTCTGACTACATGTTATCAGTTTTACTGATTTCTTTAAAGAAATAGCTTTCAGTCATTTTTCTCCACTGTTTTCCATTTTTAATTTTATAAATACTTTACCATTATTCCCTTTCTACTTATTTTTATGTACTCTTCCTTTTATAATTTTTAGGGTGTAAGTTAAAATAATTTATATACATGTATACTCTGCTGTTTTTGGACGGAATGTTCCATAAATGTCAATTAGGTCAAACTTGTCAAGGCTTGTTTGGTTAGTCTCTAGAATTACTGATTTTCTCTCTACTTCTACTTGTTGCTGAGAGAAGAAGGTAAAAGTTTCCAATTATGATTATAAATTTGTCTATCTTTCCTTTCAGTTCTATCAGCTTTTGCTTCATGTGTTTTAAAGATCTGTTCTTAGTTGTATACATATCTGGTGTGCTATGACTATTTGGTAAATGGACTCTATTATTATGATATATTTGTCTTTAAAAATATTCCTTGTTTTAAAATACATTGTGATATCAAAATAGCCACTTCTGCTATCTTCTGATTATTTGGAATTAATCAACCTTTAATCCATGTATTTATATTGGTTGCAGGTTTCTTGTAGAGAGAATGGTTAAACTTTGTGTTTTTATTCAATAAGTCATCTTTCCTGTATTTGGTATGTTTAGAATTAGGGCTGGCAATCTACAACCCATGAGCCAAATCCAGGCTGCTGCAGGCCCAACATGATCACACCCATTTGCTTATGTATTATTTGTGGTGCTTTTGAACCTTATTGGCAAAGTGGTTAGCTACAGCAGAGACCATATGATGTACAAAGCCAAACATATTTATTATAAAATTGTTTACAGGAAAACTTTCCTGTGTAATTGGTATAGTGGTCATATCTCTTTAAAAAACAAACAAAACTTAAGAATATAAAATTAAATTAATCTTAATATACACTCAGAGTTGTTCATTTTCTATTGATCTTTATACATTCCTGAGGTTCTGTTTTTTTCTCTGGTATAATTTCTCTTTAGCCTGAAGATATTCCTTCACCACTTCTTTTATATTAAATGTACCACTGAATAATTTTCTTAGTTTTTTGTATTCTGAGAATGTATTTATATAGACTTCATTATTAAAAGATTTTTTTTTAGATATAAAATTCTGGGTAGATAGTTTTTTGTTGTTTTTGTTTATATTTTACCTTACAACTTAAAACATGTTGTTCCACTCTTCTTTTTCCAGCCTTTGTGGTATTTGATGAGAAATCTTCAGTCACACGAATCATTGTACCTCTTTATATCATGTAACATTTTTTTCTAGCAGCTTTCAAGATCTATTCATATAGCTAGATAGATACATAGACAAATGTACAGATGGACAGATAGATATACCTACTATGTATAGATTAGGTAGATATGTTTTATATTAATATGCATATATAGATTAGCTTTAATATATGACATATAAACTATGTATACCTAATCTATTCATAATATGTATCTATATAATATATATTTATTTTATACCTATATATAACATGATATCTAATCTTTATCTACAGTACACCTTTATATAGGTCTATATTTATATATTTAATCTTTGGTTTTCAGGAGTTTGATTATTCTGTGTCTAGGCATGGTTTTCTTTGAGTTTATTATATTTGAGGTTTTCTTATTTTCTTGATTCTGTAAATGTATTTCTTCTGCCAAATTTGGAAAGTTATCAGCCATTTTTCTCAGTATTCTTCTGAAACAATCTCTACTCTCATTTTGGGACTCAAACGACATAAATGTTAGACTTTTTTTTTTTTTTTTAATGCTCCAGTTCTGTTGTTCTTCAGAATAAATAATTTCAATAATCTACCTTCAAGTTCACTGAGCCTTTCCTCTCTCATTCTATATTTTTTATGATGTTTTGGAGCTTTCCCATGCATACTCAGGTCAAGTTTGAGCCCAAGACGAAAAGATCCACATGAAACCTTACTGATAAACTTCTACAGTGGTGTCCTCTGGAATTTCTTCTTACTTTCAAGCTTTGGATAGTCATTACTTTGTGTTTCTTTGACCTGAATGACGGAGTTTCTTTTGGAGTTGTAGATGGCTACGCATCTGCCACCATGGGCTGTGTTATTGGTACCCTCTCTTGGGTTAAAACTACAAAAGAAAAGAAAGGGGGGAAAAAAAAGGATCCTGACCTCAATGCACACACTTAGAAGAAGGACTCATTGCCTCTTTTCTGGTAAGAAAGATAATGTTTCTCTGAGTTTTTAGCAGGCACCACCACTGCCATTTAAACCCATGACTGAGCTTGCCCTTGGAGGAAAAGTTGCAAGAGAAAAAAAGAAAAAAAAGGGAAAAATCACTTTTACAAAACTTGCTTCTTCATATTTTATCCTCCAAAAATGATTTGATATTTAATTAATTATTCATTTTTAATGTTTAGAGTATGCAGATGGTTGATTTATATATTTTATCTAGATTTTAGTTGCAGTCAACAGAAGAAATAGGTTGACTTGTACTATTTCAACTAATCTAAAACCAAGACGTCTTCTAGGGGAAACTTCCGATATTTGGAAAGCAACTGTTTTTAATTGTTCAATGACATGGCTTAGAGAAAAGAATATGAAATAATGATAACAATAATAATGATGCCATATTGAGATCCTACCATGTATCAGGTGCATTTTCTTTCCTTTGTATCGTTTTCACTTTTTATTTTTAATCCAATTATAATTGATGTATAACATTTTATTAATTTCAGGTGTATAACATAGTGATTTGACAGTTATATATATCACGTAATAATCACCACAGTAAGTATAGTTAATATCTATCACCACACAAAGTTATTAAAATTTTATGGACTATATTCTACATGCTGTATTTTTTATCCTTATGACTTGCTTATTTCATAATTAGAAGTTTATAGCTCTTAATCCCCTTAACCTATTTCACCTATTTCCCCATCCTCCTCCTGTCTGGAATTCACTAGTTTGCTCTGTATAAGTCTGTTTCTTTTTTATTTGTTTGTTCATTTGTTTTTTAGATTCTCCATATAAATATATCCTTTTGAATTAGTGTTTTTGTTTTCCTCAAATAAATACCTAGAGAGTGGACCTTATAGTACCTCTATTTTTTAGTTTTTTGAGGAATCTCCATAATGACTAGACCAATTTACATTCCTATCAACATTGTACAAGGGTTCACTTTTCTTTACATTCTTGTCAGTGCTTGTTATTTCTTGTCTTTTTAATACTGTTCTTGTAATTTCCTGATGATTAGTGATATTGAGCATCTTTTCATGTGTCTGTTGGCCATCTGTATGTCTTCTTGGGGAAAAAATATCTTTTTAGGTTATTGTTACATTTTTTTTTAATAATTTTTTATTTTTTATAAACATATATTTTTATCCCCAGGGGTACAGGTCTGTGAATCACCAGGTTTACACACTTCACAGCACTCACTAAAGCACATACCCTCCCCAATGTCCATAATCCCACCCCATTCTCCCAAACCCCCTCCCCCCAGCAACCCTCAGTTTGTTTTGTGAGATTAAGAGTCACTTATGTTTTGTCTCCCTCCCAATCCCATCTTCTTTCATTTATTCTTTTCGTACCCACTTAAGCCCCCATGTTGCATCACCACTTCCTCATATCAGGGAGATCATATGATAGTTGTCTTTCTCTGCTTGACTTATTTCGCTAAGCATGATACGCTCTAGTTCCATCCATGTTGTCGCAAATGGCAAGATTTCATTTCTTTTGATGGCTGCATAGTATTCCATTGTGTATATATACCACATCTTCTTGATCCATTCATCTGTTGATGGACATCTAGGTTCTTTCTATAGTTTGGCTATTGTGAACATTGCTGCTATAAACATTCGAGTACACGTGCCCCTTTGGATCACTACGTTTGTAGCTTTAGGGTAAATACCCAATAGTGCAATTGCTGGGTCATAGGGCAGTTCTATTTTCAACATTTTGAGGAACCTCCATGCTGTTTTCCAGAGAGGTTGCACCAGCTTGCATTCCCACCAACAGTGTAGGAGGGTTCCCCTTTCTCCGCATCCTCGCCAGCATCTGTCATTTCCTGACTTGTTGATTTTAGCCATTCTGACTGGTGTGAGGTGATATCGCATTATGGTTTGGATTTGTATTTCCCTGATGCCGAGTGATATGGAGCACTTTTTCATGTGTCTGTTGGCCATCTGGATGTCTTCTTTGCAGAAATGTCTGTTCATGTCCTCTGCCCATTTCTTGATTGGATTATTTGTTCTTTGGGTGTTGAGTTTGCTAAGTTCTTTATAGATTCTGGACACTAGTCCTTTATCTGATATGTCGTTTGCAAATATCTTCTCCCATTCTGTCAGTTGTCTTTTGATTTTGTTAACTGTTTCCTTTGCTGTGCAAAAGCTTTTGATCTTGATGAAACCCCAATAGTTCATTTTTGCCCTTGCTTCCCTTGCCTTTGGCGTTGTTCCTAGGAAGATGTTGCTGCGGCTGAGGTCGAAGAGGTTGCTGCCTGTGTTCTCCTCAAGGATTTTGATGGATTCCTTTCGCACATTGAGGTCCTTCATCCATTTTGAGTCTATTTTTGTGTGTGGTGTAAGGAAATGGTCCAATTTCATTTTTCTGCATGTGGCTGTCCAATTTTCCCAGCACCATTTATTGAAGAGGCTGTCTTTTTTCCATTGGACATTCTTTCCTGCTTTGTCGAAGATTAGTTGACCATAGAGTTGAGGGTCTATTTCTGGGCTCTCTATTCTGTTCCATTGATCCTTGTGTCTGTTTTTGTGCCAGTACCATGCTGTCTTGATGATGACAGCTTTGTAATAGAGCTTGAAGTCCGGAATTGTGATGCCACCAACGTTGGCTTTCTTTTTCAATATCCCTTTGGCTATTCGAGGTCTTTTCTGGTTCCATATAAATTTTAGAATTATTTGTTCCATTTATTTGAAAAGGATGATGGTACTTTGATAGGAATTGCATTAAATGTGTAGATTGCTTTAGGTGGCATAGACATTTTCACAATATTTATTCTTCCAATCCCGGTGCATGGAACATTTTTCCATTTCTTTGTGTCTTCCTCAATTTCTTTCATGAGTACTTTATAGTTTTCTGAGTATAGATTCTGTGTCTCTTTGGTTAGGTTTATTGCTAGGTATCTTATGGTTTTGGGTGCAATTGTAAATGGGATTGACTCCTTAATTTCCCTTTCTTCTGTCTTGCTGTTGGTGTAGAGAAATGCAACTGATTTCTGTGCATTGATTTTATATCCTGACACTTTACTGAATTCCTGTATAAGTTCTAGCAGTTTTGGAGTGGAGTCTTTTGGGTTTTCCACATATAGTATCATATCATCTGCGAAGAGTGATAATTTAACTTCTTCTTTGCTGATTTGGATGCCTTTAATTTCCTTTTGTTGTCTGATTGCTGAAGCTAGGACCTCTAGTACTATGTTGAATAGCAGTGGTGATAATGGACATCCCTGCCGTGTTCCTGACCTTAGCGGAAAAGCTTTCAGTTTTCTCCATTGAGAATGATATTTGCGGTGGGTTTTTCATAGATGGCTTTGATGATATTGAGGTATGTGCCCTCTATCCCTACACTTTGAAGAGTTTTGATCAGGAAGGGATGCTGTACTTTGTCAAATGCTTTTTCAGCATCTATTGAGAGTATCATATGGTTCTTGTTCTTTCTTTTATTGATGTGTTTTATCACATTTACTGATTAGCGGATGTTGAACCAACCTTGCAGCCCTGGAATAAATCCCACCTGGTCGTGGTGAATAATCCTTTTAATGTACTGTTGAATCCTATTGGCTAGTATTTTGTTGAGTATTTTCGCATCTGTATTCATCAAGGATATTGGTCTATAGCTCTCTTTTTTGGTGGGATCCTTGTCTGGTTTTGGGATCAAGGTGATGCTGGCCTCATAAAATGAGTTTGGAAGTTTTCCTTCCATTTCTATTTTTTAGAACAGTTTCAGGAGAATAGGAATTAGTTCTTCTTTAAATGTTTGGTAGAATTCCTCCGGGAAGCCATCTGGCCCTGGGCTTTTGTTTGTTTGGAGATTTTTAATGACTCTTTCAATCTCCTTAGTGGTTATGGGTCTGTTCAGGCTTTCTATTTCTTCCTGGTTCAGTAGTGGTAGTTTATATGTTTCTAGGAATGCATCCATTTATTCCAGATTGTCAAATTTCTTGCCGTAGAGTTGCTCATAGTATGTTCTTATAATAGTTTGTATTTCTTTGGTGTTAGTTGTGATCTCTCCTCTTTCATTCATGATTTTATTTATTTGGGTCCTTTCTCTTTTCTTTTTGTTAAGTCGGGCCAGGGGTTTATCAATTTTATTAATTCTTTCAAAGAACCAGCTCTTACTTTCGTTGATTTGTTCTATTGTTTTTTTGGTTTCTATTTCATTGATTTCTGCTCTGATCTTTATGATTTCTCTTCTCCTGCTGGGCTTAGGGTTTCTTTCTTGTTCTTTCTCCAGCTCCTTTAGGTGTAGGGTTAGATTGTGTACCTGAGACCTTTCTTGTTTCTTGAGAAAGGCTTGTACCGCTATATATTTTCCTCTCAGGACTGCCTTTGTTGTGTCCCACAGATTTTGAACCGTTGTATTTTCATTATCATTTGTTTCCATGATTTTTTTCAATTCTTCTTTAATTTCCCGGTTGACCCATTCATTCTTTAGAAGGATGCTGTTTAGTTTCCATGTATTTTGGTTCTTTTCAAACTTCCTTTTGTGGTTGAGTTCTAGCTTTAGAGCATTGTGGTCTGAAAATATGCAGGGAATGATCCCAATCTTTTGATACCGGTTGAGTCCTGATTTAGGACCGAGGATGTGATCTATTCTGGAGAATGTTCCATGTGCACTAGAGAAGAATGTGTATTCTGTTGCTTTGGGATGAAATGTTCTGAATATATCTGTGATGTCCATCTGGTCCAGTGTGTCGTTTAAGGCCTTTATTTCCTTGCTGATCTTTTGCTTGGATGATCTGTCCATTTCAGTGAGGGGAGTGTTAAAGTCCCCTACTATTATTGTATTATTGTTGATGTGTTTCTTTGATTTTGTTATTAATTGGTTTATGTAGTTGGCTGCTCCCACGTTGGGGGCATAGATATTTAAAATTGTTAGATCTTCTTGTTGGACAGACCCTTTGAGTATGATATAGCGTCCTTCCTCATCTCTTATTATAGTCTTTGGCTTAAAATCTAATTGATCTGATATAAGGATTGCCACTCCTGCTTTCTTCTGATGTCCATTAGCATGGTAAATTCTTTTCCACCCCCTCATTTTAAATCTGAGGGGCTTAAAATGAGTTTCTTAGAGGCAACATATAGATGGGTTTTGTTTTTTTATCCATTCTGATACCCTGTGTCTTTTGACAGGGGCATTTAGCCCATTCACATTCAGGGTAACTATTGAGAGATATGAATTTAGTGCCATTGTATTGCCTGTAAGGTGACTGTTACTGTATATGGTCTCTGTTCCTTTCTGATCTACCACTTGTAGGCTCTCTCTTTGCTTAGAGGACCCCTTTCAAGATTTCCTGTAGAGCTGGTTTGGTATTTGCGAATTCTTTCAGTTTTTGTTTGTCCTGGAAGCTTTTAATCTCTCCTTCTATTTTCAATGATAGCCTAGCTGGATATAGTATTCTTGGCTGCATGTTTTTCTCGTTTAGTGCTCTGAAAATATCATGCCAGCTCTTTCTGGCCTGCCAGGTCTCTGTGGATAAGTCAGCTGCCAATCTAATATTTTTACCATTCTTTGTTACAGACTTCTTTTCCCGGGCTGCTTTCAGGATTTTTTCTTTGTCACTGAGACTTGTAAATTTTACTATTAGGTGACAGGGTGTGGGCCTATTCTTATTGATTTTGAAGGGCGTTCTCTGAACCTCCTGAATTTTGATGCTCATTCTCTTTGCCATATTGGGGAAATTCTCCCCAATAATTCTCTCCAGTATACCTTCTGCTCCCCTCTCTCTTTCTTCTTCTTCTGGAATCCCAATTATTCTAATGTTGTTTCGTCTTATGGTGTCACTTATCTCTCGAATTCTCCCCTCGTGGTCCAGTAGCTGTTTGTCCCTCTTTTGCTTAGCTTCTTTATTCTCTGTCATTTGGTCTTCTATATCACTAATTCTTTCTTCTGCCTCATTTATCCTAGCAGTGAGAGCCTCCATTTTTGATTGCACCTCATTAATAGCCGAGAGCCCTGGGCCGCACTCCTCAGTGCGCGCTCAGAGAAGATCGCCCAGTTATTCCCGTCTGCCTAACCTCCGGCCGTGCTCCGAGTTCACCGAGCCTGTGACCGGTTCAAGGTCACCCCGAGCTGCGAACTTACTGTCGGCTCTGTCTCTGTAGCCGGCTTTCCCGTTCCAATACCTGCAAGCTCTGCGACACTCAGACACCCCCGATCCTTCTGTGACCCTGCAGGATCTGAGGCCACACTGACCCCGTGTGGGATTTGCACCGGGTAGCCTCTGGAGCGATGTCCCTCAGCGGAACAGACTTTTAAAAGTCCTGATTTTGTGCGTGGTTGCTCCGCCTCTTGCCGGGAGCCGGCCCCTCCCCCCGGGGTCTATCTTCCCGTTGCTTTGGATTCACTTCTCCGCCGGTCCTACCTTTCAGAAAGTGGTTGTTTTTCTGTTTCCAGAATTGCTGTTCTTCTTCTCTTCGATCTGCCAATGGATTTTCAGGTGTTTGCAATCTTTAGATAAGCTATCTAGCTGATCTCTCGCTAGCTGAAGTAGTCTCAGCCTGCTACTTCTCTGCCATCTTGACTCCTCCCTTCTATTGTTACATTTTTAATTGGACTACTACTACTACGACGACGACGACTATTGGTGTTAAGTTTTGTGAGTTCTTTATATATTTTTGGAATTAACTCCTTAATATATATATCACTTGCAAATATCTTCTCCTATTCAGTAAGTTGCTTTTTTGTTTTGTTGATGGTTTCCTTCACTGTGCAAAACCTGTATAACTTAATGCATTCCCAGTTGTTTGTGTTTGTTTTTGCTTCCCTGGATTGGAAAATACACCCAGGAAGGTATTGTTAAGGTCGATGTCCAAGAGATTACTTTCTGTTTTCTTTTAAGAGTTTGATGGTTTGAAGGCTTACACTTAGGACTTTAATCTATTTGAGTTATTTTTATCAAAATGACAATAGTGGGACGCCTGGGTGGCTCAGTCTGTTAAGCCACTACTTTTGGCTCAGGTCATGATCCCAAGGTCCTGGGATCGAGTCCCATATTGGGCTCCTTGCTTGGCAGGGAGCCTGCTCCTTTCTCTGCCTCTGCCTGCTTGTGCACTTGGGCTCACTTGCACTCACTCTCTGACAAATAAATAGATAACAATCTTTTAAAAAATAATGGTAGTATTTTTTATAGAAGTAGACAACAACAACAACAACAACACTTAAAAATGTTATGGAACCAAAAAGACCTCAAATACTCAAAGAATGGAGTTGGAAAAATCCATTCCTTGATTTCAAACTATACTATAAAGCTACAGTAATCAAAACAGTATTATACTGGCACCGAAATAGACATATTGATCAATGAAATACAATTGAGAGCCCAGAAACATTCCTATGCTTATATGGTTAATTAATCTACAACAATGGAAGCAAAAATGTGTAATGCAGACAAGACAGTCTCTTCAATAAATAGTGTTGGAACACTGGCTAGCTATATGCAAAAGCGGGCCATTTTCTTATATCATACAAAACAATAAAATCTTTTGAATTTTATTTTTATTACAATCTAAAACAAAGATTTTATATTGTATCCACTTTGCGATGGAAGAAGCTGAGACTAAAAAGTTAAGCAAAGCATCCAAGGTCAGACACATTAGGTTCTATTGATAAAGATGTGATTGAAACACAGGTTTGTAAACTGTAGGACCAATTTAGCCTGTCTAGTCACCTTCTTGTTCTGTTCTTCAGATCTTTTTTTTTTTTTTAATATTTATTTATTTATGTGAAAAAGTGTGCTTATGCATGCAAGCAGGGGACGGTTGGGAGGGGACAGAAGCTCAAACAGACTCCACACTGAGCACCAAGCCCTGGTGGGGTTGATCTCATGTTCAACCAGCTGAACCATCCAGGAATCCTTGCTCTTCAGACTCTTCTCAGACTGCATAGAAAGAGGTTGTGGATTGATGAAAACCAATATTTTAATTTTGGGCTGTATGTCTTACTTGTTAAGTTTTCTAAGCTCTATGTCTCTATCTGTAAAGATAAACTCATACTGTTTTTATAATAAAAGACAGAGAATAAAAATGTAAAGCACTTGTCTCAAATGGCCAACATATAAGAGCTATTGTGATTTTTATTTAAAAATTGTAAATATAAATTCTAATATATGCAGATTGCTTGTATGGAACTATTGCTACCAATTGTGTACAACTTAATTTTTAAAACTCTGTTTTCTAGTCAATATTTATTCTGAGAAAAGATAAAAATTGGAATCAGAAATCATAAACTATTCCAAATAATATATATTACCTAAATGTCAATGTATGATTTTTGAAGATGCTATACCATTACTACACTAATTTTGGTATAAAAATTTATTTAAGTTTTGTGTGTGTTGAGTTTGAGAAGTTCTTTATAGATCCTAGATATCAACCTTTTATCTGTACTGTCATTTGCAAATATCTTCTCCCATTCTGTGGGTTGCCTCTTTGTTTTCTTGACTGTTTCCTTTGCTGTGCAGAAGCTTTTGATTTTGATGAAGTCCCAAAAGTTCATCTTCGCTTTTGTTTCCTTTTCCTTTGGAGACATATCTTGAAAGAAGTTGCTGTGGCTGATATCGAAGAGGTTACTGCCTATGTTATCCTCTAGGATTCTGATGGATTCCTGTCTCATGTTGAGGTCTTTTATCCATTTTGAGTTTATCTTTCTGTATGGTGTAAGAGAATGGTCGAGTTTCATTCTTCTACATATAGCTGTCCAGTTTTCCCAGCACCATTTATTGAGGAGACTGTCTTTTTTCTACTGTATATTTTTTATTGTTTTGTTGAAGATTATTTGACCATAGAGATGAGGGTCCATATCTGGGCTCTTTACTCTGTTCCACTAGTCTATGTGTCTGTTTTTAAACCAGTACCATGCTGTCCTGGTGATCACAGCTTCGCAGTAAAGCTTGAAATCAGGTAACGTGATGCCCCCAGTTTTACTTTTGTTTTTCAACATTTCCTTAGTGATTCGGGGTCTCTTCTGATGCCATACAAATTTTTGGATTATTTCCTCCAGCTCTTTGAAGAATACTGGTGGAATTTTGATCAGAATGGCATTAAAAGTATAGATTGCTCTAGGCAGTACAGATAATCATATAAAAAAATGGGCAGAAGATATGAACAGACACTTCTCCAATAAAGATATACAAATGGTTATCACACACATGAAAAAATGTCCATCATCACTAGCCATCAGGGAGATTAAAATTAAAACCACATTGAGATATCACCTTAAACCAGTTAGAATGGCCAAAATTAGCAAGACAGGAAACAACATGTGTTGGAGGGGATGTGGAGAAAGGGGAACCCTCTTACACTGTTGGTGGGAATGCAAGTTGGTGCAGCCTCTTTGGAGAACAATGTGGCGATTCCTCAAGAAATTAAAAATAGAAATTCCCTATGACCCTGTAGTTTCACTCCTGGGTATTTACCCCAAAGATACAGATGTAGTGAAAAGAAGGGCCATCTGTATGTACCCCAATACTTACAGCACCAATGGCCACCATCACCAAACTGTGGAAAGAACCAAGATGCCCTTCAACGGACGAATGGATAAGGAAGATGTGGTCCATATACACTATGGAGTATTATGCCTCCATCAGAAAGGATGAATACCCAACTTTTGTAGCAACACGGATGGGACTGGAAGAGATTATGCTGAGTGAAATAACTCAAGCAGAGAGTCAAGTATCATGTGGTTTCAATTATCTGTGGAGCATAACAAATAACATGGAGTACATGGGGAGATGAAGAGGAGAAGGGAGTTGAGGGAAATTGGAAGGGGAGGTGAACCATGAGACACTATGGACTCTGATAAATCATCCTAGAGTTTTGAAGGGACAGAGGGTGGGAGGTTGGGGGAACCAGGTGGATATTAGAGAGGGCACGGATTGCATGGAGCACTGGGTGTGGTGCAAAAATAATGAATACTGTTATACTGAAAATAAATAAAAAGTAAAAAAAAAATATTTAAGTGTTCTGGAAACTACAGAGAGAATAAAGTTTAAGATAAGGATTATGGTTTTTGTTACACTATTAAGTAATTAATATTTTGCAATCATTTGAAGCTTGCTGATTTTCCCAACTACTTCTCCCACTAGGAATTTCCTATGCATGCTATCAATGGAAATACTTATTCAGAAATTTACTGAATTTGGGGAGCCTGGGTGGCTCAGTGGGTTAAGCCTCTTCCTTCAGCTCAGGTCATGATCTCAGGGTCCTGGGATCGAGTCCCACATCGGGCTCTCTGCTCAGCAGGGAGCCTGTTCCTCCTCTCTCTCTCTGTCTGCCTCTCTGCCTACTTGTGATCTCTCTGTCAAATAAATAAATAAAATCTTTAAAAAAAGAAAGAAATTTACTGAATTTTAAAATCTTACCAAAGTAAGTGGCCAAGACAAAACCAATTCTTCTTGTCACCAAAAGCTGAACTACTAGCTAAACAAGATGAAGGAAACTTCTGCATTAGGATTATATTCTTATTATGCTCAGAATAAGTAAGAAACTAAGTGTGGAGATGGCAAACAAGTGTAAATCTATTTGTATTAAAAAAAATGAATTAGATTATCATTGTTTGGGAATTAAGTTAAAAATACAGTGAGATCACTAAGAGTATCTAACAGATGCACTAAACTAATAAACAGGAAAAGAATAATGAAAGAGAAAAGAAGAATTCTAGCTAAATTCAAAATCAGAAAGAGAGGTTTGTGTAGAGCTGGGGGAATTACATTCTGACTTTTACAATAATCTGGAAAGGTCAAGTGATCTGGAAGTCAGATCAGTCTCCTGTGGCAGAAATTTTCTGAGGCTTGACTGGACTTGTGCTTAGCTATTTTAAGTAATGATGCCTTTCTTGACAAACAAATATCTTGGTCAGCAAAACTACCACACTCAAATGAGTACAATTATGTTTTTAAAGATTTCTTTGCTAGCCTGTACCACCTATTTTTTTTCCTCAGAGGAATTTTTTAATTTTATTTTTAGCAATATCTGTTACTGAAATGTAATGAGAGAAAAGTCAGCAAATGGCCTAATGTGGCTAATTCAGAAAAAAAAAAAATGCTTAGGGCGTTATTGACATGAGAGAAAACAGTGCTTGTTAATTTAAAGTAGAATAGCAACTCGTTTATTCATTCATTTTTTTCTTTCAACTTACTTATTGAATATAATATTGAATATAATATTTTAACTTTCTAAGAAAAATTAGAGTGTTTCTTGAAACCATTAGTAGTGGAACTACTTAGTTGAAGAGGTTTTTCCTGACAGTATATAAAGACTGAGCTAACATTGAACAAAAAGAGTCTTTAATTATATGAAGGGGACCAAGGTAGGTAAAGGGGGAATAGTCCAGACATTTCAGTGTGGGTCCCATTCAGAAACACATGGCCCATTCAAAATAACTTAATTCTAAATAACCTAAGAGAACAACTATTTACAGAGGTTTGGGCAAGATTAAGGAAATCAACAGGGCAATGATGAGGTGCATAGGAAATAGAACCAATATGAAGCCCTTACAATATTTTTTGTTTGTTTGTTTGTTTGTTTGTTTTTTAAGATTTTATTTATTTATTTGACAGAGATCACAAGTAGACAGAGAGGCAGGCAGAGAGACAGGGGGAAGCAGGCTCCCTGCTGAGCAGAGAGCCCAATGCAGGGCTCCATCCCAGGACCCTGGGATCATGACCTGAGCTGAAGGTAGAGGCTTTAACCTACTGAGCCACCCAGGAGCAGTCCCCCCACAATATTCTTTGCCTTGACATGGTAAGGTGAAGGCATCATCCAAAACTAATAATTCTGGAACCATGGGAGAAGATCCAGAGAGAAGCTATAACTGATGGAAAGGCTCAGAAAAACTTGGGTAGCAGAGAAGAGGAGTAAGGCTTTCTCTATATCCCTACAATATCCTGTTAGTGTATAGTGGTGGGGCCAAGGAAGAATGAATGAAAGAATGTTTCTTTGACTAAAGGAACATGTGAAAAAGGAACAAATAAATTAATAAATTCCACTTGATCTTGGGTTTGCGTAAAAGATGTTATGTGCCTACACTTTCATGCTATTAAGGGCTCCAAAAAGTGTAGAAGGAGAAATATGAAATATGTGTTTCAAAGAAGGAATGTATATTAGATAGCTCTTTATTCATAGAGTGAATATGACTATTGAAGAAACTTTAAAAAGGGAATGAGAGAAAAGGTGATATGAAAATTTTGGGAAACTGAGATTTGAGACTCAAAGACTTTATTTTTCTGAATGTTTAGTGATTCTGTTAAAAAAAATCTGTTAAAATTATTCATGATGTTTGTTAAAGATGGTAGGGCAAACTTTATTCAGTGGGACCCTTGGAATAGGTTTAAGGAGCCATTATGGTGACGTTTTGAAATGGGAGAAAGGATTGGGCTCAACTCCAAACACAAGGGAAAATGGGAATTTATATTTAAGGAGGAGGATGGGGATTAGTACTTGGAAAATTACTAAGAGGAAGCATCAGGGTCCCTGGCTGGCTCAGTTAGTTGAACATCTGAATTTTGATCTCAGCCTAAGTCTCGATCTCAGGGTTGTGGTTCAAGCCCCACACTGGGTTCCTCACTGGACATGGGCCTACTTTAAAAAAAAAAAAAAAAAAAGAAAGAAAGAAAGAAAGAAAAGAAAAGAAAAAAACTAAAACAGACATTAGTGGTGGAGCGCCTGGGTGGCTCAGTGGGTTAAAGCCTCTGCCTCCAACTCAGGTCATGATCCCAGGGTCCTGGGATTGAGCCCCGCATCGGGCTCCTTGCTCAGCAGGGAGTCTGCTTCCCCCTCTCTCTCTGCCTGCTTCTCTGCCTACTTGTGATCTCTGTCCTTCAAATAAATAAATAAAATATTAAAAAAAATAAAACAAACATTAGTGGTAAGAGGGGGATTCTGGTTAACAGGACTTTTGCTGAAGACCAGGCCAAGGTGATCACACATCACGTAGGGAATGGTGAAGTTTGAGGAACCTGATTAGATATCAAGGTTGGTCACATATAGATGATGGGATCTTGGATTAACTGACTAACCAGATCTTTGCTAAAATAAGACAATGCAGTTATAAGCATGGAGGCTGAAATTCAGGACTTATTTGAGTGAATCTTCATCAGTCCTAACCAATGACTGTTTCCCACAATGCACAGAGGTACAAGATTTCAAACTGGATTAAAATATATGGTGAGCTATGCTTGCTTCTGAGTGTGGTCAAAGCAGTAATGTTGACTTAAAGACCTATTATATCTGTAGAGAAACCCAGGCAAATCTTTCTTTAGTCATGATGAAAGAAGTAAATAGACCAGTTCTTAGGGGGTCATAGGACATCATGAAAGTGAAATCTAAGGGACAAGCTCAAAGTGTTAGTAGAGTCATCTTTCTACCAAGAGGCCCCAGATGCCTTGATGTTGTCATCCTGAAATAGTAATTCATGCTCCAGTCAGAAGATTCACTGCATGCAACTATTTCTCCTGTCCATGCTTTATGACCGGTAGCAATTTCATTGACCTCAGTGTCCAGGAATGCAGACCGGAAATAACACTGTCTGAAGGCACTACACTGTCATATTTATGATATAAATGGCAAGAGCTTGTTCATGATTCATTATCTATGGCTGCATCACTACTTTTCTCACTGACATAGAACAAAAAAACAGTGATTGCTGATCAAGAAAGAATATTGAAGGAGAAAGATAAAATGTCATAAGGTCAGTTCATAAGTAACGGAAGAGTTAGCAAGGAACTTTTTTTGTAAAGCAATCTTTATCATAATAAGAAATTGCATTAATTATGTGTGATTTTTCTTAAAATTATGGACATATACAATATGCTAAATACAATTTTAAGTTGTTTTTATAAGCACACAATATCTTGATATCTTTTATGAGGCAGAGCTCCTGTTGAAAATATTTTCATCTTATAAGTGGGTTAATAATATACTAATCCCCGGTCTTATTTAAGACTATGTTAAATTGAGAAATTAAAAAAAAATGATCTCAAGGTGTGATAGAACAGGAAACATATAGAAGGAAAAAATAGGTGTATGAATTGTAGATAAAAGTTATCCTTTACAGAAAAATTAAAATACCATTACTTTGTAATTGTAATACGATGGCAAACAAAATCTAACCCACAAAACATGATTTTGAAAAAGTCTCTTGGTTTAAAATTGTAAAAGAACATCCTAGATGTTGGAGAACTAAAAATAAGAAGAAGATCTGAAGAATTCTAACTCTCTTTCATTATCTGGTGTCAGCAATCTTGGAAGCTTATATTTGTTACATGAATGAAAGTGCTAAGATTTAATATAATGCTAAAACTTCCTCTAGAATGAGAACAATTATATAATTAGTTTGAGGGTTTTTCTTTATAGTTTGTTAACAACATAGTTTAAATTTGCTTTTTAAAAGAAGAAGAAACTGAACAAGTTAATCTGCACAGTACATATGAAACCCTTTCTAAATGAGCAAATAACTCAGGAACCACTTCTATGATATCCATTGTTTAGCGAATGTTGAAACAAAGTATTGTTTTACAAAGAAAGATCAATAAAACTAGTTTCAAGGCTCAAACTGAAACGAGTTCAAATTTAATTTGAGGATAGGAGTAGAGAGGAAGGCAATTTCTTGGCCTAGGTTAATTATAGAAAGTGAGCCCGCTGCAAGCACCCTGTGTTTGTTTGTTTGTTTGTTTGTTTAGGAAAGGCATGGAGATAAGTCTGGAAATTTGCTTGGTAGCTTGATCTTATTAACTTATTAACTTGATCTTATTAACTGGCTTGAGGAATCGGTCCATCTCTACCATCTCAAAAGTTTAAATTGCTTGGCAGAACATTCTAAACATGAAGGAGGTTATAGATTTTGGCATCCTTATGGAATACTGAGACTCCTAGTAACTGCAGAGCACCTTCCTCCAAAAATTGTATTATAGTCTTTAACATTCCACCTGCAATGTTGCAGAAATCATATATCCTGTAAACCCCAGTTAGCCAGGTGTCCTCCCAACTACTGCTAATAAAAGAGTCTTGCCAGCATTATAATGAAGTCTCATGGTGCTGCAGCACGGCTTGTCTCTACCCAGCAGCCCCAGGCCCGCAGAGAAACGGATTTTCTCAGGCTTAATTAGGCCAACATTTGGCAAAAAGCACCTCAATATGTAGAAACTTCTTCTTCAGAAATGGGCCATCAAATTCTCACTTCTTATACTTTCTGGAATAATCCATCAGCATAAAGTTCCAGGGAGGCTTTTTTATCCTTTAAGCTTCCATTTTTATCCATAGTTTTCAAAAATCACCTTGAGAATTTGAAGAGAAGAGCCAGATTCCTTGCATTTCAGAATGAAAAATGTATTCTTGAGCTTTGGTGAATGAGGCAGTGATACTGCAAATAAGTTCATCATAGAGTTGAAAAGAATTAAAACCGAACCTATAGTTGTCCAAGCCTAGCACTTCCTCCAGCATCTCTTCTTTGTCTTTCTTATTCAGTGAATAAACTAAAACATAAAAGTCTATAATTCTGTATTACTCAGGGTTCTCAAGATCAACCAGAACCAATAGGATGTGCATATATAGGAAGGGATACATTATAAGGAATTGATTCACACAATTAGGGAAGTTGGCAACTTCAAAATCAGCAGTATAAGCTTGAGACTTGGGAGAGTCAATGGCACAGTTCCATTTCAAAGACCAGCAGCCTGCAAACCCAGTTTTCTGAGAGTGCAGATGAAGTCCTAAGGCAGTCTTCTGGATAATTCTCTCTCTCTCTCTCTTTCTTTTTAAGGTTTTATTTATTTATTTATTTATTTATTTATTTGACAGAGATCACAAATAGGCAGAGAGGCAGGCAGAGAGAGGTGGGGAAGCAGTCTCCCTACTGAGCAGAAAGCCAAATTCCGGACTCGATCCCAGGATCCTGGGATCATGACCTGAGCTGAAGGCAGAGGCTTTAACCCACTGAGCCACGCAGTCACCCCAAGATAATTCTCTCTTATTCAGAGAAATAGTCTTTTCCATCCATTTAGATCTTCAACTGATTAGATGAGGCTTACCTACAAATGGATAGCAATATGCTTTACCCATAGTGCATTGATCTGAATGTTAATCTCATTAAAAAACATTTTGCAAGTTTACACACAAAATTAAACATCATAAGTTCACTGCCTGTCAAATGACATTCATAACATTTCCTTAAATCATACTTAATATCTAAATAAAGACAATAGCATGATCATAATGCTAATTTTTCATTGATATCAATCACAGGGTGGCGTGGTAACATGACCTAACCTAATGCAACTCTCGTGTATGAATGAAAATGCTAATTAATCCTTTCCCCAGAAGAGGGTGCAAAGTTCTTGGTTGATCAATACTCTTCTTGATATCTTGTAACTTAAATACTATGATGTACAGTTAAAAATGTTTAAATACTATATATAAAGTCAATATAACCTACTGTGTATGATAAAGAGATAAAAAGAGGGAAGAAAACAAAGATTTATAGACAGATTTATAAATACAGATCTACCTATTTAGAATCTACACATGCAAACATAGTCACAAAAATGAGGAAATACAATTATAGGCCACATCTGTGTGACTAGTCATGTGGCAATAGCTGGTATTTATAACTACCTTTTTTCACTAATCATTCTATAATCTCTTTGCTTTTGGGAAGCACCTAAGCTAGCTATGGTTCTTTACCTGGTGGGCTGACCCAAACCTTTATTCCTAAAGGGCCTGGTCCATTAGTAGTCCTATCTGAATTGGATTATTATAATTTTCCATTGACTTCAATAACAGGACATGGTAATACTAAGATATGACCTAAAAGATCTCCTGTATTCCAGATATAGTCTCCCTTATCTCTAATATAGAGCAACAGTTCAATTTCCTGTTGGCAGTTAGGTTTAATCACTCCAGCCACCACAGTAAGTCCCTTCTTCGTCTGTTCATTCAAAGGCATGAGAAGTGCAAAGTGGCCAGGTGGCAGTCTTAATTTCCAGTTCAATAAATCGTTGACATTCAATAAACCATTGATTAAACTATTCCTCCATTTGGAACTAATATCTCTAGGCCAACAGACACAGTTTGTGAAAATAGGAAGGAAAAGTTTTGGTAGTGAGCCTCTAGGGGTAATAGTGAGTGATCCCACTCCTATTTCTACCCTTTCATTTCTGGACCCATGAATTCTAGCCATGGGAGAAATAGCATGATATATTAAAGCATACACATCCTTCTGGGGAAAGCATAGGCATCCTGATTCAAAGCATATGCATCCTTCTGGGGAACTTTGTCCTAACCTTGCAAGATATTACCATCTAGCTGATGCTATGACAATCTTCAAAAGGCCATTTCACTATTCTACTAGGTTAACTTAGGACTCTGGGGAACATGATAAGATAATTTAATCGTATGAGCATGTACACCTATGCTCTATTCTTTTGGTATGAAAAGAGTTCCGTGATCAGAAGCAATACAGTGTGGAATAACTATTATGGTAGCTAAGACATTTTCTGTGTCCATAAATGGTAGGTTGGTAACAGCCATTGAACACACAGGAGACAAATCCTTATCCAAAGTAAGTGTTTATTCCAATAAGAAAAAAAAACTCCACCTTTTCCATGATTCAGGGATGTAAAATAGTAACCCTTTAACCAGGTAGCTGGCTGATCATTCTGGAGAATGGCCTCATAAGGGGAATTATTGTTGGTTTTTTCTGCTGGCAAACTAGACACACAGCAGTGGTTACGGTCAAGCTGGTCTTGATGAGTAGAAGCCCATATTATTGAGCTAAGATATAACCTCCTTTCCTATCACTATACCACCTCATTGAGTGATACGAGGGTGTCAGGGAAAAGAAACTAACTGGGATACACACTATAGGTCATTCTACCTACTTGCTTATTGAAATCCTCAAATCCTCCTCTGTTCACATCATGCTTTGATGAACATTCATATGGGAAACAAATATCTTCTTCTCTCTCTCTCTCTTTTTTTTTTTTTTTTTTTTTTTTTTTTTTGTGCAAAGAGGTCTATCAACATACCTCTTCCCCAAATTTCCTTGCTACCAATTTTCCAATGTTTCTCATTACTCTGACCAGCAAGCCAAGCCATTGAAAATAACCCGTGAATTGGTATATCACCACATATTTGGCCATTTCTCCTTCCAAACAAAGTAAACAATCATGTGCATTGTTTGACATTCTCCCCTTTGGGAGGATTTGCTGACATCATTGTCTTCAAGAATATCTCATCCAGGGGATTCAGTTCTGCAACTTTTTTTTTTTAAAGATTTTGTTTATTTATTTGACAGATAGAGATCACAAGCAGGCAGAGAGGCAGGCAGAAAGAGAGAGGATGAAGCAGTCTCTCTGCTGAGCAGAGAGCCCAATGCGGGGCTCGATCCCAGGTCCCTGGGATTATGACCTGAGCAGAAGGCAGAGGTTTTAACCCACTGAGCCACACAAGGGCGCCTGTACTGCAACTTTTGACTTTCAAGTATTGTCTGCACATCAGGCAAAATCATCTATAACCCAGGCCTGAGACTTTTCCTCCTGTATAAATTGACGGTAGGGACTTCCCCATGAGGTAATAGGTGGAGGCTAGGAGAGAGAACATAGTGTGGTAGGAGTGGGGACTGTGGATAAATGGGCCACTTCTCCATGCAACTTACTTGTGCCTTCAGTGCCTTGCTTGGGCTTGATCTTGTATCCATCCCTTCCATTTGATTATGAGATTGTAATGTGCATGCCCAACATCATGGCTTGCTGATTCAGATAACATTTTGGATTGCTCAGATTGCATAATTAACTTGATTGCCCACAGTTAAACACAGTGTCTACTAAGGTCCAGTAACAGGATAACACTGTTTATCAAAAGGGAACTGTTATCCACAAAGTATGATGAGGCTTTGGTCCACAATCTGAAGGGCATATTCTTCTGACACTTCAAGCACCACTGGGTCTGTGGACCTATATGGCCCAGTGGCATAAAGGCTTACCAGCAGTCTGGACCTGTTCCAGAGCCATCTCTTATTCTGGGCCCCATTAAAAATTAGCAGCTTTTTGGGTCATTCAATACATGAGCAGTAATAACATCCCCAAATGAGAAATATGTTTCCTCCAAAATCCAAAGAAGCCCACTTGGTGCTGAGCTTCTTCTGGTTGTAGGAGGGGCCAGATACAACAATTTCTTCACCTTAGGAACATTTTTTCAACATGCCACAAACAAGCACTCCTAAAGATTTCACGGAGTTAGAGGACTCTGAATTGTAAGATTTATTTCCCACCCTCCCATACCCAAATATATTACCAAGGTCTGATTGTTTCATTTTCTATAATGCAGTTACCCTGGTATAATAGTTATTTTCTGTATCAGCTTGACTGAGCTAAGGGATGACAAGATAGCTGAGTGTATCTCTTTGAAGGGTGTTTCTGGGAAAGATCAGCATTTGAATTGTTGGATTGAGTAAACCAAATCACCCTCCTTAGTATAGGTGATCATCATCACATTTTGGGGAGCTAAATACATCAAAAAGGTGGAGGAAGGCAAATTTACTCCAGCTTTGTTTAATCTAGGACCTCCATCTTCTCCTGTTCTTGGGAATTGGCACTTCTATTTCTTGGCCCTTTGGACTAAGATCAGAATTTACGCTATAGCCTCATTTCCTTTACTCTATACACCCACATACATACCTTCATTTTCAGGTCGTTGGACTTGGATTGGGTCTTATACCACCAGCTCTTCTCGTTGTCAGGCCTTTGAACTAAGACTGAACTATAGTACCAGCTTTCCTATCTACAGCTTGGAGGTGGAAAAAAATATATATATATATGTATATAGACACAGATATAGATATAGATATAGATATAGATATAGATATAGATATAGATATAAAATCTCCTATTGGTTCTCTTTCTCTGGAAAACCCAGATTAATATACCTACTAAAAGATCATAGATCCCTTTGGAGAAGGCTGAGAGAATAGTTAATCATGTTGATTTTTGGTAGTTTATTAGAGTATTTCTTTAAAAGGATCTGGCCTCCCCTTCATTCAAAAGGTTCTAGTTCTGAAAGCTGGCTTAAGTGCAAAATTGACTGAGATGCTATGCTTGTGTTTTATAATTCAGTTCAGACCTTTGTTCACTTGACTTAGAAGTTTTCTGCTTATAGAGATCTAATAAGAATTTATTAGACTTGGGGCTCCTGGGTGGCTCAGTGGGTTAAAGCCTCTGCCTTCAGCTCAGGTCCGCATCGGGCTTTCTGCTTGGCGGGAAGCCTGCTTCCTCCTCTCTCTCTCTCTCTGTCTGCCTCTCTGTCTAATTGTGATCTCTATCTGTCAAATAAATAAATAAAATCTTAAAAAAAAAAAGAATTTATTAGATTTATCTATCTCACTTTAAAAAATACCACCATTAAGTAATCAACTCCATAAATCTAAGTCAGACTACTCTATTGCTTGACTCTTGTCCTTTACCGTAGTGATGCCCACCAAGCCCACCATGGTTGAATGTCACCTCTTGACCCCTGTCATCCTGAGATCCAATTATTCCTATTACCTTAGGTTTCCCAATTTAGCAGCTAAGCTTCTACTTTAAGTCTTTACCTGTAGAGATGAGTGATCCCAAGGTTGAGAAATTCTGGGGCTCCTCTCACAAATGTATTTCTTGCAGTCATGGTCAAAGGTGTATCTTCTGGACCTTTCCTCTCGTGGCGGGGAAGTAGTTCTTAAATGACAAATCCACATGAATATTACAATTTCCCTAAACCTTTGAAGCCCTTCCTCTACAGTAAGTCAAGGGAGCTTTGGCATTTCAAACTCACTTACTGTTGGTTACTTCTTAGATCATATTTCAGCCAACGAACCAACCAAACTTTTAGAACCTTTTCTAGCTCTCTAAATTGTAATATTAAATGCAGAATCTTAGTTTGCCTATATCCATAAATTTGGCATGATCCAAATTTATGTTTCTTTTACCATTATTCCACACCCTTAATAACTATTCTCATATCTTCCTTGGATTTCTGTCTATATAAATTAGAAATCTTCAGTAGCTCTTTTGGGTTGCAGTGTACTTCATCATGGGTCACACCTTGTACCTTAACTTTAGAGGTCTGCTGGAACTTGAGTCTAGTTATAGGTCTAGAATCAAAGAAGTGTGATGGGGGTGCATCCTGGGTAGAATCAACATTGTTCGGTAAGGCAACTGCATCAGGGAGGGCATTGCAGTTTCCTCAGGCAAAGAAGGGTTAATCTCAGATGGTGGTGGTGAGGCAGCTTCTGCTGGTGAAGAAGACTCATCAGAATTTAGTGACTTAGTATCCCAATCTTCATCAGTTTCTTTGCACACATCCCCTTTCCAATTTTCGGGACCACTTTCCTTTCCAATTAATACCCTTACTTTAATAATATACAGATACCTGTGGGACTGGGAATTCAATTAGTCAGTCACTGACAAGATGAAGTTTTGATGGTTGGTTCTGAGCAACTTAGTCCTGCAACTATAACAGAAAAGGGTTTCTTCCAGGGCAGACCTAGAAGCTTTCGTATTATTTGGGTGATACTTGAGCTGGGAATTTGAATCCCTGAGCCCATCCTTTTCTTTCCCCTCTTTGTCCAGCACTTTAGGACTAAACCACCAACCTCATTAAACTTATTAGTTTGACAAAATTTGAAAAAGTATCATAAATACTATCACTTAATCCTTTCTTCTATTAAGTGTTTGATGAGGAGTGTCTATTATTGACACTTTGCATATATCTTTTGCTGAATCACTCCAAGGCCTATCAGTGCTCTCTTTAACACTGGACATAGAGTTATTAATAAATATCTTTCAATCCAATCAATTTAGATAGCCAATTGTAGAAACCCCTGAACTAATTCAGAAAATTTATCTTTGAGATTTAGTCTCTGGAACGACTCTTGATACCAACATTTGTTTTAGGTTTCTCCAAGAAATATAACATATATATATATATATATATACACACATATATATATGTGTATATATATACACATATATATACATAAACATAACATACACACACACACACACACACACACACACACACACACACGAGAGAGAGAGAGAAGAGAGAGTTTCAGTATAAACATTTGGCTCACACCAAGGATTTTGGAGGTTGGTGCTCCATAACCTACAGAGTGGGTCATAGCCTGGAGACTCTAGGCAATGGCAGTTCTAGTCTGAAGGCTAGGAACTCAAGGAGAGCTGATGGTGCAGATGAAGTTTGAAGTAGCATGCTGGTGAATTTCCTCTTGTTGTGGGAGGCCATTCTTTATTGTCTACCCAAGCCTTCAAATGACAGGGTGAAGTCTACCTACATTATAGAAATTGAGCAACTTTATTAATTGTTCACTAATTTAAATGTTAATCTCATCCAAAATGTCCTCTGAGTTGACATGTGCAATGATGCATCACTATTTCTATATTTTAAAAATTATAGGAAATGTATCATTAATCAATGTATATGCTGATTTCTGTTGGATTCTCAAATCTGGTTCTTTCAATGTCTAATTCCACTTTGGCTGGTGAAATGCCTATTTACACTCTTGAATAAAAATATTTTTCTTAGAAACATATATAATAATAAAATTACAAAAGATTACTACCGGTAATTATACAATTAGTTTTGTAAGTGGTTGTGAATAAAGCGATTTAGTGAATTTATCAGCATGCAAATACAGATACATTAAAACTGATGCATTTGTGAAGAAAGGCTTCTAACTATAGGGGACAATAGCATTTTCTTTGGCTCATTCAAGGGCACCTCTTTCTCAATTCACTGCTTAAAAGGTTATGTTGGTCAGCATTATGTTTACACTGAACATGCATCTACTTTAAGCTGGGTACTGAGTACAAGCTGGGAGTAGAATGGCAAAATAACAAAAATAAACGAAAAAGCCTGCCTTAACAAAGCTTTTGCAATAGAAAGTGATACAGGAATAAATCAAATATTTGAACAAATAAATTATGGTTGGTTCTATAAAGTTTCCTTTATAAAGATACAATGCCTTAAGAAAATATAAGAGAATTGTGTCCAGGGTGGAGATAACGGAAAAAATCACTGATTAGATATACTGTATAAGCTAAGACACAAATGTAGTATTATGTTTACTTAACAAAAGGTTAGAAAAGCACAGAAGAATTTCCCAGCAGTAGAATAGCATGTGGAAAGCCCCTGCATCATTAGGGTGCTTTGCAGTTTATTTTTAAGTTTAGTAATATTACTATTATTATTTCATTACTACTATTGCTGCTGCTGTTGTTGCTGTGTTGCTACTACCACTGGCTACTTGTAGGTCCACTATTACTAATTCTAGCTAAATACTTATGATCTTTAAGCTATGTTTCTAGCCCATCTCCATTCTGAGCCATAGATCAGCGTTTGAACTTTCTATTTAATGGACACCTCCACCTGGAGAAAATAGTTCAGCAGGAAATTGTCACAGAAGCCCATGGGAGGTGATCTGAGGAATTCTAGAGATGATGTAGAGATGTCACTGTTACTGTTTATATGATACCTATCCAATCATGTTCATGGCAGGGGTACTAAATATTCTGAAGGTGTTTCAAATTTAGTGTGCTCCAAGTCAAAACTCACTTGGGTTTGTTTTTATTATTATATTGCTGTGTGGGATAATAAAGTGTAGATTTTGGAGTCAAACTCCTTGATAGGTTTAATCTTGGGTGAGTTAATTAACCTCTCTAAGCCTCAGTTTCTTCCTTTTATAAATTAGGCATTATAATATGTTCTTCAAGGGAATGGCTTAAAGAGCAAAGTAGACACATCTTAAAAGTTAGTTCCTTCATTTACCTCATTTTTTGACTGCTGGAAGCAGTCACATTAACCTTTCAAAGAAGAGATCAAACCTTATCTCTCTGGTTACTTCAAGTATATTTCCCAAAGTACTTTATAAATCTTTTAGTATTGTTTATATTGTACTATTGTTACCTAATTTCCACTCTGATTCCCAATTGTTCAGGAAGTTTCTCAAATACAGTGATTTTATAAGGCAGGTCTTGTTACCTCAGTAACTAGTCTCATATTTGTCATGTAATAAATGCTTGTTATCTGATAAAGTGGTCTAACCTGCGTTCAGTCTTATCCTTTATGAGACTAAAATCTACAAATTAACACATTTAAGCTCTGATATCCATTGTTAATTTTCAATCTTTTAATTAATTTCAATAATTTCTGGGCTCCTTTCTTGCCTTCCAAAATTTCTCTCTAAAATTGTGTCTGTTACTGCATTATCTTTCCCCCAATAACAAATGCTATGCCTGTGGTAGCTACTCTCCAAAATGGTTCCTGATCATCCTTGCTCCCAGAACTTAAGCCCCAGTGTTTTTTTGTTTGTTTGTTTGTTTGTTTGTTTTTTGACATATTGAGCCTGGGCTGGCCCTGTGACTCACTTTGACATGGAATGTTCTGGAAGTATGCTGTGTAACACTGGTATTGCGGTTTTAAAAGTTCTATAGCTTTCCCTTTGGCCTGTTGGAACACACCTTCTTGAAACTCAGTCATCATTCTGTGCAAGGAAGCCCAAGTAGTCATGTGGAAAGATACTTATGATGCTAAACTGAGTCTCAGCTTATTTCCCAGGGGCTGACCACCACAAGCTGCCAATTATGTGAGACAGTTCTTTTGTACTTTTCAGCCTTCCAGCATCTTGAATGATGCCATGGTAGCCTGGAGATTCTTCTACAAATTGTGAGCAGTAATTGTTGTATCAGGTCACTAAGTTTTGGAGTGGCTTATAATACAGCAATAAATAATCAAAATCATAAACAATGCAGTGATAATAATGGTCTTCCATAAACCTTTCAAAATCAGAATGTCATACCCAACTGAGGTTTCAAGTCTTATTACTGCCATCATGTGGCAATTTAGCCTCTGCTTAATCTCAAATACATTAATAAACTCATCACCTGTTAAAATGGTTGATTCAACTCTATCAAGAACACTTATTTTTATTTGCAAAAATCTCTTTCCTGTACTTACTTGTAATGGGCTCTATCTTTATCTCTGTGGTCGACTATCCCCTTCACTAACCACATTGTCTCTTCTATCTCATGACTTAGTGGAGCCTCTCCACCTCTGATTTTTAACCTCAGAATACACGCTAGTGTATACATTTGTATACACGCTAGTGTATACATTTTGAACAGAATGAGTTTATCTTGGAGTATTGTGTGGTGAATAGAACTGGACTATTTTTTTAAAGTAGAGATATAGAGTGCATTTATATGGTACTTTAATGCTCTTCAAACTATCCCTGCATATTAAAATTAAATCATATAATTATAATGTCAATTATTCCCTAAAGAGAGTTGAGCAGTTCTTCATGCCCTTGTAGTAAAAGATAAACAAACTGAGACCAAGAAAAGTTAAGAAACACTCACTACCAGATTATCATCAGAAATTTCTGAGTCTCAAGCGAGAGTTTTGTTTTAAGTTTTGGCCATCTCTTTCTTTCGAGAGTAAATACATAATGGTATTTATTCTTGTAAATGATACTCTTCTTCAGATATACCAATAAATGATCATATTTCACATAAGTGACAGGTAAGAGATTGACTAAAGTCATTACACTTTACAAGATTCGTTCAGCCTTGCTGAAGGTGAAACTAATACAGTGTATATCCCAGAAACTTCAGTCATCTTTCTCCTCAAATAGCAGAACATTTGACTAAAAGCAGGAATCAACAAATGTTCGAAATAAATTCCTTCTCAGATTGAAAAGTTACTCCATTGATTATATGGTGTATATTCTTCATGGGGTTATATTCTGAGGGTCTCCAACTAAAAGTAGAATAGGATGGTTAAGCTATATTCCTTTTATGCTTTAATTGGATCATTTATATTGATAATATGCTTTAAGTAAAATAAATTTTTGTGTATTAATCATCATTATTGGAGAGGCAAAAGAAGCCATCTTCTATTTTACACCTAAATATCTCTTGGACATAAAAATTGAAATTATAAGAGCTGAGAAAGAAACACTTACCTTAAATGTGTGAATTTAAGTGTAAATTCATGTGTGCATAGGTAGATCGGTGTGTGTGAGTGTGTAAGTGGGTCCAACACAAGGTAGCAATGTATATATGATTAGATAAGATATTCAAATAGATATTTTGTTGCTAAATCAATCTGTATTTTCAAATGTTAACTATTTCTGCTTGCTTGATGCACTATTTTTGTAAGACAAAATAAAAGATTCTAATATTTATAGATATTATTATTATATAAGGACTAAAAATAATACTTTTAGAAGAATTTTAAGAAAATAATTGAATCTTACTGAATTTTTTAAAATATTAATTATTTTAAGAAAAATATGAAAACTAATTTTTTCTTCTGTAGAGGAATATGTATAAAGCTATGCTGAACTATCATTCTATATACCTGGGTCTCTGTCTTTACATTTGGAAAGCTGAGGTATATGAGCATGTCTGTATGTGTGTGTGTGATGATAATTTTTTTTCATAAACTAGATTTATTTTAAAAATAAAGAAGACAATCACAAAGGACCACATACTGTATGATTGTATAAAATGTACAGAATAGGCAAATCTACAGAGATAAAAAGTATATTAGTGGTTGCTTTAAGGCTGGAGGGGATGGGAGTTTAGAGGGTTATGGCTAATGCTCCTGGGGTTCCTTTTGGGGGGAGGGGCTGATACAACAATCTAAAATTGACTATGGTAATGTTTGCACAACTCTGAGTAAAAAAGCCATTGAATTATACACTTTACATGGGTTAATTGTATAGTATATCTCAATAAATTTGTTTAAGGTTAGTTTGAGGCTAAAAAAAATAATAATAAATAAATAAATAATAAAAATAAATCCACTTTTTTCCCTTTGTTATGAAAGTAGCACATATTCATTGCAAAAATTCAAATAAAGAGAAAACCACCCATATATATTCATGTATTTTCTTTAATTGAACATACAGCCCCTTTTACATGTGTGAGTATTTGATTAAGGCCAGGAAATCACTACTTTAAGCATTCCTAATGATTCCAACCCAACTTCCAATTGTACTGTCATTCAGTTCTGCTCTCCTAAAACTTTTAACCAATTTCCTTAAAAAAAAAAAAAAAAATTAAGGGGCACCTGTGTGATGCAGATAGTTAAGCATCAGGCTTTTGGTTTGGGCTCAGGGATATTATCATAATATCACATAATATCATAATATCACAGGGATTGAGCTCCATGTAGGACTCCACGCTCAGCCCAGAATCAGCTTCAGATTCTTTCTCCCTCTCCTTTCCTCTCTGCTGCTCTCCACTCATTTTCTCTCTCTCCCTCTCTCACAAATAAATAAATAAATAACAAGATTTAAGACAATATTTAAATGATAAAGAAAATAATCTGTGGTATAATTTTGTGTCCTTGACAAACTGAATTTATATAATATGGGAAAATGTGTGTTATTTAGTTAATATATAATCCCCTCATTCATTTAACAAAAATTTTATGGTGTTAGTATTCATATGTGGAAGTAGAGATTGTAGAAATTCAAGGGACTTTTACAATCCTCTTGGGCCCTTACTACGTTCCAGGATTCTTTCAAACATTACTGTACATTGTTTTTTATTTATCAAATAAGGATACCAAGCTCTGAGATGTTACATATGGTATTTAACAGCACACAACCAGTAAGTAACAGAGTTGAGAATCATACCAAATGTCTGATTCCAAAATCCCTCTTTATTTTTCTACATTTTCCATCCTAAACAGAAATCAGAAGATTTAACTTCTTCCCTTTATTTATTTATTTATTGATGTTAATCTGCTATCTACTCTTAACTGACTGCACATTCATGAGATATAGATATAAGGCATTTAGCCTCAGTTTCCAGAAGCAGTGTTGTGATGAGAACACCTGGGTTTTATAAAAATTTCTTGGAGGATATAGCTTTTAGTGCTGATTCTCAACCATCCATTTCTGTTTCAACTATGTTTACCATTTTATTTCCTAAGGTCCAATAAAGTATTATATTTGAAAAAAGAACTTTTGCATTCACTAATCATGCCAACTCTTCAAGGCCCAGTTAATTGCTACCACAGTGAATGTGTTCTAATCATCTTGGATAGATGCAGACAACCTCTGCTCTGAGACATCTAAGACTTAATTTTTGAAGCATTTGCCATGATCTTGCTAACAACTTAGAGCACTTTGATTCATGTGTAGATAGATATTCCTTAAAGATATAGTACTTTACCTATTTTCTATCAGCCATAAATATGACTGCCATAAAAATGACAATCTAAAAATATTACTTAAGTGAACAAATGAATGATCACAAAAGTCTCTCACAGCTCTGAAACTTCAAATATATTGATCTAACTCTTAAACTAGTAATTATTGTTCACCAGAGCAAATCTGAGGCTTTCTAGTAAATACATGTTTTTTTTTTAAACTGTATAATTATGTATTTCTTTGAATTCAGACCTTAACTACATAATTAAGAAAATCATAAGTTCAGGAAAATTTAAAAAACTATGTAAAATACCTTATTTTTCATCTTTAGTCCTTGCTTCTGATGGACAAAAAGTAATGTTAAAGAAAAGGAAGTGAATCAATCTATTCTAATGGTCTTCACGTAAATGATGTTGAGATACATACATGGCATATATTACAAAAAATTCTTCAGATTAATTATATTTTATCAGTGCTTTTCCATTTTGCTTCTCAATGGATATACTTTATACTGATACTTGCATCTATGTCTAAGTATATATATATATATATGTGTCTGTATGTGAAAAAAAAAATATATATACATTTACATGTGTGAACATGTGTGTGCAGGGGTACAACATATTTATGAGGCAGGTCCACAAAGCTATTTCTGATAAGACAGGGGGAAAATTAGGTGGCTGAATTTATCTAGTCTCTGTGGTTATATTTAGGTTTTCCTGTGTCAACAGGTATCTCTTGTTTCTTCCTCAGTAACTGTTCTGCTGATGGCCATCAGTGATAGCCATGGAGAAAGTCATTACTTGCTCTACATAGTATTTCACCTGACTTACACAAATGGGTTCAAAAGGGCTCCTTGTAAAATTTTCAGGGCTTCTGTTCACAAGTGTTAAGGAAGTTGTTTCAAAGTCTTAAAAAGTTCAGATGTGTGTGGAGTGAGGGTGGTCATCAGCCAATGATGTTTGATTCATGTTCTCGGGGTCAGATCCTCATGTCTTATCCTTTTTATTTTCACTTCACTTTTGGTCATCATTTTCCTTAACCTCACTCACCCGTCTGTTTTTTGTACTCTTTATCCTGCAGCCCACCCACCTTCCTTATGAAAGAAATCCATTTCTGAGTCCTTTTTATAACTCAAAATTTCCAGATTTCTTATGAGTTATTCTTTCTCTCTTTTCTACCAAATTTGATCTCACTTGGTAGAAAGAGGGTTCTGTGCTGTAGATATCTACTAAATTTATTACCCATATATGAAAGTTGGTCCCCAAAATACATGTGGATAGAAGCATTCTGGGTAGCTTTCACTCTGGTCTCAAATAGCATTATTGAAATATCTGAAATTCAAAACACCTCACCATAGGATTATTAATCTGTTTCTGGACACTATTTCTTTATGTGAGAAATCTATACACATATTCATTCAACTAATTTTTATTGAAATCCTACTATATACCAAACACTGTTCTAAGTTCTGGAGGTCATATCATGGGAAAAAAATGCATTTGGATGCCATTTGGAGGGCTTATAAATAAGAAATTTATATATTAATAAAAAATCATAAAAATATTTGTTGAATTGCAGCTCTGATAATTATGATGAAGAGAAATATATGCCAAGAGGATAGATAATATAGGATTTGAGTAAAGGATGTCAAAGGATTTCCCTAAGGAAATACAGATTGAGCTGGATTCTATTCACATATTAGATTCAACCTTCTTGATGTACAATGTTTAGAAATTGTCTAGGCTAGAGGAGAAGGAAGAGATTTCTAGAACAAAAAACAAAAAACAGAAACAAAAACCAACCAAACACTCCCTTTGGCAAGAGTGAGCGAAAACATTGTGCAGGAATGATAGAAGTCCAGTCAATTAGAATAAGCAAGGTGCAATGTAGTGTGATGTAATGATGGAGAGTTAGGTGGTGATTATGGGGTGCTGAAAATCATTTCAAGGAATTTTGTCCTGACTCTAAAAGGGGGGGAGCAGTCTTCAAACCTTTAAACTACAGTGGGCATAGAGATTTGCATTTCACAAGATAACTAGTTCCATTAGAAAAGGGCAAGGTTATTAAGAAGAAGACACTGAAAATATTGAAAGTCAAGGAGACCAAGTGAAGATGTGTGAATGGGAAAATCGCATGATTAAAGTGTTGTTCAAGTTTATTTCAGTGTGGGATTCCCCCCACCTCCTTTGTCATTATCTTCTAAAAATCAAATCTGGGGGAACATGGCTAATTAGAATTCTAAGCAAGTCAGGTATTAGTTAATTGGGTTTTTACTGTACTGACACCATCAATTTTCAATGCTTTTAATGAAATAGAACATGGTGTTTGGAATTCAGATGTGTCTATTGTATTTCGAAGTGTAATCATCTTCAGTTTCTCCACAGATTGCCATCTGTAAAGCTTGTAAAAATGTTATTGCAAAAATAGCCAATGATTTGTGTATCATTGGTTATCTTTTTTTCCCATGGAGAAAATTTTAGCCCATTTTTTTAATAAATAAGGAAATGAAACTAAGGAGAAAAAATAGAGACAAAGAGCCCTCCCTCAATGAGTGGTAGAGCACTAAGAGCCATAATACATGTTCAATACAAGTTTATTTAAAAAATGTTTCTGATATCTTAATTAATTATCATTATATTATAAAGTATTCTGTAATTTTCTACAAGACAATATTTAGCAATAAAAACAGAAATAGACTGGGATGATGGGACAGATATTCATAGTTATTTTTATTTAGCTTCACAGTTTGAAGCTATCTGAATATGAAAGACAGATAAACCTTTTTCCTCCAGTAAGATGTGAGATAAAATGAAATCAAATAGAAACTCTAAAACTTGCTTTTAGCTTAACTGGAGCTCAAATCTGTCACTGAAAATTCACAGCTAGAAATGTTTTTTTTTTCTTCAATTAAGACAACTGGGACAATACTATATAAATAAACTTAAGTCAGCATACAGTTGTTCTACTTAAGAGCTTAGGTTGGGTTGTTAATTACCGAGTACTGGAAAATTAATACTGAATACCATCTGTCCAGGAAGGTTAAATACAACTCCATCTGGACACAGAGAGATGGATTTGAGAGTAACTAAGAGTTACTTCTAATCATGAAAATCACTTCTAATTTTATGAATGTCTTTCCTTGTTGTCAGACAGTAAATATCATTTATACTGCCTGAAATTGTCACAAAAAGAAACTTTGCCATTTATTATTAAGTCAGCGTTTACATATTTTTTTTCCCTCCTTCATATTTCCTGTACTGTAGTTTTACTATACTTTGATTACTCTTCCTAGATAGAGAAACTGAATCTTGGAAAAAATTTTGTAATTTTTCTCCAAAAGTTGTTAGAGTAAGCAGCTAGTTAGGCATTAACCTGAAGCCTGGATGCCAGAAAAGTGAGAGTAATAGCATGCCACCAGAATAGCTAGAGATGTATTCTGACACCACTTCAAAAGCGAAGCTACAGGTAGCTGAATCAAACCAGACAGAGAAGTCTAGAGACTCTGACCAAGTAAGGAAGTCATGAAATCCTACTCCCCAGAAATTGCCTCCCCAAGTAATACATATTCCATTCCTTAGTTAACAACTGTTAATAAAAGATAGGGACCCAAACCCTGGGCACACAGCTAGCCCCTGCGCTTGTTCACTTTCACATCTCAAGAGTGTACTCTCATTTTATTCAACTTTCCCAGCTGAGTGACTTAGCCTTTGTATCTGGTCTGTCCTTGAATTCTTTCTTGTGATGAGACTAAAAAGAATGAATTCTGCCTATGACATCAACTCTTCCCTGGTTCTCTAGCCTGCAGGCCAGCACTGGCAGGTTTTGAATTTGCCAATCCCAGAATCACGTGAGCCAATTCCTTTAAATAAATCTTTCTGCCCATCTGTGTGTCTGTCTGTCTCTGTCTCTTTCTATATAGATAGATAGATAGATAATTTGCAATACAATTATATTCTCTGTATATATAAATACACTATTTTTATAATTGATTTATTTTATAAATATATATGTATGTGTGTATATACATATTCATATTATAAATTATATAGATAGATAGATAGATGATATAGATATATAGATATAGATAGATATAGATATAGATATATTTCCTATTGGTTCCATTTTTTTGGTAAATCCTAACACAAAGACCATGTGTTGTTGGTCTTTGGTCTTAAGTTGACATACTTGTTCCAGTTGACAGTTGACATACTTGTTCCAATACTTTGTGTGACTGGCATTTTCTTTTGCTCTCAAATATATCTTAGTATGTTTGATAAATTGGACGAATGAGTATGGAATATAAGAAATGTGTAAATTAGGGCACCTGGGTGGCTCAGTTGATTAAGCATCTGACTCTTGATTTTTGCTCAGGTCATGATCAGGGCCATGAGATAGAACCCTGTGTCAAGCTCCATGCTCAGTGTGGAGTATGCTGTCCCTCCCTGCCTTTGCATGGTAGAGACCATCTCTCCCTCTTTCTCTAGAAACAAACAAATAAAGAAACAAATAAACAAAATGTACCAATGATGTCATCCTTTTTCTGGTTGTGTAATATTCATATATATATATATAAATATACATGTATATTCATGAATATTCATATAATACATGTATATATATGAATATACATAAATATAGGTATATATATATATATATATATATATATGACACATATTCTTTGTCTGTTCATCTATTGTTAGACACTAGACAATTGGTTTGTCTCCATACCTTGGCTATTGTAAATAATCCTGTGATAAAAATAAGGGTGCATATATCTTCTAGAATTAGTATTTTCTAATAAACACTGAGTTTCAGTTATACTCAAATTAAAAATATTTTTAAAGAAATGTGTCAATAAGATGGAATATTTCAGTTTAGACACTGTAATGGGAGTGTGGGGATGGTGGTTATAAGGGAGATGAATAAAACAAGTCACAGTTTTTATTTTTGCTTAATCTTTGAGTATATGCCTTTTTTTTTCTCCACCACAATAAGAAATAGAAGAGCAGGAAATAGATTAAGATTTAGTTTGGGACACATTGATGTGATTATAGAACTTTTAGGGGAGATGTCCAGGAGGTACTAGGTAAATGGGGGAAATCAAATGTGAGATATATTTGGAGATCATTAGTTTATAACTGACAATTAATTATAGTTAAATTAAGTGAGTCCATCTATAAAGATATATACAGTGAAGAGAATAAGAGGTAAAGAACATGGCTAATGGGAAACACCAAGATTTAAATATAAATAGAGCCAGGGATATCCTGAAGGACTTTACAAGTTTCCAGAAATGAGAAAAACCAGAAGTGAATTTTTGTCTCATAAACCTAGAAAATGGAACATTTCATCAAATAGGCAGACCTTTAAACTTCAGTAGTCTCAAGCAGAAATGGAAGCCATATTTGACTATGTAGCCCCATGAGAGAAGGAATTATGTTTACAGGAAGGATGAATGTGATGTTAATTAAAGATCTAGGATGATCAATAGTCCACGTTTGCCTGTGACTGAGAAGTTTTCCAGGGTACAGGACTTTCAGTGTTAAATTAAGAATAGCTCCAGGCAAATAGCAATTGTTGATCTTCTACAGAAGTGCCTTTGCATGTGCATGAAAGTGGATACTTTTGAAGGAGAAGAAATAATCAGAAAAATGCTGTACTTGCTTCTCCCTCCCTTCCCTCATCATCCTCATCTCTCTGTTTATACATAATGAAAGAATGAAATATCTCCAGTAAGTCAATATGTTTGTAAGGACATTGGTATCCTTAAGGGATAGAAAACAAAAATTATTTAAAACTAAGAGAAGAGAACATTCAGTGAATATGCTGATGCCATGTAATTTTGTGTTGGTTTTGTTTTCAACAGTGTACTGATGTTCCAGATGGCAGAGTGGAATGGGTTGCCAAGAAGGCCTGCAGTGAGAGATTAAATCAGAGGGGAAGAAATACAGAGCAAAGAGGTGAGCATGGAGTAGAAACAAGTGACAGCAATGACTTGCATTTATGGGATGACAGACCTGAGGGATATTAATACTGGTTGCTAGAGTTGAACTGTGTATCTCAATTATCATGTGATGGTAGTTATGTCAACTAAGAGAGAGGAACCCACGCTAGGAATCAAAGCTTGATTATATTTTTTGTTTCAAATACAGAAAAAAATGTTGTGGTTTTGCTAGAGTTTTAAATAGAGCATTTGTTAAAAGACAGGAAAACAAATATTACTGTCCAACAAATAAGCAAAGAAAACAAACAGAAACAGGCAACTCTGTTTTATATCTTGGCAAAGCTCAATTTTTGCTTAGGGTTTGACCTTAGTACAATTCAGTATCTAGTAACATTTTACACTTGTATAAGAATATGAGGGTTTGTGCTCATGTACTGCATTACTTAGAATTTTTCAGGATGCAGAAACATATTTAAGCTAATATATTTAGGAAAACATTGTAAGGATGCATGGGGAAGTAAAGAAGACAAGGAAGTCTATCAATAGTGGTACAGTCATGCCACAAGAAATTGAAATGCCATTCTAGATAAAAACTAAATTGAATGAATCACAATTGCGGTGACTCAGTCAGTTTCTGTTCCACTTACAGCTCTTTTCTCCCCTATACCATAGTTTCTATTTAACCATGGGTTTTGTTTGTTACCACTTCACTTTATTGCCATTAGTCAGCATCTTACTGCTGTTTGCTGAGTTTCTCTCTATTTTTCACATTCACACTTCTACCAAAAAGTCTTATGCCATGTAATTTTGTGTTGTTTTATATATTCTCCAGTGTAAGGGAGTTCTTTATAACAAAGGTTTTTAATCAAACAACTTCATAGCAACAGAAAAATCTAATTGCCTAGTCCAAAAAAATATGCCAAGTGAGGCAGAGTGATAAAATTCAAACTATGATTAAGCTATAGCACTAAAAAGAGTTAAAACTTATAGTTTAAGAAGAAATCTACTAAGTTACTATGTGGTATCACATGAGTAATACAGCTTTTATCTGTATATTTTGGTACATTTGTGTCAATCATTTAGCTCAAATTTGAATCTGCTTAGGACATGGCTTATATCTTCCACTTTTGCCTTGTGTTTAGACAAGAAAATCTAATTAAGAATTCTTTTTTTTTCTTACCTCAATGAGGCCAATGCTACAAATTCAATATAATCTCTTCTTTCATCTGTGTTTAATTTCTTACACTTATAAATCTATACTCATACTCTCTTGATAATAAAGATAGCAGAATTGCATGTGTGCGAGCTCTAGGGATGCCACCCCAAAATATTCCACAATGGCATGATAATTATTTTAATTTAAAATTACTTAAGAGGGGCACCTGGGTGACTCTGTGGGTTAAAGCCTCTGCCTTTGGCTCAGGTCAGGATCTCAGGGTCCTGGGATTGAGCCCCACAACAGACTCTCTGCTGAGCAGGGAGCCTGCTTCCTCCTCTCTCTCTCTCTCTCTCTGCCTGCCTCTCTGCCTACTTGTGATCCCTATCTGTCAAAATAAAAAATAAATAAATAAATAAAATTAAAAAAAATAAAAGATAAAATTACTTAAGAAATAGCCAGTACAAAAACATTGATCCTCTTTTGTCATCTGAAAGCAAAAAATTCTCCAATGTAAAATGTATCCTCCCTGTACCAGGAGGTAAAGAGACATCCTTATCATGAAAGATAGGAAATTCAGGGCCAATGAAGCCTATATAAACAAACTTTGTCGCTTTCACTAATTTATTATCCCTCAAATTGTGTTTAGAATTCTATACTAATTGAAGGTCCTAAACATAAGGATTTGTTGTTGTTGTTGTTATTCTGTCAATTTCTCACAAATTTATATTTCTTTTTCTAAAACTCATAAAAGTTTCATGCCTTTGTTGCCTCTTTGGTCTCAATTTTATTACTGGTTCTCCATACTCCTATTCTTTTTTTTTTTTTTTTCCTCTTCTGTTAACCTGTCTTACATCAATATAATTCTTAGACCAGCTAGAAGAATTCTGAAGAGCAGGGGAAGTTTTTCCTCCCCAGCACATGTGAGATACATAATTATTATAGCAAAGATATCACACAGAAACTTTTCTGCCATATTTTCTTTAAACTGCACAAGCAAGTCAATTCCAACAGTTACTTTTTTTCAAAGCTCTGCTGGTGCTATGAAGAACAAATCATTCAGAGAAATGGAGAAATGAAAGAAATAAAAAATTATATATGATAGGCCATCCTCTATTAATTTTATGTGTGCAGTGTATGAATTTAACTAGAGATTGGTAGCAAAATCAAATCCTTTATTTGCAGGACATTTTTTTCTAGTAAATCATATACAAAGATGAATTTATGAGACATAGTACCAAAGAAAACATGTCAGAATAGTAAAAAATAATTACTTTCATTCAATTTTTAGCAAAGCTGATTAAAAGCAATGATTTATTAAAATTGACCATTAATTAATTGGAAAGAGATGCAATTAGCAAAATTAAAATTGAACTTTATTTATAGATTAGTTTTGTTTTCTCAGTTTTCAGTTGGTCCTCATAACCTCATTTGGACAAACATGGCAAAAAATAAGAATGAAAATATTAGAGACTAAAATCCTATTTTTGTTCCATTATTGGATCTCTACCATATTAGTTAGGGTTTTCCAGATAAATAGAACTAAGAGGAACTATGGATGTGAATATAGCATATTTAATATGTAAATAACATAACATATGAACAATTGACTCATTCAGTTATAGAAGCTAGAAAGTTTCATGATCTGCCGTCTGCAAGATGTCAACCCATAAAAGACAGTGGTATAATTTGAGTCCAAGTCTGAAAGTCTGAGAACCAGGGGAGGGGGAGCTGATGGTGTAAATACCAGTTCAAAGGCATATGATGGATGACTAATTTCAAGCAGGGAGGGAGGAAGAAAAAGGGGTGAATTCATCTTTTCCTTGCATTTTGTTTATTCAGTCTAATAGATTAGATGATGTCATTCACACTGGTGAAGACAATCTACTTTACTCAGTTCAATGATTCAAATGACAAGCCCATCCAGAAACACACAGATATACCACAGACATAATACTTTATGGGTTATCTGGGCAATCCTTAACACATAAAATTAACAATCACATTATTTTTATTTGTGAGGCAATTCAGGCCAGAAAGGAAAATTTACGTAGTGAAGTATATCAGATCATGTATTAGCTATTGGAACAGAAAACCATTTACACAGCTTGAGCAAATAGATTGTTTTTGCTCACATAACAAAAAGTGTAAAGCAAGTCATCTCTTGGATTGATTTCAGGACTCAGTCATCAGAGCTGATAACTCATTGCTTCTGTTAATTACAACCATCTTCAGCAAGAAGAATGTGAAGGTAAGATACACCTATTTCAAGAAAGTGCAGAGAAATTTCTAGGAAAACAGAAGCAAACTTCATTTACCATCTTTTGGCCAATAGTATCCACAAGTAGCCAAAATATAGCCAAAGAAACAAATTTGGGAACAGATATGGGTGTAGCTAACCAAAAGTGTCTGCTGTAATTCAAGCAGATGACATGTTTTTCTGGAAGAACTAAAAATAAGGATCAATTGTCTCTCTCCAGTGATGCAATGATCATGTTACAACTGATAGTACCACTAGGTCAACGTTCACCTCTAAGAGTCAATGCTGGAGAAATTAACATGCCCAAACAACATCAGAAAAGTGGAATAAAACATAAGGGATGAAGCAGCAAAATCCATATTTCAGAATTTCTTAAGGAATTTCAGTGAAAGTAGATAATAAGTTGTCCCCTCCTTTAAGAAAATAAGAGAAATTACTATATAATGTTTTGACCAAAATTAAAACAACATAAATTCCACAAGAAACGGTGCATGGACATATAGCACTTTCTTGACTTTCTTTTGGAGATTTTCTTTTATAAAGCTCTAAAGAGATTCCTGTGGCATACCACCAGTCTTAAGTGCAGGATATCACAATCACTAGTTCTGTTACCCAACAGAAAAAGGACTACTATAGCTTCAATTTATTGATCATCTCCTCTCCTGTAGGAATACATATCATCTTAATTAATACTCATGTATTGGCATTAGTATTTCTATTTAAAAATTAGAAGAAGAAATCCAAAGAAATTAATTAATACAACTATATTAGTGAAGCTAGAATTCTTTTAGTGGTAAAATCCAGGAAGGTCTTATTCAAGAGGCAATGGTGTTTTCACTTTATCTTCACTTAGAGGAAAGGATACCTGACACCAAGCAGTAAACCTCAGAGACTTCAACATATTTTGTTACATCTTTATAATAAATCACACCTTTTGAATGTTATTTAACACATTTGGAACATTTGAAGTGTGGAGGAGAAAAGAGGCTATAAATGCCAAATTAAAGCAATTAATCATTTCCAAATAAAAGATACTATAAAGCATCATTTTAGTAAATTAAATAATCAGTACTAAAAGGCAGACTAAAATGTTGAACTCTATGATAAAAAATTCCAACCTTCAAAATTTATCTTTCAAAATTTCTACCAATTACATGAATTTTTTACAATCCATTTTCTGCCTGCTTAATTTTCCATTCATTACATTATCCTTTTTTTGAGAAAAAATATGTCTATCCTAATCTGCATACACATCAAATATTTGTTTTCCCATCTTTCATGTTGTTATAATCCATTTTCTCTTGTATAGTCACAGTTCAATAATTTTGCTATTTTTTCCACTTCTTTTCAACCCACTAGAACTTTCATTTGCTTGACATAGTACTTAGTAGAAGTTCTCAGATGTTAAGGTCTTTGGAAGCTTCCTCAGTTTTAAGAAGTGCAAAGTGCTATGAATGTCTACTCTTCTATAATAAATAATATCACTTAAAAAATAAATGGCAGTCATAATTTGAAAGAAAGCCTTTAAGTTGTCATTCCATATCTTCTCACTGATACATTGTATAATTAGGAGTTCCTAAGTGCAATTCTTCAAAGAAAAGCTGGAAACAGAGTTCATATATTTGTCATTGAGTAATACATAGCATATCCAGCTCCCCTGTGGTTAAAAATTAGTCTGTTCTTCTATTTTAAAAACTCCAATAAGCACAAGACAACAGACATTTGTTGAAACAAATGTGATCTCTGCATGATTCATCCCTTCAAGGAGGCTTGACCTGTCTATTGTGGAACATTTATAAAAGACTGTTTCACCAGGGGAAATTCATTATTTTATCCGTGTTACCTGAATTCTCTATTGAATTTGAGTGGAAAACAAAACAAATGGAAAGAACTCAAGCAGTTTTTCAGTCAGATGAGAAAATGGTATTCATGGAGCCCTACCCATACATATATGACTTTCCTCATAGGTCAGTTATTTAATTATGATTCAAAATTACAGAGTCAATCTAGCAGAAGAAACTTAATGAGTACATTTTTAAAAAAATGGTTTTTCTTCTAATCCAACCATGGGTAACTGTCTCAGATGCATGTTTTTAGATATTGTTGAGTACTACTATTTCCATACATTAGTGGGAGCTGGGAGAGGTATGCTAAGATAGTAAATAAATAATTGAATAGTTAAATAAAATAATTGAATAAAATAATTCAAAGTAGACTTGGACTCACCCACATGATGTTATGCCAGAGTATCCCTTGAAGTACCAGCTCTAAAGTGCCTACATTAACCCTTTATTTAAATGTTAAATCTCTGTTTGTTTCCCAAAGAGTTTTAGAAGGGAGGAAGGGTCGGGGGATGGATGATCCTGGTGATAGGTATTAAGGAGGGCACAGATTGTATAGAGCACTGAGTGTTATATGCAAACAATGAATCATGGAACACTACATCAAAAACTAATGATGGAATGTATGCTGACTAACATAAACAATAAAAAATAAATAAATAAATGCCAAAACTCCAACCTTGAGTAAAAGCTATATGCAACATCAAAGCCAATTGCTGTAAGACTTTACTCCAAGACTTTGGAAAATACATGTTCCTATCTGCCATCTATTCCTTTTATTTTGTCTTACTTATTGTTTTCTTAATTCTCTATTAAAAGTTCTCCCTGTTCTTTACAAAGTACGCTTGAAGTGCTCAAAGCCTATAAGTTACTTATTTGCCTCATAACTTCAACAAAAGAGACAATAAAAGATTAAAGGGCTATAACTATACATCTATCTATTAATATCTTTATTATACAGATGTTAAAAATAGTTACATATTTGAATAGTTACATTATTGTCCTATGAAGTAAGAAAGTAAAACTTGGCAAACCTAAAGGGAAAATTGTTATTATTCTCATATATATAATATATAATAGAATATAATCTCTAATATAAATAATAATATATTACATATTTTCTAATACAAAGAACAACTAAGTATAAGTATATATAGCATGCATTTTTGTAAGTAATATATAGCATGTGTTGTTTACTTAGAAGAATTCTAATAAAACATATAGTTAAGAATGTTCTAAGTTTGGAACCATATCACAAAATATCATCACTTAGATAAAAATTAGAACACATCACTTTTTATTAATTGGGTTATATCTTTGAATGGGAAATTGGACTTTAACATGCTTTGTAATTTCTTCTATTTTGGAGTTGTAAAAGAAAACATGTATTGGACAAGTTAAACAGGCGAAGAGGATTTTGTTCAAAATTATTGCAACAGGTGTCAAGATTATCATATAATAGAAATGAGACTAAACTTTACTTTAAAAAAAGACAGAAGAATTTTTAAGTTCTGGGATAGTTTTGCAGAAAACTAGTAGAAGGCAGTAGTGAGGAGGTGAGTCAATGTTTTCAGAACATCTGTATTTGCTCATTGATACTCATAGAAGTTAGACTCTTACCCTCCCACAGTCACTGAAATACAAGGACCCCATGTTTCTTGATTATATTTCAAAAGGATGACTCCTACTTCACCAAGGAAGATATTCATGGGTTGTAAATCTCAAAGACATTAGAAGATTTGTTTACCTCAAAATGGCAGAGAACTTAAATTGCAAATTTTTTAAAGTAAATGGTTTAAAAGATGGGAGATTAGGGGCCCATAATCAGGGAGAAACCTATCTCAAGTCGATGAGAAGGATAAGGCTTGCTATCATTGTTAGAGTTAATGTGGGAGGGAATACTGCATTTTATAAAGTCATCCTTCTCTGAATTTGAACTGGACATAAATTCATGTGTGGCATTGCCAAAACACAGACCATAATAAGAGTCAAAGAGAAGATGAAGTCTAGTTAGTCTCCTCTTTTATACAATCTGTATTTAGAAACCACTGTTTTTCCCATACCCTCATACTATCCCTCTGAATTAGATAGTATATGTATACAGAAGTCTGTGGTTCCTTTTAGCTCCACATGACTACCTGAAAAACTCTACAAATTTTAAAAAAGGAGTGAAAGAGAAAATGATCTGAATGTATATATAAAATGCCTTTTATTGGGATAATGTTGTAACCAGAGAAGTCAATTTCCTTGAAACAGTTTACAACTGTCATTTGGAATAAAACCTGGAAGAATTTAGAGGGAAATGATTCTCATTTGGTCCTAATTATCTCTCTTTTAATTAAAGCTTTTCAATGTTCACTTAGTGGAATATACTGAGATATCACAATAGCAACATAGAATTTCTCAATTTTATAACTGGAAGAGAAGTTAGAGGGTATCAGGTCCAAGCAGTTCATTTTAAAGGTGAAATAACTAAGATAAAACAATTTGTCCAGGGCGCCTGGGTGGCTCAGTGGGTTAAGCCACTGCCTTTGGCTCAGGTCATGATCCCAGGGTCCTGTGATTGAGTCCTGCATCGGGCTCTCTGCTCAGCAGGGAGCCTTCTTCCCTTCCCCTCTCTCTGCCTGCCTCTCTGCCTACTTGTGATCTCTCTCTGTCAAATAAATAAATAAAATCTTAAAAAAAAATTTGTTCATTGGGTATATCTCTTACTCCCTTACACACATGAACACACACACACATGCATACCACATAATAGCATGAAAAGTGGTGGGATACTCTCTTTCTAAATTTCATATCTCTAAATTTTATTATAATGCTATATTCCATCAAGGTTGGTTAACATGATATTATGATTCTTATGATTTATGATTACACACTACTTAGGGCTATCATACTATATTTTGCATTATGATAAATATTGATGAAAATATCCCCTACATTCTTTTAATTAAAGGTTAATTGAATTTTAAAATTATTCCTCAGTTATCAAAACTTATTTTATATGGAAAGAATAGAATTCCTAGTTGATTTCATTGTCATTCAGGTACAAGTGAGCTTTGTGACCTGGCCAATGAGAAAAAGCATTCATAAACTGTTCATTATCAAATAGGCTTATAATAAATCCATGTATTTCTTCCTTAATGAATTTTTTAATCAGCTCTGATTTAAAATTTTAAGAGACAAGAAAGTCTTTTTAAGTCCCTTTACAGAGACTGTTCATATTTTTAAGAACTATTAAACACTTAGTAACTCTGTTTTAGATTTTGTATATGTAACTGAGCCATATTTTCATGATTAAACAAACATTATGCCCCAATATTAATGTACCTTCAAATTCATATGTTGAAATCTTAACTCCCAACATAATGGTATTAGGTGAGACCTATGGAAAATAATTTGGTCATGAGGGTGCAGCCCTCATAAATGGGATCAGTGTTCTTATAAGAAAAGACAGATTATGGTTCAAAACAGCTTTTCTTTATTGATTTTCTGTCTAGGTGTTCTACTATTAAAGTTGGGTATTAAAGTCTCATGTTCTTTGCATAACTGTCAATTTCTCCCTTCATATCTGTCAATTTTTGTTTTAAATATTGAAACCAACATGAATCTTAACATATGTAAAACTTTCCATCCAACAACAGAATATACATTCTTCTCAAGTGCACATGCAGTATTCTCTAGGATAGATTGCATGTTAGGTAACAAAACAAGACTTAGCCAATTTAAAAAGATTTAAGAAAGAATTTAAAATAACTTTAAGTGTCTTTTCTGACCACAATGGAACAGAATTATAAGTCATTAATGGTAAGAAAATGGACATTTCACAAGTGTGTGGAAATTAAACACCACATTCTTGAATAACCATTGATCAAGGAGGAGATCAAAAAGGAAGTCTTACAATGAACCTTTTTTTGTTTGTTTATTTTTTGTTTATTTTATTTTATTTTTTCAGTGTTCCAAGATTCATTGTTTATGCACCACACCCAGTGCTCCATGCAATACATGCCCTCCTTAATACCAACCACCAGGCTCACCCTTCCCCCAAACCCCCTCCCCTCCAAAACCTTCAGTTTCTCAGAGTCCACAGTCTCTTATGCCTTGTCTCCCCCTCTGATTTCCCCCAATTCATTATTCCTTTCCTTCTCTAATGTCCTCCACGTTATTCCTTATGCTCCACAAGTAGGTGAAACCATGTGATAATTGACTCTTTGCTTGACTTATTTCACTCAACATAATCTCCTCCAGACCCATCCATGTTAATACAAAAGTTGGGTATTCATCCTTTCTGATGGAGGCATAATAATCCATTGTATATATGGACCATATCTTCTTTATCCATTCATCCACTGAAGGGATTCTTGGTTCTTTCCACAGTTTGACGACTGTAACCATTGTTGCTATGAACATTGGGGTACAGATGGCCCTTCTTTTCACTACATCTATATATTTAGGGTAAATACCCAATAGTGCAATTGTAGGGCTTTTCGGTAGCTCTATTTTTAATTTCTTGAGAAATCTCCATACTGCTTTCCAAACTGGCTGCACCAACTTGCATTCCCATGAATGGTGTAAGAAGGCTTCCCTTTCTCCACATCTTCTCCAACACTTGTTGTTTATTTTTGTTCTGTCTTATTAATTTTGGCCATTCTAACTTGTGTAAGGTGCTATCTCAATGTGGTTTTCATTTGAATCTTCCTGATGGTTAATGATGATGAACATTTTTTTCATGTGTCTGTTAGTCATTTGTATGTCTTCCTTTGGAGAAGTGTCTGTTCATGTTTTCTGCCCATTTTTTGACATGATTATCTGTTATGTGCATGTTGAGTTTGAAGAGTTCTTTATAGATCTTGAATATCAGTCCTTTGTCTGTAGTGTCATTTTTGAATATCTATAAGGTATCTTGAGATAAAAACACAACATATCAAAATTTACAGGATGCAGCAAAATCAGTTCTAAGAGGTAAGCTTATAGAAATAAATGCCTATACTAAAAAAGAATAAAAACTCAAATAAATAATTTAACTTTATACCTTGAGAAATTTTTTTTAAAAAGACAACAAACTAAGTCACAAAAGGAAATAATAAAGAATAGAGCAGAGATGAATCAAATAGAGAGGAAAAACATAATAGAAAAAGTTAATAAAATTAAGGGGTTTTTTGTTTGTTTGTTTGTTTTTTTCTAAATAACAAAAAAATCTCCACAACCTTCACTGGACTAAGAAAGAAGAAAAGACTCAAAAAATAAGAAATGAAAGAGGAAACATAACAATGGATGCCTCAGAAATATAAAGAATTATAAGAGACTGTTATGAATAATTATTTGCCAGCAAATTTAATAACCCGGAAAAAATGAATGAATTCCTAGAAACATACAACCTACCAAGACTTAATCATGAAATATAGAAATCCTGAACAGACCAATATCAAATAGATTGAGCAATTAATAAAACAAAACAAAACAAAAAAACCTCCAACAAAGAAAACCCCAGGACCAGATGGGGCCACAGGAAGGAGGAGCAGAGGGAGAGGGAGGAGCAGCACACCTGCTGAACAGGGAGCCTAAGGTGGGGCTTGATCCTGGATCCTGAGATCATGACCTGAGTGGAAGGCAGACACTTAACTGACTAAGGCACCCAGGTGACCCAATATACTAATCCTTCTTAAACTCTTCCAAAATAAAAAAATAGAAAGATTCCCAAATTCATTTTATAGGGACAGCATCACCCTTATACAAAAGCCAGACAAATACACCAGACAAATACACCAGAAGAAGGGGCACCTGGGTGGCTCAGTGGATTAAAGCCTCTGCCTTTGGCTCGGGTTATGATCCCAGAGTCCTGGGATCAAGCCCCGCATCAGGCTATCTGCTCAGCAGGGAGCCTGCTTCCTCCTCTCTCTCTGCCTGCTTCTCTGCCTACTTGTGATCTCCCTCTGACAAATAAATCAATCTTAAAAAATATATATATATACCAGAAGAAAAGAAAACTATAGGTCAATTTCCTTGATTAACATAAACGCAAAAATTCTCATCAATATATTAACAAACCAAATTCAACAGCACATTAAGAGATCATATACCAGGGTGCCTGGGTGGCTCAGTGGGTTAAGCCTCTGCCTTTGGCTCAGGCCATGATCTTAGGGTGCTGGGATTGAACCCTGCATTGGGCCCTCTGCTCAGCAGGGAGTCTGCTTCCTCCTCTCTCTCTGCCTACTTGTGATCTCTGTCAAATAAATAAATACAAATCTTTGCGGGGGTGGGGGGGATCATATACCATCACCAAGTTGGATTTATTCCTGGATCCAAAGATAGTTCCACATACACTAAATAATCATCTCAACAGACAGAGAAAAAGTGATTGACAAAATTCAATACTCATTCATGATGAAACTCTCAGTAAAATAATTGTGGAAGGAACTCATCTTAACATGATAAAGAGCATGTATAAAAAGCCCAAGCTAACATCACAATCAATGGGGGGTAAATTGAAAGTTTTCCCCTAAGATCCAGTGCATGTCTACATGCACACATACACACGCACACATACACAAATCCAAATCAGAAAAGAAGAAGTTAACTATCTCTGTTTGGAGATGACATAATCATATATGAAGAGAATTCTTAAGATGAACCAAAAACCTTTTAGAATATGTAAACAAATTCAGAAAATTTGTAGAATACAAAATTAAATATAAAATTTAGTCACAATTACATACACAGAAAGCAAACTATCTGAAAAGGAAGTTGAGAACATAATTCTATTCATAATAAAATAAACAACAACTAATTTAGGAATAAATTTAACCAAGAGGTAAAAACGTGCTCACTGAAAATAAGGTTAATGAAAGAAATTAAGGAAGGCACAGATAAAGGGAAAGACTGCCTGTGTCCATGGATTTAGAGAATTAATATTGTTAAAATTTCCATAACATGTAAATGAATGTACAGATTCAGTGCAATCTATCAAAATTCCCATGGTATTCTTTGTAGAAATAGGAAAAAAAAACTATCTTAAAATGCGTATGGAACCATAAAAGACCTTTAATAGCCAAAACAATCTTGAGTAAGAAGAACAAAGCAGGAGGCATTACACTTCTTAATTTCAAAATTACAAAGTTGCAAAATCAAAACTGTATGGCATTGACATAAAAACAGACACATGTACTGCTAGAGCACAATAGAGAGACAAAAAATAAATCCACACATCTATGGTCAACTTATCCTTGCCAAATGTGCCAAAAATACACAATGGGGGAAAAGACAGACTCTTTAATAAATAATATTGGGAAAATATATCCATATGCAGAAGAATTAAATTGGACTTTTATCTCCTAAGACCTGAAACTGTAAAACTACTAGAAGAAAATGTAGGAAAATGTTTCCTGACATTGGTCTGGGCAATGACTTTTTGGATATGACCCCAAAAGAATAGGCAAAAGCAAACAAGACAAATAGGATTGCAGCAAACTAAAAAGCTTCCTCATAACAAACAACAGGGTGAAAAGCAACCTAGAGAATGGAAGAATGTAAATTGGTACAACTGCAAAGGAAAACAATATGAAGGATACTCAAAAATTAAAAATTGAAGCACTGTAAATCCAGCAATCTCACCTGGGTATATATCTGAAAGAAATGAAATCAGTGTGTGAAATTACAGTGTATATAATTGTGTGTGGGGGTGTGTGTGGTTGTGTAGATATATATACATATAAAAAAACGGGAAATATTTGTCAAAGGCCACAAATTTAGGCAAGTTAGTACGATAAGTAAATTCTAGAGATCTAAGTATTGGCATGACTATACTGCCATGTTAACATTACTGTTTAACAATATATTATTATACTTGAAATTTTCTAAGAAAGTAGATCTTAGTTGTTATTACCACCAAAAGAAAAAAAAAAAAAGAAAGAAAAGAAAAGAAAAAAAGAAAAAGAAGAAAGAAGGGAAAAATAGAAGCTATATAAAGTGAGAGATATGTGAATTAGCTTTATTATGGTGATTATTTTACAATGTATATGTATATCAAAACATCAGGTTGTGTACTTTAAATAGACAAAATTTTGATTTGTCCACTAGACCTCAATAAAGCTGGAAAAATAAGCTATTGCCATCTTCAAAAAAAAAAAAAAAGGAAAAAGACAGAGAGACAAAAGAACTTGTTCTCTCTCTGCTCTCTGCATGTGAGAAAATAGCCACTTGCAAAGCAGAAAGTGGATCTCCACTAGATACTGGATCTGACAGCATCTTTGACTCCCCAACCTCCAGAACTATAAAAAATAAATGTTTGCTGTTTAAGCTACTCAGTCTATGGTAATTTGTTATAGTAGTCCAAACTGGTAAGTCGACAGCTAAAACTCAGTTATGAAGTATCTATAATAAATTATTTAAAAGTAGTCAGATAAGTTACATGAGCAATGATTACCTTCCACATTATATTATTTTTCTAAAATTGGATATCTGTTCAAAGCAAATATTGTATAATATGTTTAAACAGTTTAATGATTAAGAAGCATCAACAACAATCAGCTTCCCTCTATGCTATGCCAAAATACACTTAGCATAAGTTTCCTCATTAATTCTCTTTTCCAAACAAATTATTGACATTTCCTTTTTTTTTAATTTTAAGATTTAGATAGATTAGTGTTTTGTTTTGTTTGTAGGTTAGTTTTAAAACAATGTTCTTGTGAAAGAAAAAATAGTTCTTGGTCAACATAACACAAACTTGAACATTATATTTATCCTGAACTATAGCAAAATAAAACATTTTAATTCTGTACTCAGATATTAATTTTAGATTAGTCTTACCAATTTAGAAATATAAAAAGGTATAGTTGATTGTGTTTCTTCTAGAAGTTTTGTTCATACAATTCAGGCCATTTAATACTGCTTCTAGGTGTTAAAAATCACTAAAACTTGCAATTCATAAAAAATTAGTGCTCAAAATTTCATATTGGCTACAATAACTAAATTTTCAATATTCTGTATATTAATACTTTTTCCCCAAAGGAATGCTTACTTTTTTAAATCATTTCATCATCAACATACATAAATAAGACCTAAAAGGCAATTTGATCCTGTCATAACATTTTGATTAAAGTAGAAATTTGTGCAACCTCAATTCTTTTGTGAAGCAATTTTGAAAAATATCAAGAGATTGTAATTACTTTGAGAATATAAAATACATATAAAAACATATAAGTAGAAAACTGAAAAGGGGATAACATCTATATATATGAACAAATTCTATGTGTTATTTTTCATATGATATTTACAAAAACATCCACATATTCAGTTATAAGGGGTTGATAAAGTATACTTCATCAAAGCAACAGACTATTTTGCAACCACAAAAATATGTTTGTAAAGTTTTAATAAAATGTAGGGAATTATTTACACAAGAATTAAAAGATGGAAAATTTTTAAATTCCCCAAATAGTAACAAGAGTTGATTTTGAGTTGAGGGATTGTGAGGAAGTATTTCTTTTTGAACCCTTTTTTTGCATTGCCAGATTTTTGCTGGTCATGATCTAAGAAGGATTTTAAAACACAATAATTGTTAAATTAGAGTATTTTAAAATTACTCTTCTATAAAAATGCAATGTAACTGGACACATCGGAATCTATCTTTACAACAGAACCCTTATGTCAAGAGGAACTGAAGTTAGACAGTCAAAATTCATTCTGTCTCCAATACTTACTAGTAATGAGAACTGAAGCCATGCATTGTTCATCTCCAAGCCTCCATTTATTTGTTTAAATATTTGGATAAGTACTATAATGCCTATTTATTTGTTTGTTTTTACAATAACTAAATTTTATTTTATTTTTTCAAATTTTTATTTAAATCCTTGTTAGTTAATATATAGTGTAATATTGGTTTCAGGAGTAGAATTTAGTGATTCGTCACTACATGGAACACCCAATGTGCATCACAAGTGCTTCCTTTCTACCTCACTCATTTAATCCATCCGCCACCCACTTCCAACAACCCTCACTTGGTTCTCTGTAGTTAAAAGTCTCTTATGGTTTATTTCTCTCTCTCTCTCTTTTTTCTCCTTTCTCCTAGGTTCATCTGTTTTGTTTCTTGATCTCCATGTATCAGTGAAATCATACAGTATTTATCATTCTCTGACAATACCTAACTTTTAAAAAAGTTAAGGTGAGGAAAATTAAAATTGGAGTAAGAAATATTAGGAATATAACAGTGATACTCATTAAATTCAAGTCATTATTATCACTCTTAGATGGAAAATAGAAATAGGTAATTATTCATAGAATGTGTATAGGATATTTTTTCCGATATGGAGTATATGAATTGCTAATATAAATGCTTAGTTTTTCATATCATTGGTGTTGATAACATAAATCCTGGTTTCCTATATTATGGCTGATAAAAATGGAAAGGAAAATGTAGATGAAACTCTTTTTTACCATAGGTAATGAAGCTGATTTGTCCTGAGAGAAATATTTTAAATATAAAATTATGAAATACTAGTAATGATCACACCATATGGAAATGACTTCTATGACAATTTTGAAGATTTTGGTTTATATAAATTTATATTTACATAGTTTAGATTGTCAAATATGGCAATTTCATACACATACTTATGTGAATGTGTGTACACACATACATTAAGAGAGTGATTGTATAGCGTTCATTTACAACATACTGTCCTTCATTCATGAAAATATCTTAATAATCATCTAAGAAAGATCCTTTTCCTTTTTAAAAAAAAAATTTATGGATAATACAATATCAAACAACCATGAAGCCACCACCACCAGAATATTTACAAACTTATAATGACTCACAAGTTCTCTCCTTCTGTCTTCCTTCCTACTACCACTTGTAGTTTTTGGTTCCACGCTTTCATTTTCATAGTTAAATTTAGATGTCACATTAAGCAGAGAATGATAGGGCAAATAGTGTTGCACTGTATGGCAATATTATTCACTTCAACTGCTGCTTAGTATTTCTCAGCATAACTTTTACCCCTATATCTTCATCCAGTCTCTTGCCAATTGTCTTTTTATGTATTTGCTTGTTTGTTTATTTATTTATTTATTTTGAAAACGTGAGCACAGGAGAGAGAGAACTGGGGGAGTCACAGAGGGAGAGGGAGAGAGAGAATCTTAAGCAGGCTCCACACCCAGCACAGAGCCTGGGTGCAGTCTCAAGATCCTGAAATCAAAGCTGACTCAATATCAAGGGTTGAATGCTTAACTGACTGAGCCACCCAGGTGCCCCCCAACTGTTTTTTTATGTTGCCATTACTTTTTTTGATGTTCAAAGATATGCTGTTCTAAATATTCATGTACATTCATGTACATAGTGTATATTCAATTCTATACATTGCTATATCAATTACTATTTACTTATTTTAATGCTATTTCCTGACTTCAAAATAATCCATGATATGAATTTGCAAATAATTTAATTAAAGTATCATCTTATTTTGAGCTGAGGGGATTTAGAGCAGATTTCTCCTGTCAATGATAGAAGTTATAAATAAGCAAGTGGAGGTGAGGGGAGCAAAAGTATGGTTTGGATAGAATTAGAGATATCAGTATGGGCTCATGTTTATATTAATTTATAGATAGATGATGAGTACATAGATAGATGATAGACTACTCACATATTCAGTGTGTACACTAATACATGTAAAATGGTTTTAGAATTGAGAAAACGTTACCATTTACCATTAGGAACAGATTTATGAACCTGAGTGCAGTATTAAGACTGAGTTCCTTCTGTCTTTAATTTTATGGTATCAAGTCAAAGCATTGTTTTCCAAAGTTACTTAGATCAGCTACTTTGGCTTTTCCTTCAGGAAGGTTATAATATACATTTATAATATAGTTATACTTTTTGTTACAGTATACATTCCATCCTGTGATTACCTGGCATGTTGGTTGACTTTTGAAAAAATTTGCACACGGTACAAAAAGTTGACTTTTTGTTTTGGTCCATTTTATGGATTTTTGACAAATGTGTAAAGTAGAACATCCACTAATAATACTACACGGAAGAGTTTTATCACCTCAAAAATCTTTTTGTGATTCCTTTATACTCAAACTTTCCCTCTCTTCCAACCACTGACAATCATTGATTCGTTTTCTGTCCCTATTATTTTACCTTTTTCAGAATGGCAAATTAATGACATGTAGTCTTTTGAGTCTAACTTCTTTGACCAAGCAAAATGTATTTAAGAGTAATCTGTCTATTTGAGTCAATCAGTGTTTCAATCTTTGTTGTTTTTGCTGTCTGTGTTTGTTTCATTTTTTTTTTCTTTTAAGGATGGTTGACAAGTAGCCTACTGTATGAGCCATATATATATATATATATATATATATATATATATATATTTTTTTTTTTTTAATTCATCCATTAAAGGACATCTTCATTATTTTCAATTTGGGTAACTATGAATAGAGCTGCCATAAACATCCATACAAATATTTTTATGTAAACCTTAAATTTCTGAGTCACTTCACTCAAGAATTAGGAGTGAAACAGCTATAATGTGTGGTAAGTATGTGTTTAAATTTATAAAAAACTACCATACTGGTTTTCAAACTGAATGTACCATTTGCCATTCCACTAAGGGCTTCTTTTGCTCATGACATTTTTCAGAATTAACATTTTCCATTTTTTTAAATTGAGCATTTTAGCAATTGTGTAGTGATTGTATTTATCTAAAGACGAATGATGTTGATTATATGTCACTCATATATCTACATTGACTCATATAGTGACTGTATAGGTATTTTGTGGGTTTTCTTATTTTTAATTTTTTATAGTTGAGTTTTATTTGGAAATATTTTCTCCTACTTTGTGGCCTATTGTTTCATTTAACAGTATCTTTTTTTTTGTTTGTTTGTTTTGGTTTTTTTTTGTAGAGAAAAATTGTTCAGCTTGGGTAAAGTCTAAGTTACTAATTTTTCTTTTTGTGAATTGTACTTTTGATATTTATATGAAAACCTGTTATCAAAGCCATTCTTACACAGATTTCCCATTAACATGTTCTCAAATATGTTTCATAGTTTCGTCTTTATATTTAGGCCGATGATCCATAGGCTTAATTTATATATGCAAAGCATATGTCAAAGATCTCATTTTGCATTGGGAAATCCAATTGTTTCTGTGCCTTTTGTTAACAACATCATCTTTTCTTTAATGAATTAAAAGAAAATGATCCCTGTGTATCTTTACCACAAATCTGTTCATATATTTGTACAGATCTATTTCTTATATTGCTATTCTCTTTCATTATTCTATGTGGGCTTTTCTTTAATTTAGTGTGTTGTCTGCATAGATGAAATGTTTTTATTAGGTTTTTACTGCATTTTTAGCTTTTGAGAATCCCTGCAAGCCTTTGCTACTCACGGATGGGTTTCTGCCTAGACTCGTTCCTCACTGAGTGGTAGCTTCTTACTTGGTACTTGATCCACCCTGATGGATTTGAGTGAGCTCTTCATGTTCTGGGTTGAGCCTCAGTCTTTTGTGAGATTTGTGTGCCCCAGACCTTGTGCTTGAGACATTCTCTGAATTCCTGCCATTCTCTTTGTTTAGCAAACACACAGCTCATATTTGTGATGAATTTTGAGTAGGAAAGGGTTCCTTGTATTTCCTCAAATAGTAGCAGATGCCTAGTCTGTATGGGAACAAATCCTGAGTCCAGGAGACTTTGTTTTCCTCTTTTTAAGAGGCAAGAATTTTAATAACCTCCCATCAAACCAATGTGGGTGGGGAGTGGCACAGAAACCTGTGGGCTCAAACAGAGAGAATTTCTTGCCTTTTACTGAGCCAGAGAGGCTTTGCTTGCCCCCTTTCCTGAAATAAGTTCCCCAAATTCTTACTGAGGTACTTAACAATAGTCACTGTGAAATTGTAGAAATCTACCATTTCAGGGTTTCTCATGTCTCTCATGGTTTATTTCCCAGAGAAGTAAATGTTTTTCCCAACTTCCACTCTCTAAAATGCCTCACCTCACTGAAGAATTTAATAGCTGGTTAATCAATTAAATAGAATTGTAGCATTAGTTTAAACTGTCCTATTGATATTGCATTTTCTTTTTCTTTTTGATGTCTTCAATAATGATTCAGTGATAGGTTAACTGTTTTCTTTATTTTCTCTGCCATTTAGGTACTTGGTAGGAAGTGTAAATTAAAATCCTATTATACAGAATGGAAGACAAGCTGAGCAGAAAATTGAATTATTTTGCAGATTATAAACTTTCAATTGCATAGCATAAATAATTATTTTTATTTTGCTTTACATTTCTTATTTGATCCTAACTGCAAATGAGGTCAGCAATGAGTTTTCCTGCAGACATAGTGAATTTTATTCCATTAAATAGCTTTAAAATCTTCAGCAATTTATAAAATTGTTCATATCTCAATGTAAAAATTAATTTAAAAAACACATTTTTCACTCTTGTTTAAAACAATTTTCTTAGTATTTTCAACTGGCACTGACAGTTTCAGAGGTCTTATTATTTCCTTAGCAGTTTTCTAAGCAGAAGAGAGAAGATAATAAATGAAACAGATATTAGCCAATGCAATTAGTATACAAACCCTGACAAATACGTAGATAAAAATTAGATGTTGTGGTACAGAAATTGAGTGAGTTTCCTGGATCCTCAGGTAGGAATTTAAAGATTCAGATCTCTAGTATATCATTAGAGATCTCTTTCCACTTTTATACACTCTTAAGTATTGCTTCTCAGTATTATTCTCTCCCATTTAAAATGATATTGGTGCAATTTATCAATTCCAATTCCAGGTACACTCCATCTTTTTCCAACATATATTTGTCTATCCTAATTTACACACACACACACATATTCATAGAATTGTAATTTCTTATATTTCAGAGGAAGATAAGCATCAATAAATGTCACAAGGACTAATAAACATTGTCCTCTTCCCGTAGACCATATAGAAAGAGGGGATTGAGCACAAATGGGTAAGATAAACTCCCTTCCCAAAGTGGCATGGAAGAAGATCAAGTATTTACCTGTATTTTCCTAGTATCTTAGGAAGGAATGCCTATTTTATCATTTAAAGTGCATTCTGTGAATTTTGCTTTTATTTAAGATGTGGGAGACCACAGGAAAATGTCACATTTACCCTATACAAGTAAAACCTGGAAAATATACAAAAATCATAAATTCTTTTGAGTCTATTAGAGAGCCAAGGATCCAAGTAACCTGGGCTAACTGACTCTAAATTTCTCCAAGAGGTGATTTCTTCAAGAGGGAAATAATTTTTTTTCCCATTTGCCAGAGTGTGGAAGAAGTGGCTGTTATATAAACAGGTGAGAAGAATTCAGCTGAAAAGTCAGCAAATCAAGAAAGGCTGAGTTGGCTTAGCATGCCAGTGTAGAAGAGAAACCAAAGGTCAGACACTTGGTAAGTTTCTCGTCACTTGCCAGCTTTTTCCCAAGAACCTCCACAGGGTACTCATAAGAGAGATTTGGGGAAAAACAGGAACCTAGAGAGTCTCTTGGTAGCACAGATATGTGGAAGGTTATAGATTGTTCTTAGAGATCAGAAACAAATATCACCCATACCTGGAGTCTCTTCTTTCATATGAGAGGAATCTTCAACTGTTGGGGGAAGAGCAGGAAACACTATGGTCCTCATGATTCAAGAAAACAGCCAGTGCTTCTGCAGGAGAGGAGGAAGCAAACCCATCTGCCTCTAGGCAGGAGGTAGGGAAACCTCCAGATTTAAGATATCTGCTACCATCTGAGGTGAGGTAGAAACAATTTTCCACACAAGACCACGATAGATGGAAAGCACATTTTGGTTTCTAGGAGGATTGATACAAATACCGAGAACAGAACATCTTAACACCAAGACTCAGTGCACAGTTTGCCTTTTGTTTGTTTGTTTGTTTGTTTGTTTTTTAATATCTTGCCTGGAGCTCTTTCATTTTAGATATGTGTTGTTCTCTCTCTCTCTTTTCTTTCTCCCTTCCTCCCTCCCTTCCGTCCTTCCTTACTTAGATCCTGTGTCTGTCTTTCTATCTCTCTTTCTTTCTGAATCTCAAATTACACAAAAGTTATTATGTTTGATATTGTCCCCTAGCTCTTGGACACTCTGTTGTGTTTCATTTTCTTTTCTTTCATTCCTTTCTCTCTTTGTTTTTTGGTGTAGGTAATTCCTAGGAAGATAGATAATTCCTATTTATCTATTTTCAAGGTCGCTTTTTCTTACCTTGGCTGTGTGTGCTGATTTATCATTATTCATATCTGAAAATTTTTTCTTGAATTTTTTTGTAACCCTCAATAATTTCCATCTCTCAGCTTAAATGGCTCATCTATTCATACACATTGTCTAACTTTTTCTGTAAACCCTTTAACATAGTGGTAGAGTTATTTTATAATTCCTGACCAGTAGCTCTAGTATCTCTTCTATCTGAAACTGATTTTTTTAAAATTATTTCTTGCTTTTTTGATTTCTCCAAAATTTGTTATGGAATGACAGTTGTCATATATAGAGGAAAAGTAGAAAATGGAGTAAAGTTTACATTTGGAAATGGACACACATCTGTTAGGCCATTAATGTGGAAGAGTTGATTCAGTCAATAGAATTTAGATTTTATTTTTGCTATAGTTGTTTGATGCATCAATGCCTTTGAGTTCCTCTAGCAGTGGACTGATAGCACATGTCACCATCTGAGACACAGGTTACTTAAAACTAGAGTCTGAAACAGAGATTTTTGAACAGATGATAGGTGCTCTCATAAGTAAAGCTTGAGTAAAGCAGGTTAATATTAGAAAAAAGGTAAACAAGATAGGATTGCAAGACAAATCTAGCAAAGTATGATCCTACGCAAAATCTGGAGTGTGACTTGCAAGACAAAGGCTCTCTTACCTAGAAAAAAGGCAACCAAATGGTTATACCCATACCTGAGTCAATGATTGGCTAGAGGTCATCCAGAAGAGCACACAGCTTCTCAAGCATCTCCGATTGGGACAGTTTCCATCTGCCATGTTCAAGCCTCTGGGAAAGATATAATTGCAGCATCTGCCAGATACATCAGCTAAATAATTGGAATCCAGGCAGGACACCCAGAGCATCTGATTCACTCTGAATCCAAATTCTATATTCTGTCATTCCAATCAAATCACAGATACTGATTCAGCTAGGATGTTAATGTATTAAATCAAGGAACTAGAAGTAAAATGATAAAAATATTTTCATTAAGTGTCAAACAAAAGCATGTGTTAAGTAGTATCACTATAATTCTAAGTAGTATTTTTTTCCCTACACTAGCTTGAAAACAGGTGTTCAAAATTTATTGGTTTTATTTTTGCCATAAATTCCATATGTATGTATGACTACTACAGGCTTAGAGCTGGCAAACTAAAATTGAATAGACATATTGGATAATAACTTGCACATTGGATAATGAGTCATGATACCTGAGTCCTAGTCTAGAAGTGATTACTAACAAATGCTATGGTTTTGGACAAGTTACTTCTCCTAGCCGTGGTTTATTTCTAAAAGGCAGATAAGAAAGACAACACATAATTTTAAGATTCAATTTGGCTTAGGGAAATTTTATTCAAATTCAGAATATATAACATGTGTCTTTCCTTTACTGCTAACAGCAAAATGATATTCTGCAATGCAGACTATTCTCCATGCAAATTAACAGTGATTTGAAATACCATAATGAGACATTCCAAAATGTGCTTAAGTAGTGGATTAATTTACACCTGCATTTTAAAACTCTACTGCAGGAGATTTTTTTTTTTAAACAAAATGTTTAAATATAAATATAAAGTGGCCCTGAGAAAAAGAAAAAAAACAAGCTAAAATTGCAAGCCAGTAGATATTTGGGTGAGAAAAAAGACCCATTAAGGAAATCAAGTTAGATCTAAGTGTGATCATTTTTAAATGTCTTTTTTTAATATGCTAATATTTTATTTTTAGCTGGCAAAAAAGAGAAGCACAAATTCTGGGATCCACAAAAATCTTATATACATTTCAGAGAAGAAAAGATGCTTAGCTTCTCATTTGAGTCTCTATTCTGAATGAGAACAATAAGGTGAAAAATTTTAGGGGTGGAATGAATAGGGGCTTTGATCAGAATTAGAAGTTCTCTTTTGGACTCTGCTGAAATTAAAGGTGTCAAAGATCTGTTTTTTTTAAAAAAGTATTATTTTATTGTTAATCACCCTAGATTTCCTTAGAAATATATATTTTACTCTGAATAACTTATACTACCATTTCATTGAATTTACATTTTTATATTTCTCCAAATTCATGAGTAGGATCTATATAAAATATTTTATTCTATATTGATGTATATGGGGGAAGACCCAAATAAAATTTTGGTGAGAGATAGAGAGAAAACACCTAACTCAACAATAACTCATATGGTCAAAGGCAAATATTGTGAGTTTTAAAAAATCACAAAGCCCAGGAAGATATTAGTCTATTAGACAAAGTTGGGAACAAAAGTTCCTGCTTGCAGACACACTCTTTCCATCTTTGCTTCAAAAGGCTTTACCATATGATATAGTATGTGAATTCATTTTTTTTTAAGATTTTATTTATTTATTCGAGAGAGAGAGATTATGCACAAGTAAGGGGGAGGGACAGATAAAGAGGAAGAAGCAGACTCCCCACTAAATGAAGCCCAAGGGCAAGGATGCAGGACTTGATCCCAGGGTCCTGAGAACATGACCTGAGCTGAAAGCAGATGCTTAACTGACTGAGCGACCCAGCATGTGAATTCTGAAGATTATGGAACAAAAGAAGACAATGAGAAAGATATAATGGAATAGTACAAAAGGTGAACAGTTTCTGACTCATAATTCTTTCTTTTTCTTTCATGAGGTCATGCAAGGCATCAATAAAATATCTAAATATACCTCAATTTAGACAAATGTGTGCATGCATTTTATGCTGTTCCAGGACTCTAAAGATTTATTTTGTTGCAAGATGCAGGTAGGCATCAGTAAATAAGGAGCTTATAGATTTTTTAAGTAAAGATCTACATACAGAATAATATAATAAATGCACATTGTTATTTAAATGAAAACTCATTAAAGCTTTAATCATAACAATATCATTATGGACATCTTGATATTTCTATGTCAGTAATTCCTTAAACAAACTGTTTTTGCTATGTATATGGTATATTAATATTGTCATTGGTCTAAAGTGTACATTAACATGCAAAAAGTAATGGCTTCATTCCATATGATCTTTATATGACAAATATATAAGAAAATAGTACATTTCTTACCATTTTTAATTTTTTTCTTAGTTTAGAGGTCTATCTTTCAAATTCTTTCACTGAGATTGTTCTGTTCTTTGTTATCTTGTACCTTGAATTATTTTAGAAGAATATGCAATATGGGAAAGTCATTGATAATTTCTGATTTAAATCATAAAGTTAAAAAAAAAAAAAAAAAAACCTGTCTACTTCCAGAATCACATTCATTGTTTTTGAAGAGTATTGGAGATTATCTGGTTAAACTTCTGATTTCACAGGGAGGCTTGCAGATTTTCCAGGCTTAACTTTTTTGCCCAGAGGTAAAGAATTTTTTTTTTAATTTTTTATTTTTTATAAACATATATTTTTATCCCAAAAGTATTAGATAAGGCATGTAATTGATACTCTTGCTCCTACTGAAAGTTGTTATTCAAAATACAAGCCTCTGATCAGAAACACTGGCACACCTGGAAGCTGGTTAGAGATACAGAATCTCAGTCACTATTCCAAATATATTGAACTAGAATATACAATTGAGTAAAATCCTTGGTGTTCATTAAATTTAGTAAATCCCTGGTGATTCAAATAAAAGTTCAACAAGAACTTCTCATTAAGAAAGTTTGGGGTGGGGGCACCTGGTGGCTCAGTGAGTTAAGCCTCTGCCTTCAGCTCAGGTCATGATCTCAGGGTCCTGGGATCGAGCCCCACATCGGGCTCTCTGCTCAGCGGTGAGCCTGCTTCCCTCTCTCTCTGCCTCTCTGCCTACTTGTGATCTTTGTCAATTAAATAAATAAAATCTTTAAAAAAAAAAAAAGAAGAAAGAAAGAAAGAAAGAAAGTTTGGGGTGGGAAGAGATATCCCACAATGACCTCATTTCACTTCAATATTCGACTTTGCTTCTTGGGTTCAAAGGCAATGTTCACTGAAGCAGGATGCTTAGGTCTTCCTTGGTGTAGGAAGAAAATACTAGGACTTTTGTGGTGCCTCGGTGGCTCAGTTGGTTAAGCATTTACCTCTGGCTCAGGTCATGATCCCAGGGTCCTGAGACTGGGTTCCACTTCAAGCTCCTTACTCAGCAGGGAGCCTACATCTCCCTCTGTAGGCTTCTCCCTCTGCCTGTCACTCCCCCAGCTTATGCTCTCTCTCTCGCTCTCTGACAAATAAGTAAATAAAATTCTTTAAAAAAGTACAAGAATTTCAATTTATATATAATTTTAAAAATCCTATCAAACCAATTATTCTCTTTTGTTCCACAAGGTCATTCTTCATCTCTTAACCTCTTCATCTGTCCCATAACGAGGCTATCCTCTAAGGGCATAGTCATCTAGGCTTATCACCCTTTGAATTCTGGTTGGGTTTAGCCAGGGACCAGGTAGAGATCAGAAAATGAGGATGAATGTAAAATATTTCTCTTTGAGTTCCTATTTTCTTTCTGCCTAGGCACCAAGATCATGGAAGTGGCTGTTTTCTTCTACAGTTATAGATACTGTGAAGCAGCTACTCTTCCAAAATTTCTCTTCCCTTCTTGTTCTAGTAATCTCATTTCATTCTTTGGTCTTTTTAGAAAATAAAATGATACCATTTTCTGGTGTCACTAGTCCATGCTTACATGAACAATCTTTGTTGATTCCTTAACCTTAATCCACAACTCTGTAAATAATTTCTTCATTGTTTTCAAAGTTCCAAAATTGTCCCTTTCCTGTAAGGTCTGTGACTAATACATCCATCTTTTTTGCTTTCATCCCTCAGAAACTACAGAACAGGTGTGTGTTACCAAAACAAGAGACTATATCAAGAAAGAGGAAGTCAAAGGAATCAAGAAACAGGGGATTAAAAAAAAAATACTTAAAGGGTTTACAATATAATGGTGAAGACAGATTACAGAATAGCAACTGTATAGCAACCTAGAGGGAAAAAAGAAAAAAAAAGTCTGAGACAGGTGTCTCCCGGGGGGCAAAATGAATTTCATAGATCATCTCATACATTATAAAGTATTGAGAAGGAATTTATGCTTTTGGAAAAAAAAATAATCAGATCAAAAATTAAGCAATTATTAACAATAAGAAATAAGATGTTTACAATACTATGAAATTTATCTGTAATATTTCAATAAAAGTAATTATTTAAAATATATCTAAAATTATAATAAAAATAATTATTTAAAATAGCACAATTCTGATCTTCCATCATGAAAATTGTCATTATATAATAACTATTAGTAACAAATAAAGTGATTTATATTTAAGGAAGTTATTGAGAAATATATAGATGGATACTATAAAGTAAATCAATGAAAAACATTGAAAATGATTATTTTTGGTAGATAGTGATGATTAATAGCTCACAAATTTTCCTTCTAATCTCACCCAAATACATTCAGTTTACTACAATCAATACAGATTGCAAAATAAATGTAATTCCACTTTTACAACCTCATTTTTCAAAAGCCTTACACAATTACTCAGAAGCCATATACTATTGGGGTGCTTTCATTATCATTGTACTTAATAGCAACAATTTTTAAATTAATAGTCAACAGTGAACAGGCAATGTAATAAGCACTGGAGATACAAATGCTATAATCTTCTCTAAAATAGTCTTGATTATAAACACAGGAACAGACTCTTTTTTTGTCACCTCTGGTCTTCAATTTCTACTCTTGTTATGCCTCTGCTCTGAGTCAGGCCTCTTCCTAGGAAGACTGTTTAACTTTCTTAATAATTATACTGTTTTGAGAATAAGATTTTTATTTTTTTAAAGTTTATATTTAAATTCCAATTAGTTAACATACAGTATAATATTAGTTTCAGGTGTCCAGTATATAATTCAACACTTCTATAGAACACTGAATGCTCATCACAAGTGCCCTTAATCCCTAACATCTATTTCACCCATCCCCCCCTCCTCTAGTAACCATCAGTTTGTTCTCTATAAAAGACTCTGTTTCTTCGTTTTCCTGTCTTTCTTTTTCTCCTCTTTGATTGTCTGTTTTATTTCTTAAATTCTACATATAAGTGAAATCACATAGTACTTGTCTTTTTCTGACTAACTTATTTCACTTAGCATTATACTCTCTAGCTCCATACATGTCCTTGAAAATGGCAGGATTTCATTCTTTTTTATGAATTAGGAATATTTCATTATATATATGTACTATCTCTTCTTTATCCACTCATCAGTTGATAGACATTTGGGCTGTTTCCAAAATTTGGCTATTGTAGATAATGCTGCTACAAACACAGGGTGCCTGTATCACTTTGAATTAGTGTTTTTATATTCTCCGGGTAAGTATTTAGTAGTGCATTTGTTGGATTACAGAGCAATTCTATTTTTAACTTTTTGAGGAAACTCCATGATATTTTCCAGAATAGCTATACCAGTTTGCAATACCACCGACAGTGCATGAGGGTTTCTTTTTCTCCATATCCTTGCCAACACTTGTTGTTTCTTGCATTCTTTATTTTAGCTATTATGGCAGGTGTAAAGTGATACTTCACTCTAGTTTGGGTTTATATTTCCCTGATGATCAGTGATGTTGAGGATCTTTTCATCTGTCTGTTGGCCTTCTGTATGTCTTCTTTGGAGAAATGTCTGTTCATGTCTTCTGTCCATTTTTAATTGGATCTTTTGCGCTCCGGTTGTTGAATTTTATAAGTTCTTTATATATTTTGGATACTAACCTTTTATCAGATATGTCACTTGCAAATATCCTCTTTTATTCTGTAGGGTTTTTTTCTTTCAGTTTTGTTGATTACTTTATTCACTGTGCAAGAGCTTTTTATTAAACAGAAATTATTAAAATATGTTGTGAAACAACATTATAATCATAAAATTATTTTATTTCACTCATTTCAGTCAAAAAGTTATTCTATAAGTTCTTTTTCTTTATTGGACACCCCATGGTGTTTTCCAGGTATTTGAAACATTGTTTTTATCCTCTCCATAGTTAAAATTTTCTGATGTAGTACTTCAGCCATGAATGCTTCCTAAAATTATCTTGGAAGAGTAGGTATATTCTCCTATTTGGATATGAGGATATCATTGCTATTTTCCCTATTCCCACCTTATTGACATACTTCTTCTCACTCCTGAAAGACATAACATAATCATTGTATAAATGATAAATGACATGAATATGTGTATGGTAAGTGTTTATGTGTGTATACGCACACACACACACACGTATATGTATATATATTTATAATGTATATACATATATTTTTTTTCTCTTTCTCCATCTGATGATTGTTACCTTAAACTGTAACTTCTTGGAGGACAGTGACTGTATTCAAAGCCTGGTCAAAAATACCTACAAAAGAATCCTTAATAAATATTTATTATCAACATTTAAATATTCTGTCCCATTTATTCTATCAAAAAGTATTCTTTTCTATCTGTATTAACCTATCTCATTTGTTATTTTTAACTGAGATAAATATTTACCTTGATTTTTCCTTAAAGTAGGCAAACTGACAATGCTGGATGACAAAGGGCAAAGCTGGGAGGGTAAAAGAGTGTTATATTTGATGAATATAGTTTGCAGTATTTTAAGTAAAAATATTTAAGTGATTTCATCAGGTATTAGAGTTTTTATTTAAAAACTACTTTTCCATCAATTATTAGATTCAATATATGTATAGGACAAGTTGTATCTCAGTGGATAGTAGAAAAAATATTATAAGAAAAATGAGTGACAAAATAATTACAACTTAAATCCAATACACACAGTTTGTAGGCCTTTGTTATTCTGTCTTTTTTAATCTGTCATTAGACTCATGATTCATGTTCGTTGAAATGAGAGGAACACAGAAAATATAAAAAGACAGTCAAATGGAATCTAGATGATTAATAGAATGTGAGTTCTTTTATCAGATTAACTTGGTTGAATTATAAAGCTTCATGGTTAGACAATTGCATGACATATGAAAAAAGAAGATATCAGGTTAGAAAAATATTAAAGATAATTCTCAATATTTTGACCTTTTCAAAGCCATAGAAAATGAAAGCAGCCCTGAACATTCACTATGTTCTAAGGTGGAATATGTGTTATCCAAGTAATCTGTCATCTCATGTCCATATATTTCTATAAACCATCATTCTGGATAGAATCAGACATAAAATCAAATAGAGGACATTCTTTTTCATTTAGTGAAATCCTTAATTTTCACAGAATGAAAATATTACTAGAAAATATGAAAATTGAGAACTACTGGGAATATGTTTCAAGCTCCCTTATAAATGAAAATTTGGGGTTATAGAACATAATATAGAAGATAACATGCTCTCATTTTAAGTGAAAAGAAAGAGAAATAATTCTTAGTTATTTTTAATGCATATCCAGCATTTTTCAGAGGAGGGAACTCAAGTTGAGAAAGGATAAGTAATTTTCTAGAAGTCAAACAATAATTAGTGGGGCAAAACTTGGCTAATTCAAGTGTCCTTCCTCTCAAACTAGGTTTACATTTCTAATATGCTTTATTCTCAAATATTTTGATCATTTCATGTGGATACATTTTTATAATTAAATAAAATAGAGACCACTCTTCATGTAATAGTTGTATTTTTAGTATCTGTTGATAAAAACTCACTTCATGCAATAGCATTTATTGCATTATTTCATATCTATGGATTAAAAGAAATAATATTCAGATTTAAGCAATGCCTTTTATGGAACATAAAGGTATATGAATATAAAATATATTATAATACTATAATCTCATAAGATTACAATTTTTTGTTTTATTTTGCTTTGTTTTGAAAGGTTACAAATAAAGTGTTGGGGCCAGATAGGAGAAGAACCAGTTAGGGAATCTAACTAAACATAAAAAAGGGAAAACATTTCATCAAAATCACAGAAACATAAGAAAGTATAGCATAGTTGGGATCTACACGGTATAGAAGGTGAGGTTGGAAAGCCATAGGAGATTGACCTGGTGAGAAAGCAGGATCAGAATTTGAAGGGCTTCTAATGCCATACATAATAATTTGGATTTCCATCTGAAGGAAAGACAGAGCAACTGAAAAAGTGAGGTGAGAACAAGAGCAGATTTGGATACAAGAAGAATTACACTCACAGCAAAAGAGGACTAGATTGAAGGGAATGAGGCCAAAGAAGTAAAGAATATGATAAAAAGATGGGGTACCTGGGTGACTCAGTTGGTTAAGTGTTGGACTCTTGATTATGACTCATAACATGATCTTAGGGTCGTGAGACGGAGCTCTATGTCAGGCTCCATGCTGGGCATGTAGTCTGCTTGAGAATCTCTCTCTCCTCTCCCTTAACCCCTCCCCCACTCATACACATACTCTTTCTAAATAAATAAATACATTAAATCTTTTTTTTTAAAGAATATAATGAAAAAATAATATTAAAAAGTTTTAAACAGTATAGTCCAAGATGGTGGAGGAGTAGAAAATCTTGGTTTCATCTCTTCCCAGGAATTCGGCTAGATAGCTATCAAATCATCTGAACTCCTGTGAACTCAAATGGAGATCTATGAAAAGAATTTCTCCAACTCTACACATAGAAAAGTGACCACTTTTTGCAAGGTAGGAGGTATGGAAAAGTAAATCTGAGTTAATATATCATTACATAAACCACAGGGGGAGAGAGCCTCCATAGGCAGCACCAGGAAGTGATACAGCAGTGGAGCACAAAATTAAAACTTCTGGAAGTCTGATCCAGTAAGGAATATTTCTGCTTGAAAGGTGTTCAGGTGTCAGAGCAAGGTGGAATCCTAGGTGATATAAGGTGGTCCAGGATCCCTGGGGTCCCTGGAAACCTGGGAGTGTCTGAGTGTGGCAGACTTTCTAGGATGAGTGAGAAGATAGCTGCAATCAGTGAAACAAGGAGTGGGTTCTCAGGTAAGGTTTGCCATAAACCACAAACAATGGCATGGTTGAGCAATAGTTCTCCAAGCAGAAACTCAGTGAATGGCAGAATCATAGCAAGACCTCCCTACCTCCCTCATAGGAATGCATAACACAGGAGTCTTCAGAGTTCAGAAACTTGAAGTGGGGTTGTGTGACTGAGAAAAAGTGCTTGGTCAGAGGCTGGGTAAACAGAGTGTGGAGAGAGACCAGGGAGACAGGAGTGATTGACTGCTTTTCCCAGAGGGCACACTGAGGAGTGGGATCTTGAGATCATGTCTCTGGGGCTAGAGATTGGGAAGCCACCATTTTTATTCTCATCCTATAAAGGAGCACAGAAAGCCTTCAGGGAAAAAAAAACCCACATAAAGAAATCTGACCCTTGGCAAGGGTGTTACAATTTCACCCAGGGCAAAGAAACCTGAGAATCAACACAACAGATCCCTCCCCCAAAGATCAGCAAAAATATCCAGTTAAGACCAAGTTTACTGATCACAGAGAACTGCAAAACTCCAATGTTAGGGGAAAATAGTATGTAGAATTCATGTATTTTTTTCCCCCAATGATGTTTAAGTCTTCTAATTTAAATTTTTTTCTCTTTCACTTTTCAACCTCTTTCTTATATTATCAACTCTTTTTTTTTACTTACATTTTTATACTAACATTTGTCCTTTCATTTTATTGAATTTTATTTTTGTGTAGATATGTTTTTTCTTTCCTTACAATTGTGGGATGCAGTTTCTTCTAATAAACAGACCAAAATACACACAGAATCTAGTGTATCACTCTGTTCTCTTCACCTGTCTGGTCATATTCTCTCTTCTTTTCCTTTTTTTTTTTAAGCCATTTTTAATTTTCACCTTTACTGTTACATTCTATCCTTTCAATGTATTTAACTTTATTTTTGTATATATAAAATATATATATGTGTGTATATATATATATATATTTTATTTACAATTTTGAGATGTAGTTTCTTCTACAAACCAACTAAAATACACTTAGGATATAGTATATTGCTTTATTCTGTTCACATATCTGTTTATAGTTCTTTTTGTCCTCTTTTTTATCTTTTAATTTTCACTTTTATGGTTACGTTCAATCCTTTCATTGTATTTAATTCTATTTTTGTACATATATGTTCTTCTTCTTTACACTAATTTTATAACTAGTGTAAGATCAACTTTTGTTAGATCTAGTTTTCTAACAAACAGACCAAAATACACACACAGGATCCAGTATACTGCTCTGTTATGTTTACTTATTTGACTCTATTCTCTTTTTTTATTTATTTACTTTTTTTCAGTTTATGGTCTCTTCTGATTCATTTAGTATATATTTCTTTGGGTCATTGTTGTCATTTTAGTATTTTGTTATCTCATTCATCTATTCTTCTCTGGATAGAAGGGCAAAAAAGAAAAATTCACCTCCAAAAAAGAGAACAAGAGATAGTACTGACTTCCAGGGACATAATCAGTATGACTATAAGTAGGATGTTGGGATTAGAGTTCAGAATAATGATTATAAAGACACTAGCTGAGCTTGAAAAAAGCATAGAAGACACTAGAGAATCCCTTTCTGGAGAAATAAAATAACTAAAATCTAATCAAGTCAAAATCAAAAAAGGTATTTATGAGATGCAATCAAAATGAGGTTCTAATTGCTAAGATAAATGAGGCAGAAGAGAGAATTAGTGATATAAGAGACAAAATGTTGGAGAATAAAGAAGTTGAGAAAAAGAAAGATAAGCAACTACTGGATCAAGAGGGGAGAATGTGAGAGATCAGTGATACCATAAAGTGAAACAGCATTAGAATAATTGGTTTCTCAGAAGAGGAAAGAGAAAGAGAGGGGCAGAAGTTATGTTGGAGAAAATTATGGTGAACTTCCTTAATCTGGGAAAGGAAATAGGCATTCAAGACCAGGAGGCAAAGAACCCCCCTCAAAATCAATAAAAATTTGTGAACATTCTGACATAAAATTGTGGAACTTGCAAATCTCAGAGACAAAGAGAAAATCCTGAAAATAGCTAAGGACAAGAGATCCATAAGCTATAAGGGTCGAAACATTACAGTAGCAGAAGACCTATGCACAGTGACCTAGTAGGCCAGAAAGGACTGGTATGATATATTCAGGGTGCTAAATTAGAAAAAATATACAACTAAGAATACTTTCTCCAGGTAGGATGCCATTCAAAATAGAAGGATTGATGAAATACTTCTAGGACAAACAGAAAATAAAAGAATATGTGTTCATTAAACTAGCCCTGCTAGAATTATTAAAAGGGATATTTTAAGTGAAGAAAAAGCCCCAAAGTAACATAGTCCAGGAAAAAAAAAAAACACAACAACAATAACAACAACTATAAAACAGAGATAATATACAGAAACAGTGACTTTACAGGTAATACAACAGCACTAAATTCATATTTTTCAATAATTAGTCTGAATGCAAAAGGGCTAAATACCCTAATCAAAAGACACAGGGTATAGATTAAATTAAAACACACACACACCCAAAGCACACTGATATGCTGTCTGCAAGGCGTTCATTTTAAACTAAGGACACCTCAAGATTTAAAGTGAGAGTGTAGAAAACCATTTATCTTCTAAAGGATATCAAAAGAAAACTGGGGTGGCAATCCTTATATCAGACGAGTTAAATTTTAAACCAAAGACTAAAAAAGGATGATGAAAGACACTATATCATAATTAAAAATTCTATCCAATAAGGAGATCTAACAATTGTAAATATTTATGCCCCTAAGATAGGGGCAGCCAATTATATAAACCCATTAAAAAATTAAATAAACGCATTAATAATACAATAATTGTAAGGGATTTTAACACTCCAGAGACTGCAATGGACAGATCATCTAAGCAGAAGATCAACAAGGAAACAAGGGCTTTGAATGAAACACTGGACCAGATGGAATTCACAGATATATTCAGAGCATTCCATCCTAAAGCAACAGAATGTACATTCTTCTCAAATCCACCTGGAATATTCTCTAGAAGAGATCACAAACTGGGTCACAAACCAGGTCTCAACTTTTACCAAAAGATTGGGATCATTCCCTGTATATTTTCAGACCACAGTGCTTTGAAACAGGAACTCAATCACATGAGGAAATTTGGGAAAAAAACACAAATACATGGAGGCTAAAGAGCTTCCTACTAAAGAATGAATGGATCAACCAGCAAATTAAATAATTTAAAAAATTCATAGAAATGAATGCAAATGAAAACACAACTGATCAAAACCTTTGGGATGCAGCAAAGGAAGTCCTAAGAGGCAAATATATAGCAGTAGAAGCCTTTCTCAAAAAACAGGAAAGGTCTCAGATACACAACCTAACCTTACACCTAAAAGAACTAGAGAAAGAATAACAAATTCAGCCTAACCTAGTAGGAAAGGAGAATTAATAAAGATTACAGCAAAACTCAATGAAATAGAAACCAAAAGAACGGTAGAACATATCAATGAAACTAGGAGATGGTTCTTTGAAAGAATTAATAAAACTGAATAAATAAAATTAGAATAAATAAAAGAATAAATAAAATTAATACAAACCCCTAGCTAGACTTATCAAAAAGAAAAGAGAAAGGATCCAAATAAATAAAATTATGAATGGAACAGTAGAGATCACAAACACCAAAGAAATACAAACAATCATAAGAACATATTATAAGCACATATATGCCAACAAATTAGGCAATCTGGAAGAAATGAATGTATTCCTAGAGATGAAGAAACCACCAAAACTGAAACAGTTTTGGTAGAAATAGAAAACTGTTCAAGACCCATAACCAACAAAAAAATTAAAACAGTAATCAAAAATCTCCCAAAAAGCAAGAGTCCAGGGCAAGACGGCTTCCCAGGGGAATTTTACCAACTATTTTTTTAAAAATATTTTATTTATTTGTTTGAAGGATAGATACAGAGATAGCAAGAGAGAGCACAAACAGGGAGGAAAGAAAGAAACAGGTTATCTGCTGAGCAGAGAGGCTGACATGGGGCTTGATCCCAGGACCCATGACCTGAGCCAAAGGCAGATACTTAACTGACTGAGCCACCCAGGCATCCATCTGCCACACATTTAAAGAAGAATTAATACCTATTCTTCTGAATATTTCTAGTTCTATTTCAAAAAAGTAGAAATGGAAAGAACATTGCCAAACTCTTTCTGTGAGGGCAGCTTTACCTTGATCCCACAACCAGACAAAGACCAAACCAAAAATGAGAATTACAGACTAGTATCCCTGATAAACATGGTTGCAAAAATTCTCACCAAAATACTAGTCAATAGGTTCCGGCAGTACATTAAGAAGATTATTCATCATGACCAAAGGGATTTATTCCTGAGCTACAAGGGTGGTCCTACCACCACAAATCAATCAATGTAATACACTACATTAATAAAGGAAAGGACAAGAACCATATGATTCTCTCAGTAAGTGCAGGAAGTCATTTGACAAAGTAGAACATCCTTTCTTAATTAAAACATGTTACAACATAGGGATAGAGGGAACATACCTCAATATCATAAAAGTCATCAAGGAACTCCAAAAGTGAATATCATTGACAATAGGGAAAAATTGAGAGTTTTTCCCCTAAGGTCAGGAACATGGTATGGATGTCCACTACTACCACTCTTGTTCAACATTGTACTCAAAGTCCTAGCCTCCACAATCAGACAACAAAAAGAAATAAAAGACATCTGAATTGGCAAAGAAGACAAACTCACTTTTCACAGATCACATGATATTCTGTATGGAAAACCCAAAAGACTCACCTCAAAATCACTAGAACTCATACAGGAATTCAGTAAAGTGGCAGGTTATAAATCCAATGCACACAAATCAGGTGCATTTCTATATACTAACAATGAGACAGAAAAAAGAAATTAAGGAATCTAACCATTTATAATTGCACAAAAACAAAACAAAACATTAGACACCTAGGAATAAGCCTAACCAAAGCAGTAAAGGATCTGTACTCTGAAAACTATAGAACACCCATAAAAGAAATTGAGGAAGAAACAAAGAAATGGAAAATTTTTCATGCTCATGGATTGGAAAAACAAATATTGTTAAAATGTCTATGCTATCTAGAGCAATATATACATGCAATGCAATCCCTACCAAAATATCATAAACTTTTTTCACAGAGTTGGGAAAAATAATGTTAAAATTTGTATTGAATGAGAAAGACCCCAAATACCGAAAGGAATGTTGGAAAAGAAAACCAAAGCTGGTCACATCACAATTCTGCACTTTAAGCTATACTACAAAGCTGTCATCATCAAGACAGTAAGGTACTGGCACAGAAATAGACAGTGGAACAGGACAGAGAACCCAGAAATGGACCCTCAACTCTAAGGTCAAGTAATCTTCAACAAAGCAGGAAAGAATATACAATGGGGGAAAAAAAAAGAGTCTCTTCAACAAATGGTGTTGGGAAAATTGGACAGCCACATGCAGAAGACTGAAACTGAACCATTTCTTTACACCACACACAAAAATAGACTCAAATAGATGAAAGACCTAAATATGAGACAAGAATCCTTCAAAATTGTAGCAGAGAACACAGGCAGCAACCTCTCTGACCTTGGCCACAGTAACTTCTTGCTAGACACATGTCCAAAGGCAGGGGAAACAAAGGTTAAAATGAACTATTGGGATGTCATCAAGATAAAATCTTCTGCACGAGAAAGGAAACAGTCAACAAAACCAAAAGTTAGCTGACAGAATGGGAAAAGATATTTCCAAATGACATATCAGATAAAGGGCTAGTATCCAAGATCTATCAAGAACTTATCAAACTCAGAGCTCAAAGAACAAATAACCCAGTCAAGAAATGGGCAGAAGGGGACGCCTGGGTGGCTCAGTTGGTTAAGCAGCTGCCTTCGGCTCAGGTCATGATCCCAGCATCCTGGGATCGAGTCCCACATCGGGCTCCTTGCTCAGCAGGGAGCCTGCTTCTCCCTCTGCCTCTGCCTGCCGTTCTGTCTGCCTGTGCTCACTCTCTTCTCTCTCTCTCTCTGATAAATAAATAAAATCTTAAAAAAAAAAAAAAAGAAAAGAAATGGGCAGAAGTAATGAACAGGCATTTCTCCAAAGAAGACATACAGATAGCCAACAGACACACATAAAAGAAAAAAAAAAGCTCCACATTACTTGGCATTAGGGAAACACAAATAAAAACCACAGTGAGATACCATCTCACACCAGTCAGAATGGCTAAAATTAATAAGTCAGTAAATGACAGATTTTGGTGAGGATGTGTAGAAAGGGGAACCCTCTTACACAGTTGGTGGGATTGAAAACTGGTACAGCCACTCTGAAAAACACTAGGGAGTTTCTTCAACAAGTTGAAAATAGAGCTACCCTACAACTTAACAATTACACTAGTGATCTGAAGAGGTTTCTGTATCCCAATGTTTATAGCAGCAATGTCCGCAGTAGCCAAACTATGGAAAGAGCCCAGATGTTCATCAACAGATGAATGGATAAAGAAAAGGTGAAAAAAATATATATATATAAAATGGCCATCTACTCAGCCATTAAAAAATTGAAATCTTGCCATTTGCAAAGACATGAATAGAACTAGAGTGTATTATGCTAAGCAAAATAAGTCAATCAGAGAAAGACAATCATATAATCTTATTCATATATGGAATTTAAGAAAAAAAAATCAGAGGATCAAAGGGGAAGAGAGTAAAAAATAAAACAAGATGAAATCAAAGAGGAAAACAAACAGAAACAAACTGAGGATTGCTGCAAGGGAGGAGGTGTGAGATGGGCAGACATTGAGAAGGGCTGGTGATGTAATGAGTACTGGGTGTTATATAAGACCGATGAATCACTGAAATTAATAATCCATTATTTATTAACTAACTGAATTACAATAAAAAAGAATAACACTCTTTAAAAATTTTTGAGAAAGATATAGTGAATATCTAAAATATTGCAGTTGATATGAGATGCTTAGAACTTAATATATTGGATGGATTTAAAGTTTTGATCATGTATTGGTTTTAAAGGTAAGGGAAAATAACAAGTACCTACCAATCCATTAGTGTTTGCAAATGAGATGACATTTATTTGGCTATTATAAATGTAAACTGTAATTGGTCCCTAGATATACATCAATTCCCAGGAAGAATATAGTTTGTTAAAAAGGATTTAAAATATAGAATCCAGTAGAGTATTAAGTCTCATGAGCTGCATAATGAACAGGAATTCACAGAGTAGAATGTGAGCAGGTGGCCAGAGGTGTGTAGTGTGCATGGAAAAGGAAAATTATCAGAGAAAACAAGGGTGAAACAAATGTTTGAAGAAAAAAAAATAGTCAACAGTAACAACTTTTGTCATGAAATCAAGAAAACTGAAGTCTGAAGAGTGTTCATCGAATATTAATAGTAGAAATTAAGCAAGAATATTTTCAGTGAGATATAAGGTCAAAATTCAGGTTAAAATAAAACACTGAGTGAATAGGAGGTACTAATCTTGGGACTCAGAATGTAGGCATTTTACTCAGAAAACTTTTGGAGAAATATGTGAACGCATGTCAAAGAAATTCAATGTCAAAATGGTATATTTTGGGGGCACCTGGGTGGCTCAGTGGATTAAGCCGCTGCCTTCAGCTCAGGTCATGATCTCAGGGTCCTGTGATCAAGCCCCACATCGGACTCTCTGCTCAGCGGGGAGCCTGCTTCCCTCCCACCTACCCCCGCATCCCCTCCTGACTCTCTGCCTACTGGTTATCTCTCTCTCTGTCAAATAAATTTTTAAAAAATCTAAAAAAAATGGTATATTTTGTGGAAGGAAGAAATTTAAAAATATTTATATGCAGAGAGGAAGAAACAAATGTAGAGGAAGATATAGAGGATATTTAATGAAATAAGAATGCTGCATATTTAGGAAGAGAATGAGATGAGAATCAAAGATAAAAGAAATTGTTATAAGTCTGAATATCATTTTCTTTGACTTAGATAGTTGTTAGTGTGGTTGCACATACAGATAAAGTCAAAGGCAAACATATCTAACATAAGAGTGTTAGGAACTGACAAGCTCTTTTGTCTTTGTGAAATTAGAAGCAAAGTCATATTAAAAAGACAGAGATAAGCTAGGATATTTGAAAAGAATAAAAAGAATAAGAATAAATTTCCTATGCAATGCCATAAAGGAAGACATTTATGGCACTATGAAAAAAGACCTGTATGGCACTATGAGTTAACAAGAGTATGATTTTTTTTTTTAATTTTTTATTTTTTATAAACATATATTTTTATCCCCAGGGGTACAGGTCTGTGAATCACCAGGTTTACACACTTCACAGCACTCACCAAATCACATACCCTCCCCAATGTCCATAATCCCACCCCCTTCTCCCAAACCCCCTCCCCCCGGCAACCCTCAGTTTGTTTCGTGAGATTAAGAGTCACTTATGATTTTTTTTTTAATGTGCTTTGCACCCAAGCCTGTTGTGATTTTGGGGATACACCACATGTGGGTTGGCAGATAAATGTTTCCAATAACATGCTTAACTTAATGTTCTTAGACTTGAGGCAATTAACAAGTATTATATTATTTTAGAAATGGAAACATTAATCATCCACAAAGGTCCATCTCAAATTAATAACTCATAAGTTAAATGTAAAGCTCTTCAGCACCAAGTTTAATTGAATATTTCTCTTAGGATCTCATTTGCAGTCAGATAACTCATCCCTAATTCAATCAGTCAGTCAACTAACAAGGATTTTTAAGTATCAAATGCATGCATAACACTAGTCTTCATGAAGTATAGGAAAATCTTAAGAAATTATCTTTACCTTCAAGATTCTTAAATTCTGAAGCAATACATAATACAAGAACAAATAGAAAAATAAGTCAGTGAATATATTCCAAAATTAATAATTGGACTGATTATAAATTGAAGAGGTAAACTCAAGTGTAAACGTTTAAAGCACCTATTAAACTATGGAGTATGAGATGAATTCTTTGAATTGAAGTACCTTATAGTGTAGTTTAGAAGAAAAAGTAAACATACTTTAATTATTTTTATCAATAAAATTCAACACTTACCAAATGACAAATGACAAAATATTTATGGCATAATCTGAATAATGTTGGAATAACATAGGTAATAGTTGATGAAATATTTCAAGATGCCCTTCAACGGATGAATGGATAAGGAAGATGTGGTCCATATACACTATGGAGTATTATGCCTCCATCAGAAAGGACGAATACCCAACTTTTGTAGCAACATGGACGGGACTGGAAGAGAATATGCTGAGTGAAACAAGTCAAGCAGAGAGAGTCAATTATCATATGGTTTCACTTATTTGTGGAGCATAACAAAAAGCATGGAGGACATGGAGAGTTAGAGAGAAGGGGGTTGGGGTAAATTGGAAGGAGAGATGAATCATGAGAGACTATGGACTCTGAAAAACAATCTGAGGGGTTTGAAGCGGCGGGTGGGTGGGAGGTCGGGGTACCAGGTGGTGGTTATTATAGAGGGCATGGATTGCATGGAGCACTGGGTGTGGTGAAAAAATAATGATACTGTTATGCTGAAAATAAATAAATTAAAAAATATTAGAATATGCTTAATATTTGATAAGAGGATGACATATAAATGATTAGATAAAAAGAGAGATTTGAAAAAAAGATAAATGAAAAGAAAGAAAAAACAAGTACATGAGTGCATCTTTCTTTTAGGGAAGCCCAGTAGCTGGATTCATATGGTTTAAGTCTACAGACTACAGTTTGGTTAACTGGATGGATTCCCAACACTGTATTTTTCATGACCCTTGCTCATGATCAGCTACTGCATTCCATATTACCACCCTCCCACTAAAGAAAATGTATAAGGTAGACTGATTGTAAAATTGAAGTATTAGAATCAGACCTATCAATACAGAGAACAAACTGATGGTTGTCAGAAGGAAGGGGGCAAGAGGGATGAGCCAAATGAATGGTGGGGAGTGGGAGATCTAGGATTTCAGTTATGGAACAAGTAAGTCATGGAAAAAAAGGCACAGTATAGGGAATCTAGTCAATTATATTATAATGGTTTGCATGGTGACAGATTGAAGCTATACTTGTGAGTATAGCATAATGTATAGAGAAGATGCATTACTGTGTTGTGCATAGTACAATGTGCAAACTAATGTAACATTGTATTTCAACTATACACAAATTAAAAGAAAAATTTTTTTAAAGGAAGAATTAAACTACAATTAATGGAACAACCATCCATTAGAGGGAGGACATAGAGCACTATCTGGAATATGACTTTTAGTAAAAGACATTTGACGGGGAGGCAACATGAGTAAAGGCATTATCACCTAGGACTAAGATGAAAATAGTAAACTATAAAGGACACTGTAAATATTCAAGCATATGGTCCATTTTGGAGGAGTTAACAATAAAATTGATTAGTTAAGAGTGGAATAGATATGGATGGCTTTGAAAGTCAGTGAGAGATTAGATTTAAAGCTGTTAAGATGAGAAAACCAAGGGATGCCAGGGTGACTCTGTTGGTTAAGCACCTGCTCAGGTCATGATCAGGGAACTACAAGAGCAGTATTTTCAGAGAATCTAGCAAATTTTAGGGTGGAGAGAATTTTCAAGGTAATCAACTCATATGGACAGGAAGATTAAAATACTTAGATAATTTGGATAAGGAAAAAATTGTTGGGAGAAGGGAGGTGGCTTTATGGACATTGGGGAGGGTAGGTGCTATGGTGAGTACTGTGAAGTGTGTAAACCTGGCGATTCACAGACCTGTACCCCTGGGGATAAAAATATATTATATGTTTATAAAAAATAGAATAAAAATAAAAAAAGAATGTTAGTGAGGAGGCAGAGAGGGAAATGATAATCCCTGAACCACATAAAGACTTTTGGAGATAGAGAAAAGATCTTACTCAGAATGTAAAGCTCATATAAGTGAAACAAGTCAGTCAGAGAAAGACAAATACCATATGATTTCACTATGTGGAATTTAACAAAGAAAATAATTGAGCAAAAAGAAGAGAGAAAAACCAATAAACAGACTGTTAACTATAGAGAAGAAACTGGAGATGCCCAGAGTGGAGGGGGTAGGGAATGGGTGAAACAGACGATGTGATGAGCACCTGGTATTGTATGGAAGTGTTGAATCACTATATTATACACCTGAAACTAATATTACATTGTAGGTTAACTGGAATTTAAATAAGTTAAAAAAAACTTGGTATCTTGATATCTTTGGTATCAGATGTACAAAACAAAAATCAGTTCTTTATAAAGCAAGGATAGCATACTTCTAAATGTAATTACCATTATAGTCACCAAGCAGACATAAAAATGCAAGCAGATTTTATAACATACAATTTCTATATAATTGCTTCTCATCTTATTAATGATATGTTATCTAATTTATTACTTTCATAAATTCCTGTTAAATATATGTATATACACATATGTATGTATGTCCACCAAAAGACATTTGTTCATTTTACACACACACACATCACCAAAAGACAAGTTAGAGTCATGTACTCCAGCACAGATAAATTACATATTTTTATTAAAAAGAAAACCTTTTCAAGTGAAAAAAAATATTAGTTTGTCGTCATAGCAAGCTTCATTTATTTGCCTTACATACACACAGTGATAAAGAGCCTCTGATCGTAAGGAAATTATATGCTATAAATCCATATTTAAAAAGTCCACTGAATAAAATACAAAAGTTTTGTGGGGAATTTAAATTACAATAGTAGTTAAAAACAGATATTTACATTATTTTAAAAATTACTCTTGTCTAATAAACTGTGAACTTTACGTAAAAGTGAAGTTAATGATAGTAGATAGCAAACAGAACTGAGATATAGAAAGAGGACAATGGAGTTTAGCGTTGAGCATAATTTGAAGTATCTATGAGATATTCATGTGAAAATGTCTAATCATTTCCAAAACCAAAAAAAAGAAAAAAGTATAGATTGAGGTTACAATCTCGGAAGTCATAAGTATATATTGAAAGTAATGTGATTTGCGGTTCTATTCTGCTAACAAAACTTGAAAAAAATGTATTCTCTCTCCTATATTTTCCCTTGAAATTAGAAATATTCCCATTTTGTAATATCTGTGCCATATGTAGTGTTCTATCCATTTCTACTTGTGCATAACTTTGTCAAGGCTTTCATTGTTTCCAACACATATAACCATAATAGCTTCCTAACTGGCAAACCTACCTTAAGTTCCCCCACATAACACAACTTAATTATTACTTACATATGTCTTTATCTTTATTTTCCTGTTTGCCTGAAAAGCTTTCTCTTACTCCTTCACCTCCTCCCCCCTCTCCTTCTTCTTCTTCTTCTTCTTTTTAATTTTAATAACAGTGTTAACGTAGTGTTACATTAGTTTCAGGTATATAATACAGTATATATATATCAATAGTTCCATTTATTACTCAGTGTTCATCCAAAATAAAGTACCCTTAATTCCCTTCACCTATTTCACCCATTTCCCCTCATACCTCCTCTAGTAACCATCTGTTTTTTTGTTTTTTGTTTTTTGCTTTGTCTCTTTTTTCTCTAGTTTGTTCATTTGTTTTGTTTCTTAAATTCCACATATAAGTGAAGTCATATGGTATTTGTCTTTCTCTGACTGACTTATTTCAATTAGCGTTATACTCTCTAGCTCCATTCATGTTGTAAATGGCAAGATTTCATTCTTTTTTATGGCTGAATAATATTCCATCGTATATATTCTACGTCTCTATTTACTCATCTATAAGTGCACACTTGGGTTGTTACCATATCTTGGCTAATGTAAATAAGGCTGAAATAAAAAAACAGAGGTGCATATATCCTTTCCATTTAGTATTTTTGAATTTTTTGGGTAAATACCCATAAAGCAGTTACTGGGTCATAGGGTATTTTTATTTTTAATTTTACCTATTTATACAGTGTTATACACCGTGTTACTGTATAACACACTGGCTGTACCAGTTTGCATTCCTACCAACAGCACAAGAGGGCTCCTTTATCACCACATCGTCACCAACACTTGTTGTTTCTTGAGTTTTTTATTTTAGCCATTCTGACAGGTATGAGGTGACATCTAATTTTAGTTCTGATTTGCATTTCCCTGATGATGAATGATGTTGAACATTTTATGCCTTCTTTGGAGAAATTTCTTTTAATGTCTTCTGCCCATTTTTTAATTGGATTGTTTATTTTCTTTTGTGTGTATTGAGTTGTATAATTTCTTTATATATTTTAAATACTAACCCTTTATTGGATATGTCATTTGCAAATATCTTCTTCCACACAGACTTTTAGTTTTGATGGCTGTTTCCTTTGCTGTGTAGAAGCTTTTTATCTTTTGATATAGTCCCAATAGTTTATTTATGTTTTAGGAGATATATCTAGAAAGATGTTGCTATGGCCAATGTTAGAGAAACTACTGCCTGCATTCTTTTCTAAGATTTTTATGGTTTCAAGTCTCATATTTAGGTCCTTAATCTATTTTAAGTTCATTTTTTGGTATAAGAAAGTGGTTCAGGATAATTATTTTGCATGTAGTTGCCCAATTTTCCCAAGACCATTTGTTGAAGGGACTGTCTTTTTCCCCATTATGTAGTTTTGCCTATTTTGTCAAATATCAACTGACTATATAATTGTGAGTTAATTTCTGGGGTTTCTGTTCTGTTCCATGATCATCTATGTGTCTGTTTTTTGTGCCAACACCATACTCTTGATTACTACAGATTTGAAGTAATACAGTTTGAAGTCTAGAATTGGGATAACCTCCAGTTGTGTTTTTCTTTTTCAAGACTGCTTTGGCTCTTTGAGGTCTTTTGTGGTTGCCTGTAAATTTTAGGATTATTTGTTTGAATTCTATGAAAATGCTATTTGTATTTTGATGGAGACTGAATTAAATCTGTAGATTCCTTTGTATAATGTAGATATTTTAACAAAATTTATTCTTCCAATCCATGATCATGGAATGTCTTTCCATTTTGGGGGTCATCTTCAGTTTCTTTCATAAGTGTTTTATAGTTTTTAGAGTACAGGTCTTCCACTTCTCTTGTTAAGTTTATTTTTAGATGTTCTAATATTTTTGGTACAGTTGCAATTGGCATTTTTTTTAAATTTCCCTTTCTATACATCATTATTAGTGTATAGAATTGCAACAGATTTATGCATATTATTTCAATATCCTAAAACTTTACTGAATTTATTTATCAGTTCTATTAGTATTGTAGTGGAACATTTAAGGTTTTTTTTTTTTTTTTAAGATTTTATTTATTTATTTGACAGAGAGAGATGACAAGCAGGCAGAGAGGCAGGCAGAGAGAGAGAAGGAAGCAGGGTCCCCGACGAGCAGAGAGCCCGATGCGGGGCTTGATCCCAGGACCCTGAGATCATGACCTGAGGCGAAGGCAGTGGCTTAACTCACTGAGCCACCCAGGCGCCCCAGTTTTTTATACATAGTATCCTGTCATCTGCAAATAGGGAAAGTTTTACTTCTTCCTTAATAATTTGGATCCCATTTGTTTATATCTGATTGTTGTGGCTAGGGAGTTCCAGTACTATGTTGAATAAAAGTGAGAGTGGACATCCTTGGCTTGTTCCTGACCTTAGAGGAAAAGCTCTGTTTTCCCCCATTGAGTATGAAGATTTCATATAAAGCCTTTATTATTATCAGATATGTTCCTTCTAAACCTGTTCTAAACTGTTTCTAAACTGCTTCTAAAACCTTCTAAACTGTTTTTGGTTTTGTTTTTGTATATTTTTTAATCATGAACAGATTGAATGTTGTGCTTTGTTAAATGTTTTTTTCTGCACCATTGGAATGGTCATATGGTTTTTAGTCTTTCTCTCATTAAAAGATTTTATTTATTTATTTTAAAGAGAGGGGGCAGGTAAGTGGGAAAGTGGCAGAGGGAGAAGAAAGAATCTCAAGCAGACTCCCCACTGAATGTTGAGCCTGAGTTGGGGCTCCATCCCACAACCCATGAGATCATGATCTGAGCCAAAATTAGTAGTCAGAATCCTTAACAAACTGAGCCACTGAGACATCCCTATTCTTTATCTTATTAAGTGATGTATCATGATTGATTTGTGAATACTGAACCACTAAAAGGTTCTTCTTCTAAGCATTATTTATAAAATTCATAAATACCTTACAAATTCCAATTTTAAAGAATGCCTTCCTCTAACCCCTTTCTGATTCTATTCCCACACATAAATATATGCAATTTCTATTTTCTTTGAACCTAAATAGCATTTAAAAAAACATTGCTTATTGTACACCACTCACTTATATACAGTTATTTATGCATACTTTAGTAATTGTTTTTATTTAGTAATTGTTTTATAAAATCTTTAAACATATGGTTTGGGCTTTATCTCCTCTATTTACCAGTGTAGCACACAAACGCTACTTTACATTTAGAAGTCACTCAGAGATATTCCTCAATAAGCATTGACAGAAATGTTTTACCCATTTTACATATAAACCAAATATAACTGGTCTTAATATGACTTCTCACTTAAGAACATCAATTATCTTTTATTTTTTTTTAAAGATTCTATTTATTTATTTGACAGAGATCGCAAGTAAGCCGAGAGGCAGGCAGAGAGAGGGAGGAGGAAGCAGACTCTCTGTGGAGCAAGGAGCCCGATGCAGGGTTCGATCCCAGGCCCCTGAGATCATGATCTGAGCAGAAGACAGAGGCTTCAACCCACTGAGCCACCCAGGTGCCCCAAGAAAATCAATTGTCTTTTAAACTCATTATTGACATCTAAAATGCTTTGAAATGAGAACTATGGAGTAATGTGGATTATAAGTTCTGAGTATGTTTTTAAAACTCAGCAGGAAAAGGACCATAGAGACCCATAAAAAATGGATTCTTAGTTTTTTTATGGATTTTTATATACTTAAATTACATAGTAGAAGCAAAATTCTCAGTTTTGCCTTTTGGTTATTATTAAGCTAATTCTCAGGCCCTACTTCAGTTAGTTATTATAGTAATTTGCACATTGGATAAATTTGTGTATAGTAACTTGGACTGTGGCTAATTTGTACTACACAGTTTTAATGACTAAAAAGTCAAACATATTAAGAATAACTATCTTCTAAAAATTTTTGATTCAAAATCGTTATTAGCAACAGTGGGAATAATGGAAAAATCACTGCTCTCAAATGCCATTGAGACCATCCAGAATTATTCTTACCTTTTAAATCATGCAATACTAGAAATTGTTGTGGGGGGAAAAAAAATAAAGAAAGCTGTTCTTGTCAGTTCAAAAAATATGTTATAACCAAAGATGTGAAAATGAAGATTATCTGAGAAATAAGAAAATAAAAATCTGTCCTAAACCATTCAGATACTATTCTGTCTAGAAACTTGAAGATGGGCCAGAAGATCTCCTTTCATATTCTTGTATGGTCATTAATTATTGGATATCTAAACCAGTTGTGCAAACAATAGCTTTAAAAAATATTTGTAATAAGGTATAGACTATGAAGTTAAGAATATTAGAAAGAAAAGTAAAGCTGAACTAGTTTCACAGGATGGCAGACACAGAATGGAATAATGGAAGACAGAAAACTGACAGAAAATGTCTAAATATTAAATATCCCAGACAAATAATGACAAAGCTCTAGTATAATAATTAATCATGTTTCCTGTTGCTGAAAGGTAGTCAATATTTTTATTTTTAGTAATATGCAAAGACAATTACTATACCTACTATAATTAATACTAAAACTTACATAATTTCTTTACATTTTTAGATTACAGATCTAGACAATAACCTTATTCAATAGCTTCTTTCTCCATCTGAAAAATGGTTTGAGACTACTGCTGAAGGCAGATCCAAAGAACAGCTGTGAATTTTACAGCAAAAGATAATGATGTGTACCAAAAAACATTACCTATGTAATAGGTTTATATAACCCAACTTCTCCATGCTCATCCTAAATTCAGGGACAAAGAAAAAATATTTTTACTCATAAAGATAATAGGCTTTTCCTGTCATTTCCTTCATAAAAAATGTTGGGCAGAAACGTTGTTTTGCTTATGCAGGAGTGATAATAAGTCCTAAAATCTCTCTGTCTGAAATTTTTTCAGTTCTTATCTGATGTTTTAAGTAATTAAAAACAATGTGCATGATAACTTCAAATTTCTGTGGTATCTAGTAATGTTTATTGGAGTTTGAATTAATTAATTCATGATATTAATTATTTTTAGAAACTTTATACTAATTCTGTAGTTTCCTTTATGATATATATTATTCAATTCATGTATTTTTCACTGTTTAATAGAACTGTATCTCATTTTACTAAGTCTATGCTTCAAAAATATACTATCACTGCCTTAATCCAAATAGCCAGGTCTTGTCTATGGATTTCAATTGAAAGCCTCATATTCATGCCTTCAATTACTACCAGATAATTTTCTCTGGATATGCCAATTCCAATATCTAACAAATGAGAATCATAAGAACTAAACTTCATTTATTTGTAATGACATGGCATTATTATTTAGGTGATATAAACAATGAAATTTTTCCTGGCATATAAATAGGTAATCTATCGTCATAATATTGTTTGTGATATACAAGGGAAAAGAAGCACTGAAATAGAATTTATCAAAGAGATTTTCTGCAGATATCCTTTTATTATTATTCAGCAGTGTTTGTAGAAAGCTTTACATTTGCTTTGAAAATGTCAGGAGATTTATGTTGTAACCAAAGAGTATGTTTTACTATACCAATGACCATTTCTGCCAATAAGAACAGCACTTCTAAGATTGCTTTATGAACTCAGACAAGCTGAGAATAGATATGCATTTTAAATATATTTATTCATTTTATATATTTTAATAGATTCAACTTGTTTTGGCAGATAAAATATAGAAGCAGAATCTCTAGATATGGGTTGAACTTCTGGCCCTATAGTTTTTATTTTCTTTTTGGAAAAATTTCAGACTAATAGGAATGTGGTAAAGATAGTAAAAAGAGTACTCACATACCCTTCACTCAAAAACTCCTTATATTAATATCTTACATAATGACAGCCTGACTGTTAAATTAAGAAATTAACTGGTATTTTATTATTAACTATTCTACTGACTTTATACAAATTTCCCCAATTTTTTTTTTTCCACTAATGTCTTTTTTGATTTCAATGTTCAATATAGGACCCACATTACATTTTGTATCCCAGTTTCCTTGGAGCTAACAGTTTTATCATCTTTCTGTTTTTCATGACCTTACGAGTTTAAAGAGTACTAACCAGGTATTTTTTAATAAGCTCTTCAATTTATGTTTGTCTAATTATTTTTTTTATTATACTGGAGTTATGGGTTTGGGGGAAAATTACCTCTGAGATGCTGTGTCTTTCTCATCATATTGCGTTAAGAGGTATGTGACATCAGTATAACTTATTACTGATGATAACTTTGATCACTTGGTTAAGACAGTGTTTGCTCCTTTCTCTTATTCTAAAGTCACTAATTTTTCCATTTCTATACTCTGTTCTTTTAAAGTGAGTAATTAAGGCTAGCCTATACTTAAAGGGAAAGGAATTAAATTTCGTCTCTCAGGAGGAGAGAGATTCTCTATATATTATATGGAATTATTCTTAAGGAAGACTTATCTCTTCTCCCCCATTGATTGATTGTATTATTTACTTACATCAATATGATTCACAAATACTTACATTCTACTTTGGACTATAAATCAATACTGTGTCAGACATTTTGTTCTTTACCTTGTTCTAGTTTTGGCCATTGGGGGGTCTTTCAGACTGGTTCCTATGTACCTTAATATGATCCATCTTTTTTTTTTTAATACTTCTTTTTTAGTTCTTGGTTTCTAGTGATTCAAACTAATATGGTTCATCTCGTATTTTCCCTGCCCCAATCCTAATATCAGCTATTTTTTCTAGGTCTGGATCTGTTTTTAAACATTTTTAAGTAATATAACCATTTCAGTCTTCATAGCTTCCTCCATTTAATGAACATATTTTAATAGAGTTTAGTGGTTTTCAATTTTGTATAGGTCACATGTCTTTAAAATAAATATATTAAAATATATGTAATCTCTCCTGAGATAAATGGAAATACAGACAGAAAACAATATTGTTCAAAAAATTTCAGAGAGATTAAGTAAATTCTGAAGGCTATTTTATGAGGGTCTGCACAAAGTAAGACTTGATCCCTTGATAACTAAGCTTTATGGGTTCTAAAATAATTTCTCCAAGCGTTGCCAAGAGGTTTGTCCAATTTCATATGATACTACATCATCAATAAGAAGTAAATTTTGTCCATATAAATTTGTGACTTTGGATAATTTACATAGTTTCTGTGATCCTTTATTTACTCATTTTAAAATGAGTAAATGAGTAAGTAAAGTATGATCATAATCTCCACACTTCAAAGAAATATTGCAAAGTTTAGCTGAGAAGGAGTATGTAAATGCTTTAGAGAGACACTGCCACTAAAAGACACTCAGGGAATTGGGTCTGGTGTTTGTTAATATAATGGCATACCGAACTCCAGCTTTGTCATCTTAAAAATAATTTACTTAATATTTTATTTGCACTTTACCTACAAATTATGATTTGTGTTTTTTAAATTTAAAGCCAGATACTAGAAATCATCTTTCAGAAATTCAATCTTACAGTTGTTAGAGGAATAGAATGTTACCTGTGCCCTAGAGCAACATCTGACCTGGCCCAGGAAACTATTTCAAAAACAGTCAATGGTATGTGGCCCCCCATGTACATTTAAGTCCCATGATGCATTCTATAATTCTTGAAAAATGTATCCCATTGTTGTTCATATCTAGCTTTAGATGGTAGCTGCCTACACTGAGGTAAATTGTCTCTTAATAGATTTGATCTGAAGACTCATATCTTCCTTCTGGAATAAATAGTATAAAACAAATCTATTTCCTTTGCTACATGTGAACACTTCATAAACAATGACATTTTAAAAAAAAGCATTTATTGTCATTTTGATGAAAATAAGTTGTAATAATTCTAATAGCCTAATGATGATAACTTTTTAGTAAGATGTCATTTTAATTGTCAAAGTCAGAAGCATCACATGGTTTGAGAATCTAGTATTAATTAGAGATAGAAGATCATTAACAGTCTTATGAATTTCCAAAATAATATGCTACTTTAGAAACAATAAAGAGGCTATCTGTGATGGTCAATTTTATGTGTCCACTTTATTGGTCCATTGGGCGCTCAGACATTTGGTCAAACATAATTGTTGATGTGTCTATGTGACACATCACATAGATGTGATGTGAGAATAATATTTAAATTGGTAGACTAAATGAAGAAGATTACTTTCCCTAATATATTAGGTTCCCTCCAATCAGCTGAAGGTTTAATAGAATGCATGAACCAGTCATTGTAATAAATGTTTCTATATATTTATATATCTTATTGATTCTGCTTATAGAGATTGTGACTGATACACTATCTAAATCATTATTATCTAAATATCATCTAGATGATTAAAGGTGGTGTTGGCAGTCTTATTTATTCTAAATCTATATCAGAACTAAATAAATAGAACTATGCAATATAAAGAGCCACCATTATAGGCAACTGGGTTATAAAATTCTTCAATATCTAGGCAGTCTATAATGTATAACATTCTAAAAATAAGCACAAAATATTTTTATATTAACTATGGAGAAAATCTCAATATGTCTAAGCAAACTTATATATAAAAAACTTACAGAGATTTAAAAACTAATTCACTTGATTCACTCAGATGATGATTAATTAATTAATTAGTAAGGTAATCTTCAGAATAGGTAATCAAATAAGAACAAAATTACATAAATGTGATAAGAGAAACAAAATGTAATATGCTTAAAACAATAAAGTTCTAGGATATGAACACCATCAGATTGTCTTTTCCATACAGAAACTCTTCTGGTGGTTTGAAAGAGTCATAACTTGAAATGAGTTTTGCTTTAAATGATAGTATTTTAATTCTTGATACAATTGCTAACAGCTTTCTTGCATTTTAGATCAATCTTCATCTGGCTCATTTTATATTCATAGAGTAAAAGGCACTTTAAAATAAAAACTGAAACATTTAATAACTCTGTATCTATTGGAAGAGTGGTAGGCTTTTACCAGTCCATACTAACTCTTAGAAAAAGATAAGAAATTTGGGCAAAAGATTTATTTTAATCCTCCCCTGTAGCAGTAAACACAACTTCTGTCAACACAAATTAAGGTTTTCCAAATATATTGCACCACTTTTCTCTAAATTGTTTTGATCCAAATTGTTTTTATGGTCTATAAATAAACTGGACACAAGTTTCTCCTATAAAGACACTAATTCTTTTATCAGATAGGGCTAACCATATACTGGCTTTGATTAATTGATATAAAGAGAGGAGCATTTGTCCCAGATGGATGAAACTTCTTGAAAGCAAATACCATGTTTTTTTTTTCAATATTTATTAATGATGCCCATTTTTTGGAAATGAATTTATAGTAACACTATTGTAATTAACATCAGTAGTGACATACAATCTTCCAAATGTACTGCACTTTTGTACTTAAATTCCCGTTTTATTTTATCTCTTTTGAATGCAATCTTATTAAAACTTAATATTAATTTCTATTCCTTCCTAATTTGCCCCCTTTTTTTTCTTAATTTTTAAAATATTTTATTTATTTATTTGAGAGAGAGAGAGTGATAGAGAGGGGGGAGTATGAGCAGGGGGAGGGACAGAGGAAGAGGGAGAAGCAGACTCCCCGCTGAGCAGGGAGCCAGACATGGGGCTTAATCTCAGGATCCTGGGATCATGGCCTGAGCCCAAGGCAGATCTTAACTGAGTGAGCCACACAGGTGCCCAGATTTCGCCTTTTCTTAAATAACGTCATTTTCAAGCTCTTCTTCTTATATAGGGAACTTAGAGATCTCCTCACTTGGGTTCTTGACCTGTTTCTTAGAGAAAATATTAATTTGAATATATTGAATTTACAAGTTTATTCATTAAATTATACCATTTCACTTCTTAAATTCCCAAATTTTAGCCAAAGAAATAAAAGGGTAAGCAATAATAAAACTATAACGAAAATACATAAAGTAGGGGTATGGTCACGATTATAGTATGTTTAAGTGCTACATGATATTTTTACTGAGTATCATTCTGAATTCATGTTTATGATTGTTCATACACTGCACATCCTTACTTAGGGGTATTTGATCAGTTCAGTTTTGTTCATACCTAGGTTGTCAAATATTTGTCAGTCATTCTGTGATATCAACAACATAAATACTAGTTTTTTCCAGCATGAACTTGACAGTGGTACAACTGATATAATTATGGTACAAACACCAGATGTTTAAACTAACTGACAGGGTCACATGCATAGGAAATTAACATATTTCATTTGGCTTTTGAAAATCTTGAAAATCTCATAAGAACCCCATTCAAGATTAATTGTAAAAGATATGGAGAAAGTTCTACTGATGTCTGGGTAAGACTGACCAGCTCCCAAAGAAAACCATACAGGATAGCTGTTCTCAGGTGAATTTACCATAGTCCAACCTCAGGCCATGCAATTTTCAGGCTAAGAAACCTGATTTGTCATCACTCTAGAGAGGCGCTGTCATTCTAAAGGGCAAGCATTAACTTCTTTCACAAAGACTAAAGTATTAAGGCTAGGCTATCAATATATCAATTTACATTGAGAATTACAAATTCCAAAGTTGAGGGGTAGATGGTTTATCTAACCAGTGTATTCTCCCCCATAGATAGTTTGATGGGTAATTAAAATTTAATAGGCAATTTACTTTCTAAGCCAACATCCAGAAGAGAAGGATTAATTTTCATTTTAATATTTAATATCACTTGTTAAAGATGCTACATTTGTCTACACAATGGAGATATGTCTGGCTGACCTAAGGAAAATATTTGCACCAAGATGTAGCTTCCTAAGTAGCTAATTAACTGGGAGCTTCTTAGGGTCCCACTCTCCTCTTTCTGTATTTCCAGTGGCTCACCAATCCAACACTTCTTTCTTTCTTTAGGAAGACCTGGGTGTTGTAAAAACTCCTTTGGGTAATTTTTGCATTGTCTTGATTGAATTACTTATATATTGATTTAATTATTTAGTTCTAAGGTAACAATTTGACTTACTTTAAGATTCTTGACTTGTAGAGAATCAATTATCATATGGTTTCACTTATTTGTGGAGCATAACAAATAGCATGGAGGACATGGGGAGTTAGAAAGGAGAAGGGAGTTGGGGGAAATTGGAAGGGGGGGTGAACCATGAGAGACTATGGACTCTGAAAAACAATCTGAGGGATTTGAAGTGGTGGGGAGGTGGGAGGTTGGGGTACCAGGTGGTGGGTATTATAGAGGGCATGGATTGCATGGAGCACTGGGTGTGATGAAAAAAAATAATGAATACCGTTATGCTGAAAATAAATAAAAAATAAATTTAAAAAAAAGATTCTTGACTTGTAGTGTTTTTTTAAACTGTTTTTGAATGTATAAAAAAACACGGTTCCTCCTCTTCTGGTCTCTATGAATCTCAAATGAATATAACCTTAGAACCAATCCTTCTCTGAGTTTCAAATTGTACATTTTCTAATACAAATGTCATGTTTTTATGACTTTTAAACAAATTTTACAAATTTCAAATACCTAGAATTTAACTGCTCTTTTATTCCAAAAATGCTATTTATTCTTTCATATTCTCTTAAATATTATCACTCATCCTTCTCTCAGTTAATGGAGAAAAGTATTAAGATTTTCCATCAACTACTGTATTTGTTGCAGATCATTGTCTCTTCTACATATTTTCTCTTTAATATTTACTCTATGATGTATCTAGGGAAATGCTGAGAACTCAAGGTGTTTACCGAGGAAGTACAATCTTGTAGCATAACACATAAGCCCATTCTTTCTGACTCCAAAGATCTTAATTATACTTTTATGTCACAATTTTTCTTGACATAATCACTAAGCTATCACCCAAACTGAATCCTTTAAAATGATTCCAAACTGCCCATTTTCTCTCATTATTTTTACATCTTCTTAACCATTCACTTGTCTATTCACTTTGCCACTGCCTTATTATACTTTTCATCATCTTCTACCTAGATCCCAATATAATTATCGTTACTCATGTCATTTTCTGTAGCCTGAAGGTAAGTTGGCTTCTATCATATTGTTATATGTAGCAAACTTAAATTTAAAACTGATCTTGCCATACTGTCATATTTAGGTAGGTATTTAGGATGACATATATTCCCTTTGTTCTCTCCTATCTGTGCCAGTTACCACCCTCCTTTTACCTAAGCATTCAACTTTGTACTTCCATGTTCTCTTTAACAACTTTAAACTTTGTACATCCACTTCTCCCCACCATTCCTTTTTCTCTTTGGCAAAAACCAATTATTAATAATCAAAATTACGTTTAATGAGTACCTACGATTTTTGATGCACTGTGCTAAAAGTTTTACATAGATAGTTGAATTTTTTTTTCACAAATAACCCTATGAGCTTGTATTATTGTTACATTTTACAGATTAAGGAATTATGACTCAGAATGATTTGTCTAAAGTCTCATATTTGATAATTCATATAAACTAGACATAAAGATTCATAGTTTTCATGACTATAGAAAATAAAATGTACTCATCACTCTAAGACAGAGAGCTTATAAGATTTGATATGGAGTTTTTAAAACTGTAATTAAAAGTTCAGATAAAATAGAATGTTCAAAATTTAAAAAGTAAATTTTTATGAAAATAATAGTGTGAATTATAAAAATAAACAACTCAATTGAAAATGGGATTTATGAAATGAATTGAATTTATAATGTATGGTTGCATTAATGAAAAGAATGTTTAGCATGATTAATAATGACTCTATTAAGTCAAAGAAGTTACTGGGATCAAAAAGACATCAATATTTCCTTAATTTTAAAGTTCAGCTCAACTTTCACTTGTGTATGCTATTAAAAAAAAAAACATGAAAATGCCTTCTTAAGATAGATGACCTTTTAGAAATCATCAGGGCATACCAAGTAAATCAAAAAATCATTTTCACATGTTTCTTACTGAAATCCCTTACTGGTATTTATGGCTAAATAAGGCCTTAAATATTTTTTCTAAAACATAATGATATATATTTTAATACATTACAGAACACTTACAAATTAGTACTGTCCCACTGGTCCAAGACCTCGGAGAAATTTAGGGCTGAGATTTAGAATCTATTTTCCATTCACCAAGTCAAATGGATTACTTGTTTTATCCCTTTGTGATATGAGTATGCATTAAAAACCAGATCCTATTCATCACAATTTATTTTTAAATACTCATTGTCAGTCTTGGCTTTGTTTTCACAAAGTGGATGGAAATAGCAAGGAAAGAGCTAAACAGGTGATACTCCGTAACTTGGTCACTACATTTACTTGCCATCTCAGAAAGTATTCTCATGTATCCATGGAGGCCAGCTCAGGCCCTCCAGGAGGCAGAGAAGCACTGTTGGTTTTCTTGTCCTGGCACCTTGGACTTACATAGGACATAGGTTTATCTTTTTCCATTTGTTTCTTTAGATATGAATGCACTGTCATGCATAATTCTTTATATATCTCTGAGCTCCATTTGTTTTAGTCTTCCTCTCAGGCTTATGATAAACTTCTTGTCTTGCTATTTGTTTTGTTTTGTTTTTTTAATAAGATTTCAGACTGAACAACAGATACCTCTCTATAATCTGACCTGCCTCATTACCTGCTTGATCATTTTCCCTTTTCCGTGTTCTTACCCAATTACATAATTAAACCCCTCTTTCCCTGCACATACACACAGAATTGACTGGAATATGTGAATTAGAAATTCCACTACCCCCACCACCAGAAAACAATTTGCAATTTGGATGTAAAATACATATCATATTAACCTATAAAATCAATACATAGATGAAATCTGACATACAGAGTCAACTTAAAAGAAACATAGACCCCATTCATTTGGTTAGTAATATGATATAGAAAAAAGAGTACTATTATATCTAGTATTCAATGTTTATCTTTTTTGTCCACAGAAATAATAATTAGATGCAATGACATTCTTGCCCTACAATTTTGTCATGATGTCATGAAAAATTTATAACATAGGTAACATATTGGATTTTGTTATAGCCTGGAACAAGGGTAGTCACAACCGTAATGCAACTAGCTGCTTCTACAGGTAGATCATCCTCTGGGGATGGATTTTCTACACTAGTTAATAATGAGGTCCGAGTGAAGCTTCTGTGTGTGTCAAGGAGGAGTTTGTTCTGTAGCTCCTTCAAATACTGGTTCAGATGACTTTCCCTTAAAAGGAAACTTGACGAAGATAAAGCAGTAGTATTGTTTGCTTGATTGTTTCTAAAATTAATAATCCCAATTCTGTAGAAAGTTGAATGTAAACATTGGTGGAGTTTTTGGGGTTTGAGGAATTAGCCACATGCCCTGGATTTTCTACTTTGCTAGGAGCAACACCTCACTACCTAGGCCTGCAAAGTTCTGACGCATGTGCATGGTCTTCTTTCCCAACTCCATTCCTTCTCACTTCTGTTGCTCTTTCCTATTACAGTTTTCCCTCTGTTCCGTGCCTTGCCTAAGTTCTGCTAATTCTTCCTGTTTAATCACATCTCACTTTCCTTCAGGCCCTTCCTATTTTTATTAATGTTTCAATCTCTTGAATCTGTTCCTACCTTCAGTGTTGTTTTGAAGGCTGGTTTCTCTATCGAGTCTACTGATTCTCCCAGAGAGAGCAAGATGAGCTTCATCTACCAGAGGAATGAGGGACAAGGCTAGGCATGGTGGAAAGCTAGGTCTCTTGCTTGCAGTGTTTGGGTTTAGCTTATGGTAACTACAACTTTAAAACAAACCTCATTCTCTGAGGATAAAGTCTCCCTTCCAACACTTTCCTTACTAATCGAACCGACAAATCCCTCCTATTAACATAATGATGATCCCATACTGAGAAAAAGTAATTGTCACTTCATTTCATAAAATGATCTTTCCCCCTTTCCTTTTCTGAATTATATTACAAATCCTCCTCCATGGTAACATGGTGCTGTGCCCAAATAGCTTTACTGTAGTAACTAAATTTCTCTTAAGCCAGAGTATAAGACAGAGAAGAAGGTAGGAGTTGAAGTGTAACTACAAACAGAGCTGTGACATGAGGCCTCTCTACCTAGTTTGGGCTTCCCACAGCACAGCAAACAGGTCCTGAGAGAAAGTCCAAGAGGCAAAGCGCAGACAACAAATGTTTCATAAAAATCAGACAGGAGCTTTATGGCCTTTATTGACCTAGACTCAAAAGATAAACAGTGCCTAAGGCCAGCCCAAATTCATGTGTTGAGAACCAGGCTCCACATCTTGATGGGGCACTAGCAAGGTCACTTTGCAGAAAACCATGTATGATAGGAGATACAGTCCAGTTATTTTTGGAAAACTCAATCTGAGACATAAGTCATACCTCCTAGGATCTGTTCAAATTCCTGAGCCACAGAATCCATGAGCATAATAAAAGAGTTATTGTTTTACAGCACTAAGTCTTGGGGTAGTTTGCCATGTGGCAATAGATGACCAGAAAGGTAGCGTTTGAGACCATCACTATTGTAACATTTCCTGCGGCTGCAGGCAGCACACCACACCTGACCCATATAGCCCAGCTGAAGTACTCACAGCTTGCAGTTAATGAAATGAGATTCATTATGTTCTAACCTTGGAAAATAAAATGCAGACTTTATCCGAATGCCAGAGACAACTATCATGGGAGAAAAACAGATGTTTCCAAGGAATTATGAGCTTCATTTATTGGGAGTCTCAAATATGCATCCATTGAGCTCTTTGGTATGCCCTTCCCTCTACTACTACTTACCTGAAGACCCATTCAAGGGAGATACAACAAGTAAGACTGCTGGCCATGGCAATCTTGATCTTTCCCTTCTATTATCCTCTCGCTTTATTTTTTCATTGGAAAATAGAGGAAGACAATTGGTTAAGTTATCATGATATGTATAGAAAGCATTATGACATTACTTCCTACTTGCTTTTATTCCTTCGTATTTTATCAGTATGCAAAAGTACATGTTAACTGTAGCTTCTTCATAGTCTAGCCCAGCATCCCTTCCTACATAGAGTTAGTTTTACTCTAAAACTCACTAAGAAACCAACTAGCTATAACTAGCTATAACTAGCTATAAATTGACATCACATGTAGCCATTCTATAAATATAAATATTCTATATTCCCTTGGCACATTCCCAGTTCACTAGCATGTACATCTAAATTATTTCCAGTTCTGTTTTGTTTTGCTTTGTTTTTGCTATTGTAATGCTCTCTGATGGGCATATTTTTATGAATATCTTCCATTCATGTCTTTTGTATTTATTTCTCAATAAAATTGGTGCATATTTTCAAGCCTTTTGATACAATCCAATTGCCATCCATTTTTTACTCTCACCAGTAGTATCTAAAATAGGAAATTGAAATTTACTATATTTTAAGATTTTTTAAGTCTTTTCCAAATATTTTAGTTTTTTTAATCTTATATACACAAAGAATTTTAAAATCATTTTAAAAGAAAGTATCATACATTTTAGTTGGTATTTAAATAATTCAATGCTGCTAACTCATTTGCAAGTAAATTATTCACGTTGTTGATCACAACTTGAAAATTGTTTCATTCCAGTTAGTTGTGCTACATGCTTCTCATTATATACTTGGATCAATCCCTTCCTGGTTGTTAGTGATTATGGGCTCAGGACAGAGGACTTATTTTAAACTTTACCTAAACCAATAATAACTGTTATGTAAACCTAACTGCCAGAAATGTCATGGAATCTGGCATTTCATAGCTAAATAATACACTGAAGATTTCGAGCTACACACTGTTAAAATCTATTCATGACCTTAGTCCCTTTGTTCCCATGGATGCCTGAGAATTATAGATACTGGTATTATTAAATATTTAACTTCAGGATGTATCCACTACAATTAGTTTCTTTCCTTCCTGCAGTATCTGTTTGAAAGCATTTATCTCAGTCCTCAACCAAAAGATAAAGCATTTGAAAAGGCTTTCAAATTCAGTTTGGAACAACAAAATAATTCAATATGAGCTGACGTAAAAAATAAAAGTCTCAAATTTGTTCTTATTGTTGGCCTTTCCATGTTTCTTGATTTAGTGGTCATCATAAAAAGTGAGTTAACTGTTTTATGTCATATAGTGCAGGTAGTATCTTCACTGTAAAGAGACTGCTTTAAAAGAGGAAAGAACTCTGAGACAACTTTCAAAATGAGTCAAACTGGAAAGTTTACACTCACCCTGGTGTCTTCATGTTACCAGGTGCAAAACAAAGCAGCAGGGGAAGAACGTGTGATTTTCCATAATTGATTTTATTCTTTAGGATGTCTGTCTATACTTTTGTAGGAGGCCTTAATGGAATTTTATAGATTTTTTTTTTTTTTTAATGTAGACAGTCACACTTATCATGCATTCAGTTTGCTGGAGGTGAAATTGCCAAGGCAAATAGGAGGCTAATAGGGGAGACCTTGTATTCCCAGAGCCTGAAGGGAACCAGTCAGAGACCAAAACAATTAGTGGTTACTTGTGCATGTCAGAAGCTCCAGAGAACATACAGTCAATTACTAAATGGGTTTTGCTGCCAGGTGAATGTACTTTGGTGTAGACAGTAATGAAATTGCAATCAAGCTGATCATATGCCATTTTTTGCTGAGGAGTAAAAAGGGAATTGGTGGAGAACTGTTATGTACAAGTTAAACCAAAATGATCATTGGCTTGACATGAATGAATTACACTTTTTTTTTCTTAAGAAAAAAATCCCTCAACTCAGTATGGATTAACTTATGTTTTATTAGTAGTTTCAAGATAACTCCAATAAAATGTTCCATATTAACTGAAAATTTGCTTTTTAATATTAAAAAAAATAAACAACTGAACTAGGGCCCACCTCTTGGCAGCAAGCCATGGATATCCATTCTCTTCTCTTTTGCCTTTTACACTCTTGCCTGTCCTAATGATAAGCATTGTTTTAATGAATCACTGACTACTTTATTGATTGACCTTAAGAACTTGGTCAATTTTTACTTGATTGAAACCATTAATTTAAGAAAGTGTACATTGCAGTTTAGTCCAAATCAGTTACAAAACATTAATAAGGACAATTATAGCATCCCTGCCCTCATTAGAAATCCATCAAGTCTCAATTGCTTAATAAGGCTCTATTAGTAAAAACTTGAAGCAAATAGCACTTAAATCCTGAGGAAATGGAGAACCATGCAAGGGTATTACAGTAATAGTCTTACCTGATGAAGCACAAAGAGAAAGAAACCCAGCTCCCAATCTTCTAATGTGCTTCTGGAATAGGACTGCAAAAGGCTCAGGCCACATACCCCAACCATAGAAACTCTGATTCAAAAGGAAGAATGTGAATTTATAAACTCTGATTCAAAAGGAAGAATGTGATTTTATAAGAATGTGAATTTTGCTTAAGAAGTTTGTGTTTAATGAAATTAGGATGTTTTCATAGGAGAGATCATAATAATACCCCTCTCTTAGCCACATCTAAGGGACAATATTGTTGTTCAGTCATAACATCTTTTCATAAGGAAAAAGTCACTTAGCTGGTGACAAACTGATTTTAGGCAAAATTAAATTGAAGAAAATGAACAGATGTCCAAGCAGTGGATTTTTAAAATTAACACTTCTAATTGATGGCAAATGTCACAGAAAGCCATCCACTATTTTTTTTTTTTCTTAGAACTGAAAAAGAAAAAAACAAGATTTTATGGATGAATATTTCAAACTCCACCTCTAAAATTCATGTCATGTCAGGAGTGCTACATCAAGAAAACAGACCAGCAAATCCAAGAGAATTTATTTTATAAAGAATACAATGTAAGGATCCCTTAGAAACAGATCTATGTGTTTAAAAAAGAATACCCCAGAATTCAGAGTCATGCAAACAAACAGAAGATGCCTTTTTATACCTTGAAAACATTTTCAACAAAAACAATTCAAAACAAAACAAAAGAAACTATAATAAAAGTAAATTTAATTTCTAATACCAGAGGCTAAATCATATATTTTAATACAATACAGCTATATTTTTATCTACACATATTATACCTATTTAATAATGAATTTTAAAAATATAAGAATAATTACTTTAAACAGAAGAGTCAGATTTTTCCTATAGTATTTTGTTCTAGTAGGAAGAAAAATATTCTGGTAATGTTATTTTTTATAGATACATTCTACTTTTAAGTATCAAAAGTATTAAAGTAGAATGTATTAAAGTAGTACTTTTAATTACTTAAAAGTAGAATGTATCAAAAATTGCCTGTTTACATGTGATCAAAAAAATGATCACATGTAAACAGAAAAAACTACTACAAAGGTTAAAATCAAAACATGTTTTATTTTCTCTTACATGGATATATCAGAAGTGGTATACAGAATATTAATAACGGAGTTATCATAATTCAAATATGTAAAATTACATGCTATTTGTATAATGAAGAGTTTTTAGTTGTCTAAAGAGAGTTCTTGCTTTTGCCTTCACCTTCTAGGAGGTAATCTTTTGACTCCTAGAATGTTATACATAATAGGCATGTCTTGGTTCACTTGAGGACTCTGGATCATACTGAATAGTTTAAATGGTGTGACTTTGTGTGGGGGCTCTGGTTTGTGTGGTATGAATCATCCTAGAGACTGAAATCAGCCATGTGGGCTGTCAATAAATTTATCAATCATGCCCAGTAATGGAACTTTAGTAAGAATTCTTGACATTGAAGGTTCAGTGAGTTTCTCTGGTAGTCAATAATCCATGATTATTATCACATGTCTGTGTTGGAGGAGTGATGCATCCTAACTCTAGTTGGGGAGGACAATCCTAGACCATGATTTATGAATCTCTTATTTTGACTAACCTGAATTTGTATCTTTTCCCTGTAATAAATTTTAGCAATGAGTATAACATCTTTTAGTAAGCTTTGTGAAACTTTCCAGTGAATTGTCAAATCTGAGGGTAATTTGGGGAAGCACCTGAATTTGCATTTGGTGTTAGAAGTGAGGACAATTCTGGACACTCTGTGTGCTAACATTGTGGTTGGTCTAAACTTGTAATCTTTTTGCATATACTTTATGCCTCAAAAGTTTTACCTATATGAAATTCAATCCATCCATGAGATCAGTCTGGTATTTTGCAAACTATCAATTGTTGACGTGATATTTTTGAACACAGCTCTCACTTCTCCGGTAATACCAGGTGTGAACCATGTTTCTATATATGGAATTGCATTAAGCTATTTAAATGTTTTCTCCATTAAGTTGAAGTCATTGTATAACTTTCATTTACTACATATAGAAGAAATACCTTAATAACAATAGTATGTATTATACTCTCTCCCTCATTTTTTTTCCTTTTTCTTCTTCTGATTCAATCATTTCAAATGACCTGTCTTTGAGTCATTGCTTGATTGAGTAAGCTGTTGAAGTCCTCTATTGAATTTTTCAGTAGTCATTATATTCTTCCGCTCTATATTTTCTGTTTAGTTTGTTGTTGTTATTTTTTTTTGTTTCTATTTGTTGCTCCCTTTGTTGAACTTCTCCTTTTTTTCATATTTTTTTTCTGATTTTGTTTTAGTTGTCTGTATTCACTTGTAGCTGAATTTCGAAAAAATTATTTTGAATTCTCTGATAATCAGTTCATAGATCTCAATTTCTTTTCCTTTCCTAAAAACAAAACTTGTATAAAAATAACAAAACAATAAAAATGAAACTTGTATATATTTAAGGTGTATAACATGATGATTTTATATAGATACATATGTAAAATATATAATGATAGTAAGATGTTTATTATAGTCAAGCTAATTAACATACAGTATGCTCAGATAGTTGCCATTTCTGTATATGATGAAGAGCACCTGAAATCTACTCTCTTAGCATATTTCCAGTACTCAATAGAATACTACTAACTATAGTCATCCTGATATATATTAGATCTTAGGTTTATCCATCCACTATAACTAAAATTTTGTACTCTTTGAATAACATCTCTTCATTTCCCCCAACATACCACTTTATAGCTCTAGTAATCATCATTCTACTCTCTGACTTAATAATTTCAACTTTTTTAGATTACACACGTAAATGAGATCATGCAGTATTTGTCTTCCTGTTTCTGGTGTATTTCACTTAACATAATATACTCCAGGTGTATCCATGTTATCATAAATGACAGGACTTCTTTCTCTTTTTAATACAGAATAACAGTTCATTATATACATATAAAATTTTTTTAATGATGGATATTTAGTTTTATTCCATATCTTGAGCTATTGTAGATTTCCATTTTTTGAAGGTTGATTGCTGGAGCTTTATTTTGTTCCTTTGGTGGAGTCACATTTCCCTAATTGTTTATGATTTTCATAGCCTTGTTTGGTGTCCATATATTTGAAGAAGCAGTCACCTTTTTCAGTCTTTTTTTTTTTTTTAGCACTATTTATTTATTTGAGAGAGCACACAGAGGGAAAGAGAAACAGACTCCACATTGAGCAGAGGCCAGATGAGGGGCTCAATCCCACGACCCTAAGATCATGACTTAAGCTGAAGACAGACGCTTAGCCAACTGAGCCACCCAGGTGTCCCACCTTTTTCAGTCTTTAGGGAATAGTTTTGGCAAGGAAACTCTTCCTCAGTGAGCCTGGCCAAGATTCTGGGTGGACCGGTTGGTGGAGTCTGTGGATGGGCTAGCTGCTTAAGTCCATGAGAGGGCCCTCTACCAGGGCCCATGGACTGGGTATTGAGATCTTTTGGCTGGGCTGATTCCCACCATGTTTTGGGGGACTACAACAAAAATAGACCTCTTGGGTAGCACCTAGAATGGCTAATATAGTTGAACACACTTCTTTTCCTCTTTCCCTTAGAAATTTACAAACCAAAAAGCAGTACTGGCTTAGGAGTACAGATGATGCAGGTAAAATGAAACTATTCTTAAGCTTTTTATTATTATTATTTTTTAATGCATACTTTCTTTTTTGTGTGCTCTACCAGCATGCTGTAACTTATCACCTGGATTCTGGAGCTCCCATGAAGGTGTTTTCTTCCATGGATGGTTGTAAAATAATATTTATATGGGAGGTAAGGGCTGGAATCTCCCATTGTGCCATCTTGCTGATGCTGCTCTATCCTTTCTTAATGTCAGAGAACTAAAAACAATCACATTAAAGCTTTCTCTCTCTTTTTTAGCTCTATTTATAATATTGTTAGCATTTTATAAGTTCAATATCTCAATCTTCAACATCATCATATTACATCATAGAAATTTACTTGGTTGCTTAAGATATGAACCACGATACTTCTATTATAAGACTTAAAAATTATGGCCCAATATTATCTGCCATCTCAGAACCTGGTGAAATGTAAAGAGAAATAGCCTAACCACAAGTTCCCCCACTCTCCTTTCATGATAAATTCCTCCAGAAAAATGGCACATTTCCCAGTTACCCCTAAGTAAAATTCTAGTTCTCTGCTTGCCTGGAAAATTATTTATACTAGTCAATCACATCCTTATGCATGAAATATTGGGAACCTCATCTTCTTAATGTTATAAAACTTCTGGTTATTCACTGTGTTCCTCATTATAACCCCTGTCTGGCCCTGGGTGACATCTGTTTTTCTTACCACTTCAGTTATGAGTTTATGTTACCAATAAACTTTTATCAATCTTATCTGTCCAAAATCAAATACTGTGTCCTTGATCATTCTTTATAACTCTAGGGTGGGAATCCCTTTCTCACCAACCAGATAAGTAGGAGGTGATTAAAACATACTACCCACTTAAATTTTAAATAACATCTCTGGGCATCAGTTTCTCATCAACACAATAAGGATGATAATAATAATTATAATATTGATAGGATTAAATATGTCTTTAGAATCCAAAGAAGACATGCACATGGCTAACAGAAACATGAAAAGTTCCTCAACATCACTAATCATCAGGAAAATATGGATCAAAATTATAATGAGCTATCACCTCACACCTGTCGGAATGGCTAAAATTAACAACACAAGAAACTAGATGTTGGCTAGGGTGCAGAGAAGGAGGAACCTGCTCACTGTTGATGAGAATGCAGACTGGTGCAGCCACTCTGGAAAACAGTATGGAGGTTCCTCAAAAGATTAAATAGAAATATCTTATAACTCAGCAATTGCATTTCTAGGTATTTATCCAAAGGATACAAAAAACAGTGATTTGAAGGGGTACAGGCATCCTAATGTTTATAACAGCATTATCAACAATAGCCAAATTATAAAAGAACCCGTGTTCATCAACTGATAAATGGATAAAGATGTGATATATATATATACACACATCATATATATATATTTAAATATATATACACATATATACATGCTTGTGTACAAGCACAAAGTATATATAAAGTATATATATATTATTAGTCATCAAAAAAAATGAAATCTGCCATTTACAACAATGTGGATGGAACTAAAGTGTATCAAGCTAATTGAAGTAAGTTAATCAGAGAGAAACAAATACCATAAGATTTCACTCAAATGTGGAATTTAAGGAAAAAAAAAAAACAGATGAATATGGGGAAAGAAAGAAAAAAAAAGAGGCAAATCATAAGAGATTTCTAACTATAGAGAACAAACAGGGTTGCTGGAGGGGTGAGTGGGTAAGGGCATGGGTTAAATGGGTGATAGGTATTAAGGAGGGCACCTGGTGTTATATGTAAGTGATGAATCACTAAATTCTACTCCTGAAAATAATATTATATTGTATGTTAGCAAAAATTTAAATAAAAAGTGAAATAAAAAGGAATTGTGTGCAACATAAATTGACTACTATATAAGCTTTATATTTCATTTTTTTAAGGTTTTATTTATTTATTTGACAGAGAGAGATCACAAGTAGGCAGAGAGGCAGGCAGAGAGAGAGAGAGAGGAGGAAGCAGGCTCCCTGCTGAGCAGAGAGCCCGATGCGGGACTCGATCCCAGGACCGTGAGATCATGACCTGAGCCGAAGGCAGCGGCTTAACCCACTGAGCCACCCAGGCGCCCCTTTATATTTCATTTTTAATAACTATGTCGTAATGCTTAATATGTGTGGGAACTCAGTTGTTTTTAATAAGCTGTCCTTTTTTTAAAGATTTTATTTATTTGAGAGAGAAAGAAAGAGACAGCATGAGCAAGAGAGAGAGCATGAGCAGGAGGGAAGGGACAGAGGAAAAGGAACAAGCTAACTCCTTACTGAACAAGGAGCCTGATGAGGGACTTGATCCCAAGACCCTGGGATCATGACAGGAGCTGAAGGCAGATTCTTAGTGGACTGAGTCAACAAGATGCCCCAATAAGCTGTCCTATTAAAGGGCAATAGAATTCAACTCTAATGGTAAAAAGGAGTCTCCACACCTGGTTCCCCCAAACCCCTACAATCCCAAATCTACTATTCACAGTCTTTTTCTGTTGCTTAAAATCCCTCTTTACAAGAGCCCCTATAACATGCCAATGCTTGACATATCTCTCATGATTGCCACTGGCTTAATTTCCAGTCTCCCTGGCTCTTTTGAGGCAAGTCCTATTAGGCTGAAGTTTTATCAGTGGGAATACAAGGATACCTGTGAAGGAAAACTGACATATTAGTCTGTGAGGCATGCAAATGGAGACTGAGAGTTTGCCCTCTGGAGAACTGCCATCCCCATCATGGAAATGCCATCATTTACTTGCATCTAGGCCTACTCTGTCCATGGAGATAGATAAAAACAGGTGTTCAAGAGCCAAGGTGACCTTGCTGATTCACAGGCATGGGAAAAGGGTGAGAAAGAGCTAATAGTGGCCCCTGAAAGAAGGGATTCTTGGGACTGCCTAGCAGCAGTAGATGTAATTGAAGAAGGGTCCTATAAGCCCCTTGAGTGCAGGTCCAGAGATTTGAAAGAAATATCCACTGTCGCTGGGGCAGTGGGTTGGGGCAGGCACTTGAAACATTTGAGAATTTGACAAAAATATGGAGTAATTTTATGTCTTTGCAATCTGTATAACCGAGATACATATAAATTAAACATCAATCTTGGCTAGAATCATTCTATGTTTTACCTGTTACAACACAGATAATTGCATTCTTGTAATTAAATAAATAGAAGTTTAAATAGAGTGATGCAAAACTTTAAAGTTTTATTTGTGTATGGGAATATCTTACTGGACGTTAATAAGGTTCATTTGTTAATAAGAAAGTTATCTATAAAATTGTTTCAGAAAGGACCCCTAGGGTCAAGCTAGGTCAGCATTTGGGCAGCATTGCTGCCAGAAAACACAGCTGCTACTGAAACACTTTTTAGAAGAGGGAAGATCAAGCTCTGAGTCATCTCAAATTAAATCTTTGCCACAAGCTTATGGGTGTGTTTTAAAGGGAGGCCTATAATCAATGGCCCAATCATTAGCAACTTTGAACATAACATCACCATAACAATGCAACCATTCAAGCACTCAAAGCCCAGACTAAGTACCACTTACCTGTGGTTAAGAAAAAAAAAAAAAAAAAAAAAAAAATTCCAGTGGATCCAGCACAGATACTTCACATAGCATCTGTTCTATCTTTTGCACTGTCATAGCATTTCTGGGTAGTGATGTTATTCAGATATCCCCAATGAGTAAAATGGATGCAGACATTTCAGAAGGAATGGAAGCATAGTTATAATACTAATACTCTGAATCAGACTACAAACATAGGAAGGTTGAACTTATACCTTGAGAAGAAAAAGATGAATGAAGTAGGATCTTTTCATCATAGAAATGGAAGCAAAGAAAATATAGTCTTAGGAAATTTGGAAAGAGCTCAATTAGGAAAATGAGGGAAGATTTTCTCTTCTTGTTTGGCTTGGTGATACAGATCTAGAAAAGCCCATTGCAAGCAGACATTCTTGACCTTGTAGTCCCTAAGTGTGTATGGAATTTAAAGAAACACATAAATTTTGCAAGCTGGCCAAAACACAGCTATAATGGTTTACTGAAAAGTGTGGAAAAGTATAAATATGTTGTCATTTTATTTCAGAGAAATTCTGACCTAAACCTGAAGGAAGTTACTTGCTATCAAAATAAAATGCATTTATTGTAACTTAAAAGATAAGGTTTACAACTTTTAAAACTGGCTTAAGCCACACCTGGGGCATTAGCACCTAGGACAATGAGACCTTTAGTTTTAACTTGTTAACTGTAAGGGTTCCAGATTTCACCATATATATATTTTTTTCACCATATTTGTTGTTGTTGTTGTTGTTTTTAATTGGGACATTTAACATTAGAACAACATTTGGAACAACAACAACAAAAACAAAAACCCACACAAACAATGATAACAATAAATTACAAATGCATTTTGACAAATCTATTACACTATACCCAGCACTACCAACTACTTCAGAGTTGAGATGGATGGGAAAAAATAAATCTGACAAAATACGGAATGCCAGCAGGATTTTCACAAAATACCCATTTTTTGGTATTATTACCACTATTCTATGAATTAGAAAATACAACTTATTTAGGTATTTTTAAAAGCTTATACAACTAATAGATGCAGAAACTGGAAATTCACGCATAGCACATACAATTGTATACCTTGTGTTCTTTAGTTCTTGCAGCTACTAAACAATTATATTATTTGATCCTAGTCAAAAGGAAAAAGCATATTCTCCTCAGTGGGGAATGGATAAAGAAAATCATGTCAGCCCTCAATGAAATGGTAAATGAAGCCATATGCATATGTTGTTCGATAATTTGCTGACCTCACTCTTTCCCTTTTACTCCTACTAAGAAAATTAATAAGGTTGCCAGCTAAATGTGCCTCTTAGCCTCCAGGTAAAATATAAAGCTACAAAAATGGAACTGTAGAAAGCCCCACTTTCTGCCACTATGTATATCCAAACTGAAGAAATGTTGCAGGATGTTCCAGAAGGGAAGAAGGGCAAGGTGAATGACTTTAAAAAATAAATAAATAAAAGAATAGAGAAAGTGAGAGGAGTTTCTCCAAGTCTCAAGAGGGATTTGAGGTACACAGATTCCTCAAGGTAATAAGAAATATGACTTATTCTTTCAAAATATTCAAAACTCTAACTAGCTATACAGAGAAATTTGAAAACCACAGAACCATTTAAAGTTCAAAAAAATCACATGGGCTTGGTTCATAAATATCTCAATAGTAACATATATGGGACAATATAATACAACAGGATGCTTTCCTAAATGAAACAAAATGCTTGGAAAAGGCTCAAAAATATTAATAGAGAGGGAACTCCAAAAATGACTAAATTTTGTTTTCTGCCAGCCCACTGGGATAGAAACTCAATAGTCACCATGATTTTACTGAAAAAAAAATTTTGTAAATGATAAGTGCTTTGTACCTGCTTTGGTGGAATGAGAATCATATAGGCTTACCATGGTTAAAAACAAAGTATTTATATCTCAGGTTGTACAATTCAAAAAAACAAAACAAATAAAAAAGACTAAGCCTGAAAGTAGGAAATGTTTTGTCCTGGCTCTTTAAACTGGTTGAAAGATACCACATCTGTTATACAATCGTTTTCCACCTTACATTCCTGTTGCGGCCGGCGCGACAAATCAACCAGGAACGTGAGGGTAAGAGGATGAAGAAAAGAACATGAGAAGCAGAGAAATGGGGGCAGGAGAAACACTGAGGAGGATGTCCAACAGTGCTAAGTTTATCAAAGCATTAAGGCCATATATGTAGTGATAATAGGAGAAGCAATACATCTGTGTCTAGTTAAACAACCACGAGTTCCCATAATAAGTTTCACATTTAACTATAAGCAGACCTCGTGACGCCAAATGGCTGATGCTAGTACAATTGTTCCGTATTGATACAGCAAACCTGAAAATAATTTATGGTCTGTACTAGGGCCGCAAGGACCAGCAATGAACTTATGACTCCAACCAAATTGTTCTCATTTGTTTAGCAAGCATGTGGAAAGTCATGTAGGCGAGCGCACAACACATAGCACAGATCCTTTCTCAGTGCTACTCAACTTTTCCCTTTTTAAACCTTTTGTTAGGTTATTCAGACTTTAAAGGAGGCACAAGTTAGGGCCTGGTTTGGTCCTCGTCTCAAGCCTTATTATGGCCTCCCACACATTCCCATCTGTAAAGTGAAAGATTTTAACTAGAATAACAATATAGTTATTTTCTAATATAATATGCAATAAAAATAATGACCATATAATTTATCAAATAAACTGAGAAATATTTGAAAGTAAAGAGAGTGCTAAAATAATCAAAATTATGTACCTTAAAATGTTGATTACCTGATGGATTGCTTTAATATAATTGGTAGATCTATAAATACTTTGTTTCACTTCTTTAATCTCTGTGTATTAAAGAAACAAATCTTTGTCTTATTAAATATCTGAATATTACAAATAATATTCACATACAGTAAACTGTTTTCTAGCCATATCTGTAAAATTCAATGTAATTTAAAAAAAAATAATAAAATTCAATGCCACTGATTTTATTTTTTTAATTTTTTTGAAGAATATGTTTTTAAATTTGCATTTATTTTAATTTTTCCATAGAGTTGCTTGCAATTTTTTCTAAAATTTTATGTTAGAGTTAATAAAACTAGTATTATTTACATCTTTGATTGATTTTATTCTGTGAACCATATTTTCTTTAAAAAAAAAAACTTTAAAGAATAGTTGACATATGAACAATAATATTTTAAAGTGAGAAAATATTGATCCTAGAGTATCTAGTAAATTAAGAGAAAAGTCTACAAAATTTGGATGATATTTTAAAATTCTATCTCAATACTTAAATCTATACATACTTAATGTCATAGTTGAAATTCAAAGATACATTTTTTCCCCTCTCAAGTCCTACTACCTATTTTGGCATATATTTTTATAAGAAACAAAATGCTTCACATATTTATGATGTTTTTAAAAATTTAACTGAGTTTAGATGTTTCAAAATTATAAATATTTGAAATTTATTTCCATTCTGGTACAGAATATATTTTTTTCCAATTAAAAATTGGAGAGTCATCAAAAATTTTTTTCATAGGTTGAACTATTCCACAAACAGATATAGAATTCTAAAATTATAATATGTGCCCCATTTGTGCCCTAATTATTTAATTTGTAACATTCCTATCTTGCTTTTATAGAGAAAAATGTCAATACTTTCTTGTTTACAGGTGTCTTCTCAGTAATTACTATACACAGAGACATTGAAAACTGGTTTTTTGGTCCTCCATTCATTAAAAACTTGATTAAAATTTGATTAAAAATTGATTAAAACTTTTTTAAAAGGCTGAGAACAAAATACAAATAAAATTTTAAAAACCCATTAGCAAAAAATCAAAGTAATTTAAATCATTTAATTTGATTTACAAAAGTATTTCAAAGTCTTAAACATTTGGGGTTTTTTTGTTTTTTTGCTAGTGTACTTTTATTTTTTAATTTTTAAATTAAATTCAATTAATTAACAAATAGTGTATTATTAGTTTCAGAGGAGGTGGAGTTTAATGATTTATCCTTTGTATATAACACCCAATGCTCATTCCATCAAGTGCCCTCCTTAATGCCCATCATCTAGTTGCCCCATCCTCTCTGACCTCCCTCCAGCACCCCTCAGTTGGTTTCCTATAGTTAAAAGTCTCTTATGGTTTGTCTCCCTCTCTGATTTCATCTTATTTTTCCTTTCCTCCCCCTATCTGTTTTGTTTCTTAAATTCCACATATGTGTAAAATCATATGTTATTTGTCTTTCTCTGACTGATGTATTTCACTTAACATAATACACTCTAGTTCTATCCATGTTGTTGCAAATAGCAAGATTTCATTATTTTTGATGGCTGAACAATGTTCCATTTTAATATATATTACATCTGCTTTACCCATTCACCTGTTAATGGATGTCTGGTTTCTTTCCATATTTCAATTCTTGTGGACATTGCTGCTATAAACACTGGGGTGCAGGTGCCCCTACAAATCACTATGTTTGTATCTTTTGGATAACTACCTAATAGTCCAATTGCTGGGTCATAGGTAGCTCTATTTTTAACTTTTTGAGGAATCTCCATACTGTCTTCCAGAGTGGTTGTGCCAGTTTGTATTCCTACCAACAATGTAAGAGGATTCCCTTTTTTTCCACATCCTCACCAACATCTGTCATTTCCCAACTTGTTAATTTTAGCCATTCTGACTGGTGTGAGGTGGAATCTCACTGTGGTTTTGATTTGTATTTCCCTGATCCCAAGTGATGTGGAGCATTTATTCAGGTGTCCTTTGGCCATCTGCATGTTTTCTTTAGAGAAATGTCTGTTTATGTCTTCTACCAATTTCTTTTTTTTTTAAGATTTTATTTATTTGACAGAGAGAGACACAGCAAGAGAGAGAACAGAAGCAGAGGGAGCAGGAGAGGGAGAATCAGGCCTCCTGCCAAGCAGGAATCCTGATGTGGGACTTGATCCCAGGACCCTGGGATCACGACCCAAGCCGAAGGCAGATGCCCGATGACTGAGCCACCCAGGTGCCCCTTCTACCCGTTTCTTGATTGGATTATTTGTTATTTGGGTGTAGAGTTTGATAAGTTAGTTAGAGATTTTGGATACTAGCCCTTTATCTGGTAAGACATTTGCAAATATCTTCTCCCATTCTCTTGATTGTCTTTTGGATTTGTGGACTGTTTCCTTTGTTGTGCAAAAGCTTATTATCTTGATGAAGTCCCAATAGTTCATTGTTTCCCTTGCCTTTGGAGATGTGTTTAGCAACAAATTGCTGTGGCCAAGGTCAGAGAGGTTGCTGCCTGTGTTCTCCATTAAGATTTTGATGGATTCCTGTCTCACATTTAGGTCTTTCATTCATTTTGAGTTTATTTTTGTGTATGGTGAAAGAAAGTAGTCCAATTTCATTCTTATAAGAAGGACCAGTGAGAAAAAGCAGCCAAAACACAACATCAGAGTGTAAATAGTGCACAACAGAAACATTTGCTGATGTTTTTGTTGTTGTTATGGCTGGTTTTGCTAGCTTTATTTGTTTGTCTGCCTGTTTGTTTTTTGCTTTCCTCTTTTCTTTTCTGGACACAATGACTAGAAGGAGAAATTCACCCCAAAAGAAAAAATAAGAGGTAGTGCTCTCTGACATGAAGAAGAATAAAACACGAGGCTCCTGGGTGGCTCAGTGGATTAAAGCCTCTACCTTCAGCTCAGGTCATTATCTCAGCTTCCTGGGATCGAGCCCCACATCAGGCTCTCTGCTCAGCAGGGAGCCTGATTCCCTCTCTATTCTCTGCCTGCCTCTCTGCCTACTTGTGATCTCTGTCTGTCAAAGAAATAAATAAAATCATTAAAAAAAAAGAATAAAACACCAATTAATAATAGGTATAATATAATAATATATAATATAATATATATTATATATAATTATATTATATAATTATTTATATGTATTTTGAAATATATATTTTTAAAATTTTTATAATATATTTTTATAAATATATTTATATTTTAATTATTTTTAAATTTTATAATATATTAATTTTTATAATTTTTATGATATATGTATATATTATTTTTAAATAATAATAATAATAATCTCAAAATAAAAAAGCGGTGTGGTAGCTCTTAAAGTATTATCCTCATTGGCAGTTGCATATCAGTATCAGAAATTTTAAAAATATCTGTTTCTATGAAGTTTGACTTTCTAAAAATATCAGAAAATTTGCACATCACTTGCATTAAATGTGAAACATGTTATATGGCTGCTAATATTATTGTAAATTTAGATAAAAAGCCCAAACTTAAAAATAAAATTATTATGCTAAGTGATGATAATGCAAGTACAAAATTTGATGGAGCATTGTGTTGGATTAAAAACAATGTTCTTAGGAAATTAAGAAGCCAGGACACAGAAATGTGTTTGGATTTGGTTAATGTGCACACACAACTTAAAATTGAGTATGATCATGTCACAGTATTCTACAATCAAAGTAGAAATTTAAGTTGTCAAAATATGTAAATGTTTTTAAAATACATAATTAGAATAACTGGACTATAAAATGTTTGTGACAAAACTGATGTTGAATATTAAAAAAAAGCCTCAGTATTACAGCAAACACTTTCTTTCACTATTATTGTATTATATTATTATAGTATACTTATTATTATATATTATATTTATATTCAATATATTATAATATGTATTATAATGAGTATTATAATATATTTACAATATATACATATTACTTTTAGATTTATTTATACTTTATACTTTATACTTATACTTTACACTTATACTTTTAGGTTTATTTATTTATAAATAAATAAATATATAATATATATTATAATATATTTATATATTATATTATAGATATGTCATAAATATATAACATTATAAATATATATTTATATATCATATTATAATATAATATATAAATAACTTATTATATTATTATAAATATTATATTATATAATACATATAAATATTATATTTATAATAATATAACAATATAATATATTATTTATATATTATAATATAACATATAATATAATAATATGTATAATAGATAATATTATATATTATAATGTATATTCATATGTTATATAAATAATAATTATTATATAATATTAATATAACATATTATATTATATACAAAGGATAAATCATTAAACTCCACCTCCTCTGAAACTAATAATACACTATTTGTTAATTAATTGAATTTAATTTAAAAATTAAAAAATAAAAGTACACTAGCAAAAAAACAAAAGAACCCAAATGTTTAAGATTTTGAAATACTTTTGTAAATCAAATTAAATGATTAAAATTACTTTGATTTTTTGCTAATGGGTTTTTAAAATTTTATTTGTATTTTGTTATTATAATTTATTTATTTATTTTTACTTATTTGAGAGAGAAAATGAGAGGGGAGGAGGATCAGAAGGAGAAGCTGACTCCCTGTTGAGCAAGGAGCCTGATGTGAGACTCCATGCCAAGATCCTGGGATTGTGACCTGAGCTGAAGTCAGCTGCTTAATCAAATGAGCAACCCAGGAACCCCCACACCACTTTTTGTACTTAAAAATTTTTGGAATAAAAAATGAAAGAAAATTATTAAAATGATTTTTTTAAAAAGCAAAATATAAATCATGCTTTTGGAATGATTTCTTCTCATCTTCTATGGCTAAGTTTTAAAGTAATTTTTTTTTCTAAGACTATTTCTTTATTTCATAGAGAGAAACACAGTGAGAGAGGGAACACAAGCAGGGGGAGTGAGAGAGCAAGAAGCAGGCTTCCCACGGAACAGGGAGCCAGCTGGGATCATGACCTGAGCTGCATAAGGCAGCCTCTTAATGAATGAGCCACCCAGGTGCCCCTTAAAGTATTATTTTAAGTTTCAGTCTTCTTTGAAAACCTACTTATCTATGAAACAAATGTGCAGTTTTCTTCAGCATATTTGTGTCTTTGGTTTTCATGTGTTAGAGAAATCTATATTGTCCCCATGGCAAAGGCAAATGGCAACAAACATTTTGTTCAAGTTGTATGTTTATCAACAGCTTTTTGAAAAACATCAATAATTCAGCACCTAATTTTTCATGAAAGATGTGCTTTCAATTTTTACCTCATTGTTATAAACAATTTTATTTATTTATATTCATTATATCTTGATGAATACTCTTCTTTGTAACTCAGAGCTGGACATTTCAGTATCTATTTCTTTATATCTACCTATTTCTCTAAACATAACTTAAATTTTCCACTATCCCAACTGACCTCATCAATTAGTACTTTGGAGGCTTAGTGTGTTAGAGCTCTTCTCGCTGTCCTTGAAAGGAAATGTTTATAATAGTGCTGATTCTAGAAAGCATCAGGTTACTGTTGGTCATCTTTCAGATTCCACCACGTTTAACATCAGAAATCTCTTCATTGTGTGTTCATCTCAAAGGCTATCAAACAGAAACATAGCAGAAGCTAAAAGTATACACAGAGGTCATATTCGTCCCAACTTATTTTGATGGAACTATTATTAAAAATTTTGGAGGAGTGCCTGGGTGGCTCCATGGGTTAAAGCCTTTGCCTTGGGCTCGGGTCATGATCCTAGAGTCCTGGGATTGAGCCCTGCATCGGGCTCTCTGCTCCGCGGGGAGCCTGCTTCCTCCTCTCTCTCTGTCTGCTTCTCTGCCTATTTGTGATCTCCATCTGTAAAATAAATAAATAAATAAATATCTTTAAAAAAATTTATTAGATCTCAGGGTCCTGAGATCAAGCCCCACATCAGGCTCTCTGCTTAGCAGGGAGCCTGCTTCCCTCCCCCCCCCCGTCTCTGTCTGCCTTTCTGCCTATTTGTGATCACTCTCTCTCTCTCTCTCTGTCAAATAAATAAATAAAACCTTTAAAAAATATATTTTATTAAAAAATAAATCCAAGACCAGACTGAGTGTCTAGACAACAGGTGTAAATCAGGACTGTTCCTGCAACTTGGATGTACAGTCATCTTAATCCTGGATTATTGATTCATGGAGGGAATTCATTTTCTTTTTGACATTGCTATGGCTGTATACAATTAAGTGGTTAATTTTTATTTGTTGAAGCTGCTAAATTACTGGAAAGAATGTTGAGGAAATATCCTCCTGAAAAATAGAGAGGAAAACAAGCTAACAATTTCAGGGGATTTTGATCAAAGAATGCGGTTGCCTCAGCAGAGTAATAACCCCTTACTCATGATGAGAATATCAGATGGCATGTACTTATTATAATGACAGTATGAGTTTTTATTACTTAGATAATAGCAATGGTATAAAGATGGCTATAATAGCTGTGAATTGATTTCAAAGTCTATAATAAAAATAAGTTGGAGAATGACTTTTTTTGCCAATAAATCAAACAAAATTAGAGACAACATAATGAAAATGGCCAACACTCATGAAAACACAAGAGTAGGTGTATGAACTTAAAAGTTACTGATTTTTAGCATTAACCTTAAAATTTCAAAAAAAGAAAATTGCTATCTTTTGTCAAAATTGTGCTAAACAATTTCGTAATATCCCACCGATGCTTGATTTATGTAGTTATATGGGAAATCTACACATCATGTTCCAGGAAGAGTAAGATATCTTTCTTAAATACCTTGACAAGTTGGGGCAAAATAAAGATAAAAATAGGAAAAGTAAACCTAAAAGTAGTATCACAACTCAAAATTCCTAAGTTTTAAACACTGTTAGGTAGGTTCCATGAACTAAGTAGTTCCACAGTTGATATAAAGAGAAAATCATGAATATCTGTGGCTTCTCTTTGCTTACAAATGTAACAAACAAGGTTCTAAGGAAAAATGGGCCTCTTTTAGATACCATTGAAAAAGATTCTCAGTAAGTTGCTAGCCACCTTACCAAGACTGAATATTTCCTCTTCTCTATCTTCCAATAATTACCTTGAGTCCTACTGTGAGTGCAAAGAAGTTTAAAACAAGTGATGCAGGATGCCTGGGTGGTTGAGTTGGTTGGTTGAGTGTCTGCTTTTGGCTTAGGTCATGATCCCAGAGTCCTGGAATTGAATCCTGCATTGGGATCCCTGCTCAATGGGGAGCCAGCTTCTCCCTCTGCCTGCCTCTCTCCCACTCTAACAAATGAATAAATAAAAATCTTCAAAAAAATTTTTGAAAATGAAGCCAGTGATGCCAGGGATTAAAGTACAGCAGGATTCATGGATGTTTAGCATGTCCAGAGTATATTCCTGAAGTTGTTATGAGAGAATAAACTAATGAAGGTGTATTCATTGGGAATAAAATGTGGATATAATTTACTCAGGTTTATCCCTCATGATAAAATCCAGCACCACCAGATCTGTTCCTTAGAACTGTTTGATACAAATAATACAAAACTCTGTAAAATTTGATACACTGGAAATAATTGCTTCACATTCACAAACTGTTCTAAGTAGGACCTGGCAGAACTCACGGGAAGATCATTTCCTAAGAACAAACTGATTATATTATAAATTATAGAGCAGACAAAAATTTACTTAAATTATATATATGTACAATCTATGTAATGTCTAGATAGATTTATACATATGTATTAAATTTATATAGAACAAATTTAATTTATATACATTATATATTTATACATTTATGGCCACATGTATACATATGCACATATGAATTTATTTAAATGCATGCAGTTGTATATACATACATATATACTTAAACATATTTATATGCATTTTTTAGTTCCTTATGGCATAAGATAAGTTATAGAACTCTTTATATGTTTAAGTAAACACTTATATACCCAGATGTCCACATAAAAAGTGTATTCCTTTATGGGAGACTGGCAGTGGTAAGAATCACATTCAGGGGGCACCTGGGTGGCTCAGTGGGTTAAAGCCTCTGCCTTCGGCTCAGGTCATGATCTCAGGGTCCTGGGATCGAGCCCCACATCGGGCTCTCTACTCAGTGGGGAGTCTGCTTCCCCCTCTCTCTGTCCCTGCCTCCCTCTCTGCCTACTTGTGATTTCTGTCAGATAAATAAATTAAAAAATAAAAGGATCACATTCAGCATTTATTTCTGAGTATAATAACAAGCACATAGCACAACCTTAATCAAATGCATCCAGGTTACCTTTAGTCAAACACACACAGCAAACTAGTAAGATACAGTGTCATTTTCATATTGCTAATAACATATAGACTAGAATATGTCAAGATGGATAGTTGGCTTTCAGTCTGACAAAGAAAGGGAAAACTAATCTAACAGCTCCTCCAAGCTTTTGTTAAAAATGAGATAGAGGTCATTAAGCTTAGTTGGTAAACTCTTCATTGAGACTCCAAGCCAACCAAATGTTACAGTTAAAGCTGACCATTTAAGTTGTATACCTTTACTGTCCATGAGCAAATATTTGCAGTCACGTGATTGGGATTTCTGAACTAAATATAACTACACTGTTGGATTTGGTTATTAATTCACTTATTAATTCTCCTGGGAATGGGAAAGACTACCAAAATCTCTTAGCACTATCCTGAAAGGATCTCCAAAAAGCTTTAAGCATTTTGAAATTCATGTTGGAGATTCAGGTGCCTTTTGTTACCCATAAGTATCCACTGCTGTGACAAGTCATTCCTAAAGGATCTATTTATAGTTTATCAATGGGTTTAATTATACACTGCCCTTCAAATGAATTTCTACATCTTTTATATTTTGACTCTGTGATTTTTATTTGAAATTTAGTTTATAATTTTAGCTGCAATTTGCAATCCAGGTGCAGAGTAAAACTGAAGTTTCTAAACTGTCCCAAAATGGATTTTACTTTTATATACATTTAAAATTCATTCTATATTTAATGTATAGGTTGCACAAATATTAAAAACACACACACACATATATATATATGCATACATATATAGACTTTCAATTTAATTGAGTTTCTTATGGCATAAGATAAGTTACATAACTCTTTTCATATTAACATAATTATGAAGGAAAATAAACATAAGTTTAGCATCACTTCAGGGCTAGAAGAATTTATCATACCTTTGCCATAAGTGGGGAAGCATTTTTATGAGCTCCACAGAAATAAAGAAGAAAAGCCAAATAGGGAGAAGTTAGCAGAACACTAAAACTCATCCTCATTACATATCCTTGGTTTGGTGACATAATTAATCTAGTTAAGCATTTAGTAAATACTATCTCCATACTTTTTAATGAAGTAATCAAGAATTTTGCTTGATTCTCTCATCACTGTCAACTACATAAAGGGTTAATTTGAGGTTTGAAGGACAGACATACCCATGAGTCAGGGTGGAGAATTTAGTCAAGCAGTTGCTTATCCAGGTTTGTATTCCTAGCATACTCATTTGATTACTGTGTGGGAGAAACTTCCCAGGATTAGACACTTAAGCTTTGAGAATGGTCAGTGAACACGACTTTTGTACATTATAAAGAATCATAACCACCCAGAGAAGGGGTCAGCAAACCATAGTCTCTGGGCCAAAGATGACCTCTCCTGTCAAGTCAGGAGATCAAGCAAATCCTAAGGTTGGCTTGTCACACTTCCAAAAATTCAAACAGTAAGGAAACAAGAAGCCCAAATAAATTTAGATAATTTATTTCAAAAATTTTAATTACTTTGGTTCTCTTTCCCCACCTAGTCTTCAATGCCAACCTAGGTGGATGATGCAACATAAGTTAGTGTTTTAGACAAGGAACACTGAGCCTAGAATTCTCCAAATCTTATAAGGAAACTGCTAGCAAACTTGACCAAACTTTGCCTCAGAGGCAGAACTTACTGTTTTACTCTAGAATGTGGTGAAATGTCTCTAGGAGTAAGGTGGAAGTTTTTACTCTGGTTATCACCTTCATATATAAATAAATATCCCAATGAGGAGGAAGAAAGCTTTCCTATTCTAGAATACCTTTGGACTCTGTATCTTAGAGAGATGTTATGCAAACATCCTTGCAGTGCCCTTTTCTCAGAAAGCGTGAAGAAAACAGAATCACAGAGAACTGTCTCCTAACATCATCTCTTTCTTTGTAAATAAAGTGTTATTAGAATACAGTTATGCTCATTTATTTACCTATTGTCTATAGCTGCCTTGGACTGCTATAACAGCATTAGGACTTGTGACAGATGCCATATGACCTGCAAAGTCTAAAATAACTGTTATATGGCCCTTCACAGAATAAGTTTGCAGACCTCTGCCTTAGACAATCTGCTGGTGTCCTAGATATGGATATTCTCCCTGGATGGTCAAAAAGTAGACAGAAAGTCAACAATAACAACAACAACAAAAATTAAGAAGAGTACAAAATATATAAAAGTTTCAAAAAATAAAGCAATACACTTGAAGACAGAGAAGACAGTTGACTTATAGGTAATAGTCAGTCTTCCCTCATAAGCGTCTGATTGATTTCAGCTCAGATCATAATCTTAGGGTCTTGGGATCAAGACCCTGTCAGGCTCCATGCACAGTGCAGAGTCTGCTTGAGTTTCTCTCTCCCTCTGCCCATCCCCATCACTCAAATAAATAAATAGATCTTAAAAAAAAAAAAAGGCACTTGTGATGAGTCCTGGGTATTATATGTAAATTAATGAGTCACTAAATTCTACTACTGAAACTAGTATTACATGATACATTAACCAACTAGAATTTAAATAAAAACTGAAAATAAAAACGAAATAAAAGGCTGACAAAAGTAATTATGATGAAACAACTTCAGGATATAACTTAATCACTTTTTGAAAATCAAACATAAAAAATTTAAATACTCAATTATACAGTAACAGGAATTATTGGTAGATTCTCTTAAATGTTTTAAATAGGTGGAGAATTTTAAAGAAAATAAAATATGAGCCTAGAATGCTCAAACCACGTGTTTTTTTTTTTTATGTAAAGGCAGCAAAATAATTCTGAATGTGCAATAGCTCAGAAAAAAAATATTACCTATGAAAAAATTATTTGTAAACATGTTCTAAGATATAACTCAGTTACCTGGCCAATAAGCAAAAATTTAGAGCCCAAGAAAAAGTGACTCAGCATGTAAATTGATGGACAGTTTCATATACAGTGTTTTTTTAAAATGTATATTCAAAACCATATGATACCATTCAGGTTAATGCTAAGATTTTCTATGGCCCTTGCCACATTTTATGTATCTTATGTCGATAGTAAATGACTGAGCACAGCAAAACAAGGGCTTAGCAATTTCTGCCCAAGATGGAACTTCTCTATCAAAAATCTCTGCTTCACAGCTCTGTGCTGGTTGGTAAAAATTTTGTTAGACCATCGCTGTAGTCTGAGGCTTCTCATGCCCAATTCTGCTTCTTCAACTTTCCATCTCTCACTGGAATTACCCCAGTAAATCCAAAACTACTCACTCTATTAACATCTGATTCCTGAAATATCCAACTGATAATAACAATAACTACAATTAATTGAAATACTGGAACTATTTTTCAATCAAATCTATAATATCACACACAGACAGTTCTCTTTGATCTTCTTCAGAGGATACCAAAGTAATAAGGTTCTGGAGTAGTAAAGTTTTTAAAATGGTAAATGGGATAGGGGAAACCAAACTTACTTTCTTGACTTTCTGATCTTAAATCTATTTTAGTTCTAACAAGTCATTCAAGAGAGGAATCCAGTTCATTATAGATATATGGAAATACAGCCTTTTTAAATAAATTTTTTATTTTTTATAAATATATAATATATTCTTATCCCCAGGGATACAGGTCTGTGAATCACCAGCTCTACACATTTCACAGCACTCATCATAGCACATACCCTCCCCAATGTCCATATCCCCACCAAAATACAGCCTTATTTTTAGAAATAGTCTAGGTAATGAAAGAAAAAATAAGTGATAAATTAGGACATTACCATTTTTAAATGTCTACTTAATTAAATGTATCTAAACTAATCATCAATTGCTGCTAACAGCACAAAAGGTATAGCTAGACCTTACACATCTGTTAATGGAAATACATAAAACCACCAATGAAGGATTCCTGCCATAAAATCAAACCTGTATCTAATTAAGCCTCTAGCTAAATACTAATTTATAAGATATATAGGAGAGATAAAAATATGTTAAATGTCATCAGGAATGCAATCAGCAGTATGCATTCCATGGTAAACCTGAGAACAAATGAGCTAATTTATTTAAGAAATAAATTGCTGTGTGAGAAAGTGATAACCTACATGTTTAAAGAGAACTAAGATACTATCAATGAATTTCAACGTATGGACCTTATTTGGATCGTGATTCAAAGTAAAAGTGCAAAACATATGAAACAATAAGGAAAAGATGAACACTATATATTAAGGATATTATTGTTAAATATTTTTAGATGTGATAATGGTTTTATGCTTATATACATATATAGTTTTAAAGAAAACTATTTTTAGAGTATATATTGAAATAGATGTGTATAAAATTTATTATGTCTTTGATTGCTTCAGATTAATCTGGAGGTTTGACTAGAAATATAAGAAAAATAAGAGTGCCCATGTCTTGCTCATTACTGAAGTTAGGTAAAAGGTACAAGAGAGTTCATTATACCATTCATTGTTCATTAGTTTGTTTAAAACAACATATTTTAAGAATCTAACAATTAAAAAATACTTTTTTAAAAGATTTTATTTATTTACTTGACAGACAGAGATCACAAGTAGTCAGGGAGGTAGGCTGAGAGAGAGGTGGAAGCAGGCTCCCCGCTGAGCAGAGAGCCCGATGCGGGGCTCAATCCCAGGGTCCTGGGATTATGACCTTAACTGAAGGCAAAGGCTTTAACCCACTGAGCCACAGTGAGTTAAAAGATGCCCCAAAGACTTTCTTGATAAGATAAGAAATCCTTATGGATGGAACAGTGCATTCAGTATTATTAACTAACCAAGGAAGAGTGGAATAGTAACATATTAATATAAATTTTACTGGTCCAGTGCATATGACAACCTCTGAGTACTTGAATCTGTTAGCCATACTTTATTTTTGTTAAATTAAAAGTTTTAGGAAGCACCAATCTGCTGAATCTTCAGAGAAAAGAACATTACTTTTAATAACATTTTCACTATCAGTCCAATATCCTGGACTCCAAATTCCATGACCTTGGTTTCACAAAAATCATCTTGAAACTCAACTACTACAATCCTTTACCTCCTCACCAACAGTGAATGTTAGTGAAACAAAATCATTTGATAAATTGTTGAGCTAACAACAACAACAACAACAACTATATATATATATGAGCATATATATACGCACATATATAGAAAGTCCCTACTGATCTCACCAATATGTTTTTCTAAAGAATCCAGCTACACATTTCTTCCTATTTTTGTTTACTTAATTTTGTTTTGAAAAGCAGTTTCATATTCACAACAAAATAAAAAAGAAGATATATAGATTTCTCATATACCCTCTGCCACCACACAAACACAGTCTTTCTCATTATCAATATCTCTCACCAAAGTACGTTTGTTACAATTGTTGTACCTATATTAACACGTAATAATCACTCAAAGTCCATAGTCTATATGAGGGTAACGCTTCATGCTGTACATTCTACTGATTTGGACACATAGGTAATGGTATGTATCCACTATTATAGTATCATACAGAATTGCTCCACTGCCCTAAAAATCCTCTGTCTTCCACCAGTTCATCTCTACCTGCTCCTCCCATCAACCTGTGAAAACCACAGATATTTTTACTGTCTCCATCATTTTGTCTTCTCCAGAATGTCATATAGTTGAAATTATACAGTGTGTAGTCTTTGCATATTAACTTCTTTCACTTAGTAATATCCTTTTAAGATTTCTCCAGATCTTTCCATGGCTTGTAGCTCATTTATTTTTAGTGTTGAAAACTATTTGATTATTTGGTTGTACCATAGTATAATTTTCCATCCATCTACTACAGGACATTTTGGTTGCTCCCAATTTTTGTCAGTTACAAATAAAGCAGCTAACAACATCCATGTACAAGTTTTTGTGTGAGCATAAGTTTCCAACTCCTTTAGGTGAATACCAAAGATGGAAATTGCTGGATCCTCCTTTTATTTAAATTTTAAAATATTTGAACTTATTTGTATAACTCTCTTTAAGAGAGAGTAGTAGGTATAAAAAATTGAAGAGAATGCATGGTATGAAATAATCTTCCTGATATAATTCAATAGTTCAATTTTTATCTGCCCTGAACTGAGAAATTCATTGTTATAAAGAAACTCTGATGTCTGAATTCAAAACTTTCCAACACATAGTTTGAAACACATGGCAGAGACATCACCAGGCATTTGCATTCTCAAAGGAAAAAAAAAATCTAACCCAAATAAATCATCAGTTTGAAAAACTATACAGGAGGATTTTTGGCATTTATGATTTTTCTGTTGTTCCCTTATTTCTGATGTATTACTGATCTATTTCCACATTACCATGCTAGAAGGCAGAGCACTTGTAATTAGTTTTGTTTAGTGATACACAACCAAATGTCATTCACTTGACCTTCAAACTAAAATTTAATGAAATTAAATCATTGTTGCTAGATATGAAGATGTAAATTTGGAATGCTATAAGATACTTAAATTTTTCATAATAAATAGCCAGCATATTGCTTTAACAAATATATATGACAGTCCTGTATAGAACATTTAATTGCTTGAATATAGAATTATACACATAGAAATCCCAGCTTTACCTTATTCATGTGGCAAAATCTTAATGATTAAAAGTGGCAGCTTGGTCAATCTCTATATATTTTTAAAATATCTTGGGAAAATTAATCACTTTTCCTCTGTGCCTATTTTGAAATTTAATTACATCCTTCCTGAAATATGTATTGCATTATTCTATGGTCATCTCACTGGAATATTAATTATTAAGAATCATGGATATTTTATCATCAGAGATTGAGGGTGTTAAAGGTAGTTTGACACCTAATAAGTGGTCAGTAGGATTTATTGAAATAATGAGTAAATATAAATGCTATCAACATATTCACAATTTTTACAATTCAGTGGATGCAAGTAAATTATAATTTACCACTCTTTTTTTTTAATTGTTAACTTAAAACATTGCAATAATAGTTAGCATTTTAAATAAAACATGGTCAACTAAGTTTTACATTTTTGTATTATCATTTTTATATGATTATGTGGAGTAAATTTAAGGAATAAACACTCATTTTCTAAAAGATCAGGATCAGATAATGGGATATATATAATTAAGAAATTGATAGTATTTAAATATGTAGAAAGTGGGGCACCTGGGTGAATCAGTGGGTTAAGGCCTTTGCCTTCGGCTCAGGTCATGATCCCAGGGTCCTGGGATCGAGCCCTGCATCGGGTTCTCTGCTGAGCAGGGAGCCTGCTTCCCTTCCTCTCTCTCTCTCTCTCTCTCTGCCTATTTGTGATCTCTGTCAAATAAACAAAAATTAAATCTTAAAAAAAACTATTACTATAAAAATAAATAAAATTAATATGTAGAAAGTCCTTCGAATTTTTGATGTTATGTAACGTTCTTTTAAATAAGGTACAGATCATGGAAGGAATTAAAAGGAGAATTTATAGAACTAAGTTTTAAAAATGTATCAAATGTATTAGGTGTACCTAAAGGAGGTCTTAGTCTAAAATTTCTAAATTCTAAAATGGTGTTAGAGTTCTGGCCATGATTAGAAGAATTAAAGCAGACAGAGGAATGGAGAAATTGTTCCAATAAGACTTCTTATTTATTTATTTATATGACATTTACTGTGGAAAAACAGAAAATGACAAAATTTAGAGAAGGACTTTTGCTTCTAGTCATAAATTTTGTCTGAAACTTGACATGTTTTCTCAAAAAACAACTGAAAAGCTGAAGAAAATATATGGAAAATTCTGTTTGCAGAAATTAGCCAATAACCAGTGCAAGACTGTATGTGATTCCTGAAAGAAGTAAAACAAAGGAAGTGAACCCTGCAATTGCTCTTGTTTCCTGCCTGAGACACCTTCTAGACTGCAGCTTAGAGTGAGATGCAAACCCCAACATGATGGTCTTCATTGAAGATGTAGTTTGACAATGGAGAGGCTCAGGTTTTTGTATTTTATGGGACTGAGTAAAAAAGGCAGATGTCTTCAGAAATCTGTATGGGCTACCCAGGAGTCTTCCATGAAATGGTAATCTACACATGTGGGTGGTGACATTCAATGAAGCTGTTTAAGAACTACCAGGAAGCTGTAAACTGACCATTTTTTAAATGCTTACACAAAACTTACTCTTGCCAGTAAGACTGGCAAGATCTTGTTAAACAGCAGAAAGCAAACAGATACAGAAAGGATTACATTGTGTAAATAAGGCAAAACTAACTCTAGAAAAAGACTACGGTCAATCTGTTCTCAGAAAGCTGGAAATCAAGTTTGAAAACAGCAAACTGATCACAGATTATGCAGCTACCTGGAAAAACAAATTTTTTCTCTCAAAAGAAAGATATAAAGATAAGTATCAATTAGGTAATAATCATGCTATCCAGCAGTAAATAAGAATAATAATAGAACTGCAAATAAAGAGGAAAATGTGACCAGCAAAAAAGAGAATAATCAGCTAATTTAAGTATACTGAAAAAAATAACAGAGATGATGGAATTAAAAGACAAGGACTACAGAATATGCAAAAATAGTTCAAAGAGAATACAGAAAACAAAGGAAGTATTAAAGATTAAAAATACAATATCTGAAATGTAAAATTTATTGGAGTTTTTTTTTATTATTAACATATAATGTATTATTAGCTCTAGGGATACAGGTCTGTGAATCATCAGGTTTACACACTTCACAGCACTCATCATAACACATACCGTCCCCAATGCCCACTGTCCATAACCCAACCACTCTCTTCCTACCCACCTCCCCCAGGCAACCTGTGAGATTAAGAGTGTCTTATGATTTGTCTCCCGCCTGATCCCATTTTATTTCGTTTATTCTTTTTCTACTCCAAACCTCCCATGTAGCTTCTTGACTTCCTCATATCAGGGAGATCACATGATAATTGTCTTTCTCTGATTGACTTATTTCACTGAACAAATTGCCCTCTAGTTCCATTCATATCATCGCAAATGGCAAGATTTCATTTCTTTCTTTTGCTGGTTGCATATTATTCCACTATATATATAAACCACTTCTTCTTTATCCATTCATCTGTTGATGAACATCTAGGTTCTTTCCATAGTTTGGCTATTGTGGACAATGCTGCTAAAAACATTTGGGTGCATGTGTCCCTTCAGATCACTACATTTGTATCTTTAAGCTAAATAGCCCGTAGTGAATTGCTGGGTCATAGGGTAGCTCTATTTTCAACTTTTTGAGGGACTTCCATGCTGTTTTCCAGAGTGGTTGCACCAGCTTGCATTCTCACCAACAATGTAGGAGGATTCCCCTTTGTCTGCATCCTCGCCAGCATCTGTCATATCCTGACTTGCTAATTTTAGCCATGCTGACTGGTGTGAGATGATATCTCATTGTGGTTTTGATTTGTATTTCCCTAATGCCGAGTGATGTGGAGCATTTTATCATGTGTCTGTTGGCCATCTGGATGTCTTCTTTGCAGAAATGTCTGTTCATGTCCTCTGTCCATTTCTTGATTGGATTATTTGTTCTTTGGGTGTTGAGTTTGCTAAGCTCTTTATAGATTTTGGATACTAGCCCTTTATCTGATATGTCATTTGCAGATATCTTCTCTCAGTTGTCTTTTGGTTTTGTTAACTGTTTCCTTTGCTGTGCAAAAGCTTTTGATCTAGGTGAAGTCTCAATAGCTCATTTTTGCCCTTGCTTCCCTTGCTTTTGGCAATATTCCTAGGAAGAAGTTGCTGTAGCTGAGGTCGAAGAGGTTGCTGTCTGTGTTCTCCTCAAGGATTTTGGTGAATTCCTTTCTCACATTGAGGTCCTTCATCCATTTTGAGTCTGTTTTCATGTGTGGTGTAAGGAAATGATCCAGTTCTCTGCATGTAGCTGTTCAATTTTCCCAACACCATTTGTTGAAGAGACTGTCTTTATTCCATTGGATATTCTTTCTTGTTTTGTCGAAGATGAGTTGATGATAGAGTTGAGGGTCTATTTCTGGGCACTCTATTCTGTTCGATTGATCTATGTGTCTCTTTTTGTGCTAGTACCATACTGTCTTGATGATGACAGCTTTGTAATAGAGCTTGAAGTCTGGAACTGTGATGCCACAACTTTAGCTTTCTTTTTCAATATTCCTCTGGCTATTCCAGGTCTTTTCTGGTTCCATACAAATTTTAGGATTATTTGTTCCATTTCTTTGAAAAAAAAAAAAAGGATAGGATTTTGATAGGGATTGCATTAAAATTGTAGATTGTAGATTGTTTCTGTTCTTCCAATCCAGGAGCATGAAACATTTTTCCATTTCTTTGTGTCTTCCTCAATTTCTTTCATGAGTACTTTGTAGTTTTCCGAGTACAGATTATTTGCGTCTTTGGTTAGGTTTATTCCTAGGTATCTTATGGTTGGGGGTGCAATTATAAATCTGATTGACTCCTTAATTTCTCTTTCTTCTGTCTTGTTGTTGGTGTATAGAAATGCAACCGATTTCTGTGCATTGATTTTATATTCTGACACTTTACTGAACTCCTTTACAATTTCTAGCAGATTTGGAGTGGAGTCTTTAAGGTTTTCCACATATAGTATTATATCATTTACAAAGAGTGATCGTTTGACTTCTTTGCCAATTTGGATGCCTTTAGTCTGTTTGCTGAGGCTAGGACTTCTAGTACGATGTTGAAGAGCAGTGGTGATAATGGACATCCCTGCTGTGTTCCTGACCTTAGCAGAAAAGCTCTCAGTTTTCTCCATTGAGAATGATATTTGCAGTGGGTTTTTCGTAGATGGCTTTGATGATATTGAGGTATTTGCCCTCTATCTTTTCACTTTGGAGAGCTTTGATCAGGAAGGGGTGCTGTACTTTGTCAACTGCTTTCTCAGCATCTATTGAGAGTGTCATATGGTTCTTGTTCTTTCTTTTATTAATGTATTGCATCACATTGATTGATTTGTGGATGTTGAACCAAACTTGCAGCCCTGGAATAAATCCTACTTGGTCGTGGTGAATAATCCTTGTAATGTGCTATTGGATCCTATTGGCTAGTATTTTGGTGAGAATTTTTGCATCTGTGTTCATCAAAGATATTGGTATTTAATTCTCTTTTTTGATGGGATCCTTGTCTGGTTTTCGATGCTGGCCTCATAAAATGAGTTTGGAAGTTTTTCTTCCATTTCTATTTTTTAGAAAAGTTTCAGGAGAATAGGAATTATTTCTTCTTTAAATGTTTGGTAGAATTGCCCTGGGAAGCCATCTGGCCCAGGGCTCTTGTTTGTTTAGAGATTTTTGATGACTGTTTCAATCTCCTTACTGGTTATGGGTCTGTTCAGGTTTTCTATTTCTTCTTGGTTAAGTTATGGTAGTTTATAAGTCTTTAGGAATGCATCCATCTCTTTCAGATTGTCAAATTTGCTGGCGTAGAGTTGCTCATAATATGTTCTTATAATTACATTTTTTGGTGTTGGTTGTGATCTCTCCTCTTTCATTCATTATTTTATTTATTTGGGTCCTTTCTATTTTCTTTCTGATAAGTCTGGCCAGGAGTTTATCAATCTTATTAATTCTTTCAAAGAACCAGATCCTAGGCTCATTGATTTGTTCTATTTTGTTTGTTGGTTGGTTGGTTTCTATTTCATTGATTTCTGCTCTGATCTTTATTATTTCTCTTCTTCTGCTGGGTTGAGGCTTTCTTTCTTGTTCTTTCTCCAGCTCCTTTAAATATAAGGTTAGGTTGTGTATTTGAGACTTTTCTTGTTTCTCAAAAAGTCTTGTACCACTATATATTTTCCTCTCAGGACTGCCTTTGCTGTGTCCCACAGATTTTGAATCATGATGTTTTCATTACCATTTGTTTCCATAATTTTAAAAAAAATTTTTTTTTTAATTTCCTGGTTGACCCATTCATTCTTCAGTAGGATGCTCTTTAGTCTCCATGCATTTGGATTCTTTCCAAATTTCCTCTTATGATTGAGTTCTAGCTTCAGAGCATTGTGGTCTGAATATATGCAGGGAATGATCCCAATCTTTTAATACCAGTTGAGACCTGATTTATGACCCAGGATGTGATCTATTCTGGAGAATGTCCCATGTGCACTAGAGAGGAATGTGTATTCTGTTGCTTTGGGATGGAATGTTCTGAATATATCTGCGATGTCCATCTGGTCCAGTGTGTCATTTAAGTCCTTTATTTCCTTGTTGATCTTCTACTTGGGTGATCTGCCCATTTCAGTGAAGGTATTGTTAAAGTCCTCTACTATTATTTTATTATTGTTGATGTGTTTCTTTGATTTTGTTATTAATTGGTTTATGTAGTTGGCTGCTCCCATGTTAGGGGCATAGAAATTTAAAATTGTTAGGTCTTCTTATTGGACAGACCCTTTGAGTATGATATAGTGTCCTTCCTCATCTCTCATTATAGTTTTTGGCTTAAAATCTAATTGATCTGACCTAAGAATTGCCACCCCAGCTTTTTTATTTTGATGTCAATTAGCATGGTAAATTGTTCTCCACCCCCTCACTTTAAATCTGGAGATGTCTTTGGTTCTAGAATGAGTTTCTTGTAGACAGCATATTGATGGGTTATGATTTTTTACCCATTCTGACAACCTGTGTATTTGATTGGGGCATTTAGCCCATTTACATTCAGGATAACCACTGAGATATTTGCATTTAGTGCCATTTTATTGCCTGTAAGGTGGCTATTACTGTATATCATCTCTGCTCCTTTCTGGTCTACTACTTTTAGGGTCTCTCTTTGCTTAGAGGACCCCTTTCAATATTTCCTGTAGAGCTGGTTTAGTGTTTACAAATTCTTTTAGTTTTTCTTTGTCCTGGAAGCTTTTTATCTCTCCTTCTACTTTCAATGATATCCTAGCTAGATATAGTATTCTTGGCTGCATGTGTTTCTTGTTTAGTGCTCTGAATATATCATGTCAGTTCTTTCTGGCCTGCCAGGTCTCTGTGGATAAGTCTGTTGCCAATCTAATATTTTTACCATTGTATGTTATAGACTTACTGTCCTGGGCTGCTTTCAGGATTTTCTCTTTTTCATTAAGACTTGTAAATTTTACTATTAGATGACAGGGTATGGACCTATTCTTATTGATTTTGAGGGGGGGTCTCTGTGCCTCCTGGATTTTGATGCTTGTTCCCTTTGCCTTGTTAGGGAAATTCTCTCCAATAATTCTCTCCAATATACCTTCCTCTCCCCTCTCTCTTTCTTCTTCTTCTGGAATCCCAATTATTCTAATGTTGTTTTATCTTATGGTATCACTTATCTCTTGAATTCTCTCCTCATGGTCCAGTAGTTTTTTTGTCTCTCTTTTGCTCAACTGCTTTATTCTCTGTCATTTGGTCCTCTAGCACTAATTCTCTCTTCTGCCTCATTTATCCTAGCAGTAAGAGCCTCCTTTTTTTTTTTTTAAGATTTTATTTATTTTTTTGACAGACAGAGATCACAGGTAGACAGAAAGGCAGGCAGAGAGAGGGGGAAAGCAGGCTTCCTGATGAGCAGAGAACCCAATGCAGGGTTCAATCCCAGGATCCTGGGATCTCAACCTGAGCTGAAGGCAGAGGCTTTAACCCACTGAGCCATCCAGGTGCCCCAGGAGCCTCCATTTTTTATTGTACCTCATTAATAGCTTTTTTAAAAATTTCAACTTGGTTAGATTTTATTTCTTTTATTTCTCCAGAAAGGGCTTTTATTTCTCCAGACAGTGTTTCTCTAATATCTCATGCCTTTTCGAGTCTGGCTAGCACCTTGAGAATCGACATTCTGAACTCTAGATCTGACATATTACCAATGTCCATATTGATTAGGTCCCTGGCCTTCAGAACTGCCTCTTGTTTTATTTATTTATTTATTTATTTATTTATTTATTTTTGTGGTGAGATTTTCTGCCTTGTCATTTTATCCAGATAAGAATATATGAAGGGTGAATAAAATTCTAAAAGGGTGGCAAAGACCCCAGTAAATGTGCTTTAACCAATTCAGAGGAGAGCCCAAATCATGGGAGGAAGAAAGGGGATAAAAAGAAGTTCAGAAAAAAAAATTAAAAAGAGAAAAAAAATAAAGAAAAAATATAAAAAGGAAAAAAATATATATATATCTGTGTATATATTAGACTGGTGATAAGAACAGGTTCACCCACTTAATTTTGGGAGTATTTTGGTCTCTTAGAAGAAACTATCTCCCAAAATTTTAAAGAATGAAAAACATATGTAAGGGTAAATATGTTGAAGGGATGGAATATGACTATAAAGATGATTTTTTTTAAAATTTCTAAAAAAGGAGTTGTTACGTTTGTTGGGAGAATAAAGAAAAAGAAAGTGGAGAGAATTTTATCAGGCTAGAGACTAGAACAAAGCCCTGTGCTAGATTTAGGGTATATTTTGATCTATTAGAAGTTGTATCCCAAATTTTTTTAGAAGAAAAAACCCTATGTGTATACAAAAAATAAAGTTCGATACAATGAAGAATAAAATGTGACTATAGTAATGAAGGTTCAAAAAAGATTTTTTTTGAAAAGCATTGTTAAGATAAACTAGTTAAAAACATTAAAAGAGGAAAGGGTAAGAGTTAAAAAAATTAACAGAAGAAAAAATAAAATTAAAAATATTAATTAACTTTGCAAGACTAATGAATAATGGGGAGAAAGCCATGAACTCCATGCTTTGTTTTCTCTTCCTCCTGAATTCTGCTGTTCTCCTTGGTAAGTGAACTTGGTTGTGGCTGGATTTCTTGCTGATCTTTTGGGGAGGGGCCTGTTGTAATGATTCTCAAGTGTCTTTGCTTGAGGCAGAATTGCACTGCCCTTACCAGGGGCCAGGCTAAGTAATCTGCTCAGGTTTGCTTTTGAGAACTTTTGTTCCCTTAACATTTTCTGTAGAGATCCAGAGGATGGGAGTGAAAATGACAACCTCCCAATCCCTGGCCTGGAGGAGCCGAGAGCTCGGGGACCCACTCCTCAGTGCGCCCTCGGAGAAAAGCACTCAATCATTCCCATCTCCCTGGCCTCCGGGTGTGCTCTGAGCTCACCCAGCCTGTTACCAAGCATCTCTGTCTCTGGCACACAGCTCCACCTGGAGTTTCCAATCCCCACAGATTTCTGAGCTCTTCTAGGGGAGTCTCCCTGGGTCTTGTGGGGTCCCCACACACAGAGCTGTGACCTGTGCCACAGATCATGATAAGGTAACTCTGAGTTGAAAGCTCACTCCTTGGCTCCATCTCTGTAGCCAGCTTCCCTGCTCTAATACCTGTGAGCTCTGTGACACTCAATCATCCCTGATCCTTCTGTGACTCTGCAGGACCTGAGACCATGCTGTCCCTATGGAGGCTTCACCCCTGTTTAGCCTCTGGAGTGATGTCCCTCAGTGGAACAGACTTTCAAAAGTTCTGACTTTGTGCTCCCTTGCTTCACTGCTTGCCAGTAGCTGGCACCTCCCGCCAGGGTCTATCTTCCCATGGCTTTGGATTCACTTCTCTGCCAGTCCTACCTTTCAGAAAGTGGTCGATTTTCTATTTCTAGAATTGCTGCTCTTCTCTTCAATCTCCTGTTGGATTTGTAAGTGTTCAGAATGGTTTGATAAGCTATCTAGCTAATCTTCTGCTACCTGATGTCGTCTCAGCCTGCTACTTCTCCACCATCTTGACTCCTCCCCCTTACTGGATGCATTTTAATAACATATTTAACATTTAGAAAGAGTATCCATAAAATTAAAAACAAACAAACAAACATAGCAATAGAAACTATCTAATCCAAGAATAGAGAGGACAAGCAACACAACACTATAATCTCAAATAAATACAGAGATAAGGTTGAACAAAAGTTTAGATTGATTTATATTAAAGTATCACTGAAGGTACCTGGGTGGCTTGGTTGGTGGGATATCTGACATCAACTCAGGTCACAATCTCATAATTTGGGGGATTGAGCCCCACATTTGGCTCCACACTCGGGGTGGAGTTTGGTTGAAGAGTCTCTCTCTCTGCTCCTGCCTCCACTCATGCTCACTCTTTCTTTCAAAGTCTCTAAAATAAATAATCTTTAAAAAAAATAGTATTACAGAAAACTAGGAATAAAATGGAATTTCCTCATCTGATAAAAGGCAACTACAGATAAACTGACAGATGACTGACATTCTAATACATGAATTTAGAAATTCATAGGCTATTTGGACAAAATACAAAAAATGAATTTTAGTATATACATTAGCAATAAATAACTAAAAAAATCTTAAAAAGCAATTTCATTTTTATTATGATAAAAATGTACCATATGAAGATCAATTTTTAAAATATTTAAGATCTTTACCCTGTAACCACCTAGCATTGCTGAGAGAAATTAAAGGGGATATAATTAAATGAAGATTTATAACATGCAAAGGAATTGGAAAACTCAATATTTTTAAGATGCAATCATCCCTGATTGTTATATAGAGTTAATTAAACTTTGACACAATCACAACAAATTTTTATAGAAAATAATTGATAAGCTTATTCTAAAATTTATATAAAAATGCAGAGGACCTAGAATCCCAAAATCAATTTTGAAAAGGAACAAAATTACAGAATTTAAACTACCCAATTTTGAAGCTTAAATTAAAGTATTAGTAATCAATGTAGCATATATTGGTGTTAGAAGAGACACATATAAATTAAACACAGTAAGATGCAGAATAGACCCACATATTCATGGTCAATTAAATTTTAAAGAAGGTACCATTATTTAATGTTGAAAAGATACTATTTTCAGTAATTGGTGCTTTAAAAACTGAATATACCTTTTGAAAATGATAAACCTCAAACCCTAATTCATGACAACTCATTAATTTAAGCAACTGAATCATAAACAGTTGGGTCAAGTACCTTGGAAATTTCTAGACAAATATCAATGATAAAGGAATAAAACTTCTAGAAAAAATGTTGGAGAAAGCTTCCAAAAGACTGGTGAAGAAGCAAAACTGAAAGATAACAGAGCATAAAGAACTCTGCCCCCAACAAAAATCATTTTCTCTCTCTCTCACACACACACACACACATACATACACTTTATTTGTCCTTTTTAATAAGGACTTAAACTGAGTGAAACAGGATAAAGCTGAAAACAGGATGAAAATTGAAATTAGAATGGTAAGAAAATGAAAACTTTAATTATTTTCTTCATTATTATTTTTTTAAAGATTTTTTATTTATTTATTTGACAGAGATCAGAAGTAGGCAGAGAGGGCGGGGGGAAGCAGGCTCCCCGCGGAGCAAAGAGCCTCATGTGGGGCTCAATCCCAGGACCCTGGAATCATGACCTGAGCCAAAGGCAGAGGCTTTAACTCACTGAGCCATCCAGGCGCCCCTCTTCATTACTATTAAGTACATCTAGAAATACTTATGAACAAAAAAGTTATGATTAAACAATGTATGGACACAGAAAAAGTTTTAATATAATGAGAATATAAGAAAGTAAGTACTAAGGCAATTACAGGGAAGATATTAAATATGAAATTCAGACAAGAACAGAATAACATAAAGAAAATTGGTATTCCTTCTGCTGGGGACCCAACATTTTGATAAGAAAGAATATCTCTAAATTCTTCCTCATCATCATCTTCACTAATAGAAGAGTTTTATTTGCCATCAAAGAGAAATATCATATTTCATGAAATATAACTTTTAAAAATCATCATTGAGGTATATCTTATTAAACTTATTGAATATGATGGCTAAAAAACTTATTTATTATTCAAAAAGAAAAGAAAAATATCAAATGTGGGAGAAAAATCAGAATTACCTGAAGTATTTCCACAATATCAGTCAGTGCTGGTGGACAATGGAGTAATGGCTAAAAGATTCTGAGAAAAAGGACATATGGCCCCAAATTTTATATTTAATAATTAGAATGTCAAAAATGAATGAAAACATGTGAGAGATTTTAAGATTTTTAATGTTTCACTGCACAGATTTAATTCATACTGTCTAAAATTGAAGCAAAAGCAGTAAGACACCCTTATTTGTACATTTCAGTATTGTTTTGTTTCTTAAGCTTCAGAATGTTTTGGGGACTGATATCACTGCTAGAAACACATTTTTAAATTCAAATGAGAAATCCTTTCCATCTACTTTTCTTTCTTGCTTTGATGAATTATGAATAGTTTTTAAAAATCCATGTAAAATATGATTAAATTTATAAAATTTATCTATTGTTGATCCCTCTGTTGGTATAATTGAATCAGGCATATTTGTACTATCCATCTATACAGTTGACTTATTTGTCCATATGCATAGATAGATGCCTAGACTATTGGTCAGTTAATGTTTAAAAAATTGAACATTCAATAATTTTTCTCATCTTTTTTATAAGTTTTTAAAATATTTAGCTTTTTCAATTGAGCATGTGAAACTCTCATATTTTTTTTGCCATTTACTTCTAAAAATCTCAAGAAAACAAAGAGAAGTTCAAAGGCAAAATGTAACTATGGACCACCTACACTAGACTAATACTCTTTGTCAGTCATGTGCTTTAAATTTTTGCCTTTATTTAGGAAGTCAAACATTATAGGTTAGGATAATATTGCTTTTTATTTCTACTAAATTAAATTTTCCTTAATCTTTTCCTTTAAATAGATACATTATGAATTTGTGTATATTCTGCATATGATTTTATATTTTATTATACATACTTCTCCATAAAAATATATAATCTAAAGTCCTCTGTCTTCTAAAATGTTGTCTTACTTTGAAAGATACAGAGGAACTTAACATTTCTTAAAGTTAAAGAAAAGTTCCTTTTTTTTCTGTACTTCTGACATTTTTAGGATATAGCCACCATTTTGAGGGTTACTGTGAAACCAATATATATTTCCTTAAAATTCTGCAAACCATAATTGCTATTTTGGGCATCAGGTCGTCATGGGATATTCCACAGGTCTGTTGTTCTAACAGATGTACTTGTTCCCAATATTAAGAGCAAGGGCCTATTATTGGCTAACTAACTCTTGACCATTTCTACATATTGGAAGAAGAATATTTCAGTTTTTTTACTTATCTAAATCCCAAATAAGAATTGTTCAAATTAAGTCCCATTCTCAGATCGAATCTGAATAAAGAGATGTAATGATAATTCATTGCTATATTCTGGAAATGAGAAATAAATACTAACTTCTATAATCATGTATTTATTTTAAAAATTAAATATCATAATTTTATTATCTATTATCTATTTTTTTATTTTTTAAAGATTTTATTTATTTATTTGACAGAGATCACAAGTAGGCAGAGAGGCAGAGAGAGAGAGGAGGAAGCAGGCTCCCTGCTGAGCAGAGAGCCCAATGTGGAGCTCGATCCCAGGACCCTGAGATGATGACCTGAGCCAAAGCCAGAGGCTTAACCCACTGAGCCACCCAGGCACCCCAATTTTTTTTAAGAGGGATAGCTCAAGCAGGGAGAAGGGCAGAGGGAAAGGAAGAGAATCTCAGTCAGACTCAGCAGAGTGCAGCAGTGTGGGAGGGACTTGATCTCAGAACCCTGAACCAAAATCAGGAGCCAGATGATTAGCTGACTGAGCCACTCAGATGCCCTTATAGTCTTGTTTTAAATTGCTTTAGGAAAAATCTAGAATTATCTTAAGTCTCAAATAAAATGAGGTGAAAATAATTTTAATTTTAGAGGATTCTTAAAAAAGACTCCAAGGTGCATAAGGAATAACATGGAGGACATGGGGAGATGGAGAGGAGTAGGGAATTGGGGGAAATTGGAGGAGGAGACAAACCATGAGAGACTGTGGACTCTAAAAAACAATCTGAGGTTTTGGAGGGGTGGGGGGTGGGAGGTTGGGTAAGCCTGGTGGTGGGTATTATGGAAGGCACGTATTGCATGGAGCACTGTGTGGGGTGCATAAACAATGAATTCTGGAACACTGAAAAGAAATTTTAAAAATAAAAAAAAATTAAAAATAAAAATTAAAAGACTCCAAGGGGGGTAGGGAGTAAATGCAAAATCTCTTTCTCGATTATGCTGCAAAACTAAAAATGTTCTAAAACAATAGTCTTTTTTTTTTTTTTAAGATTTTATTTATTTGACAGACAGAGATCACAAGTAGGCAGAGAGGCAAGCAGAGAGATAGAGAGAGAGAGAGAGGGAAGCAGGCTTCCGGCGGAGCAGGGAGCCCGATGCGGGGCTCGATCCCAGGACCCTGAGATCATGACCCTAGCCGAAGGCAGCAGCCCAAACCACTGAGCCACCCAGGCGCCCCAACAATAGTCTTTTAAAAAATACTCTATTTTAAAAAAAAGTGTTAAAACTTCTTCTCTCTTTTGTTCATGCTTGTAATTGTTTGCAGCTTTAATTATACAACCAGTTAATTTTCGTGGTCCACCACCTTACCCAGTTTAACAGTTTATACCCACAGCCAATTAATTTTAAAACACCAAAAATAAATATAATTTAAAAACCTAGAACATTAAAAACATGAGTTTGACTGCTTATTTCTCCTCTAAGATACATTCTTTCCAAATATGAGAACCATATCAGAAAATTTCACACAATTAATATAAAAATTTGTATTACCAAAAACAATAATAAATCAAGTCAATAATTATCTGTAGTTTTCTGTTTCTGTGTTTTTTTTTTTTTATTGAGGAGGTATTTCAGAGACTCCAATGATGACACATAAGTAGATTATTAATTATTATACATTATCAATATCATTGCTAACACACATACACATATAAATGCTCATTTTTATTTCTAAAACAATATTATTCTATCATAGGATTATTTAAAATGTTTCACCCCTTAGTTAGATGGAATTTTCTTTCATGAATGACAAAAAACATTTTCACATTTGAACCAGATTCGTAGAGAGAAACATGATCTTAACACAAGTAACTCGCTTCTCAGTTTGTGAAAGGTGACAATAGGTGAACTTCATAGTCACTGCAGCTTAAAGATTAGGTCTTGGAAAATTAAACATTAGATTGAAGCGTATGCCAAGGGAAATCATAAGTGTGCCTCGGTGGCTGACTCAATTATGCCTCCAACTCTTGACTTTGGCTGTCATGATCTCAGGGTTAGATAGAGCCCTGCATCAGCTCTGCATTCCATTCAGTCTACTTGAGACTCTCTCTCTCCTTCTGCCCCTTCCCAGGGTCACATGGGCACCTGCTGCATGCACACATGCACTTTCTCTCTCTCTTTAATTAATTAATTAATTTAAAATTTTAAAAAGTAAAAACTATAAAAATAAAAATACATAGTCTAAAAATATTGACTTTTATTCAATTTTTTCCTCTGAGAGTTTTCATGGCATTAATTAGGAGTCATGAGTCTTGGTTCTTGAGGGAAAAAAAGGTAATAGTGGGAGTATAGTTTTTAATTTCCCTAAATCCTACAATTAAAACAAATAGAACAACTAAATAGCAAAACTAAAATCCAGTAAGAACATCTAAAACAATACACTGGGATAAAGAATTATCTTGAATTTCAAAATATGGGTATGTTTTGTAAACATAATTGAGTTAACTTAATAAATACAGACAATAAAACAACAATAAATTAAGGTTAAAAATAGAACAACAAAGATAACAGAAAAAACAGTAAAATAAATATAATATAAAAAAAGACTAAACAAAATTCATGAAGTTCTGACAATTTACCTAAAGAAGATTAGAGAGATATACAACCTGATATGCAGTAATCACCAGTACCAATCTATAATGAGATAATCATCAAATAATTTATATCTCATGTGAACATCACAAGGAGATATTTGAAATAACATTAAGTTTAATTATTGATGATTTGAGGAAAAAATTCCTTAAAACATGTAACTAACAACACAAAAAACAGGTGAAAATCTAATAACCCTATATCCATTTAAAATCCTGAAGAATTGTAAAGACTTTATCAAAGAAAACTCTTGCCTAAGTGTCTTGAATTATCCCAAATATTTAAGGAAGAAATAGCACCTACCTTATGTAAATTATTTAAGAAATAATAAAAGGAGACACCATTTATTAATTGGTTAACGTTATAAGGCCAGATAAATTAACGTTGTAAGGCCAGATAAACGTCAGTAGCAAAAATCAACAAGGGCACAGCAAAAAAAAGGAAAACACATACTAATCATTCTCATTACTACTGATCCAAAAATATAAAAATGAAGAAATTAAATTCTAACTTTGTGATATTTTTAAGGATTAACAGATGATGTCCAAGTAGGCATAACTCCAGAAATAAAGTTTCAGTGTAATAATTGAAACTTGGCAATGCAATTCCCTTCATTAACACAATAAAAATATCTCAAAGGATTTAGAAAGTACTTGATAAAATTTAGCACTGATGAATTTAAAAAAAAAAAAAAACTGTTAGCAATCAGGAACAGAAATACTTTTCCTAAATCATAGAGTACCTAAAAGCAGTCTAGAAAAACATCATTCTTTTTAATTATTTTTAAAGATTTTATTTATTTATTTGAAAGAAAGAGAGAGTGAGTGAGAACATAAGCCAGGGCAGGGGTAGAGAAGCAGGCTCCCTGTTGAGCAGGGAGCCCAATGTGGGACATGATCCCAGGACTCTGAGACCATGACCTGACCTGAAGGTAGATACTTAACCAACCAATCCACGCAGGCACGTGAAAAACATCATTCTTAATAATGGGGAATTGAGGGACGCCTGGGTGGCTCAGTTGGTTAAGTGGCTACCTTCAGCTCAGGTTATGATCCCAGCATCCTGGGATCAAGCCCCACATTGGGCTCCTTGCTCAGAGGGGAGCCTGCTTCTCCCTCTGCCTCTGCTGCCACTCGGCCTTCCTGTGCTCTCTCTCTCTCTATTGCAAATAAATAAATAAAATCTTAAAAAAAAAAAATGGGGAATTGAAAGTGTTTCCTTAGAGATCCAGCAGGAGCCAAGAATGCTTACCATCAACATGTCTATTTATCATTGTATTAGTAGACTTAGCCTATGAAGTCAGGAAAGAAAATAAAATTTAGTAGTATTGCAACAGAAAAAATTAAACTACCATTGTTCACAAACATCATTATTTTGTACATAAAAAATAAAATAATCTATAAAAACTGTTGAAATTAATAAGAATATGAAAAGAGTACTTAAAACCAAGTCATTATACACTAATTTTATCTTTCTTTAATGAAATATTTGAATAAACCTAACTAGGCCTCTGCAAGATCTCTATTTAGAAAATCATATAGAATTATTTTTAAAATATTAAATGAGGCACACAACATCTTCATAGATTGATACCCTAAAGACAGCCATTGCTCTTCATTGGAACTACAAATTCTATGCAATGACAATAAAAATCCACCATTTTTTAAAAAAGATGTATTTATTTGAGAGAGAGAGTGAGAGAGAGAGAGCATGAGTGAGCAAAGTAGAAGGAGAGGGAGAGAGAATCTCAAGCAGGTTCCTCATTTAGCACAGAGCCTGACATGGGGTTTGATCCCAGGACACTGAAATCAGGACCTGAACCTAAACCAGGAATCAGACACCCAACTGACTGTGCCACCCAGGTACACCAGAAACCATCACTTTTTAAAATGAAAACTGACAAACTGACTCTAAAATAATACATAAAAATCAGAGGGTCAAAAACAGGATAAGCAATCTGAAGAACAATTCTGAATGATCTATATGACCTAATATTAATGTATTATAAAAGTATAATAAATAAACCAGAGTGATACTATTGAAAGGTGAGACAAATAAACCAATATAACAGAATCTAGTCCAAAAAGAGGTCCACATACATGACTTAATTTTATGATAGGTCTACTATAGCAGTGAAATTAGGGAGAAAAGTAGTATTTTAAAAAATATATACTGAATCATCAAATATTCATATAGGGGAAAAAAGTATCTTGACTTCACCTACATTACTTTATGTCCAACCATCAATTCTTGATGAATTTTATATAAAGCTTTTAAAGGAAAAACTAGATAATCATCTTTGTGATCTGTGTGCTCCTGGAATCTACAACAATTTATTAAACAGGATGTAAAATGCACCAACTGTAGAAGGGAAGATAAATATATTGAACTATCTCAAAATTAGGAGCTGTTCTTCAAAAAACACCCTTAAAAGAATGAAAAGACAAGCCTCAAGATAGAAGATATCTTTAATGCAAGTATCTGACAAAGGACCCATTCCAGAATACATAAAGAACACCTAATAGCCACTAAGAGAGAGTCTGCCCAAGAAAAATGGTCAAGTCTCTTCTTAAACAGATGCTTTATGATAGAGGATATCTCAAGTAGCTTATAAGCATGTTAAAAAATGTTCAATCTCATTAACTATCAGGGAAATGTAAATTAAAACCATGTAGCTAACACTGTACTTACTAGAGTTGCAAATTTTAAGAACTGACAGTACCAGTTTGGCGATGATGTGGAACATGTGGAAACTTCAGACTTTACTAACTATAGCAAAAATCATACAACTTTTTTTTGCCATTATCTAACATAGAACATAGGTATGACTAGACCCAGCAATTCCACTTCTAGACATATATGTCAAAGAAATTCACGTATATATGCATCATAACATATGTACAAAAACTTCACAACAACATACCCATAATTGGAAATAACCCAGATATCAATCTACATTCAAATGGATAAATGCATCAGCACAGGTTCATACAACCATTTCTATAAAAAATGAAAATGAATGGTTCCTATACATGACCAGACAGATATATTTACAGGCATAATGTTGAGAGAAAGAAGTAATATGCAAAAGTGTGCAAACAGAATGATACCTTTTATATATAAATTCTGAAACAAAACTGATTTTGGTGTTAGAAGTCAGAAGAGTTCTTACTCTGGTTGAAGGAGTTTAATGACCTGAAAGAATCAATGAAGTAAGCTTCCAGGGATTTTTTAGTGTTCTATTTATGTTTTACACATATATTTTTAATGTATTATTTTTATTCAACTTTTAAAAATATTTTACTTAGGATTATTTGCCTAAATAACTTATCCGATAATAAAAGAAATCGGAAGTTTATGGACCATTATTAAATTTGATGTGAAAGAAGAGATTAGAATCATCTTCTCCCAGTTACATGCCCATTGACTTTCACTATTACTCTGAATTAATGAGATAGGCTTTGAAATGAAGCATCGCAACCTTGCCCAGCACCATACCCATTCTCATCATCCTTCACCTTACCCTATGCGAGCATGCCCATCAAAAAACATGTTTCATGGGGTGCCTGGGTGGCTCAGTTGGTTAAGAAGCTGACTCTTGGTTTCAGCTCAGGTCATAATCTTGGGGTCCTGGGATCGAGCTCCATGTAGGACTTCCCACTCAGTGGGGGTCTTCACTCTGTCTCCCTCTCCTGCTTCTTCTCCTGCATTCTCTCTCTTTCTCTCTCTCTCCCGCCTCTCTCTTTATAAAATAAAGTAAATATTAAGAGAGAAGGAAGGAGGGAAGGAAGGAAGGAAGGAAAACAGGAAGAAAAGAAAGAAAGGAAGAATGGATTACACACACACACAAATGCACAGAAATGTGGTAGATATTTTGGTTAGACTTTGGTGATAAAACTTTGGATTTTCTTAAACAAAAACCAGGGGGCACCTGGGTGACTCAGTGGGTTAATCAGCTCAGGTCATGATCCCAGGGTCCTGAGATCAAGCCCCATATCAGGCTCTCCACTCAGCAGGGAGCCTGTTTCCCCCTGTCTCTCTGCCTGCCTCTCTGCCAACTTGTGATCTCTGTCTGTAGAATAAATAAATAAAAGTCTTAAAAACAAACAAAAAAATGGGGCGCCTGGGTGGCTCAGTGGGTTAAGCCGCTGCCTTCAGCTCAGGTCATGATCTCAGGGTCCTGGGATCGGGTCCCGCATCGGGCTCTCTGCTCAGCAGGGAGCCTGTTTCCTTCTCTCTCTCTCTCTGCCTGCCTCTCAGTGTACTTGTAATTTCTCTCTGTCAAATAAATAAATAAAATCTTAAAAAAAAATGATCAAACAAACAAGCAAAAACACCAAAATTTGAAAGAAAATGGAGGGTCAAGAAAAGCCCAAGAAAAATTTGTTTTCAAGTCAGTGTTACATTAGTGTTTTAAGACTCCTAAATGAGACTGTTAGTCAAGAATTTGTACTTCTTATGAAGTACAAATATCAAAAAAGTTTCAAAATCAATTATTGTACATAATACATGATGTTAGAATTTGGTTTTTCTATTATAAATATATCATTTATGAAATGTAATGAATCTTTATGGTATACATAATCTTTAATATTTTTGGTGTTCTCTTATATATGACTGCAATAGCTTTCTCTTTTTCCAATTGATCAATGCAGTGTGAATCTATTAAGTATTCAAATATTATGTATGTTAACTTGAGGATAAGAAAAGAGATCAATCTGCTTTTATATGAAATGGCCATCTATCTCAATAAAGCTTGATAATATGGTGCTAAGTAAATCCTTTGGCCAAGATAAAAATCAGATTGTCCCTCCCTAATTTAGATAAGGATCATAGTGGAATGATATTGAGGACAGGTATATTTTAATCTTGGGGCAAGGAACCTTGATTACACTGAAAGTAAATTTTAAGTTATCCAAATAGATTTATTAAGGTATAATTTACATACAATAAATTTCCGTATTTAAAGTGTACAGCTTCCGGGACACCTAGGTGGCTCAGTGGGTTAAAGCCTCTGCCTTCAGCTTGGGTCATGATCTCAGGGTCCTGGGATCGAGCCCCACATCAGGCTCTCTGCTTAGTAGGGAGCCTGCTTCTTCCTCTCTCTCTGCCTGCCTCTCTGCCTACTTGTGATCTCTGTCAAATAAATAAACAAAATCTTAAAAAAAAAAAAGTGTACAGCTTTATAAATTTGACATATGTATCCACCCAAGATAATGAATAGAAAAAATACTTGAAAAAGTTTTCTTATGCCTCATAACTCTTTCTTTACTTTCTTTCACTGATTTCCCTGTTTCCCTGTCATCAGGCAACCACTGATTTTCTTCTTGCCATTATAGATTAATTTGTCTTTTCTAAAATTGTATATGTATTTAACTTACAGGAATTGAACTAAGCAGTTGTTCATCTCTTTGTCTGGCTTCTTTCACTCACCATATTTCTTACATGTATTAATAGTTGTATTTATAAAGACAGTATATTCAGCATAATCATTCAACATAATTCTTTTAAGTGTACCAAGAACTTACTGCCATCTATTGTTAAATTTGGGCCTTCAAGCCCAAACAAGGCCAATCTTTGATTCGAAGATTTGACTTCAGTTAAAGATGATTTGCATAACAACTTTTGATGCTTTCTTCCTTCCATCATATAGTGACAAGAAAGATATAATAAAATACAAGAAGCAAAAAGCTATAGACTAGGTACATTTTTTATTTTACCTTTATTTTTTTATTATTTTCAAATATTAGGGGTTTTTTTATCTGTATTTTTTTAAATTTCTTTTCAGTGTTCCAGAATTCATTCTTCATGCACCACACCCAAAACTCCATGCAAAATGTACCCTCCATAATACCCACCACCAGGCTCATCCAACCCCTACTCCAACCACTCCAAAACCCTCAGTTTGTTTCTCAGAGTCTACAGTCTCTCATGGTTTGTCTCCCCCTCTGATGTGCCCCCACTCACTTCTTCCCCCCCAATCCCAATGTCTTCCGTGTTTTCCTTATTCTCCACAAGTAAGTGAAACCTTATGCTAATTGACTATCTCTGCTTGATTTGTTTCAGCCAATGTAATCTCTTCCAGTCCCATCCATGTTGATACAAAAGTTGGGTATTCATCCTTTCTGATGGAGGCATAATATTCTGTTGTATACATGGACCATATCTTCTTTATCCATTTGTCTATTGAAGGGCATCTTGGTTCTTTTCCAGTTTGGTGACTATGGCCATTGCTACTATGAACATTGGGGTGAAGATGGCCCTTCTTTTCACTACATCTGTATCTTTGGGAAAAATATGCAGTAGTGCAACTGTAGGCCCATAGGAAGCTCTATATTTTAATTTCTTAAGGAACCTCCACACTGTTTTCCAGAGTGGCTGCACCAACTTGCATTCCCACCAATAGGGTAAGAGGATTCCCTTTTCTCCACATCCTCTCCAACACTTGTTTATTGCTTTGTTAATTTGGGGCATTCTAAGTTGTGTAAGGTGGCATCTCAATGTGCTTTTGATTTGAATCTCCCTGATTGCTGCTGCTGATGAAGAACATTTTTTCATGTGTCTGTTATCTATTTGTATGTTTTCTTTTGAGAATTGTCTGTTCATGTCTTCTGCTGATTTTTTGATGTGGTTATCTGTTTTGTGCATGTTGAGTTTGAGGAGGTTTTTTTTTTTTTTTTTTTTTTTTTGAGGAGTTCTTTATAGATCTTGGATATCAGCCATTTTTCTGTAGTGTCATTTGCAAATATCTTCTCCCATTCCTAGGGTTGCCTCTTTGTTTTGTTGACTATTTCCTTTTGATATTGAAGCTTTGTATCTTGGTGAAGTCCCAAAAGTTCATTTTCACTCCTGTTTCCTTTGCCTTTGGAGACATGTCTTGAAAGAAGTTTCTGTGGCCGATGATGAAAAGGTTACTGCCTATGTTCTCCTCCAGGATTCTGGTGGATTCTGTCTTTTATCCATTTTGAGTTTATCTTTGAGGTCTTTTATCCATTTCTAGTTTATCTTTGTGTATGGTGTAAGAGAATGCTTGAGTGTCATTCTTCTACACATAGCTGTCCAATTTTCCCAGCACCATTTATTGAAGAGACTGTTTTTTTATCCACTGTATATTTTTCCCTGCTTTGTCAAAGAGTATTTGACCATAGAGTTGAGGGTCCATATTTGGGCTCTCTACTCTGTTCCACTGGTATATGTGTCTGTTTCTGCACCAGTACCATGCTGCCTTGGTGATCACAGCTTTGTAGTAAAGCTTGAAATCAGGCAATGTGATGCCCCCAGTTTTGTTTTTCTTTTTAAACATTTCCTTAGCAAGTCAGGGTCTTTTCTGGTTCCATACAAATTTTAGGACTGTTTGCTCCAGTTCTTTGAAAAATGCTGGTGGAATTTTGACTTGAATGGCATTGAAAGTATAGATGGCTCTAGGCAGTATAGACATTTTAACTATGTTTATTCTTGTGATCCATGAGCATAGAATGGTCTTCCAACTTTTAGTGTCTTCTTCAATTTCTTTCATGAGAGTTCTGTGGTTCCTTGAATACAGATCATTTACCTCTTTGGTGAGGTCTATTCCGAGGTATCTCATGGTTCTTGGTGCTATAGTAAATGGAATCAGTTCTCTAATTTCCCTTTCTATATTTTCATTGTTAGTGTATAAGAAATCAACTAATTTTGTAGATTGATTTTGTATCCTGCTACATTACTGAATTGCTGTATAAATTCTAGTAGTTTGGGGATGAAATCTTTTGGTTTTCCATATAAAGTATCATGCCGTCCAGAAAGAGAGAGAGTATTTGACTTCTTCTTTGCCAATTTGATTACCTTTTATTACTTTTTGTTGTCTGATTGCTGTTGCTAGGTGTCCTAAAGGTAGAAAGAATAGTCCCCCCCACCAATATCAATGAATCTAGAAATACCTCGAGGCACTTGATTGTAAGACTGAAGAATCATAATTTTAGACAAGAGCCTTTGAGAGCAGCTAGGGGGAAGAGATTCCTTATATACAGAAGAAGATCCATCAGAATAACATCAGACCTGTCCACAGAAACCTGGCAAGCCAGAAAGGGCTGGCAAGACATAATCAGGGCACTAAATGAGAAGAATAGGCAACCAAGAATACTTTATCCAACATGGTTGACATTTAAAATGGATAGAGAGATAAAGAGCTTCCATGACTGGCAAGATTTAAAAGAGTATGTGACCACCAAGGTGGCACTACAAGAAATATTAAGGGGGTTTCTATAAAAGAAGAAAGAACCCAAGAGTGTCATAGAACAGAAATGTATAGAGACAATCTATAGAAACAAAGACTACACAGCCAACATGATGTCAATAAAAATGTATCTTTCAATAATCACTCTCAATGTGAATGGCCTAAATGTTCCCACAAAATGGCACAGGGTTGCAGATTGAATAAAATGACAGGACCCCTCCATATGTTGTCTACAACAGACCTGTTGTCTACAACAGACCTTAAAAGAAAGCTGGGGTAGTGAGTCTCATATCAGAAAAATTAGATTTTAAACTAAAGACAATAGTCAGAGATGTAGAAGGACACTACATCATTCTTAAAGGATCTATCCACCAAGAAGTTCTAACAATGTTAAATATTTATGCCCCCAATGTGAGAGCAGCCAAGTACATTAGACAACTGTTAATCAAGATAAAGAGTCATATTGATATGAAAACATTAATAGTAGGCATGCCACTCCCAGTAATAAGCAGATCATCCAAACTGAAAATCAATAAAGAAATGAGAGCATTGAATGATACATTGGACCAGGTGGACCTCATAGATATATACAGAACATTCCACCCTAAAACAACAGAATACTCATTGTTCTCAAGTGCCATGGATTTCTCTCCAGAATAGACCATGTACTGCATCAGAAATCTGGGCTCAGTGGATACCAAAAGATTGAGATTATTCCCTGCATATTCTCAGACCACAGTGCTTTGAAACTGAAACTCAACCACAAGAAAAATATTGGAAGGAATTAAAACACCTGGAAGCTAAAGTTCACCTTGCTTAGACTAGATTTTTCTATTATTTGATTCTTAGCAGTCAATGTATGCTTTGAATCTATCTCATAGTTAAGAACAAAGATTATAAAATTCCAGTGGACTACAATTTAAGGGTATTGTACCCCAAGGTAGTAGAAACATTGCTAGATGAACATATCTACTGATTACACTGTCTGTGCCTAAAACCTCTCTCCACCATATAGTAATCATGTGACCTTAAAAAAAAAAGTGCACTATATAATGTTTCTGTTTCCTCATCTGTACTATAGGCTTAATCATAGTACCTAACACATTTTTAAGAAGACAAAATGAGTTAATATATGTAGGGCAGTTAGAACAGTGCCTGATAGATTGCACTATGCATGTGTTAGCTGTTTTTCCTAGAGGTGGTAGTGGTGAAGCTGTTGTTGGCATTTTGCACAGGTGATCCCTATTCATGCCCCACATCAACATTGATGAAGCAGAAATAGGCTTTCAGCTTTGCAGTGGAAGGATACTTGTTATGCACTGAATGTTTGTATGTCCCTCAAATTCATGTGTTGAAATTCTAACCCATAATGAGGTGGAATTTGGAGGTGGGGTTTTGGGAGGTGATTGAGTCATGAAAGCGGAAGCCCTCATGAATGGGATTAGTGACCTTATATAAAGAGAGCTCTGTTACCCCTTCTGCCATGTGAGGACACAGTGAGAAGTCAGCTGTCTGTGAATGAGGAAGCAGGTTCTCACCAGACACTGAAACTGCTGATGGTTTGATCTTGGACTTCTGAGCTGCCAGACTGTGAGAAATAAATGTTTGTTAATTAAACCACCCTGTCTGTGATATTTTTGCTATAGCAGCCCAAATGGACTAAGACAAGATGTTCAAGAGGTTTGAAATTATAAAGAAGAGAGTGTTTTTGGAAAAACATGTGTACTGGGGTGAGACAAGGCATCCACACAAGGCTACATTGAAATTTGTGAATGATTCTGAATATAGAAGAAAAGCCTTTCTTTCTTATTCATGCATACATTCAAATTTGTTTTCTGTGTCCTATATATAACAGGTACTATTCTGGATAGTGAGGATAGAGCAGTTAACAAAATAAAATCCTTGTCCCCACCAAGTTTATATTCTAGAGAAGAAATCCACATTAAACAAATAAAAAAACATTAGAAAGTCTGTGAGAATATGATAAATGTTAAGTACCATGGAAAAAAAATAAAGCAGGGTATAGTGGACATGGTGAGCTAATGATAGAGTGGGCTGCTATTTTATAGAGTGTTGGGGCAAATTTAATTTATTTTATTTCTTAGCAGGGCTTTGTATACAATTAATGAAAGAGCCATAATCACTATCTGGGGAAGGGCATTTAGGTAGAGAGAAAATAAGGGCAGCAGTCCTAATGTTGGATCAAGTTCATGACTACAGATGAGACTGGGCCAAAGCAGAGTGAGGGAGATGGGAAGAGACAGAAGAGTTGGTGCAGGGGTGAGGAGGGGTGGGGGGGAACTTGAGAAGTTCAGGTTTAGTACAGTTTAGTACATATAAGTTTAGTACAGGAGATGGTAGGTTTCTGTCTTTTCCTTTGAGTAGGAAGCTGTTGGAGCCTTTTAAGAAGAGGAATGTCATGGTCAGATTTATATGTATAAACAGAGGTAGGGAATCAAAGGTAGAAGAAGGAAAGGCATTTAGAAATGCCTTGCAGTAATGCAGCTAACCTTAGCAGGAGGTTCCTAAAAAACAAAAATTGCAGAGTCCTCTGGTATTGTGAAATCATGGAAGAAGGACAATGGAGAGATTATGCAGTGGCAAGTGAGGATTTGTAAAAGGAATTAGTTGCAGCATAATATTAAAGAGAACTGTGTTTTCGCCCTATCTGATCTATTATATTCACTCCCTACAGTGAATCTTGACAGTCTACCTGACTTCCTGTAATCTATCCATCTGTTTGAGAGACTATCACTAGGAGAGTATAGAAGATATAAGCCAAAACTTAGATCCTTCCCTCAAGGAGTTCACAGTACAATGAGGGGAAAGTGAAACATCCACAGGTTATCACAATACAGAACAGTAGCCACCACAAGAGTGTTATGGATGAAGTGCTTCCTTGAGTTATTTATAGACTTCTTAGTATAACCTTGGCACAGTCTCCTAGTAGAATTTTTGTAATTCCTCTCAACTATCACATGTTTGTCATCTCCATGAGTTCCTACATATCCAACTATAAAAAGATACAACTATAAAAAAGCCACAAGCAAAATTCTACTTAATGTATATTATTAAATATATTTAATAGAATTTGCTAGAAATCTTCTTAGAGTCTTTAGTTTATTTAAGTGGTCAATTAACTATTTCTTAGTTGTACACATCATTTGTTCTGAGGTAGGTTGTTTTTCCCAGATACGTGTCTAAGAAAATCTGTTTGCGCATATATGTGTTATGTAAGTGTATATATATAATTTATTTTGTATTAGTTTTTTAAATTATGTGTTTCTTTAATAAAAATAGCTTTTGTAGTGATTTTTCTTTTAATATTTCATCTAGAAAAGTTTACTTTTAATGCATCATTATACTTGTTTATAGTTACAGTTTCTTCTCCAAAATTATACCTATAAATTCCTGTCTCCAAAATATTTCCTTTTGCTTCTGCAAAGATTGTTGCATGCAAACTAACAACTGCACAAAATAATTTGTCTATGGTTGTGTTTTCCCCCAGAACTTAAGCTTTTCCTTTTGTCTCTTTTTTCAAATATAGTTGAAACACAATATTACATTAGTTCAAGGTGTAAAACAAAGCAATTCCACAAGTTGTAGGTATGCTATGTTCACCATAAGTGTAGTCAGTAGTACAGTACTACTACAATAACACTGACTATATTCCATATGCTATACCTTTTATCCTCATGACTTATTCATTCCATATCTGGAAGCCTGTATGTCCCACTCCATTTTACCTATTTGTTCATCCTCCTACTTCCTTTCTTTCTGGAACTGTAACTTTGCTCTCCGTATTTGTGGGTCTATTTCTGTTTTTTGTTTGTTTATTTTTTTGTTTGCTTTGTTTTTTATAGTCCACATATAAGTGAAACTGTATGGTATTTGTCTTTCTCTGATTTATTTCAATTAACATAATATTCTCTCTGTCCATGTTGTCACAAATGGCCAGATTTCCTTCTTTCATGACTATTACTCTGGGATTCTTGAAGGAAGGAAAAATAACTCTAGGACTTTTGGATGCCTGATTTAATCATGAATTTATAATTTTGCTGAATTAAATGATCAAATTATCAAATACTATAAAATTTTAATGAATTAATATTACTGACCACTTCACCTTTTTCTATTATGTGATATATTTATAACTTTTCATTTTATTTATAGCATTTAGTCTTTAATTAATAGAATGGTGCCATATATGAATAGATCCACAAAATTTTAATGTTTACTATATCCAGAGGAATTACAATACAGACATAACCTTAATTGGCATATGTTACCCTATTAAAAAATTATCATTTGCTCTGATGTTGAATTACTCTGTTCCATGAAAATATAAATTTTGTATTTATAAAAGAGATTCTAGCCTTTCTAAGTCACTTGACTTTTTGGAGCACATTTTTAGTATAGAGGGGCGTTTTTTTTTTTAACATTTTTCCAATAATATGTATCTTTTATTATTTTTTAATATTTATTAAATTTTTTATTTATTATAAACATATATTTTTATTCCCAGGGGTATAGGTCTGTGAATCACCAGGTTTACACTCTTCAGAGCACTCATCAAAGCACATGCCCTCCCCAATGTCAATAATCCCACCCCCTTCTCCCAAAACCCCTCCACCCAGCAACCCTCAGTTTGTTTTGTGAGATTAAGAGTCACTTATGGTTTGTCTCCCTCCCAATTCCATCTTGTTTCATTGATTCTTCTTCTACCCACTAAAGCCCCCATGTTGCATCACCACTTCCTCATATCAGGGAGATCATATGATAATTGTCTTTCTCTGCTTGACTTATTTCGCTAAGCATGATATGCTCTAGTTCCATCCATGTTGTCACAAATGGCAAGATTTCATTTCTTTTGATGGCTGCATAGTATTCCATTGTGTATATATACCACTTCTTCTTTATCCATTCATCTGTTGATGGACATCTAGGTTCTTTACATAGTTTGGCTATTGTGGACATTGCTGCTATAAACATTCAGGTGCACGTGCCCCTTTGGATCACTACGTTTGTATCTTTAGGGTAAATACCCAATAGTGCAATTGCTGGGTCATAGGGCAGTTCTATTTTCAACATTTTGAGGAACCTCCATGCTGTTTTCCAAGGGGCTGCACCAGCTTGCATTCCCACCAACAGTGTAGGAGGGTTCCCCTTTCTCCGCATCCTCGCCAGCATCTGACATTGCCTGACTTGTTGATTTTAGCCATTCTGACTGGTGTGAGGTGATATCTCATTGTGGTTTTGATTTGTAATTCCCTGATGCTGAGAGATATGGAGCACTTTTTCATGTGTCTGTTGGCCATCTGGATGTCGTCTTTGCAGAAATGTCTGTTCATGTCCTCTGCCCATTTCTTGATTGGATTATTTGTTCTTTGGGTGTTGAGTTTGCTAAGTTCTTTATAGATTCTGGACACTAGTCCTTTATCTGATATGTCGTTTGCAAATATCTTCTCCCATTCTGTCAGTTGTCTTTTGGTTTTGTTCACTGTTTCCTTTGCTGTGCAAAAGCTTTTGATCTTGATGAAATCCCAATAGTTCATTTTTTCCCTTGCTTCCCTTGCCTTTGGCATTGTTCCTAGGAAGATGTTGCTGTGGCTGAGGTCGAAGAGGTTGCTGCCTGTGTTCTCCTCAAGGATTTTGATGGATTCCTTTCGCACATTGAGGTCCTTCATCCATTTTGAGTCTATTTTTGTGTGTGGTGTAAGGAAATGGTCCAATTTCATTTTTCTGCATGTGACTGTCCAATTTTCCCAGCACCATTTATTGAAGAGGCTGTCTTTTTTCCATTGGACATTCTTTCCTGCTTTGTCAAAGATTAGTTGACCATAGAGTTGAGGGTCTATTTCTGGGCTCTCTATTGTGTTCCATTGATCTATGTGTCTATTTTTGTGCCAGTACCATGCTGTCTTGATGATGACAACTTTGTAAAAGAGCTTGAAGTCCGGAATAGTGATGCCACCAACTTTGGCTTTTTTTTCAATATCCCTTTGGCTATTTGAGGTCTTTTCTGGTTCCATATAAATGTTAGAATTATTTGTTCCATTTCTTTGAAAAAGATGGATGGTACTTTGATAGGAATTGCATTAAATGTGTTGATTGCTGGGCGCCTGGGTGGCTCAGTGGGTTAAGCCACTGCCTTCAGCTCAGGTCATGATCTCAGGGTCCTGGGATCGAGTCCTGCATCGGGCCCTCTGCTCAGCAGGGAGGCTGCTTCCCTCTCTCTCTCTCTCTGGCTGCCTCTCCATCTACTTGTGATTTCTCTCTGTCAAATTAATAAATAAAAAATCTTTAAAAAAATTAAAAAAAAAATAAATGTGTTGATTGCTTTAGGTAGCATAGACATTTTCACAATATTTATTCTTCCAATCCAGGAGCATGGAACATTTTTCCATTTTTCTGTGTCTTCCTCAATTTCTTTCATGAGTACTTTATAGTTTTCTGAGTATAGATACTGTGCCTCTTTGGTTAGGTTTATTCCTAGGTATCTTATGGTTTTGGGTGCAATTGTAAATGGGATTGACTCCTTAATTTCTCTTTATTCTGTCTTGCTGTTGGTGTAGAGAAATGCAACTGATTTCTGTGCATTGATTTTATATCCTGACACTTTACTGAATTCCTGTACAAGTTCTAGCAGTTTAGGAGTGGAGTCTTTTGGGTTTTCCACATATAGTATCATATCATCTGCGAAGAGTGATAATTTGACTTCTTCTTTGCCGATTTGGATGCCTTTAATTTCCTTTTGTTGTCTGATTGCTGAGGCTAGGACCTCTAGTACTATGTTGAATAGCAGTGGCGATAATGGACATCCCTGCCGTGTTCCTGACCTTATTGGAAAAGCTTTCAGTTTTTCTCCATTGAGAATGATATTTGCGGTGTTTTTTTTATAGATGGCTTTGATGATATTGAGGTATGTGCCCTCTATCCCTAAACTTTGAAGAGTTTTGATCAGGAAGGAATGCTATACTTTGTCAAATGCTTTTTCAGCATCTATTGAGAGTATCATATGGTTCTTGTGCTGTCTTTTATTGATGTGTTGTATCACAATGACTGATTTGCGGATGTTGAACCAACCTTGCAAACCTGGAATAAATCCTACTTGGTCGTGGTAAATAATCCTTTGAATGTACTGTTGAATCCTATTGGCTAGTATTTTGTTGAGAATTTTCGCAACTGTGTTCATCAAGGATATTGGTCTATAGCTCTCTTTTTTTATGGGATCCTGTCTGGTTTTGGGATCAAGGTGATGCTGGCCTCATAAATTGAGTTTGGAAGTTTTCCTTCCATTTCTATTTTTTGGAACAGTTTCAGGAGAATAGGAATTAGTTCTTCTTTAAATGTTTGGTAGAATTCCCCTGGGAAGCCGTCTAGCCCTGGGCTTTTGTTTGTTTGGAGATTTTTAATGACTGTTTCAATCTCCTTACTGGTTATGGGTCTGATCAGGCTTTCTATTTCTTCCTGGTTCAGCTGTGGTAGTTTATATGTTTCTAGGAATGCATCCATTTATTCCAGATTGTCAAATTTGTTGGCGTAGAGTTGCTCATAGTATGTTCTTATAATAGTTTGTATTTCTTTGGTGTTAGCTGTGATCTCTCCTCTTTCATTTATGATTTTATTTATTTGGATACTTTCTCTTTTCTTTTTGATAAGTCGGGCCAGGGGTTTATCAATTTTATTAATTCTTTCAAAGAACCAGCTCCTAGTTTCGTTGATTTGTTCTATTGTTTTTTGGTTTCTATTTCATTGATTTCTGCTCTGATCTTTATGATTTCTCTTCTCCTGCTGGGCTTAGGGTTTCTTTCTTGTTCTTTCTCCAGCTCCTTTAGGTGTCGGGTTAGGTTGTGTACCTGAGACCTTTCCTGTTTCTTGAGGAAGGCTTGTACCACTATATATTTTCCTCTCAGGACTGCCTTTGTTGTGTCCCACAGATTTTGAACCGTTGTATTTTCATTATCATTTGTTTCCATGATTTTTTTCAATTCTTCTTTAATTTCCCGGTTGACCCATTCATTCTTTAGAAGGATGCTGTTTAGTCTCCATGTATTTGGGTTCCTTCCAAACTTCCTTTTGTGGTTGAGTTCTAGCTTTAGAGCATTGTGGTCTGAAAATATGCAGGGAATGATCCCAATCTTTTGATACTGGTTGAGGCCTGATTTAGGACCGAGGATGTGATCCTTTCTGGAGAATGTCCCATGTGCACTAGAGAAGAATGTGTATTCTGTTGCTTTGGGATGAAATGTTCTGAATATACATGTGATGTCCATCTGGTCCAGTGTGTCCTTTAAGGCCTATATTTCCTTGCTGATCCTTTGCTGGGATGATCTGTCTATTTCAGTGAGGGGAGTGTTAAAGTTCCCTACTATTATTGTATTATTGTTGATGTGTTTCTTTGATTTTGTTATTAATTGGTTTATATAGTTGTCTGCTCCCACGTTGGGGGCATAGATATTTAAAATTGTTAGATCTTCTTGTTGGACAGACCCTTTGAGTATGATATAGTGTCCCTCCACATCCTTATTATAGTCTTTGGCTTAAAATCTAATTAATTTGATATAAGGATTGCCACTCCTGATTTCTTCTGATGTCCATTAGCATGGTAAATTCTTTTCCACCCCCTCACTTTAAATCTGGAGGTGTCTTCGGGCTTAAAATGAGTTTCTTGGAGGCAACATATAGATGGGTTTTGTTTTTTTATCCATTCTAATACCCTGTGTCTTTTGATAGGAGCATTTAGCCCATTAACATTCAGGGTAACTATTGAGAGATATGAATTTAGTGCCATTGTATTGCCTGTAAGGTGACTGTTACTGTATATGGTCTCTGTTCCTTTCTGATCTACCACTTGTAGGCTCTCTCTTTGCTTAGAGGACCCCTTTCAATATTTTCTGTAGAGCTGGTTTGGTGTTTGCAAATTCTTTCAGTTTTTGTTTGTCCTGGAAGTTTTTAATCTCTCCTTCTATTTTCAATGATAGCCTAGCTGGATATAGTATTCTTGGCTGCATGTTTTTCTCGTTTAGTGCTCTGAAAATATCATGCCAGCTCTTTCTGGCCTGCCAGGTCTCTGTGGATAAGTCAGCTGCCAATCTAATATTTTTACCATTGTATGTTACAGACTTCTTTTCCCGGGCTGCTTTCAGGATTTTCTCTTTGTCATTGAGACTTGTAAATTTTACTATTAGGTGACGGGGTGTGGGCCTATTCTTATTGATTTTGAGGGGCATTCTCTGAACCTCCTGAATTTTGATGCTCGTTCCCTTTGCCATATTGGGGAAATTCTCCCCAATAATTCTCTCCAGTATACCTTCTGCTCCCCTCTCATTTTCTTCTTCTTCTGGAATCCCAATTATTCTAATGTTGTTTCGTCTTATGGTGTCACTTATCTCTCGAATTCTCCCCTCGTGTTCCAGTAGCTGTTTGTCCCTCTTTTGCTCAGCTTCTTTATTCTCTGTCATTTGGTCTTCTATATCACTAATTCTTTCTTCTGCCTCATTTATCCTAGCAGTTAGAGCCTCCATTTTTTATTGCACCTCATTAATAGCTTTTTTGATTTCACCTTGGTTAGATTTTAGTTCTTTTATTTCTCCAGAAAGGGCTTTTATATCTCTCGAGAGGGTTTCTCTAATATCTTCCATGCCTTTTTCGAGCCCGGCTAGAACCTTGAGAATTGTCATTCTGAACTCTAGATTTGACATATTACCGATGTCTGTATTGATTAGGTCCCTAGCCTTCGGTACTGCCTCTTGTTCTTTTTTTTGTGTTGAATTTTTCCATCTTGTCATTTTGTCCAGATAAGAGTATATGAAGGAGCAAGTAAAATACTAAAAGGGTGGCAACAACCTCGGAAAAATATGCTTTAATGAAATCAGAAGAGATGCCAAATTGTGAGCCGGGAGAAAGGGGATAAAAAGAGGTTCAAAAAGGAAGAAAGATAGAGAAAGAAAAGAAAAAAATTAAAAAAAAAGAAAACCAATGAAGAAAAATATAAAAAAGAAAAAATATATATATTAGATAAACTAGTTAAAAAAAAGTTAAAAAAGAAAAGGGTAAAAGTTAAAAAAAAATTTACCAGAAGGCGAGAAAAAAAACAAAAAATGAAGAAGAAAAAAATTAAATTAACTGCAAGACTAAAAAAAATCACAGGGAGAAAGCCATGAGTTTGTGCTTTGCTTTCTCCTCCTCTGGAATTCTGCTGCTCTCCTTGGTATTGAAACCGCACTCCTTGGTAGGTGAACTTGGTCTCGGCTGGATTTCTTGTTGATCTTCTGGGGGAGGGGCCTGGTGTAGTGATTTTCAAGTGTCTTTCCCCCAGGCGGAATTGTACCCACCCCTTACCAGGGGCGGGGATGAGTAATCCGCTCAGGTTTGCTTTCAGGAGCCTTTGCTCCCTGAGCGCTTTCCGTAGAATTCTGGAGGACGGGAATACAAATGGCGGCTTCCTGGTCTCCCACCCAGAGGAGCCAAGTGCCTGGGGCCCCACTCCTCAGTGCGCCCTCAGAGAACAGCGCCCAGTTACTCCCGTCTGCCTGGCCTCTGGCCGCGCTCTGAGCTCACCAAGCCTGTGACCGGTTCAAGGTAACACCGAGCTGTGAGTTTACTGTCGGCTCTGTCTCTGTAGCCAGCTTTCCTGTTCCAATACCCGCAAGCTCTGTGACACTCAGAGACCCCCGATCCTTCTGTGACCCTGCAGGACCTGAGGCCACGCTGACCCCGCGTGGCTTCGCCCCGGTTTAGCCTCTGGAGCGATGTCCCTCAGCGGAACAGAATTTTAAAGTCCTGATTTTGTGCTCTGTTCCTCTGCCGCTTGCCGGGAGCCGGCCCCTCCCCCCGGGGTCTATCTTCCCGTCGCTTTGGATTCACGTTTCCGCCAGTCCTACCTTTCAGAAAGTGGTTGTTTTTCTGTTTCCAGAATTGCTGTTCTTCTTCTCTTCGATCTGCCAATGGATTTTCAGGTGTTTGCAATCTTTAGATAAGCTATCTAGCTGATCTCCTGCTAGCTGAAGTAGTCTCAGCCTGCTACTTCTCTGCCATCTTGTCTCCTCCCCCCAATAATATGTATCTTTCAATATGGAGATAATCTAGTCTTCTTTAAAGGAATCATGGTAAAATACTAAACCCCCCAAAATACAGGAAGATAAAAAAAAAAAAGTTGTGAGCAGATAATCCACAAATCAAGAAATACAAAATTTTATAAATATGGAAAAGTCATAATTGCTAGTGAATGAAATTAAAACATAATTTACTTCACAATGATTGTTTTAAAATGTTAATACTGGCAAGAACATATTGAAAGAAAGACCTGTGAATTGTTGCTACAATATAAATTGATACAACCCTTTGTGGGAAACACTTTGATATTATAACTCAAAAATCTCAAAATATTCTTATACTTGCTGGCCCTAGTAAACCTATGAGCTAGGTATTTTAAGCAATATCTTGATTATAGAAAATAATTTTCTTTATCAGTTTAGGTAGTATGATTATTTCATCTAAAAGGAATAAATAGATTAAATTATTAGAAATTAGAGAAGATCAAAAAAAGCACAAGTCCTCTCAAAAATGCTTACACAGTGCTTTTTAATAAAAGCTGCTTCTCTCTTTAGTGTTCTTTATTAAGTTCTTGGTAACTGCAACCATGTAAGTGTATGATTACTAAATAGAGTTATACCAAATCCACAGGATTAAGTAATTTTTAGGTATTAAAATGATATTTATAAAAAAATTACAAAAGAGTATTTTGAATTATTTAAAGCTATGTACATTCACCATTAAAATAAAATACAAATGTTCCAAAAATACTCTAAATAATGATAGAACTCTACATATGGAAGTAATAATGCACCATATGTTGTCTAATTGATTTTAATTAAAAAAGTAAACTGTTGGGGCACCTGGGTGGCTCAGTGGGTTAAAGCCTCTGCCTTCAGCTCAGGTCATGATCAGCAGGGAGCCTGTTTCTCTTCCTCTCTCTCTCTGCCTGCCTCTCTGCCTACTTGTGATCTCTGTATGTCAAATAAATAAATAAAAGTCTTTAAAATATAAAAAAATTAAACTGTTCAATGCCAATAAATAAATAAAATACACAAATAATTATATGTCAATATCTTAATAAGGTTGTATATTCAGAATGTGTGGAATTCATATGTGGAATTACACATGATCTTTTCTTATTTTGCATTTTTTATTTCCAAATGAATGAAAAGGAAATAATGCCAGTAGGACAGGGAAACATGTCTAAGATGCTAAGTATAAAAAAAAAAAAAAAGATTAATAGCTAGTGTTGGTTCCATCTGACTCTGCAGTATAGCTTCCCAGTGAGAGAGGGGACCCTTCCTAGTTTTTATTTTGATAGAAAGTACTAAGCAATTAATGTAAGCATGCACCTGAAATATCTTTTACCAGTTTTGAAATTGCTGATATTTTATTGTATTTTTGAGTGTTCAATATTCATTATGGTTTTAATAAATTTTTTTTATTTTTTTTACATATCAATTATAATATTACTTATTCACTTATTCATGGAAGAGGAAGGGGAGCTTTTTGTTGTACTCCTTGATAAAGTGGTGTATATTTTGCAGTACACTTCAAATTCCTTCAGAATCAACACCCTGAGATAAACTGCCAAAACAGGGGCACCTGGGTGACTCAGTTGTTTGAGTGTCTGCCTACAGCTCATGTTCTGATCTTGGGGTCCTGGGATCTAGATCCTTCTTGGGCTCCTTGCTCAGCAGCGAGTCTGTTTCTTCCTCTATTCCTCCCCACCCATGCTCAGGCTCTCGCTCTCTCTCAAATAAATACATAAAATATTTTTAAAAAGCTTACCTTAACAGTTGTTATTTTTTTTCTTCTGATTCATTGGTGATGCCTTCCATAGTCATTTCTCCTTTTTCCTTTGTTACTCACTTGTATTAGCATTTCAACCTAAATCCTGTGCAGAACTACAATTCCCTTTTGTAATAAATATTTTATTCAATACTTTACATTATATTCAATATTCCTATTGTATTCATTTCCTTTAACACTTGGAAAGATCATGTTAATGTTAATCCATCAATGACCCATGACTGACCTCATGAAGTAGGGCTTTGGTCAAACAATCCTATGCAATGATGTGAAAGAAGCCATGGGAGATTATGTTTGTACTAAAACTTGACTCCTCTTGGACAAGCTTCCAGAATCTCCACAGGTGTTTTCTACCCAACATTATTCACTCCATGAACAATGTTAGCAGAATTTTTGCATAAAAAATTTTAGTATACCTATATCTGTAGTGGATGTGTGAAACTAAAGCTCTTAATAACAATTCAGAAGTAGAATGTTGATGAGGTACAAACATCAGGGTTCTGAAGTTTTGTTTCTGACTTGGTTCTCTCCCTTCCTTAGAAAGTCATGAGTTATAAAAATCATTTCCCAGAAGCACTGAGCAGAAGAGGAAAAAAAAAAGAGAGAGAGAGAGAGATCTTAATAGTAAGAAGTAAAATGAGAAGTCAAATGCCAGTTTGTGCCTTCCTGGGTCTACAGTCATCTCTTCAACTCTGACTGCCTGTCTCCCATAAAAATCTAAAGCTGAATTAAGGGCTTTCTCATAGAATCCCAGTGGCCCCCACATTCTTACCCCCACATTTTCTAATGTTAATTTCTAACCTGGACACAAGAATTGACTGTTCTAGCCACAGCTGTCACAGGAATAAGCCTTGTGTCCAATGACCATTCTAACTTCTTCCTGCAGCACTGTGAACGTCAGGAGCAGACAGTTTGTGAGAGCTACTGCTGCATTCTTGATCCCAACATGATTCAGTGTTAACACATTTTGTGGTGGCTATGTACAGGCCAAGAATCTGGGAAGGACCTGAGACAAATATGTAAAACGATCAAGCAAAACAAAACAACAAAAACAGGATATTGGTATGATAGTATCCCAGCACACACAAAATGTTGTGTGAACCAGGGGAAAGAGAGAGCTTTACAAGGAGTCGCTGACAGTTTATTTCTACCGAGTTAGTCTTGAGGCATAAGACACAGTAAAAGGTGAACCTGAGGGACACTTGTATTGCTCAGTTAGCCATCTGTGTTTGGCTCAGGTCATGATCCCAGGGTCCTGGGATGGAGGCCCATGTCAGGTTCTCTGCTCAGCGAGGAGTCTGCTTCTCCCTCTCCCACTGCCACTCCCCCTGCTTCTGCTCTCTCTCTAAAATAAAGGAATAAAGTCTTTAAAAAAAAAAAAGTGAGCCTGATCTCTCCTCTTACCAAAGGCTTAGGGAAGATCCAAAAGAGGTTGGGGGGAAAAAGAAAGTAGGCTTTTGCAAACGTGCACAGTCTCAATAGGTATTCACAAAAGATTGTACCAGTTGGGAATGGAATTTAGTCGTGCTTGATAGTTAACACATCAGTGAATGAAGTGAAGAGTCATCTGGATATCAATAGAGCAGAAAGAAAGAAAAAAAGATTATAGATTTCATGTTGAAGCAGAGTTATCATTTCATCTGGTTTGAATAAGTAATTACTCTATTCCTATTCCCAGCCAAGTCTCTTATTAATTTGTATTAGAATGAGTTAGTTACTTGTTAGAAGTTCTTTGATATATTTAGAATGCTAACATTTGTGGCAATTGGAGAATAATTTAATTCCTCTGTTTCATCAGTACATTTTTAGTGATTCCTTAGACTTAGGATCCCTGAGCTATCATAGCAGAGATTTTCACTCTTTTTTATTTTACAGCTGAAGAAACTAGAACACTGGGAATGTAGCATACCTTTGGGTAATAAATCAAAGAACAAGAATAGTACCCAGTTTTCTTTTGAGGTCAGGATTCTTCTCATAGTACTGTGACTTTTGCAATTATAAAGCCATTATAAACTTCATAGGGGAGTTATTTCTTAGCCAGTTTGGGGAATAAACTTAGAAGATATAAAAGCTATAAATCTGTTTTAAAAAATAAACCTACTAGGGACGCCTGGGTGGCTCAGTTGGTTAAGCGGCTGCCTTCAGCTCAGGTCATGATCCCAGCGTCCTGGGATTGAGTCCCACATTGGGCTACTTGCTTGGCGGGGAGCCTGTTTCTCCCTCTGCCTCTGCTGCCACTCTGCCTGCCTGTGCTCTCTCTCTCTCTCTCTCTCTGACAAATAAATAAATAAAATCTTTTAAAAAATAAAAAAATAAACCTACTATATTTCTCTGCATTATATGATGTGCAGACAGATAATGTATGTCTATACATGGCTTTCCATCATCTTTCAAAAGCAGCCTGGAATTAGAACAGCAGGATCTGGCCTTAGACTCCATCATCTGGTTTCACCATTAATCTTACTCTCTTCACCCATCACAGGCCCCAGTTCTTCCATTTCTTCCCACTTTTTCAGTCAATTCTATACCTCCATTCTTCCCCCACCTCTAAATTCTATTTATTCATGAAGCATTGCGGGATATCTTAGCCAGAAGGGCTCTTCCTGTCCTTTGAATTTCCATAGGAATTTAGTCTTTTATGATATATCTTTTCTATTTTGTTTGGCATGAAAATATATATGTGTAAAGTATTAAGTGTTAATAATAATCTTATGCCTTACCCCTGAGAATGGTAGAAAATTCATGAAAAATTGGGTCCACAAATCCTGGATATCTAAAATGTATCCATTTATTTAAAAGATGTTTTTAATTCTCCTTGCTCACTCTTAATAATTAACTTAGCTGAGTATATCATTCTGTATTAATATTTATTTGTACTTAACACTTTGTGTTGGGCTGGCGGAAAGAGCTACTTAAGATGGTGAAAGTTCCCACCACAAGACCTGAGCTCGGAGAGGAGAACAAAGACCCAAGCAGGAATCTGAAAACCCTCCTGCCCCGGGCTCCCATGGACCAATGGGACCCTGACAAGGAGGAATCTGAGACTCCCTGCCCCAGGCTCCTGTAGACCAATGGGATTCTGACGAGCAGGTGAGATATCCAAATAAGGGAAACTTCCAAAAGACCCCTCAGCTTCCTCCAAGACCCCTTAAAACCCCCTCCTCCCTGCCTTGGGCGCGACTTCCGCCACTCTGCTTTCCAGAGTCGTGGAACCTCGCCCGAGGGTGCCCACCTCCTCCTGGTGCAACTTTCCTGGCTCCCCTTCTCATGAGCCCTGAAACTTCGCCAGAGAGTGTTTTTAATAAATCTTGCCTTGCACTCACTTTGCCTGGTGTTGTGTTTATCTCGCCGGAAAAAACTTTACATTTGGTGCCGAAACCCGGGAAGGAAATTGAGCCCCCACTCCAGTGGGGAGGCTCTCTCCTTTCCCTAGTGGGACTGGACCTGCCTTTCTGATCACCACTTCTGAAGCTGTGGTGAGTTTCCCCCAATTCTGCGCCTCCTTCTGGAAAGCCCTGCCCTAATCACGGCCGCGTCAGGGCGGACCCTGCCAATCACCAGGTGACCTCCGTGACTCCAAGAGGCCAGGAGACGTCCTATAACCTCTACGGCAGTCAACACAGTTTTTCTGCAACCCAGTGGTGGATGAGGGGACGCCTTCCTCCAGCCCTCGGGTTGCCTGGCAACAAATCGTGGGGACCTCCCAATCCAAATTCTACCCTAAAACATCCTGGGGGTGTTTTAGGCCTGTTGGCCAATCTTAAAACCCTGGAACTGGACCAGGGCCTGCAAAAATGACGTTACTGTACTGTGGCTTGGCCACAATACCGATTAGACAATCAGTCCCAATGGCCTGGGAAAGGCACATTTAATTATCAGATTTTCATGAACCTAAATAACCACGGCAGACACCAAGGCAGATGGGCCAAGGTCCCTTATGTCCAGGCTTTCTGGACTCTGCGCTCTCACCCCTTCCTCTGTTCTCACTGCTCCATCTCTCAGGTCCTCTTGGCCTGCTCCCCTCCCCCTACCCTGCCACCCACTGCTCCCAAAGACTCGGACCTCTCCTCCCTGTCTCCTCTCTCTGAACCCCTGGAGAGCTTCACCCACGCACTGACAAGAGGGCCCCTGGTTCCTCCTCCTCCTCCTCCTTACCGCCATCCCTTACCCCAAGGTCCCTTAAGTTCAGGATTTCTGAACCAGCACCCTCGTCTACCCCTCCTCCTCCCCCTCCCCACTACTATCCGAACTCCTGACAAATTTATCCACAATAAACAGGAAACTCCAATCAAAGTTTACTGAAGGTCAAATAGGCTCTTGTTATTTGTTAAAATCTGCTAGCAAAGAGATGACTAGAACTGATGGTTACTTTTGTGTCTCAGAGTCTTAATGGGTAATTCTTAAGGTAGCTTTCAAAGTCTTTGGTAACCGTTAACCAAATGGGATAAAATACTAGAGCGCTGGTCGCTGGAACTAGGTTTACGCTTTTGAAATCTGTTGGTAAACTCTTTTGTGCTTAATTGAATTCTGTTGTAACAGCTGCAGGGCTACTGTTTGAGCTAGGTCCTTTCGTAAAGAATGGAAGGGGAGACTGATCACCTCCCATTAGTCAGGTTACCCAAAGGGGAGGGTGTCCAATCTGTTTGAATCTGAAGAGTGCCTGACTGCGTGAATGTGTCTGTATGGCTCCACCCGCACTAGGGCTCGAAAGCACCCCCCCCAAGTTAGTCTGTCTCCTAAGGGAGGTTGCTGGAGTTGAGGGAGTTGTTTGAGTTCATGCGCCCTTCTTTCTAAAGACCTTTCCCAAATTGAGAAAAGTTTGGGCTCCTTTTTGGCCAATCCTCATAACTATATCTATGACCTCACCTGGCATGATTTACATGTGGTCCAGACCACCACCCTCACCACAGAGGAGAGGGAACGCATCCAGGCTTCTGCCCGGGAGCATGCAAATCAGGTCCATCTCACTGATGCTGTCATGCCAGTTGGAGCCCAGGCAGTCCCAGCTGTAGAACCAGGTTGGGATTATCAGGATGGCCAAGATGGCCACCGGCACTGCGACCGCATGGTCCAATGTCTCATAGCCAGCATGTGGGCAGCCTCTAATAAGGCTGTTAATTACGACAGGATTAGGGAGATTGTCCAGGCCCCTGACGAAAATCCCGCCAAGTTTCTTAACCATTGACCGAAGCTTTAACCCAGTATACTTGCTTGGACCCCGCCTCTCCTGCGGGAGCCACGGTACTGGCTACTCATTTTATCTCTCAATCGGTGCCGGATATATGGAGAAAGTTAAAAAAGGCTGAGGAGGGCCCTCAGAACCCCATTTCTAACTTGGTGAAAATGGCATTTAAGGTCTTTAATTCCCGTGAGGAGGCGGCTGAGCTTAAACGACAAGCCATATTCCAGCAAAAGGTTCAGTTGCAGACCCAAGCCTTGGTACCAGCCCTGCGGCCGGCCAGCTCTGGGAGCCAGCAGAGAGGGGCAACCAATCACACCCCCCGGGGGCCTGTTTCGAATGCGGGGCCGAGGGACATTGGGCTCGCCAGTGCCCCAATCCAAAGCTGCCAACTCGGCCTTGCCCTCAATGCCATTTGATGGGCCACTGGAAATCCTACTGCCCTAATCTTGGGGTATCTTCAGCGCCTCAATGTGGGGGACCCCCCCGAGACAGTAAGTCCGGCCTTTCAACTGCTTGGATTGGAGGACAACTGACGAAGCCCAGACTCGGCCACCCCTCTCACCCAGGCCAAGCCCAGGGTCACGCTCGAGGTAGTGGGTAAGTCCATCTCTTTTTTGCTGGACATGGGGGCTACCTACTCTGTTCTTCCTTCCTACTCGGGACTTACTCGAACCTCACCAATTACTGTTACGGGGATCGATGGGACCTCCTCCAATCTAGGGTGACCCTTCCCCTTACCTGTAGCCTGGATGGGTTCCCCTTCTCCCACTCGTTCCTAGTGATTCCTTCCTGCCTGGCTCCTCTACTGGGGAGGGACATTCTACAGAAACTGAGGGCAACTATCTGTCTCTCTCCTTCCTCCCCTCCCTCCACCTCAACCCGTCTCATCCTACACCTCTCCACTCCCTCGACCCTCACTCCAGATGACCTACCTACTGTATATCCTCAGGTGTGGGACATCTCAGAGCCCATCATTGCTTCCCACCTTACCCCAGTTAAAGTATAGCTTAAGGATAACTCTAAGTTTCCCTCTCAAGCTCAGTTCCCTATTTCCATAGCCCACCGCCAGGCCTGAAACCTATCATAGAACGGCTTTAACATCAGGGACTCCTGATCCCCATCATTTCCCCCTGTAACACCCCATCCTCCCAGTATGTAAGCCCTCAGGGGCTTATCGACTGGTAAAAGAACTTAGGCTTATAAACGAGGCCGTGGTCCCCCTCCACCCAGTCATTCCTAACCCTACTGTCTCGCGTTCCCCCAAACACCTCTCACTTTACTGTACTGGACCTAAAGGACGCCTTTTTCACCGTCCCCTTGCACCCTGATTCCTATTTTTTGCCTTCACCTGGGAGGATCCCGACACGCATGCTTCTGGACAACTAACTTGGACTGTCCTACCCCAGGGGTTCAGGGACAGCCCTCACATTTTCAGCCAGGCCTTGACTACAGACTTACAGCAGTGCATCCTTAAGGCCAGCACTCTAATACAATATTTGGATAACCTCCTCCTCTGTAGCGCCCCCCGTCGGTCTCCCAGGATGACATCTCTGCCCTACTTAACTTCCTGGGGGCCAAGGGATATCCAGTCACCCCTCACCAGCCTTCCTACTTCCTCCAGGCATGGGGAGGAAAGATTGGAGATAAGGGGTGGATCTACATTCAGGACAGGATTTCCCTGGCAGGCCTTAATTACAGACATCCACCAATTCCTCCATATTGGCCCAGAGGCTCTCCACCAATTTCTTCAGCCATTGTTCTATCATCCTTCCTTATCTAAGGTAATTGAAGTTGTCCACAGGACTTGCAAAACCTGTTCCGCCATGAATTCACAAGGAGGAATCCGCAGACCAGGGCCTAACCATCAGCTCCGAGGTCATCAGTCGGGGGAAGACTGGCAACTGGACTTCGCTCACATGCTGTGCCATAAAACCTTTCACTACCTATTAACCTTGGTTGATACATTCACAGGCTGGATTGAGGCATACCCCATGGCTCAGGAAAGAGTGGACATGGTGCTACAATACTCATCGAGCACATAATCCCGAGGTTCGGATTGCCCCGGACCCTCCAGTCAGACAACGGACCTGCCTTCATCTCCAGTGTAACCCAACAGGTAGCTGAGAGCCTCAACATAATCTGGAAACTTCACATCCCATACCACCCACAGTCATCCGGTAAGGTAGAAAAGGCCAAAGGGCTGCTCAAAGCCCAACACTTTGAAAATAGTCTTATATCATTTAGTCTCTAATTTTGACTCCAAGATTTTGGTTTTTAGGCTAGAGATTCTAGTTTTTCACCTCTGAGATTGGCTAAGTGCTTTTGATACCCTAAGCACACTGATATTTCTATTTGAGGTTTTATTTTTATTTTATTACTCAGAATTTGCCATCCTTCTTGATTTCAAGAATATTATTTTTGCTTAATTACTCTTATTTTTTCATTTATTTATTTCCCTGAATTTCCTTATAAAATAGTTTCCAATATCCATCTTGCAGTATATAGACACTTTTTTCAAGGTATAATTAATCTTTTTATGTTTTTATTGCTAAATGTTTTTAAATGTTTTAAAATGTTTTGTTATAAGCTTATCTTTGGAATTATTTTTATTTATTTTTCTAATTGAGAAGCCCTTGTGTTAGGATTGTAAAAGTATACTTTAGAATGTTTTCATATTTGATTCATTGGAAAACCAAGACCAAATAAAATAATAATAACTTTATGGCTTGAGACTCAAGAATATGAGGAGGATCTAAACTTCAAGTGAAAAACTATATTTTTAAAAACTAGCTTAGAATTTATCAATAATGCATATTGTGCAACTGTGGGATATGAATGGCAGCATCAATGGTAGAATGAAATAAGGATGGTGCTAAACACTTCATACACTGCAGATTTAAATTAGACACTGAGTCTTTATTAATGAGATGGGTGTACATGCATGCATATGGTTTCATTCTGTGTCTAAGTGCAGGTACATAATGGGATTTGCAAAATTTAAAAGGCTAGAGGGAGTTGATACGTCTATAATAGTGTGTATACAACAAGTTAGAGACTTGGACTTTTTTCCTTTATAAAAATGGAAACTCAGGAATAACTCTAATGCATAGAGAAGCACATAGAAAAGTGGCAAGCATTTACAATGAAGTGGATGGAACTAGAGGATATGATGCCAAAAGAAATAAGTCAATCAGAGAAAGACAATTATCATATGATCTCTCTGATATGAGGAATTTGAGAGGCAGAACTAGGGGTCGTCGGGGGAAGGGAGGGAAAAAAATAAAACAAGATGGGACCAGAGAAGGAGACAAACCTTACATTGTAGAAATTCTGCACTATTAATTCACTATTAATCCTGAGACTCTTAATCTCAGGAAACAAAACTGAGGGTTACTGGGAAGGTGGGGGGGGGATAGGGTGCCTGGGTTATGGACAGTAGTGAGGGTATGTGCTATGGTGAGTGCTGTGAATTGTGTTAAGACTAATGATTAACAGACCTGACCCCTGAAGCAATTAATATATTATATGTTAAAAGAAAAGTGGCATGTACATATTAGTTATTTGATACCTGACTGCATTTTTAGCATGGGGAAAGCAAGAGAAATTTTTTTTAAATATTTAAACTATTTTTAAGTGTTAAAGATTAAGTAAAAAATGTGCAAAAGGAAAAGTTAAACTATGAGTATAATTTTCCAGGCAAAAGATTCACTAAGCTGCTAGTAGTGGGGATAAATATTCAGTTATATCATCAGGAAATTTTACAGAGGTAGAACTAAGAGGATGACATAAACCTTGGATATGAGATTATAGAAAGAAAAAGAGCTTAAAGTACTGATTTTGTTTGCCAACTGTGACAAGATGGGATATAAAAGATATTTTAGGGGAGAAAATTAGAGTTCAGCTGGGAGTTTAGAAATTCAAAGTTTGTCCAAGAATTTAATCGCATGGGGGACCATAACTTGATGGAAATGTATATGAGGGAATCTTCATCATCCAGCAAATGTTAATTCTTTATAAATGGGTCATACTTCCAGGATAGTATATGAGTGGAAGATGGAAATATGAAGACTTAGGAATCAAGTGCAATTTTGCATGATTTAAAGAAGAGTAGTCAACTAAAGAGAAACTGTCAAAAATAGAAGAGTTTGGAAAGTGTTATATAACAAAAAAATAAGATAGGAGAGTTTTAAGATACAGGGATCTTGCTGAAAATGATGCAACATTTAGGTAGATTGAGTAGGAAAAGAAAAGAGTTAACACAAATCTTTGCTTTACGTAAAAAGATGTTTTTTCATATTAACAGGAAGAGTTTCTTTGTGGGTAGAGGGGATGGTGCTCACTCAACTAATCTGAAGCAGAGAAGCTCCAGGATTTCTAGGAATAATAGCTCTCTTGCTTCAATGCCTCTGGAGCAATTGACAGCTTGGGATTTCATTTCCACAGCACCTTAAATAAGATTGGAAATAAAACATCAATGTCCTTATCTAATGAATGTGTGAGAGGTGTGTATAGGATATACTACTGGCAGGGTGGTAAAGTCAACCTTCTTATTTACAAGCTGTAGACATGGAGGCAGTATGTAACGTCAGAAGTCATGGTTAAGATAAAAGAAAGGGTTAATGAGGACATACGTTAGAAATAACAAAGTGAAACTTACTTGCAGTCTTCAGGAAAAGAGGCAGAACATCAGGTTCTAAGACCTGCAAGGTACCACATTACATTAACTCCACAAAATGCACAAACCAACTACAGGAAGCCATTTTGGAGAACTGACTCAACTTTAAAAAGAGGATTAAAAATAGAACTACCAGATATATCTAAAATCTTTCACTTAATATGCACTACAGGCATGCACAGACACATATGCTTCTTTGGGGTAGAGGTAGGTCATGGTACTGAAACTTCTAGGTGAACATCAGTGACGGTCCATTGGTCATCTGAAATGCTTGCCTTGATCTTTTTGGCACCTGACTCAGCTGTCAGTGTGCAGCTGTCACCGTTCATAAGGTCTCCTCAAAGTGAGATGCAGACCTTCTGGACAGATACCTAACCTTGCAGTGTTAAGAGAGTGGAGGCACAGCATGATCCTGCTAGTCTAGAGCTCTGCCCTGATCTGTGAAGAGTCCTGGGCTTTTATATTTCATGAACTCAAATATAGTGGTGCTAGATATGATGAGTGTATATACTGCCTCAGCTACTTCCACCAATTTCTGTAGGTTTTATACATATGTAAATTAGATTAAAAATGTGTTGGTCAGTGTAAGATGATTCTTCATTGGGTGCAAGCTGCTTACTGAGGTATAATTCATACACACTGTACCAACCACAGAATCCATACACACAGGGACGCCTGGGTGGCTCAGTTGGTTGGGCAGCTGCCTTCGGCTCAGGTCATGATCCCAGCGTCCTGGGATCGAGTCCCACATCGGGCTCCTTGCTCCGCAGGGAGCCTGCTTCTCCCTCTGACTCTGCCTTCCACTCTGTCTGCCTGTGCTTGCTCTCACTCTCTCTCTCTCTTACAAATAAATAAATAAAATCTTTAAAAAAAAAAAAGAATCCATACACACAATCATATACATACCACCAAACAGAGAAAAATTAATATTAGAACTAAAGGAAAGAGAGGGGATAACTGGAGAAACAAATTTTCAGAAGAACAGGACAGAAAATGAGATCTAATGTATAGATTGAGAACTAAATTTTAGAGTCTTTTTTCTAAGACTTGAAAAGTGTGGATGTTTTATTAAGTGTCAACTCCAGATGAGACTATGTGAACCCAAGAAGTGTCATGTGTGCAAGTTTCAACTTCTTGAAGAAGCAGATATAATGTCACCACAAAGAGGGAGAATAAGATCAATGGAGAGAAGAGTAGAAAAGATGGCAGAACAAAGAACATGAGAAAAAAACTGAAGAGCAGAAAGTAAATGATGTCCTTATGAAGTAGGAAGCCCTGAAGTTGTACTGTTATCTGTAGACATGGTAATAATATTTTTCTATCACAACTTAGTAGTAGAAGGTTAAGAATTAAACTGAAAAGTTATCAGAAGCTAAAGTTCAATCTTTATAAGCAGATGGAACTCCTTTAAGTGGATCAAATACCAGTTTCACCTGATAAACTGCCCAGGTTAATGCAATTTTCACTTCTTTAATGAAATATCAATTATTTATCTAATGTGCAAAGGAATTGTGTGTGTGTGTGTGTTTGTGCGGGCGCGCGTGTAGGGCTCTGAACTATTGTCTTCTCTACTCAAAGCAGAAAGAATATCAGAGACTGGTCTTATGTCTAATTGTACTAGTTCAAAAATTGTAAACATATCAATTCATCCAGTTAATAGACACTTATTTAAAAGCTTCATTTAATTCTAAATCTGCATTCTAAAATTTGTACATGATTTCTGTTGCTAGGACTTCTAGTACTATGATGAATAACACTGGTGAGAGTGGACATTCTTGTTGCATTCCTGATCTCAAAGGGAAGGCTGTCAGCTTTTCTCTATTGAGGATGATATTCACTGTGGGTTTTTCATAGATAGATTTTATAAAGTTGAGGAATGTTTCCTCTATCCTTATAATTTGAATAGTTTTAAACAGGAACGGATGCTGTATCTTGTCAAATGCTTTTTCTGCATCAATTGAAAGGACCATATGGTTCTTCTCTCTTCTCTTATTGATTTGTTCTATCACATGATTTGCAAATTTTTTTAAAGGTTTTACTTATTTATTTGACAGAGATCACAAGTAGGCAGAGAGGCAGGCAGAGAGGGAGGAGGAAGCAGGCTCCTTGCTGAGCAGAGAGCCCGATGCAATGTGGGGCTCCATCCCAGAACCCTTGAATCATGACCTGACCCGAAGGCAGAGGCCTTAACCCACTGAGCCACCCAGGCACCCCTTGATTTGCAAATGTTAAACCACCCTTGAATCCCATGGATAAATCCCACTTGGTCATGGTGGATAAACTTTTTAATGTGCTGTTGGATTCTATTAGCTAGGATCTTGTTTAGAATCTTGGCATCTGTATTCATCAGGGATATTGGTCTGAAATTCTTTTTGGTGCAGTCTTTGCCTGGTTTGGAGATCATTGTAATGCTGGCTTTATAAAAGAGTCTGGAAGTTTTCCTTCTGTTTCTATTTCAGAAACAGCTTCAGAAGAATAAGTATTATTTCTTCTTTGAATGTTTGATAGAATTCTCCAGGGAATCCATCAGGTCCTAGGCTCTTGTTTTTTTGGGAGGTTTTTGACCACTTCTTTAATCTCATTACTAGATATTTGTCTATTCAGGTTGTCAGTTTCTTCCTGATTCAGTTTTGTATGTTTATAGGTTTCCAGGAATGCATCCATTCTGTCTACATTGCTTAACATATTGGCATATAATTGTTGATAATAATTTCTGATAATTGTTTCTATTTCCTTGGCATTAGTCGTGATCTACCCGTTTTCATTAATAATTTTATTAATTTGGGTCCTCTCTGTTTTCTTTTGGGTTAGTTTGGCCAGTGGTTTATTGATTTTATTGATTCTTTCAAAAAACCAACTTCTAGTTTTGTTGATGTATTTGCCTGTATCTCTAGTTTCTACCTCATTGATCTCTGCTCTAATCTTGATTATTTTCCTTCTTGTGTGTGGGGTTAGCTTAATTTATTATTGATTCTCCAGTTCTTCAAGGTGTAAAGAGAGCTGGTATTCTGGATTTTTCAGGGTTTTTGTTGTTGTTGTTTGAGGAAGGCTTCGATGGCTATGTATTTCCCCTATAGGACCGTCTTTGCCATATTCCACAGGTTTTGGACAAAGTGTCTTCCTTCTCATTGGTTTTCAAGAATTATCCAGTTCTTCTTTTATTTCCTGGTTGATCCAAACATTCTTAAGCAAGGTGGTCTTTGGCTTCCAAGTGTTTGAATTCCTTCCAAACTTTTTCTTGTGATTGAGTTCCAGTTTCAAAGCACTGTGATCTGAGAATATACAGGGATAATCTCAATCTTTTGGTATCCACTGAGCCCAGATTTCTGATGCAGTACATAGTTTATTCTGGGAAAAATCCATGTGCACTTGAGAACAATCAGTATTCTGTTGTTTTAAGGTGAAATGTTCTGTATATATCTATGAGGTCCATCTGGTACAATGTGGCATTCAATGCTCTACTTTCTTTATTGATTTTCAGTTTGGATGATCTGCCTATTACTGAGAGTGGCGTGCCTACTATTAATGTATTCATATCAATATGACTCTTTATCTTGATTAGCAGTTGTCTAATGTAGTTGGCTGCTCTCACATTGGGGGCATAAATATTTACAATTGTTAGATCTTCTTGGTGGATAGACCCTTTAAGAATGATGTAGTGTCCTTCTACATCTCTGACTATAGTCTTTAGTTTTAAAATCTAATTTATCTGATATGAGAATTGCTACCCTAGCTTTCTTTTGAGGCTCATTGACATAAAAGATGCTTCTCCATCCCCTCACTTTCAGTCTGGATGTATCCTTGGGTTCCAAATGGATCTGTAGTAGACAATATATGGAGGGGTCCTGTCATTTTATCCAATCTGCAATCCTGTGCCATTTTATGGGAGCATTTAGGCCGTTCATGTTGAGAGTGATTATTGAAAGATACATTTTTATTGACATCATGTTGGCTGTGTATTCCTTGTTTCTATAGATTGTCTCTGTACATTTCTGTTCTATGACACTCTTGGGTTCTTTATTCTTTTATAGAACCCCCCCCTAATATTTCTTGTAGTGCCACCTTGGTGGTCACATATTCTTTTAAACCCTGCCAGTCTTGGAACTCTTTATCTCTCCATCCATTTTGAATGTCAGCCTTGCTGGATAAAGTATTCTTGGATGCATGTTCTTCTCATTTAGTGCCATGATTATGTCTTGCCAGCCCTTTCTGGTTTTCCAGGTTTCTGTGGACAGGTCTGATATTATTCTGATGGATCTTCCTCTGTATATAAGAAATCCCTTCCTCCTAGCTGTTCTCAAAGGCTCTTGTCCAAAATTATGATTCTTCCAACCTCCAGACAAGTGCCATGAGTCACATGTCTTTCTAGATTCATTGATGGGGGGGGTGTTATTTCTACCTCTAGGACACCTAGCAACAGCCATCAGACAAGAAAAGGAAATAAAAGGTAATCAAATTGGCAAAGAATAAGCTAAACTCTCTCTTTCCAGATGACATGATAACTTATATGGAAAACCCAAAAGACTCCACCCTCAAACTACTAGACCTCACACAGCAATTCAGTAATGGGGCAGGATACAAAATAAATGTACATAAATCAGTTGTTTTCTTATACACTAACAATGAAAATATGGAAAAGGAAATTAGAGCACTGATTCCATTTACTAGCACCAAGAACCATAAGATACCTTGGAATAGACCTCACCAAAGAGGTAAAGGATCTATACTCAAGGAACCACAGAGCACTCATGAAAGAAATTGAAGACACAAAAAGATGGAAGACCATTCCATGCTCATGGATTAGAAGAATGAGCATTGTTTAAATGTCTATACTGCCTTCTATACTTTTAATGCCGTTCCAATCAAAATTCCACCAGCATTTTTCAAAGAGCTAGAGCAAACAGTCCTAAAATTTGTATGGAAACATAAGAGACCCCAACTTGCTAAGGAAATGTTGAAAAAGAAAAACAAAACTGGGGGCATCACATTGCCTGATTTCAAGCTTTACTACAAAGCTGTGATCACCAAGGCAGCATGGCACTGACACAGAAACAGACACATAGATCAGTGGAACAGAGTAGAGAGCCCAGATAGTAGAGAGCCTCCATTCTATGGTTAAATAATCTTTGACAAAGCAGGGAAAAATGTAGAAGGGAAAAAAGACAGTCTCTTCAATAAACGGTGCTGGGAAAATTGGACGGCTATGTGTAGAAGAATGAAACTCAACTATTCTCTTACACCATAGGCAAAGATAAACTCAAAATAGATAAAAGACCTCAATGTGATACAGGAATCGATCAGAATCCTAGAGGGGAATATAGGCAATAACCTCTTCAACATCGGCCACAACAACTTCTTTCAAGACATGTCTCCAAAGGCAAAGGAAACAGGAATGAAAATGAACTTTTGGGACTCCACCAAGATCAAAAGCTTCAAGATCAAAAGGAAATAGTCAACAAAACAAAGAGGCAACCCACGGAATGGGAGAAGATATTCACAAATGACACTACAGACAGAGGGCTGATATCCAAGAACTATAAAGAACTCCTCAAACTCAACATGCACAAAACAGATAACCACATCAAAAAATCAGCAGATGACATGTACAGACACTTCTCCAAAGAAGACATACAAATAGGTAACAGACACATGAAAAAATGTTCTTCAGCAGCAGCAGCAATCAAGGAGATTCAAATCGAAAGCACATTGAGATGCCACCTTACACAAGTTAGAATGCCCCATTTAACAAGACAGTAAACAACAAGGGTTAGAGAGGAGGTGGAGAAAGGGGAATCCTCTTACACTATTGGTGGGAATGCAAGTTGGTGCACTCTGGAAAACAGTGTGGAGATTTCTTAAGAAATTAAAAATAGAGCTTCCCTATGGGCCTACAGTTGCACTACTGCATATTTACCCCAAAGATATAGACGTAGTGAAAAAAGGGCCAACTGTACCCCAATGTTCATAGCAGCAATGGCCATAGTCGCTAAACTGTAGAAAGAACCAAGATGCCCTTCAACAGATGAATGAATAAAAAAGATATGGTCCATGTATACAACAGAGTATTATGCCTCCATCAGGAAGGATGAATACCCAACTTTTGTATCAACATGGATGGGACTGGAAGAAATTACACTGGCTGAAATAAATCAAGCAGAGATAGTCAATTAACATATGGTTTCACTTACTTGTGGAGAATAAGGAAAACACGGAAGACATTGGGAGTGGGGGGGGAAGAAGTGAGTGGGGACACATCAGAGGGGGAGACAAACCATGAGAGACTGTAGACTCTGAGAAACAAACTGAGGGTTTTGGAGTGGTTGGAGTAGGGGTTGGGTGAGCCTGGTGGTGGGTATTATGGAGGGTACGTTTTGCATGGAGCAATGGGTGTGGTGCATAAACAATGAATTTTGGAATACTGAAAAAATAAAATAAAATAAAATAAAAATATAATTTGTACATGATTGGGGGGAGGAGTCAAGATGGCGGAGAAGTAGCAAGCTGAGACTGCTTCAGCTAGCCGGAGATCAGCTAGATAGCTTATCTAAAGATTGCAAACACCTGAAAATCCATCGGCAGATCGAAGAGAAGAAGAACAGCAATTCTGGAAACAGAAAAACAACCACTTTCTGAAAGGTGTTTTCTTTTTTTAAAAATTCTTTTCTTTTCTTTTTTTTTTCTTTTTTCTTTTTTTTTTCTTTCTTCCTTTTTGAACCTCTTTTTATCCCCTTTCTCCCCACTCACAATTTTGGATCTCTTCTAATTTGGTTAAAGCATATTTTCCTGGGGTTCTTGCCACCCTTGTAGTATTTTACTTGCCCCTTCATTTACTCTTATCTGGACAAAATGACAAGATGTAAAAATTCAACACAAAAAAAAGAACAAGAGGCAGTACCAAAGGCTAGGGACCTAATCAATACAGACATCGGTAATATGTCAGATCTAGAGTTCAGAATGACAATTCTCAAGGTTCTAGCCGGGCTCAAAAAAGGCATGGAAGATATTAGAGAAACCCTCTCGAGAGATATAAAAGCCCTTTCTGGAGAAATAAAAGAACTAAAATCTAACCAAGTTGAAATCAAAAAAGCTATTAATGAGGTGCAATCAAAAATGGAGGCTCTAACTGCTAGGATAAATGAGGCAGAAGAAAGAATTAGTGATATAGAAGACCAAATGACAGAGAATAAAGAAGCTGAGCAAAAGAGGGACAAACAGCTACTGGACCACGAGGGGAGAATTCGAGAGATAAGTGACACCATAAGACTAAACAACATTAGAATAATTGGGATTCCAGAAGAAGAAGAAAGAGAGAGGGGAGCAGAAGGTATACTGGAGAGAATTATTGGGGAGAATTTCCCCAATATGGCAAAGAGAATGAGCATCAAAATTCAGGAGGTTCAGAGAACGCCCTTCAAAATCAATAAGAATAGGCCCACACCCCATCACCTAATAGTAAAATTTACAAGTCTCAGTGACAAAGAAAAAATCCTGAAAGCAGCCCGGGAAAAGAAGTCTGTAACAAAGAATGGTAAAAATATTAGATTGGCAGCTGACTTATCCACAGAGACCTGGCAGGCCAGAAAGAGCTGGCATGATATTTTCAGAGCACTAAACGAGAAAAACATGCAGCCAAGAATACTATATCCAGCTAGGCTATCATTGAAAATAGAAGGAGAGATTAAAAGCTTCCAGGACAAACAAAAACTGAAAGAATTCGCAAATACCAAACCAGCTCTACAGGAAATATTGAAAGGGGTCCTCTAAGCAAAGAGAGAGCCTACAAGTGGTAGATCAGAAAGGAACAGAGACCATATACAGTAACAGTCACCTTACAGGCAATACAATGGCACTAAATTCATATCTCTCAATAGTTACCCTGAATGTGAATGGGCTAAATGCCCCTGTCAAAAGACACAGGGTATCAGAATGGATAAAAAAACAAAACCCATCTATATCTTGTCTCTAAGAAACTCATTTTAAGCCCCTCAGATTTAAAATGAGGGGGTGGAAAAGAATTTACCATGCTAATGGACATCAGAAGAAAGCAGGAGTGGCAATCCTTATATTAGATCAATTAGATTTTAAGCCAAAGACTATAATAAGAGATGAGGAAGGACACTATATCATACTCAAAGGGTCTGTCCAACAAGAAGATCTAACAATTTTAAATATCTATGCCCCCAACGTGGGAGCAGCCAACTATATAAACCAATTAATAACAAAATCAAAGAAACACTTCAACAACAATTCAATAATAGTAGGGGACTTTAACACTCCCCTCACTGAAATGGACAGGTCATCCAAGCAAAAGATCAGCAAGGAAATAAAGGCCTTAAACGACACACTGGACCAGATGGACATCACAGATATATTCAGAATATTTCATCCCAAAGCAACAGAATACACATTCTTCTCTAGTGCACATGGAACATTCTCCAGAATAGATCACATCCTCGGTCCTAAGTCAGGACTCAACCGGTATCAAAAGATTGGGATCATTCCCTGCATATTTTCAGACCACAATGCTCTAAAGCTAGAACTCAACCACAAAAGGAAGTTTGAAAAGAACCCAAATACATGGAGACTAAACAGTATCCTTCTAAAGAATGAATGGGTCAACCGGGAAATTAAAGAAGAATTGAAAAAAATCATGGAAACAAATGATAATGAAAATACAACGGTTCAAAATCTGTGGGACACAACAAAGGCAGTCCTGAGAGGAAAATATATAGCGGTACAAGCCTTTCTCAAGAAACAAGAAAGGTCTCAGGTACACAATCTAACCCTACACCTAAAGGAGCTGGAGAAAGAACAAGAAATAATTTGTACATGATTTAGAACAACTCAAGATTAACTCCTGAAGCTTCATATGACTTAATATAGTATTAAATGGAAAAATAAACTTCATTGAGAGTAGAAAGGCATCTACTCTCAAGTGATGTGTGACATATTTCTGGATAGAAATTTGGAAGGCCTATGGACATTTTAAGTGGGTTTATACTTATATCTAGCAGTTTCATGTCTAAATTTTATATATTTATTTGTTTGTTTGTTTGTTTATTTATATTTGAGAGAGTGCACATGGAGGGAGAGGCAGAGGGAAAGGGGAAGGGAGAGAAGGAGATTTCCCATTGAGTGCAGAGCTTATCCACAGAGGCTGATCCCAGAACCCTGAGATCATGTCCTGAGCAGAAAATATTTAAGTTGGGCACTTAAATAACTGAGCTACCCAGACAACCCAAGATTTTTTTTTTTTACCACAAAAATACAAAATTCACACAATTTTTTTTATTTGTTCTTCTGTTGATTGACATCATTGGTATCTAAATTTTAGCCATCATGAATAAATTTACAAAAACATTTCTCTACTAGTTTTTTGAATAGGCATAGCTTTTCATTTCTGAGTAATTACCATGTAACATTGTTGGATCAAAGGTATGTAGTTTAACCTTGTAAGAAACTGCCAAAGGTTTTTCAAACTGGTTTTACTATCTTACATTCTCATCAAGAGTGAATGCAGGTGTTCTGCATTCTTTCCAAGACTTAGATCTGTAATCTTTTTTAATTTTATTCATTGTACTGGATGTGCAGTGGAATCTAATTTTTTATTTTAATTTACATTTTTCTATTAACTAGTGGTTTTGAACATATTTTCGTGCTTTTTCTTTTTCATAAAGTGTCTGTCCAAGACTTCTGCCCATTTGTGTTGGATTGTTTGCAATTTTTTTATTGTTGTGTAGGAGTAATTTATGTATTCCATATACAAGTTGTCATTTGGATATATGTATTGTGAGTATTTCTCAGTTTCGGATATTTTTTTCATTTTCACAATACTGTCTTGGTGAGAATTTCTAATTTTGATGTAAGACATGGGTTTTTTTTTGGACTGAATATTTGAAAAACTCTATCCTTCAACATAGCAATATGCACAAAGCTGTATTACATCCATAATATAGAAAATATGCATCAATTTAAAATGATTGGATAGCTTTGAAGTATGGACATAGAAATGTGTTCAAGACATAGGATAAGCATAAAATAATCAAGTTGATGGACCATAGGTAGCATTTTTATGTGAAAATCTATACATCTGTAGGTATACACTCAGATATACATAAATATAAATGCATGAGGAAATGGCCTTTCAAGACACATATTAATTAATTAATGGTTATCTCTGCCAAAAGGAATAATATGTGGGTGGTAATGTAGAACCTCATTTACTTGTTCTTTTTTTTAACTGAAAACTGTTAGAGAATATTGTATATATTTTTTTTTCTTTGTTTTTTAAAGTTTTTATTTATTTGACAGACAGAGATCACAAGTAGGCAGAGAGGCAGGCAGAGAGAGAGGAGGAAGCAGGCTCGCTACTGAGCAGAGAGTCCGATGCAGGGCTCAATCCCAGGACCCTGGGATCATGACCTGAGCTGAAGGCAGAGGCCTTAACCCACTGAGCCACCCAGGCGCCCCTATTTTATATATTTTCAATAAGGATCTACGAAATTATCATAAAATAGCTTAAGTAAAATTCAGTGACAGAAATCTATAAGCATATGATGACGGTTTAAATACTTGTCATTTACATAGATTTAGTCACTATTTTTAGATAAATTTCAAGAAGAATAGTTAAGTATATGCAAGTAGAAGTATACAACACAGTTTGAGAAACTTTAATTGTTTCCAATGAATAAACAGGCAGCGAAAGTTGGAAGGTCATTTGAAATCACATGTTTTTAATATCAGAAGTGATTTGACATTTAATATAGTTTAAGAATCAGGTAACCCCCTGTCAGAGGAAACCACACAACAACCTGAGCTGTGTACCATAAAGATGATTGTGACATTAGAATGCCTAATAGAATATCAACATTTATAGTCTAGAGAGGAGTTCAAATTATGGTGGGAACACGGAAAACAAAAAGCAAATTAATTCAATTGAGTGGGTAGTAATCCCATGTACAGTAATAGACAAGAGAAATAGATTCAAAGATCTATCAGCAACTTATAAAATACTTTATGTTCATATGCAGAGTTTCTAATAATAGACATGTTTTCCCAAAAGGTGCCAAATTCTGTTAATCTTAGTGTATAGTGGGTGGTCACCCTCTTGATCAAAGCAGAAATCATTGAAGTCATACTAGATGCTTCTTCATTAATCTCACATCTAATCAGTGATAAATTATGTAAATGTTATAGTCTACCCATGTCTTAAATCTGTCTACTACTCTCTATGATCACTGCACCTGCTTAAAAGTATGTTTTCACCACTTTATGCTTCCCTAACTGAATACCATCCCCACTGCTTCCCCATCTCCATTCCTATCCTCTGTAATCTGCCACCTACTGACAGCTAAACATTCTCTCCAAAATGCCAATCTCATCCCGTCACTCTGCAGATTACATAATCACAATGTTCCCATCAGCCTTCTGAATAACGTTCAACCTGCTTTCAACCCTTTTCAACCCTTTTTGTTAGAATCTCCAGCTCAAATTTCAAATCTCTCAGCTTATTTTCTCTTCAAAATATCATAACATATTGACAGTTGCTCAGCAGAATCCTCTGTACCACTTCTCTTTATGTTTGCATGGGATCCTCCTTCTGGTTGGAATGTGTATTCTCTGTCTCCACCAGTTTCTTTATCAGGATGCACTTTAGACATCACATCACCTCTTCCAAGAAAGTTTCCTTATACTACTCACACAACTGTCTGAGCCTTCTACAGAGGATCATGTATGTTCTCCAAATCCATGTTATATTTGAACAATAAGTTTTCTGAGGATATAGCTAGGTATTTTTCCTGTCTAGTTCTCCATGCCTTTGAATATAACAGTTGTATTTTAAATAACTGATAAATAATTTAAATTACATGACAACTTTGAAAGGATTTCTCCATTAAGCATTAGAGGGAATATTAAGCATATCTTCCAGAGATATTTCTAGAAATAAGTATTTAAATACGTGGATTATTTTAGATTGCAATCATCCACCTCCAGGCACACTGATATCTTTGCTGTTATGAGAATGCATTGAATGTACACCCCCAGTTGATGTTTCTATCAGGAATGATTCCCCCAGATTGCCTCTTAGCTTCTTTTCCCACTTTCCTTAAGTTTTGCTTAAATTTCCTCTTTTCATTGAGACCCACCATGACTCCTTTTCAAACATTCAACCACCACTATTCCCCATCCTAAAACCCTATACTCCTTAAAGTTGCTCATCATATTAGTTTTTTTTTTATAACTTATTACCATATGATAAAATCTAATTTCTTACTTTTTGTTATTTTTGTGGCTGTTAAATCCTGTTTCCTTATTAGTAAGTAAATAATACCTCCCCCCCCCCTTTTTTTTAACTTTACTGACTGATCTGAATTTCTAGCATGGGGTTTGACATACAATGCATGCTCAATAAATATTTATTGATTAGAACTGTGGAAGAACAACAACCATTTTAACCACACTGGACTTCATTTAGACCAAATAATTATTTATTTTCTTCTTTACATTTTAGACACAGAAAGCTAATGAGGAAAGTGACGTGCATTACGTTCAAGATAGAACCTCACTCAGTTGGCTAATTCAGGAAGAACAACTTTGGTTTTCGTGCTTCTTTACATCTTCATTTAACTGTTTCTTTCAGACACATCTGAATAGACAATATTTGCTTGAATTCTTTCCTTTCTACACTGCATTCTACTTAAGATTCTGCAACCAGAGCTTCAAAAGTAAAGGTTGATTACTACCATCCCCCCCAAAATGATTAATCAAGTGTGATTAATACACTTGATTATTAGGGAGCCTAATACAAAACACATATTTAAGAACGGGGGCTTTATTCTCAAACATATTGGGAATTTTGTGAGATTCTGAATAATGTTATGAACTGTGCTGAAAATAACCATTTTAGATTTTGTAAGTGAGACTGGAGTCTGTGAAAGCCCATAGAGATTTTAGGAAATGTTAACCGCCTTATTTACCATTCAAGTCTTTCAAAAAAGCTAGCTTGAAATCAGCTCAAAGAGGAAGAGGCATTAACTCAGAGAAAATATTTCACTGATAGTTAGCACAGGCATAATTTTTAGTGCATATTTGTGGAATTTAACATTCTCTTATTTGTGATTGTGGAAATCACATGTAATGACTTTCATTAAAATTTAGCATAAAGGCCTAGTTTCAAACTACTATTTTCTATTCATCCCTGTCACTTTACTTTTCATTTTGAAAGCCAGGTAGACATAAATTGAATTTGGCAGCTGGTAAAGAAATGTTTGTAAATCATAAGAAGAAGCCTAATCAAAATTTAACTCAATATACCTATATCTCCAAAGTAATAAAACTAGTGCATGATATATATTTCATATCACAAAAGAGCTACATTAAAGCAACTGTGGTTAAAATGTGAGCCACTTTTCATATTACTCCTTTTTCCTATGATTGGAGAAAAAAAAAGATTTGTTTCCTCTAAAAAAATGAGAAATTTTTAGAATATTTCATAATTATTTTATAATATATTTGCATATGTCAACAATGAATCCAAATTTGCATTAAAGTTGCACAGAGTATTCTTCAAACTAACAAAACAAAACAAAACAAAACAGTGTTAAAAAAATTCTGAGAAAGAATGCAATACAAAGCAAAACTTGGTCTTGATGGTAGGAGTTGGGGGTATTATCTTGTTAAAGACAAGTATCTTAGTTATCCTACATTATATAGACAATGGATTGAGCTAATGTAATTAATCAGTCTTGCACAATAAAAACCAGAGGTTGCAAGGTAAACTTTACCACAGGCTTGTAGCCTCAAAGATAGTTTTTGATTAAGAATCATCGCATGTAGGATCTTGGTTATCGCAACAATATTTCAAAAGTTCTACTTGGAATCCTATTCCAGAAAGTACAAAGAAGAAGCTTATGGGAGGGAGGGAAGTCAACTGTTTTCAATTCTCTCACTCTAGGTTATCTATCAGAAATCCAAAAGTGACTGTTTCTTGATAACTAGTTGTCATCTAGAATCAGACCAAAATGGGTTCACATTCTTATTCCTGCAATTTAGTATCTCTTCTTGAGCAAGCTACTTTGGGTCTAAGTTTATTCATCTGAGATGTGGAAAAGGCAACAATACCTAACTTTTAGGGGTGCTTGGCAACTTAATGAGGTAACATTTACAAAGCACTTGGTGCAGTCCAGCTTTTGGTAAGCAAATCAGTATGGTAACCATTTCTTTGATTATGGTGATGATGACCACAGCAAGCCTCCTCTACCCCTCCACCTCCTGTTATCAAAGAGAGAGCTCCAGGACTCAGAATGTCATTTTTTTTTTTTTAAATGAACTATGTCAAATTCAAACCTTTTTAAAAGCTTTATTAAAGAAAAAAATCTAATTTGTCTGATATGAGGATTGCTACCCCAGCTTTCTTTTGAGGTTTATTAGCGTGGTAAATGGTTCTCTATCCCCTCACTTTCAATCTGTTGTTACTTACCCAATGATACAGATGTAGTGAAAAGAAGGGGTACATGCATCCCAATGTTCATAACAGCAGTGTCCGCAGTAGCCAAACTGTGGATGAAGCTGGGATGTCTTTCAACAGATGAATGAATAAAGAAGATATGGTGCATATATACAATGGAATATTGCTCAGCCATCAGAAAGGATTAACATCTACCATTTTCATCAACATGGATGTAACCAGAGGGGATTATTCTAAGTGAAATAAGTGGAGCAGAGACAAACAATTATCATCTGCTTTCACTCATATGTGGAATATAAGGAATAGTGCGGAAGCCCATAGAGGAAGGGAGGGAAAACTGAATGGGAAGAAATCAGAGGAGATGAACCATGAGAGACTCTGGACTCCAGGAACAAACTTAGGTTTACGAAGGTAGGGTGGGGGGGGGATAGCCTAGTGTTATGTATTAATGAGGGCACATGTTGTGGCAAGCACTAGATGTTATACATAACTAAAGAATCATTGAACAGTTCAACAAAACTAATGATACACTATATGTTGGCTAATTGAACTTAATAAAAAAAATACATAAATAAAGGTTCCCCATTGCAAGAAGAAAAAAGGGGGAGGTAGAAATCAGACAATTCAAAGTTGACTCATCTTTCATTCTAGGGAATGTCTTTAGCGTAGCTCATTTAAACTTCTTTGGCTATGTTCTTAATAGTATTTGGCCAAGCTACTGTCATGGTCTTTCCACAGTGTATTTATTGGTTTTAACACAGAGTTATAATAATAACTGTTTTAGAGATGGTGTTGTCATACCATGTGCCTCTGAAGAGTTTGTACTAGTACACATTCTTTAGATTTTCTATGGTTGTTGAGACTTTTTTTTTTTTTTCCCACTGCAGATACCACCATATTCTGCCCCCCAAGAAAATTATCTACTATGGTTGAGCATAATTTAATTTTTCTTTCAAACACCATACACCCCACTAACATACCATCTCATCTTCTTTGACATTCTAATATAGCATATAAACACCTGTTTTTTACTTCATCACATCGGGAGCAAATAGTGAAGAAAGAATTTTTGAGAAATCTTCAGTGCAAGAAAAGTGGTTTTATTAAAGCACAGGTCCAGGACCTGTAGCAGGAAAGATGCACTGGGATTGTGAGGAGTATCTAATTATATATTTTCCAGTCAGGAGGAGGTTAGGGATAGTGTAAGTCTTTAAGGAATATGGAAACAAAGTTTCCAGGACCTAAACAGATCATTTACTACTGTCTAGTAAACATAAGACCCTTCAGATGTGTATCAGTTGGCGATATGTTTGGTGGATGATTGTTAACATGTTTTGAGGGGGTAAAGATAAAGGGAATTTCCAAAGGGATTTTTATACATTAAAGAAAACTTACAAGATCCTGGAGGTCAGTATAATGTCAAGTTAAGGTTGCCTTTTGCCCTTAACAAAATATTAACATGGAGACAATTGAGTCCCTTGAAGAAGGTCACTCTGTTTGTTTCAAGTACTTGTCAACTGGCTATAATTTGTAAGGAAGTTATTTTAAAATTTTTTTCTCTATACTTTTTTTTCACCATTGTTCCCTTCATCCTCCTCTTTCACCTCCTTCCTTTCCTTCTCCTACTTCTTCTCCTTCTTTTTCAAATATACCTCTCTTTAACTGTCGTCTACAATGAGTAAAGGCAATTCTCCCCAACACTTTCCAGTTCCTATAAACAGGGCCTGAATTAATCATCTTTGATTCCCCAGCAAACATTTGGAGGTTGTCTTAGATATTAACTCTGGGTGAAATTATATTTGCATACTAGTAATGATTGTTCATGTTGCATGATTGATTTATGGACACAAGGGACTAATGTCAAGGACTTATGCATGTATAGATTAATGAAAATAATTTAGTTTTAAAGTATGTGTTGTATCCATTAAATGCATCCCTACTAAAGCATTTGGCAAGACAGTGCCACTGGTCACAAAGGGGATTGGATGGGTGGGATCTGTACTTGGATGTCCTACTGTATAGTTGATATGACGGAAGGAATGACTTCATCATTGTGGGAAACTCTGGAGATTTGGGGCAACAAAATAGGCATCATGAATAGATTTTATTTTCTTTCTTAAAACCCACTCATTCTCTTCTATTAACTCCAGTCAAATTTGTTGATACCTAGCTCCTCACCCAATATCAACACATGTGTTTGTTTGGATAAAACTTTAACTTTGGCTAATTGAGTGTGTCATCTATGCCAATGTCAGTTAAATTGTCATGCTTCCCTAAATATAGCAAATAGTTTTGGGATGGACAAATGGCCTAAGAAGATGCAGTGAAAAGCCACAGGTCATTTGAAAGCTATAACAACATCAGGGATATTCCCAACTGAAGCTAAATCTAAGGATATGAAATCAAAGGTTGCCATGGATATCTTGCTTTCTCAAGGCAAATTTTATTTAGACTAGAACCAACTCAAAGAAAGTAAACACAAGAGATACAGAAAGGAGATAAAAGGTAACAAGCCTGTGACATTTTTGAAGCCCTTGAATCAAGCCTTGAGTAAAGGTGGACTTATTGCTAAACTATTCAGATATTGCAATGGAATGAATATCCATGTCCTTCTCCCAAATTCATCTGTTGAAACTCTAATTCCAATGGGATGGTATTTGAAGATGGGGCATTTGGGAGATAATTAAGTCATGACAGTGAAGTCCTCATGAAGGGGATCAGTGCCCTTATAAGCAGCCATATAGCTAACTACCTCTCTTTTCCCCATGTGAGGACACAATAAGAAGACAGCCTCTGTAAACCAGGAAGAGGGCACTCACCAAGAACCTCATTATGCTGGTACCCTGATCTCTGACCTCCAGCCTGGGTTGTAAAACTGGCAAAAAGCTTTGTAAAATATTCATACCTCAAAGAGCAGGGAACAGAGTTTACAATTACAAATTTTCCAAAGTAATGATCTTAAGGAAAAAGGGACCAGGAACTTAGAGTCAGCAAGTACTCTGTTGAAAGTTTAGTCCCACTGAGGGGAATATTAAGGCCATCTTGGTCAATATTAAATATAATTCAGAGCCTTTATAATTAAAACAATTTGTGATTGCTATATGCATAGACAGATAATTCTCAGCCCAGGTTCCCAAATAAATAGAGCCTGATATAAAAGCTTATAGCTAAGGGTTTGAGAATGAAAACTGAACAAACAGAAGAGAAGGGGGGAAAAAGTGAGGCAGAAGAGTTGGAAGACCCTATTTGAGAGTGTTCTCCACTGAATTATCAGGGCTTCAAACTGATTGCTCAGACTAATGGTATTTGCTTAACAAAACCAAATGAAATACTCCATTTGGAAATAGTTCTTCTGAGACAAAAGAAAGGAAATGATTAATTGTCAGTTCCTTTTATCCCCAATTTTTCATTAATTCCCCTGCCCTTCTTTGTTGCAACACCTGGCCTCCTCTGGCAGATAGAGGAGCATCACAGAAAGACGGAGTCTCTGAAAGTCCACTAATGCAAGAGCATGCAGGTAGCAATCTGTCTCAGCCAGTTAGTGCTGTGTATTGCCTCAATTTGTAGTGGTGTGAACAGCAGCCAAAACAAATTCTATCTCCTTCACTGCAAATACATCATACATCATTGCTAGGACAGCCCCAGGTGGCATCTGAAATAGAAGGACAAAAGATGAAGTTGTAATAAGTGGGGTAGGAACAATTGGATAGTTATATGGAGAAATATAAAAATGGATTTGATGTGGGAAACAAAGGCAAAAGAAAAAAAAATAAATTTCCTTACTGCCTACAGCCTATTGACAAGTCCTTGAAATAGTCAGAGTGACTTCCTCTAGAAACTCAGCTGCTTTGCAAACACCAAAAGACAAACTTAGCTTGACATTAACTCAACCAGGATCCTATAAGTTTTGGAAACTTTTATCTCTTACCCCCTGGCCCCAAGATATATTTCAGCAGTCATTCCTCAAGCACCTGACCCACAGATATACATCTGTAGTGTCTCATGACTAAGATTTTACTAGACAGTAGTAAATGACCTTTTCCTAGCAATAAGTAGCCCCTCAAGGTCCTGGACACCTTGCTTCCAAAATCCTTTAGAGACTTATGCTATCCATAACTCCCACCCAACTTGAAAGTATATAATCAGCCACTCCTCATGACCCCATTGCAGCTCTTTCTGCCCAAGGGTCATTTCTTGTGCTTTAATAAAAGCACCTTTTGCATCAAAGATATCTCAAGAATTCTTTTTTGGCTGTTGGCTCCAAAGCCCAACATTTTCTACATCAGACTCGTTTTTACGCCATGAAATAGAATTAATTCTAAATAGAGTAAAAAATCTAAATGAAAAAACTGGTAACATGTAATTAATGGAATAAGACATGAATAGATTCTTTATAGTCAGAAAAGGGAGAAAGTTATTTACTATGACTTTAATCCAGAAAAAAATGAGAAAAGATTAATAAATCTGACTGTATTAAAAATATTTTCACATGACAAAAAAAAAATAAAAATAAGCAAAATCAAAAGTAACAAACTAATCTTTGTCCCAAAGATACATTGGCAAAACTAAAGTGATTTTGACACAAAGTAATTCACTGATGCATATTAATAATGGGCAAAGACAGAAGGCACCTGGAAGGTTCTGTAATAGAGTGCTTATAGAAACATTGTGAAGCATCCAAATAATGAGACAGCCTGCTGTCATATAAAGACATCATCTCTACATACTATTTTGTATATATTCTTCAGTAAGCTGCTGAAGAGAAAATATGGAATTTGATAATTTGTAGTGACAAAGTTAATTTCTAATTGGGAGCCATGAAATGGAGGCCAGCTCAGTTACCCAGTCCAAGCCACAAATCTAAAGTTATTTTGCCCTACACTGATGGAAAACATTGTCAAGGGGTCCAAACATACACCAATCAAAATTCTCCAACTCACCTTTAACTGACTTACCTTACTAAACAACAGGACCTGCTTGCCTTATAAGGAAATTCCTAATCTCCTTGGTAATCATATGTTGCTTCTTCATTACTTCATCTAACATTCTAGAAAACTTACTGTTACCTCAGAACCCTCAAGAACAGTGCTCCCCTGCTTGTGAGACCCTGTATTCCCTCAATCTATGCGTTGTTTTACTTTGAATGAATGTCAAACTTACCACAAATTTTGTTTTACCATAGGGAATATGTAGGAAACTGCATGGTATACATATTTTTGTATTTATATTTTTTTAAAATATGAGAAAACAACAAGAAAAATTGAATAATAATGGCTACCCTGTGTCAAAGGGAGAGAACAGAACATACGAAATAGATATAAAGGCTAGATCACACTAAAGATAATGTAAATATTTTCACATAACTAAAACCCAAATTTAACAATTTTTAAAATGCAATCAGCAAAATTGTTTAAAGAATTAAAATTTGAGTTTAACTGCTATATCATTTTGGTGGTTAAGTCAAATAGAGAAGAGCTGTCAAGTAGCTGAAGCAGTATTTTGCTTGTTCACATATAGTGGTATATATACTTGCAAATAATAACAATAATAAATGATACATTTATACAACAATAAATGGTAATAACAATGTTATTTAGCAATAATGATAATGGCATTTATTGCATTCATGAATCGTATTGTTACTAATACTGGTATGCAATATCTACCTATGTATTTATCACATGCTCATGTATGTGTGTTTTGTGTGTGTCTATGTAAAGATTTTCAGCATAAAGTAAAGAGATAAAGATATAGAACCAAAAAATATTTAAAAATTATATAATCTTAGTTAGTGTACTGAAAATACCAGCACAAACATGCGATTATTTTATTTTCTTTCTAGAAACTGCATAGTTCCTAAGTAGAACAACAACAACAAAAAGACATCAATAAATCCTAGTAGTAGTGAACAACACCAGCATCAGATCGTAGTCTGTAAATACCAGTTCTCACTAAAAGGAACTAATACTCCTTACAGAATGAGCTGATTTTTGTTTGTTTGTTTGTTTTGAGCAGGATGTGCACAATATGTGGCAGGAACATTTTGTCTGGCTTCAAAGCCGGTGGCACTAATGAGGTCATGTCTACAGGGATAAGGATGCAATTTGAAAAGCCTTCCACTGGGAAAAGATGAGGCAACAAGAGTATCAAAAATGAAAATGATCTCTAGAACATATTCAACCATCATAACAAAACTGTATTGAGATAGCATTGTGCACTTCCAAATTTATTAAAAGAGTAAATCTATGTTAACTGTCCATATCACACAAACAGAAACAAAACAAACAAAATGATAACAACAAAACCCTGAAGGATACAAGAGAATTCTAGGGAGTATTGGGTGTATCCATTATCTTAATTGTGGTGATGACATCACAGGTATTTGCTTATTGCTGATTTAACTCATCAAATTAAACACACTAAGTATATGTAAATACTTGGTATAAAAATGTGACTAAATATAACTATTAAAATTATAATGACTATAATGGATATAACATGTCAAATAAATAAAAATCTGAATTTATAATATTGGTTCAAAGGCACATTTTAAAAAATGTATTGGTGATTTTTGAAATTAATTTGATTACCAACTCAGTATTCTAAATACATAAAAGTGAAGTGAAAGGGTAAAGCATATATATGTCTGTCACATACTGATTACATTTCCAAAATAAACAAATATTTAATAAGGGGAAAAACTATTTTTTTTCTAAAACAGCCATAGCTAGTAAACGTAAGACATATCAGAGTTAGAAAAGCAAGCACTTTGCAATCTATCAAGGGTTTCTAAACCAGTAGGTAAATGTTGACTGCAAACTTTGTAATGGATGGATCAGGCTGACGATATTTCAATCAATCCTAACATCGACTTAAATTGGAATGGCCAGAGTCCATGTGTCTTATGATGTGATGTGATAGAATAGATAGCAAAACCTATACAGTATGCTTACCCCCCCCCCAAAAGAAAAAGAAAAGAAAAAGAAAAATGATAGTAATAAAAGAGGGAAGCAGAAAATGTTAATCTAATAATAAACCCTCTAGAGCTAAGTACTGGTTTGTAGAAATATATGGGATAACGTAATGTGTTAAAAGTCTTATGACCCACTAAATGGAGGATGTAGAAATGGTATCTGGAGGAGAAAAACAGGTATATATTAAAAGATTTTTCCAACAATTGTTAGAACTAAGAAGCCATTATAACAAGGTTGCAGGACACAAGGTTATTATACAAAAGTCAAACACTTTTCTATATACCATTAAGGAAAAAGTAGAGTTTGAAATGAAAAACACAATACCATTTACATGAGTAACCCTTAAAGTGAAATGCTTAGATATAAATCTAAATGAATATGTATAAGATCTATATGAGAAAACCTCCCAAATCTGTTCAACAAAGTGAAAGAACTAAATAAATGGAAATATACATGTTTATGTATATTGTTAAGACATCCATTCTTCCTGGGATGCCTGGGTGGCACAGTCGGTCAAGCATCTGCCTTTGGCTCAGGTCATGATCCCAGGTCCTGGGATCAAGTTCTGCATTGAGCTCCCTGCTCAGTGGGAAGCCTGCTTCTCCTCCTACCTGCCTCTCTCCCTGGCTCCCCCTGCTTGTGTTCTTACTCCCTCTCTTTCTCTCTGAAAAATAAATACATAACCTTAAAAAAAAAAAGACATCCATTCTTCTGATGTAGAATCTGCAGATCTACAGATTCAATGCAATATCCACCAAAAATCATCAAGTTATTTTGTGAATATTGACAAACTGATTCGAAAGTTAATATGGAGAGGTAAAATACCAAGAATAGCTAATACAATATTGAAAGAGAACAAAGTTGTAGGACTGATACTACTTGATTTGAAAACTTACTATAAAACTGCAGTAAGACTGTGTAGCATTGATGAAAAAATAGACAAATAGATCAGGGGAAAAGAATAAAGAGCCCAGAAATAGACCATCATAAACATAGTCAATTGATCTTTGACAAAAGAGCAAAGTAATCAATGGAACTGAAATAGTCTTTTCAACAAATGGTGCTGGAAAAACTGGACACCCACGTGCAAGACAATGCACTGAGACATAGAACTTAATTTACAAAAATCAACTCAAAATGGGTCACAGATCTAAACGCAAAATATGAAGCTGTAAAACTTCTTTTTTTAAAAAATATTTTATTTATTTTTTTGACAGACAGAGATCACAAGTAGGCAGAGAGGCAGGCAGAGGGAGAGGGAGAAGCAGGCTCCCCACTGAGCAGAGAGCTCAATGCGGGGCTCGATCTCAGGACGCTGAGATCATGACCTGAGCTGAAGGCAGAGGCTTTAACCCTCTGAGCCACCCAGGCACCCCAAAACTGTAAAATTTCTAAAAGATAGCATAGGAGAAAATCTAGATGACCTTGAGGATGGTGATGACATTTTAGATACCATACCAAAGACAAAGGCATGGATCCATGAAAAAAAAAAAAAATGATGCACTGAACATCATTAAAATTAAAAACTTCTGCTCTTCCAAAGGTAATATTGGGGATAAGAAGATAAGCTATAGACTGCAATAAAGTATTTGGAAAAGACATATCTGATACAGTTTTATATAAAATTTACAATAAACATTTAAACTCAACAATAAGAAAATAAACAACTTGATTAAAAAATGGACCAAAGACCTTAGCAGTCACCTCACCAAAGATCTACAATTAACAAATGAGCATATGAAAAGATGCCCCACATCATACAACATCAGGAAAATGCATATTAATACAACAATGAGATATCACCTCGCCCCTGTTAGAGTAGCCCAAATCTGGACCACTGGCAACATCAAATGTTGGAAAGGGTGTGAAGCAATAGAACCACGTTCATTGCTGGTGAAAATGAAAGTAGTACAGCTACTTTGAAACACTGCTTGGTAGTTTCTTACAAAACTAAACATACTTTTACCATACTATCCAAAAATCCTGCTCGTTAGTATTTACCCACAAGAACGGAGAACTTATATGCACACAAAATTGTGCATACAGATGTTTACAGCAGATTACTCATAAATGTCAAAACTTGGAAGCCATCAAGATGTCCCACAGCAGGTGAATGGATAAATCAACAGTTACATCAAGACAAAGGGATATTTTTCAGCACTAAAAAGCAGGGAGCTATCCAGCCATGAAAAGTAGGAATGCTTAATGCATATTACTAAGTGAAAGAAAGCAGAGTAGTATTTTTATATATATATTTTTAATCTTTTTGTCTTTTTTTAAATTTATTTTTTATTTATTTTCAGCATAACAGTATTCATTATTTTTTCATCACACCCAGTGCTCCAGGCAATCCGTGCCCTCTATAATACCCACCACCTGGTATCCCAACCTCCCACCCACCTGCCAATTCAAACCCCTCAGATTGTTTTTCAGAGTCCATAGTCTCTCATGGTTCACCACCCCTTCAATTATATTTAAATGTAAAAACAAAATATTACATTTATATGGATGTGAAGATGTGTGGGTTTTTTTTTTTTTTTCCCTAAAGGAGGAAGAATATTCTGGTCATTGGGAGCCAAATTTGAAGTGAATAGTAGGAAGTATGTTTCTTCTATTGAATAGGGGTGAGGCAATGCTTAAAAGTTGGCTGTCTGAGACTCTCTTATTCCCTCACTGACAATGCAGGGTTCTCTGTACTCTGCCCACTCTTCTAGAGGGAGTGGGTGGACACCAGTTGGGTAACACGTGGAAGCACATTGTAGAAGGAGTAGTCATCCTTGGCTTTGGTTTAAAGACACACATGCACACACTGAAGCTTAGAAATAAGAGTTGGCTGGTCAATTTGAGCATGATACTGACAAAGGGTTATTGGGATTATTTTCTGGTGGGACTTGCATGTAGCTAAAGCAGGCCTTTTGATGCATTATTAAAAAAAAAAAAAAAGGCAATCCGAGAAGGCTACATACTATGTGATTTCAACTACATGACATTTTGGAAAAAGCAAAATTATGGAGACAGTAAAAAGGTCAGTGGTTGCCATGGGTTGGGGGAAAAAGTGTGGTGAAAGATGACTAGGCAGAACATAAGACTTTTAGGACAGTGAAAATATTCCATAAGATACTGTAAGATGGATGAACATGTCATTATACATTTGTCTAAATTCATAGAATGCACAATCCCAATAGAATGAAATGTAGACTATGGACTTCAGGTGCTTATGATATGTAAATGTAAGCCCATCAGTCCTAACTAATATATCACTCTGATGAATGGTGTTGATAAGGGGCAGGATCCACATGTGTATGGAGAGGACTATATGCGAAATACTTATACTTTCCTCTCAATTTTTCTGTGAATCTAAAATTGTTCTAGATAATAAAGCCAATAAAAAGGATTATTAAAGGACCTATCAATCAAATGAGTGCATTTTGGATAGTGATTTTTAGCTCACCAACACAAAAGAAGCATTTTATGATAATCAGGGAAAATTGGACACACATTGAGGATTAGGTAATATTAGGGATTATGATTTATTTTATTTTGTATTATGTTTCAAAGTCTTGATTTATTAGACATATAAAATATTTACAGAAGAAATAGTAAAGTGTCATAGATTTTTTTCAAGCTTCAACAGAAATATTATGTGATAGCTATAACAAGAAGGGCAGACATTGGTATTTGTTGATGTTGAAAATTTAATTGAGGTGTATTTCTCTCTTTCTTTATATTCTAAATTTTTGTCATAAATTGTTAAACTAAAAAAAAGTAAATAGAATTTAAATACCTGTAAAGTAGACAACTGAAAAGACTGAATTTCCGTTTGTAATTGTTAATTTACTTAAGTTACTTGGGAAGTTTCTGTGAATTCAGGCTATAAAAGGCTTGTACTGACAGAGAGAGTAAGGCTAGTTATAGTTGTCTAATAATTTTTATGTCCTGTTGTCATTCATGTTTGTAAGAAAGTCTTTTCAATTTAACTCTTATTCTAAGGAGGCAAGAGAGTTATTTCATTTTTTATTTTATTAATTTTTTTTAATTTAGCTCAGCCCACATACTTTTAGCCACTGTAATATAACAAGGTAATAGTGTATGCTTCTTTTATAAGGTTTTGCATTTAAGAGTGAGAGAAAAAAATAATTTAATATGATTTATTAATAAAATATTTTTATCTCTAAAAATATTATAGTCATAAAATAGGCACAAAAGTAATAACTTTCTTCTTCATAACAAGTAATAGAATTTGAAAAATCACAAGGAGCAATGATTGCCCATAATTCCAGGAAATCTACCCATAACTTGGACTCTTATTGGTTCCAAATAAAAGTAAAACCTTGTTTAATAAAGTATGAAAATTTTTGCTTAAATCAATAATAGATAATTCTTTGATTACCACTGCTAAATAAAAGAAACATTCTTTCAAAATCAAACAAGATTATAGGGTATATTTATCTTCCATAAAATAGTTTCTGTTTTCTGGTTGAATCTTTCTGGACGCATCTAACATTACATACTTCATAAACCTGTTGTCCCAAAGACTAACCATGGATCTATTTAAACTCTTTATACTTATCTTTTGTGCTTATTATATTACCTAACACTTTATTTGTTTTTTTTTCCTGGTTTCATAACCATGGAAAATGGTAATGAGGAAAAATTCATACTTCAAATGTTAACAAATGAGTCACTAAATACAACACACTAAGCACACTCCATATTAAATTCATATCTAATTAGAAGATTGCTACCAACTAAATGAGATCATCTTTCATACAGACTTACTTTTTCCAAGAAAAGCCAGTAGGAATATATGTTTTATTGAACATAAATATTCCTACATTAACATTGTCACTCCCTTGAGCTTTGTATCTCGATATCCATTTGCCTGATTTTTCCTCTTGGATATACTCACATCCAATCCAGAGTTGTACTCCCTTATCAGCCTGTTTGCTTTCCAAATTCTTATCTCTCTGAATGTACCATAATGCTTCTGAATGCCTAAATAAACAAACAAACAAAAAGGTACCCAACCTGAATCATTCTCTTCTCTTATTTCCCATTCAAAATTAATGCCTCAGTCAGGTTAATTCAGCTCCTTGATCTATTTGTATCCTATTTCACTTTCATAATTTAATTATGGCATTCACAATTTCATGCCTACATCCCTGGCAAAAAGTGGTGTCTCATTGCCAAATCATCATGCAGTCATCGTGCTTTCACTGAACAAATATTTATTAAATGAAAACTGCATGACAGGCATTAGCCTAGGTGCACGCATATAGCAGTTAAGAAATAGATGAAAATTCTTGCTATAATGGACTTTATATTCGGTGGCAATGTCCTCTAAATGTGTCCATAGTTGTGCTGCCAAAATATTTACAATTCCAGATTTAACAGTCACTCCTTTTCATTGTTGTATCCTCCACAAGCTCTTCATTTTCTAAGGGGTGTGGGGGGGGAAGCATTGTTTAACATGACAAACCCTTTATATTATTTCTTATATTTTGTCTTTGTCTTGTACTGTATAGTTCAACCCTCTGGGACCACTTGTACATTTTAGTAATGTATGCTTTGTTTATTCCAGTCAACATGTTTTCTTTTTCTGTGGAAAGCCTAATAGCTATTTGTGGAAGACAGAATAATACCTATCAAATATTATCCATATCTTAATTTCTGGAAAACAGAAGGGACCTAGATGAGGTAGTTAAGATAGGAATAGGGAGATTATCTTGAGTTGTCCAGATGAGTTCAGTCTAATCACAAATCCTTAAAAGACAGAAGTGTAAAAGAGAAAATCAGAATAAAATGCATTTGACCCACTGTTCGCAACGTTAGGCAAAATAATGACCCTCTGAATATGACTTCCTGATCCCCAAACCTGCAAATACATATACTGAACTGGTAAAAAGGATTTTGCAGTTGTGATTACATTAATCATCAGAAGATGGGGAGAATATCCTGGCTAATCCAGGTGGGCCCAAACTAATCCCAAGGGTCCTTGTAAGAGGGAGGCAGGAGGATGAAAGTGACAAAAAGATGTGACAAGACATTGGAGTGATGTACTTTAAAGATGGAGGAAGGAGCTACAAGCCAAGGAATGCAATAGCTTCTAGAAGCTGACAAAGGCAAAGAAATAGATTCTCCCATGAAGCCCCTAGAAAAAAATGCAACCATGCTAAAACTTTGATTTTAGGAAATAAGCTTGTATTGCATTAAACCATGAGTTTATGGTAATAAATTACAGTATCAGTAAGAAACTAATAACTGACCTTGAAGATGGAAGAAAATATCCATGAAACAAATATGTCAGGCTCTAGAAGCTGAAAATGACCTTCATTGACAGCTGGTTAATAAAAGGGGGGGGGGTCGTCCTTTATCTTCAAGGGACAGAATTCTGCTAAAATCCCAGATTCCAAGGAAATTTATTCTTCTCCAGAGAGAAAGGAACACAATCCTGCAGACTCTTTTATTTAACCCAATAAGACCCATTCCATACTTCTGATCTTCTGACCTTCAATACTGTAAGACAGGAATTTGTATTATTTTAGGTCAATAATATACTCTTAATCTGTCCCCTAACCCCAACACACACACACACACACACACACACACACACACACACACGCCCCTCTTTACTGGGTAAATTTCTATTCCCTTCTTAGGACTCAGACATATATCCCAACCTTCAAAAGTACCCCTGTGGTCTCTTACCCTCCTATCTAGAATATAACCTACTTATATTCCTCAATAACAATCGGTGAATAGATCTAAAATAGCATTTCATTTACAGAATTGCAAATCCTTCTTTGTCCCTCTCACTCTACTTAAAATCCTCTGGGAACAGAGGCAATGTGTTTTCTTCACTGTTGCTTGCAACATTTCTATCCCAGCACTTATGCATTCTCATCAAGTAAAAAACAAATGTATATATAGAATAATCAGCTTGTTTCTTCTGACAGTTTCCCAAATCATTCCCTAGCGTGTTGTTATTAATTATGTGAATATTTGATCTAAATATAAATGTTTAAAAAATGATTAGTGCTACTGCAAGCTAAGGTAATTTTATTATTTACATTATTGGTCAACTTCAACAATTACTTTCTATTTACATTACATCAATTTAAATATCTTTGCTAGGCTTTTAAGTTTATCCATAATTGTTCTCTAGCCTCATTATGCAAATGTAGTCCTCACAATTTTTGACATATTCTCTAGTCCTATCTTTATGTATACACTCATACTTTCCCTCAGAAAAAAATAGTTCAATGGTGCTCTCTCGTCAAGTCTTTTAACCCCTTTTGCTATAATTTATAACAAAGTCTTAGTCAATTCATAACATACCGAGTATTTTATTCCTAATTTCAAATGTTTTAATTTTGTCATCTCCACCAAAGGGTGGGGCACTGATTGGCTTCCATAATGCTTTTGATAATGTTTGATTTGAATATGTGTTATATTTTCAGCTTCATTCTCATAAATAAACAAATTAAATGTCTATAACCATTTTCACTGCCTAAGACAAATTAGCAGGAAACCATTTTATAATACACTCAAAATTCTTGACTAATACTACACAGACTTTTTATTTTTTTGGAAAAGTATTTTTGTTACAATTTCAAGGTTAAGGAAACTTTGCATGAATTATATCAGTGTGTACCATTTGTGACAAATACATTTTTCAGTTTTGGAAATAAATTTAAAAACTTAGGATCAAACTCATTCAACATTGAAAGAACTAGATTATGTGTGCATAGAAGCCTCCTTTACAAAAACAGTAACATCATGACTGCTCAAATACATTTTGGAAGCATATATCTCAAATTGGCATAGGAAACAGAGAGGGAGGGAGCAAAATGGTGGGGAGGTGCAGAGGGAGAGAGAGAAGCAGACTCCCCGCCAAGCAGAGATCCTGACTTGGGGCTCCATTCCAGGTCCCTGCAATCATGACCTGAGTTGAAGGCAGATGCTTAACCAACTGAGCCATCCAGGTGCCCCATGAAAACAACTATTTTAAATGATTTTGTAGCTTTAAGGATATTCCATGTTTTAGAAAAGTTTCAAATGCCCTCTTCCCCAAACTCCAGGTTTTTGGAATGTGTGCTTTTAACCCACTCCTACGTTATGTCTGTATTAGTCTGAAGGAGCAATAGAATACAACGGAAGTGATGATATATGCCTTCCACAATTTGATTATAAAGGAAATTATGAAGATTCCATCTTGATCGCTTTTTCCTTTTTTCTCTTTAGAAGAAGTCTTGAGTAACAGTTTCCTGGTGCTGCTGTAAAAAATTACCACAAACTTAGTGGCTTAACCAACATGCAGTTATTCTCTTAAAGTTCTGGAGGTTAAAATTCCAAAATGAGTCTAAGGAGATAAAACAAAAAGTCAACAGAACTGATTCCTTCTGGAGGTTCCAGGGGAGAATCTTTTCTAGCTTGCCTTGTCTGACTTCTAGAAATGTCCCTCATTTCCTGACGCATGGGCATTTCACAACCTTTGCTTCAGTGGTCGCACTGCCTTCTCTCTCGAACTCTATAGCCTCTCTTTCTTATTTTTTATTATAGCCTCTCTTTTACCCACAATGACATTGGTCCACCTGAAATATTTAGGAAAATTTTCCCATCTCAGAATTCTTAGCTTAATTATATGTACGAAATTTCTTTTACTATGTAAAAGAAATTCATAGTTGGTGCAGACATCTTTGTGAGAGTATTATTCTGTCAGTTGTATCACATCATGTGCAATCTTACAGAGGGGCCGATGTGACAAAGAACTGAAGCTTCCTGCTGGTAATCACATACGTGAACTTGGAATCAGGTCCTGCAGCCCCAGTCCAGATTTCAGAGATCATAGCGCCTCCTAAAGTTCAAATGATCTTCATGAGACACTTGAACAAGAAACAACTAGCTAAGATATTTCTTAGGACATTTTTTTTTTTTTTAAGATTTTATTTATTTACTTGACAGAGAGAGAAACCACAAGTAGGCAGAGAGGCAAGTGGGGGGGGGGGGAGCAGGCCCCCTGCTGAGCAGCGAGCCTGATGGAGGGCCCCATCCCAGATCCTGAGATCAAGATTTGAGCCAGAGGTAGAGGCTTAACCCACTGAGCCACCCAGGTGCCCAATACTTCTGAATTCTTAACCCCCAGAAACTGTTAGATAATAAATGTTGGTTGTTTTTAGCTACTAAGTTTTGTGGTAATTTGTTGTAGTGATAGCTAATAAACCCCCAGAATGCCAAGAGAGATAGTTGATACCTGGTTAAATTCATCAGCTATTGAAATTTTCTAGAGTAAAAAATATGTTAGGTGAATTTTCAATGAGATGATATTTCATTACAACTCACCATTTTGTTCAGCATTTTCTGAACTCTTTAATCAAATTAAGATATAAAATATCATGGAATTCACTTACTATTATGTCCTTATATTATCTTAAATGAATCCAAAAGCAAAGTTCAAACTATCAAAAATGTGAAATTAAAAAAAAAAATTCAGGACTTGAAATTATATCCATAAGTAATTCTACCTTATGCCAAATCATCTTTTTTGTTTCCTTGATGATAAAAACATAAAATTTTCTTGTAAAATCCTAAAACATTCATCAACATATGAAGAATGAAGGCAAAGTCTAATACAATCTAATAACCAGGAAATAATCTGTGAAAACACATTGTCCCTCCCAAGGTGAGCAGGCCTTATCTAATCTTTGAGGTCATGAGTAGAATAAAAGACTGAGTAGGAATTCTTTCTCTCTAAGTGTCTTCAATCTACGATACTGGTCTACTGCTGTCTTTGGACTCAAATTGGAGTTTATATCATCAACTCTTCTGAGACTCCAGCTTATTGCTTACAGATCTTGAACTTCTCAGCCTCCATAATCACAAGGGCCGATTCCTCACAGAAAATCTCTTTGTGTGTGTATATGTCCCATTAGTTCTGTTTTTCTGGAGATTAAGACTGATATAAGACTGCTTTTATGGAAATATCTGCAAAGCTTCTGCCAATGGTACAAAAGCCTTAATAAGTATTACTTCATTTTTGTAAGAGTATAAGCAAAATTGAGACTGACAGTAAGTAAAATTAGGGGCATCTGAGTGGTTCTGTCAACTGAGCATCTGACTCTTGGTTTCAGCTGGGGTCATAATCTTAGGGTTGTGGGATTGGCCCTGTATCAGGCTCCACACTCTAGTTGGAGACTCCTTGAGATTCTCTCCCTCTGCCTCTGCCCCTTCCAACAATGATGCATGTTCTCTCTTCCTTTTTCTCTCAAATATATAAATAAATCTTTTAAAAAAAGAAAAGAAGTCAAATTAATTTGGAGTAACAGTCATTTGATCTAAGTGAAAAATCTAATAAAACCGGGAAATTCAGTACTTTTTCATTAGAGCATAAAGTTTCATCTTTTAATTAATTGCAGGCAAAACACACTACGACAAAAACTACATATAATAATTACCTAACAACAAAACAAATAAAATAATAGTTGAATTTGGTCATTTCATATTTCATAAGAACATAATTTTCCACATTTCCTACTAATACTGCCAGGTAGCAACCAGCAGTAGCAACCTGTGTCTTGTAGTTTCCAACAAAGACAATGGCAATTGGTTGTTACACCAAATGGCCAGCAGGGGCAACAGTATTGAATAGTGATCCCTGGTAACTCCACTGAAAGAAAAGTGTTGTTACCTTGGAACTGTGTTTACATAGATCAGAAATTTAAATTGAAGTCCATCAAAGTTATCTTGGCTTTTTAAAATGACACTTTTAAATGATAATTAAAAGTTAATAATAATAATAACCAATTAAACAATTTTGATACTATTTTTTCTTTTCTCAACACATTTATTTCTTGAACTGTTAAATAGCTGAATTTCATTCTTTTAAACTGATTGAGAATATTTTTATCATATGAATTTTTTTATCTTTATTACAGATCATTTATTCTCAACAGATCATCCTTTCAGAGCTTACATAATCACAGATGAAATATTAGAAGTTTTGGAGTTGGACAAAAATAGATTTAAAGTTCAGTTTCTAACACTTTCTGGCTTTTGGTTCTTGGAAACATTTAGTATTAAAGACTTAATTTTCTTATCAGTATAAAAAAGTAATGTAATCTTATTTATGTCATAAATTGATATGGTTAAGTAAAATATTGCTTACAGTACACTTAGCAAAATACCAATAATATCACCTTTTTATACAAATTCATGTGCAGTGTTACAGTGGTTAGGGAATTGGAGCAGTAAGCATTAACCAAGAGTCGTCATAGTTTAATGGTCATCTCATACAATTTGAGCAACTGCCAGGATAAAGAGAGAAATTGTAGTAAAAAGATACCAAAGTGGCACCTTTAAAATGCACCTGAAGATACACTCTGAAACTGGAGTTGGGAGTAGGAAGGATTCCAGACGTACTTAAACTTATTACATACTTCTTGCTTTATTTCTCTGTACATCTGCATGATTTTTTTTTCTAGTTGAAGATATGTGTTTCCTATTTTCAAACTACATCATATGAATTAGACATCTAGTATGTTAGAGATTGTAATATTTAAGCTTTAGTCATGCAGCTAGATTTACTGGCTGTTTTTCGATCCATATTCTGTATCCCTGGCAGAGCATTTCTGATCGTCACAGTTTGGTTTGTGTGTGCATCATTTCTCAGCTACCAGTACCCACATCAGGAGGCTGGGATCATACTTTGCATGTGTGACCATTGCCTGAGGATCGAGACGTATTTTTGAGAGAATGTGATGCAGGCAGGTAGATCTGAGGACCCAGAATGGGGGGAAAGGTGGTCCCACAAGAGGAGTCAAGAGGGTCCTTGTTTTCACACAATATAGAAATCAAACTCAAACCTGAGAAAGTGAAAACAGTGTGAGTAAAAGGTAGGGAACAGTGCTGCTGGCTTCCTGCCTCGCAAATCCAAGAATGAATCTCGTGGGCACAAAAGGGTAAAGTTTATTCAGTGTAGGTTAAAATAGAAAGAAAGCTCTCTAGTGTGAGAGGGGTCCCCAATGCGTTGTCAAATGATGAAATTTTGGAACGCTGGTGAGGTCCCAAGCCGACAGCCAGGAAAGAATTCTTCAGACATCTTTGGTGCAAAAAGGTGATTTTATTAAAGCACCAGGACAGGACCCTTGGGCAGAAAGAACTGCATGGAGGGATCATGAGGAGTGACCCATTATATACTTTCAAGTTGGGAGGTGATCAGGGATCGTGTAAGTCCTAAGGCATTTTGGAAGCAAGGTCTCCAGGACCTTGAGGGGGGTTAGTTGTTGTTAGGAAAATGTCATTTATTACTGGCTGAAAAACCTTAGTCATGCGGCACCTGGGTGGTTAAGTGGGTTATCCTCCACCTTCCACTCAGGTCATGATCTCAGGGTTCTGGGATCAAGCTCTGCATTGGGCTCTCTGCTCAGCAGGGAGCCTGCTTCACCCTCTCTCTCTGCCTGCCTTTCTGCCTATTTGTGATCTCCCTCTCTGTGTCAAATAAATAAATAAAATCTAAAAAAAACTTAATCTTGAGTCCCTTCAGATGTATATCAGTGGGTATGTGCTTGGGGGTTGATTGCCAACATGTATCTTGTGAGGGTAGAGATAAAGGAAGTTTCCAAAGGACTTTTTATGTGTTAAAGTAGACTTACAGGATCCTGGGGCCTGTCCAAGATCTACGTTTTGCCCTTAGTAGTGTCATAATTGAGGCAGTTGAGTCCCTAGAGGAATGTCACTCTGCATGTTTCAAGGACTTCTAAATGGGCTGTAAGTAATAAGGGTATTTAATATATATATCTATATCTATCTATATATATATATATTTTTTTTTCTTCTGTCTGTTTCCCACATCAATAGCAGACTTGGAAAGAAAAGGAGAATGAGTTGCCACTTTGGGGTAGGGATTTATGCTGGAAAGGGGTTTCAGGTATGTGCTCCTTCAGAAACCCAGGGTGGGATCCAATTAAAAATGTCAGGTGAACAATAGGTATTATACCATAAATCACTGAAGGTAAGGGATATTGATGCCAGCTTCACCTGAGGTTTTTTCTAAGCTAACATCCTGAACATGTTTGGGATCTGGCTGTTCTTAAATGTTATTAGGTGTTTGGGACCTAAGATAAAAACGATTAACTCTTTTGCTTCCCCCTTGAAGTGGGAACGTAACCTCTTTGGCTTATTCAGAGATTAAATATACAACTTAAGTAAATGGGACCTAACAGAAAAACAGCAGAGACTGAGCCTTTCTAGAATGGAGTCTCATCAGCCTCCCTACCTCAAACGGATATTTTGTGGACTGGATCCACACTGAAAATAGTGCTTCCTATAAATACAAGCACATTTGGGGAATTTTGAAGCACACTATATTAATTGAATAGACCTTTCAAAATTTTATTGGTCATTTTTTTAGAACTGAGTATATCATTAAAATGTTTATGAATTGCATGGGCATGATTTTATATTGAAACTTTAAACTCATGAAATGTGAGCCTTTACTAAAATAAAGATGTTTACTACAGTCAATATGCTTTCAGAAAGAAAAATTTCTTAAATTAATTTTGCTGCTTTCTTTGATAGAATGAATATGACATTAGGAATGATACTGTAGACTGGTTATACAGTAAGGATTTGATACTGCTGTCTTAGATGATTTGGTACTTAACATAAAGAGATTCAGAATGTATGAATAAAAGAAAATTTTAACATATATGCACATATATATAGTTTTGTTGTTGTTGTTTTGTTTTGTTTTCTTGTCATTTCTTTAGGTGCCTGGTGGAGATCTCTGTCTATTTGTAAAAATGACGAGTCTTTCTTTTTTCATCACTCATTGATGAGTTATAGTTATAACTTGAATTTTACAGTTAAAATTATGAAGAAAATCAAAGTTTTTTATATTTTGGAATAACTCCTGAAAGAACTTTGAGGATTAAAAAAAATAGTGGTATCTACTAAATGGCCAATCATGAATGTAAATATAGTTGTTACACCACAACAAAAGCAAAATATGTAATCTTTTTGCTCATTAAAAATCCATTCATGCTAATATTCTTTCATTTTTTTTCAAAAGCAGAGACAGAGACTGAAAAAGAAAGAGCAGCACTAACTTTATCAACATTTTTTTCACCTTCTTGCAGTTTCTTTATTTCTCTTCCAAAATTTTTATGGAAATTAGCTTCTCTTGAGAGAGGACATTTGTCCACCAGTAGTTCCTGTCAAGAATTTCACCTAACTCCATGTCAAATAATAATAGATAGCAAAAACTCCCTTTCCTAAATGTATTACTCTACCAGGTGTGGTGAATGTGTGACTAATGATTACTGCTTCCTGCTGTGTCTTGCTTAGTTTGGTAATTAGCTCTCTCAGCTGCTCTCATTGTAAATGAAGGGGTCCTAGTGAGTCATTTAAAGCGGCTGAATGAATGGATAATCCATCATGTAGTCTTTTTGAAAAAGCCCGCTTAAAGGGGAAAGCACACTAGGTGGTAAGTAAGGTTCAGCAGGAGAACTTGTCAAAACATAATCTAGTTTTATTTGCGTGGGATATTTCCAAAGTCAAATCTCAGGGTCTGTTATTTGAGTTTTTAATGTTCATTCCTTGTTCCACCTTAAGACTGATAACAATAGAGAAGGAAAGCATGGAGATTAAAATACACATGTGCCAAACTTTTGAATATGTCCTTAATTATCATAGATATTAGGCAAAGAAGAAATTTTGAGTATGTTGAAAAAAAATCTTGCAATCTGAGCAATATGTTAGAAATAATGACTGAAAATTTGCAACCCTGCTTTAAAAGACAGATGATTATACTTGTCTTTGAGAAAACTATCAATTCATTTACTGTATTGTTAGAAGCCTATGCTTGTTTTGTTTTTAACTATTTATAGTATTTTTTTTCAATTTCTGGATTTTTGTGCAAATACTGCAAATTTTCTCAATGGAATGGGGGGAGGGAAGATAATGCGCATCACAGCAAAATTTGCACAGCAATCTTAAACAGATGAGGAGGACTTTGTGAGACTATTGGAATAGGAGAGAAGGGTCAGAACTAAGTCTGAATTTAACCACTAAAGCAGGGTTGTGATAGTAGGGTTTACAGCAAAAGCTTGTAGGAAAGTACTGTAAGATATTAGTCCATCTGAATTTGCTAATTGGCTTTTTCTTTAAGATGGAAGGTAATTTTACAACTTGGAGCAACGCATTCATCAAAGTTAGGCTTCTACTCTCTCAGAAATCATGAAATCTCCTTTCATGATTACATTCCCAGGTTGTGAAACTGTCAAGAAGATTTAAAAGAATGTATAGACATCTCACAGAAACAGAGAAAAGAGTTGCAAATTTTCTAAAGTAAATGTTCTGAGGTGAGGGACCTAGTGTCAGAAGCAAAACTGTCGAAAATGTAGTCAAGTTATGGGGAACATTAAGGCTTTCTTTGTCATGAGTGAGCCTAAAGAATGTACACTAGGGACTTCATCTTTATTTTTGACTTTTAATAAAAAATGTAACAAAAGAAAAATATGAGAATATTTTCAGATTTATGAAGACTTCAAGCTGTTGAATATATTATTCACTTATGGTCATTATAGTATTAAGGATTCCATATGTTAGCAATATTACAAAATTTAATATTATATTTCCCTTGTAACCTTTAGTGACTAATCCTATTTTGATAGTTTATACTTATAAACAATCTATATATACATTTATATTATATAATTAATTTGGTCTAGTAATATCTGGGGAAATTAATTTGGCTATTTGGAAATGATGATTAAAGGCGATTATTATATTTTAAGTACTTTCTGTGGTCAGCTTCTATAATAAGAGTTTAGCAGGACTGTCTCACCAAATCATTATAATAAGTATTATTCCAGATTTATAATTGAGAAAGAAAATGAAAGGATACAGAGTTAATACAAAGAAATATCTTGCTCATCTTCAGCTCTTTTGACTCCACATACCCTGGTTGTAACAACTGGCTTCTCTGTTGAGATCTTGAACCTGTATCTCACCCTAGTCCATGACAATGCAAATCTATGCAATTAAATTCTCTAAATTCTCTGCAATTAAATTATTGCTATGCTTCTTAAGATTCTGAATGCATTATCTGCCACAAAGAATAAAGCTGACGTTTATAACGCTTAAAAATAATTAAATTCTACCTTTTCTTAACCAACCAAAAAAAAAAAAAAGACTCAGTGCACACCATAAGAAAAATTGAGTACAAATTGAAAACGACACCTGAATCTTACTGCTTTATTAAGGTAGGGCGGTAGGACCTGGTGTTATCTAATGTACATGAAAACTCTAAATCTTAAATTCAAAGCACTCTAACATTTGGAAGATTTCAGAAACACATGCAAAATGGTGGGGCAATTAGCATATGATCCAGACACCTTAACCTTTTTACATTAATGCTGTGGACATAGTCCAGGTGAAACTCACAGCTGCTGTCGATACTCTTTTCTCTTACCGCTATAGCAATAATAATTATGTTTAAAACTATTTTCAGAGCCAAGTATTCATTTCATAAACAAACAAACAATCTTCATTCTCAATTAAATGAATGGCAAATATTTGTCCTCTGGTTTGCTGATACAGAAATTGAAAAGGTGTGTGAGTAAAAAGCACTGAGTAATCTCTTAGAGATCAGTAGGTATTGTGAAATGAGTTGTCTGATATAACCATCAATATTCAGCAATGTACCTATTTTAATGTTGCTAATGACTGAATGAGGATGAGAAGCAGTGCATCCCGGCATTTAGTAACCAGCAAGGTGGTGTTTACTGATGAACAAATAGATTCCATACCCTCTGAAATAAAAAGTCAGATGTACATTCATATCCTGCAGGCTGTGTGTGTGCTGCAGAAGGCATTACATAAAGAAGTGGTTTGTGAAATGGAAATAAAATTTGTTTGATAAGCACTTAGAAATTTGGATTCTACGTCTGACTTAGCTACCTAATACTAGCTCTTGGGTTTTCTCATTCATGAGGCAGCCACATGTAGTGATTAAGAACATTCCCGTGGTCCTGAGTCTTAGTACCTGCTCTGCCATTTACCTTTAAGACTAACTGACTGCATCTTTTAAATTGTAAAACAGTAGTCATTTTCTTGTAGGATGGCTTTGAGAATAAAATGAGGTATGTGTTTAAAATACCGGACTCGGTACCTCATATCCTGCTGTCCATAAATATTAGCCATTGCTTTTGCAATAGAGATGGCAATCTTTGTTCCAGTATCCACTATTATTTTGCAAAGATTCAAAAATAAAATGGATTTGAGCTTAGTTTGTAATGTTAGGGGAATGTTACAATGTACATTTTTTTCTTAATTTATTGAGAGTGAAAGAGAGATCACGAGCAGGGGTAGAGGCAGAAGGAGAAGCAGGCTCCCTGCTGAGCAGGGACTCCTGCTAATGCAGGACTTGATCCCAGAACCTTGGGATCATCATCTGAGCTGAAGGTAGATGCTTAACTGACTAAGCCACCCAGGTGCCCCTACAATGTACATTTTTTAAATCATCATCCTTATTAAACCCTCTATTTACTTAAAAATCCAGTATAGCACAAATTATTCAACTTTCTATGGGGTAGACCACGTATTTTTTTTTTTAAGATTTTATTTATTTATTTGACAGAGAGAGATCACAAGTAGGCAGAGAGGCAGGCAGAGAGAGAGACTGGGGGAAGCAGGCTCCCTGCTGAGCAAAGAGCCCATGCAGGGCTCCATCCCAAGACCCTGAGATCCTGACCTGAGCTGAAGGCAGAGGCTTTAACCCGCTGAGCCACCTAGGCGCCCCTGACCATGTATTTTCTTTAGGCAATCTCTCATGATTTATGTCAGAATGGAATGGAATGTATACTAAGTTGGAACTTAAAAATGCACTTGAATATAATGACTATACCATAATTAGCCCAGTTTCAGAAATAAAAATCTGTTTCTGTTGGCATATTCTGGTCAGTTTAGTTCTTCTAATTAAATGATATTTTCTCTCTCACTGTTTATTGAAGCGATAGTTTGTGGTGTTCAGCAGTAGCAACTTTAACTAGAACAGTTAAGTAGAATATTTAGCTATCTTTTTGATACCCCTTTGAGTTTAAATAGCTAATATACCTCATACGGAGACAAAAATTCTTTACAATGAGAATAAGTACTTTCACTAATAGTTTCATATGAAATATTGATAAGGAAAGTAGACAAAAGAAGAAAATAAAGTGAAACAGTAAAAACCCATTTGTTTTCTTATAGATATGATGATTTCAAAAAAACATGGCTTGATTACAAATGGAGTACCTGTGTAGATGAATTTAGACTTGATTGCAAAACTAATGCTAAACCACTAAAAGATTTTCTCAGAAGTGTAACATAATCTGGGAACTTTTCCTGTCATAATCAAGTGCCTACCTACACAGTTGTTGTGGATGAAGAAAGGCACAAAAATGATACCTGATCTTCTAAATATTTTGTGAGACCCAATATACCCCATTGAAAAAAATCATTATCTTGTTGTTGGTGTCACTGAAAGTGAGGGAATTAACTTTATTTTGAGTTTTCCTCATATCAAGAATATCTTAATAAGGATTAATTAATTTAATTAAGTATTAAGAAATAAAGCCATTTGCAAAGAATCACTAGAATTATTAAATAATCTGTCATGAAAAAGATATTTCGCTTTATTCCACTGATAAAAGTGAGTAAATTTGTTGAGAACATCCATTGTATTTGTATGTTCATTCATAAGACTAATGTAATTAAGAAATATGTGAAAGCATTACAATTTTTAGCATTATAAACATCTAATTTTATATAAAGTAGGACAGTTTTGCCATATCATTAGATGTGCCCATTCTCCTTTCTTCTTGTATAGCTGTTATGTGTAAAATATGATCCTACAAACACAAACATTTGTCCCTGGGCCAAACATCTGATTGAGAGAGGTACCAACAAGGAGAAAAGGCATTTGCAATACATTTATGCCTATCTTTCAGGGATGGCTATAATTTGTAACACACTGACTTAACTGTTTTGCAAACTGATAACATTTTAAAAACATTAGTAACATTTTGGATTCCTTCTATATTCTAAGTTGTAAATTTTTCAATATATATACTATAAAATTTGCACTATGTGATACATTATCCTGTGGGTTTTGAATTTAATGCATAAAGCCTTATATCTACTACAAGAAGCTTGATATAGAACAGTTCAATCACTCTAAAAACTTTTCCACGCTGACCCTTTATAGTTAAAACAGCCTTCTACCCAGCATCCTAGAAAACAGTTTGCCATCTCTGTAAAGAGGTGTACCTTTTTACAGAATATCATATAAACAGCGTCATAAAAGATCCAGTTTGGGGGGGTTGGCTTCTTTCTCTTAGCAAAATACACTTAAGTTTCATCCATGTTGTTATATGACTCAATAGTTTATTCCTTCTTATTGCTGCATAATATTCTATTTATTGACTCTAGAAAAGGACATACACATTGTTCTCACTTTTTGGCATTTATATGTAAAATTTCCATAAATATTTATGTACAGGTTTTTGTGTGATCAAAAGTCTTCACTTTTCTTTGGCAAATAGGAAGGCATGGCATTGTGGGGTTGTTGGACAATGCGTATTTAACTTTATAAAAATACCATAAAGTAACTACCAATTTTCTTTCCCACCAAAATATATGGAAGTAGTTATTATTGTCAGAATAGGTATGTAGCAACATCTTATTTTAGTTTGTAATTTTTAGTTGATTACTAATGCTGATTGTATTTTTGAATGCTTATTTACCATTATTTAGTGAGGTGTAAAGGTATTTTGCCAATTTTTTTTATTGTTTTCTGATTTTTTAACTGAGTATTGAGTTTGAGAGTTCTTAATTCTGTATTTGTTATCATAAAAGCAATCTGCAAATAACTTCCCTGAGTTCATGGTCTGTTTCTTCATTTTCTTAATAGTGTCACATATCAGAAATGCTTAATTTTTTCATTTTTAGTGAATATCTGGACTCTCTAGTGAACATGGTAGCATAGATATTTTTATTTATTTCTAGAAGTTGTATAGTTACATTTTTGCATTTATGTTCATATTCCATTCTGAGTTAACTTTTGTATAATTTACAAAATACAGGTGAGTTCTCTTAGATTTATGTATTTATAATCAACAGTTCTAGCACAATTTGTTAAAATTGTTACCTGTTCTTTACTTAATTGGCTTTGATCTTGATAAAATTCATTAGGCTGTGTTGGTGTGTCTGTTTCCGAGCTCTGTGTTCCATCCCATTGTGCTGTGTGTCTATACTTTAACCAAAATCAAGTGGTTTATATTACTGTACCTTTAGAGTTATTCATTCACTTCCTTTATATTGATTTCTTTTCCTCATCATTGCATTCTTTATACTTGCTTTTGATTTAATTTGTCCATCTTTTTTCTAGTTTCTCAAGGTGCAACAACCAATTAGAAAATACAGTAGAAAATATATTCACAGTAATAATAAGCACTATAAATTTTGTAATTTAGAAAAAAGGAAATATATTGGTTTAAAAATGATAAGGTCCAGACTCTAATGGAGAAATCAAAATGGTTTTATTGTTGCATATATACAAAATAGAATTTTATAGGTGGACAAAACATATTGAATTGTGGTTAAATATATCAACAGGAAAAAAATAAAATTATTGTGGGATAAAGCAAATTAAAATACTGGTATAAATGGGAGAGCTACAATCAGGAAACTGATATCTGGTGTTTTGGAAAATCACTAAAACCCAATAGAGAGCTGTTGGTAAAACGCAGAAGCTGCCACACCAATTTTTGAGTTATAGTTCCACAGATTTGCAACCTTTCTCTACCTCTGATTACTAGCCATCAAATCAACAAATTAAACAAAGAATAGCATCAGATAAAGACAATTATAGGTGGGTAGTGTAAAGTTGAAAGGGGCTTTTATTCTTTAATGAAGGAAACCATGAGAGAAATAAAACTGGTCAGTTCTTTTTTTTTTTTTTTTAAGATTTTATTTATTTATTTGACACAGAGAGATCACAAGGAGGCAGAGAGGCAGGCAGAGAAAGAGAGAGAGGAGGAAGCAGGCTCCCTGCTGAGCAGAGAGCCCAATGCGGGACTCTATCCCAGGACCCTGAGATCATGACCTGAGCCGAAGGCAGTGGCTTAACCCACTGAGCCACCCAGGTGCCCAGAACTGGTGAGTTCTATAATAATGTAACAATGACTGTTATAAGACTACTTCATTCTTTTCAAAATGTTGGCATGTTACATTTTGTCATTTAGTTTCAAAGAATATGTCAGGGGTGGAACATTTCAGGCTGGTGGTGTTACATAATTTTTTTAAACAGTGTCATATGATCTGTTTCCTAATTTAGGTATTTACAAAACTGTGACTAAAACTCAGGTCCAATTAACTTGAGGTGTTGTGAATTTATTTCACTTTATCATGAAATTCAAAATTTCTCAACCTAAATCTGTCAGAATCTGACAAAGTTACATGTCAACATTTGCCTTTTAAATATGCAGCATAGTGTATTTGGATTTTTAATTAGAAATGTGTTGCTTCAAAAAACAAACAAAAGTTTATCCAAGAAATTCTGAAAAAGCTCTTACTCAATCTACTATTTGACATTACTCCTAAAAGATTAAAAATTAACTGTAGCAATCACATTTTCTCTGGATAATTTATCCCTTTAGTTTCCACCACAGGCAGTTTGTTGCTATTACCTATTTCTTCTAGTTCTTTCTATAGAAGCTGAATGGCAAACTCTAAACACAGATGTCCAGAAAGTGACATGTGTGGGCATTCAGCATTTTCATTTTAGGAGATGATACTTAAGTTTTGGTTTTTGTTACTAAAAGTGTTCAGATGAAATGACCTCATTATTCCAGGAGACACTAATTTGTTTATATTAGGTTTGGGGAATTGATAAAGATAAAGTAAATCGCCCCTTTAGGTCACAATCTTTCTGTGTTTGAATTTTCATCTTGCTGCTTCCTTTGCCTCATTTTTGCTGTCACATCCAACAAATTCTAAAACTAGGAAAGACTTTGTATATAATAACATTGTTGTTCACATAATTTCTCTAAAATCTCTACTCTGTGGGTCCTTAATGTTAGACTACATCTCTACAAAGCACTTCCCATTATTATCCCTACATACTTACTTAACCATATTCTCTTGAAGCATCAATCTCTGATTTTAAAAATCATCATTATATTTAAATGACCATAAGGTTTATCTTTCAGGACAATAGCATCACCATGTTTGGAAAGGATATATCTGATATATGAGACAGCAGCATCTCCACGTATTCCTCTTGACATAGGAGTGACAGTTATTAGTCCTTTAAACTGTGTAGTATTTGGCTTGATTTTGTCTTTTAGTCTTTCAGTCTAAATGTCATTGAAGGTGAAAACGAGTTTTGGCTTATTTTGTTTTTTTTTTTGTTTGTTTTTTGGGTTTTTTTTTTTGCTCACCATAATATTCATTAAATCAAAACATTGTTGGCATCTGGTATATTTTAGAGTTTGAAAAAGTTATTGAATTAATAACAGTAATTGAAAATAAAAATAAAAATAAAACTTTGTAATCAATTAAGTAGATGGTAATCTGCTCTAAAAACCCAATATTTCAGAGAAAATAGACTTGCATCTAGTAAATACATAATATATCGTTATCCACTCAGGTTTACAGTTAATATTTATAATTTTTCCTAAGCAATATTTTCTCAATAAATCCAAATTTGAGGAGTAAGCAAGATGGCAGAAGAGTAGAAGACTGAAATATCATTAGGTCCCAGGAATTCAGCTAGATAGTTATCAAACCATTCTGGACACCTACAGACTCAATAGGAGATAGAAGAGAAGAAGACCAGCAATTCTAGGTTCTAGAATTCTAGAAAATTGACCATATTCTGGAAGGTAGGATGTGCAGAGAAGTGAATCTGAATTGACAGGGAGATAGCCTGTTGGGGGTGGGGGAGGGTCAGCTCCTGGCAAGTGGTGGAGCAGCAGAGCACAAAATCAGAACTTTTAGAAGTCTGCTCCACTGAAAGACATCATTCCAGAAACTAAGTGGGGGTGGATGCCTTATGGGCACAGTGTGGTCTCAGAACCCATGGGGTGACAGAAAGACTGGGGGTGTCTGAGTCTGGCAGCTGCCAGGTGGTGGAGCAGGGAAGCTGGCTACAGAGACAGAGCTGAGGAGTGAGTTCTCAGATCAGGCTATCTTAAACTGTGATCCAAGGCACATTAAGACCATTGCTTTTCAATTAGGAACCCCACAGGTGGCAGATCTAGAGAGAGCACCCTTCTTCTTCCTCCAGAAGGAGTGGTACAAAAGCACACTGCCAGAATCTGTTGGGTTTGGAAACTCCAAATGGGGCAGTGCACCAGAGATGTAAATGCTTGGTCATGGGCTGGGTGAGCTTGAAGTGAGGCCAGAGACCAGGGAGACAGAAGAGATTGACTGGTTTTCTCTGAAGGCACACCAAGGAGTGGGACCTGGAGCTCTCAACTCCTCTGGGCTGGATATTGGGAGGTCACCATCATTGTTTCTGTCCTCCAAAACTCTACGGAAAGCATTCAGGAAACAAAACCTCCTGAGAGTGAACCATAGGAGATTACTTGACTGGACCCTGGCAAGGGTGGTGCAATTCCACCTCAGGAAAAGACATTTGAGAATCACTGCATGAGGCCCCTTGCCCAGAAGATCAGCAAGAACATCCAGCCAAGACCAAGTTCATCTATCAAAGAGAACTGTGGAACTCCAGAGCTAGGAGAAAGCAACACATAGATTTCATGGCTTTTTTCCCATGAACCTTTAGGCTTGCAAAATTAATTCTTTTTTTAATTTTATTTTTTTAATTCTATTTTTTAAATGTTTCTCTTTCCTCTTTTAATGTTTTTAACTATTTTATCTCAATAATAACTTTTTTAAAATTCCTTTAAAATTTTCATTGTTATAGTCATATTTTATCCCTTTATTGTATTTAACCTTATTTTATATATAGATATAGATAGGTTATTCTTTTAATTTAGAGTTACAGTTTCTTCTAAATAGATCAAAATATACCCTAAATCTAGCACATGGATTTGTTCTAGTCTCTAGCCTGATCACATTCTCTCCTCTTTTCTTTCTTTTTTTTTTTTTTTTTCTTTTCCCAACCATCTTATCAATTCCTTTTTTGGAATCTTTTTCTAATTTTCACCTTACAGTAATATTCCATCCTTCATCATGTTTACTCTTATTTTTGTTTATATATGAGTTTTTTCTTTATTTAAAATTTTAAAAAATTTAAAAATTTAAAAAATTTAAAAATTTAAAAATTTAAAAATTTTAGTTTCTTCTAAGAGACCATAATACATCCAAAATCAAGTGGCTGGCTCTGTTCTATTCACCAGTCATACATATATATATATATATATATATATATAAATTTTCTTTTTTTTTTCTCCCTTTCCTCTCTCCCCTGTTTTGGGTCTCTTGTTTTGGTTAGTGTATTTTTTCTGGAGTCTCTGTCTCCTTTTTAGTGTTTTATTCTCTCATATATTTTTCTCTGGATAAAATGACAAGGTAAAAACCGCACCAGAAAAAAAAAAAATAGGAGAAGAAGATTAAGAGTCAACAATGGCAGCTAGGGATCTAATCAATACAGACATTGGTAATATGTCAGAACTATAGTTCAGATGATGATTATCAAGGAGCTAGCTGGGCTCAAAAAAGGCATGGAAAATATTAGAGAATCCCTTTCTGAAGAAATAAAATCCCTCTCTGGAGAAATAAAATAACTAAAATTTAACCAAGTTGAAATTAAAAAAAGAAAAAAAGCTGTTAATGTGGTGCAATAAAAAACTGAGGCTCTTACTGTGAGGATAAATGAGGCAGAAAAGAGAATTAGTGAAAAAGAAGACCAAATGATTGAGAACAAAAAAGCTGAGCAAAAGAGAGACAAGCAACGACCAGGGGATAATTTGAGAGATAAATGATACCATAAGACAAATCAATATTAGAACAATAGAGATTCTAGAAGAAGAGAAAAGGAAGGAAGTTATATTACAGCAAATCATAGTAGAGAATTTCCCCAACATTGCAAAGGGAACAAGCATCAAAATCTAGAAGGCACAGAGATCCACCCTCCAAATCAATAAAAATAGATCTGTGCCCCTGGCTGACTCATTGTGTTGAGCCTCTGCCTGTGGCTCAGGTCATGGTCTCAGGGTCCTGGGACTGAACCCCGCTTTGGGCTCTCGGCTCAGTGTGGAGCCTGCTTCCCCACTATCTCCACCTCCTTGTGATCTCTCTCTGTCAAATAAATAAATAAAATTTTTAAATAAATAAATAAATAAATAAATAAAATAGTTAAATGAAATAATAAAAATAGATCAATACCCCATCATCTAATAATAAAACTTACAAGTCTAAGTGACAAAGAGAAAAATCTTGAAAGTGGCTCAGGACAAGAAATTTTTAACAGGCAATGGTAGAAATATTTTATTGTCAGCAGACTTATCCCCAGAGATGTGGCAGGCCAGAAAGAACTGGCATGATATATTCAGAGCACTAAATGAGAAAAATATGCAGTAAAGAATACTATATCCATCTAGACTGTCATTGAAAATAGAAGGAAAGATAAAAAGTTTCCAGGACAAACAAAAATTAAAAGAAATTGCAAACACCAAACCAGGTCTACAAGAAATACTGAAAGCGGTCCTCTAAACAAAGAGAGAGCCTAAAAGTAGTGACCAGAATGGAACAGAGACAATATACAATAACAGTCACCTTAGAGGCAATACAATGGCACTAAATTTATATCTTTTAATAATTACCTTGAATGTAAATGGGCTAAATGCCCCAATCAAAAGACACAGGGTATCAGGATGGATAAAAAAACAAGACCCATTGATATGTTGTCTACAAGAAACTCATTTTAGACCCAAAGACACCTTCAGATTTAAAGTGAGGGGGTTGAAAAAATGTACCATGATAATGGACATCAAAAGAAAGCTGGGGTGGCAATTCTTATATCAGATAATTTGATTTTAAGCCAAAGAGTATAAAAGGAGATGAAGAAGGACACTTAAAGGGTCTATACAACAGAAAGAGCTAATAATTTTAAACATCAATGCCCCTACTATGAGAGCAGCCAATTATATAAACCAATCAATAACAAAACCAAAGTAACACATTGATAATAAACCAATAATAGTAGGGAACTTTAACACCCCCCTCACTGAAATGAACAGACCATACAAGCAAAAGATCAACAAGGAAATAAAGGCTTTAAATGACATACTGGACCAGATGGACATCACGGATATATTCAGAACATTCCATCCTAAAGCAACAGAATACACATTCTTCTCTAGTACACATGGAATGTTCTCCAGAATAGATCACATCCTAGATCACAGATCAGGTCTCAACTGGTACCAAAAGATTAGAATCATTCCCTGCATATTTTCAGACCACAATGCTCTGAAGGTAGAACTCAACCACAAGAAGAAAGTTGAAAAGAACTCAAATAAATGCAAGCTAAAAAGCATCCTATTGAAGATTGAACCAGGATATTAAATAATAATTTTTAATAATTCATTAAAATTAAAACACAACTGTTCAAAATCTTTGGGACACAGAAAAAGTGATCAAGAGAAGAAAGTATATAGCAATACAAGCTTTCTCAAGAAACAAGAAAGGTCTCAAGTACACAACCTAACCCTACACCTAAAGGAGCTGGAGAAAGAACAGCAAAGAAAGCCTAAACCCATCAGGAAAAGAGAAACAATAAAGATCAGAGCAGAAATCAACGAAATAGAAACAAACAAACAAACAAAGAAAAACCCAATAGAACAAATCAATGAAACTAGGAGCTGGTTCTTAGAAAGAATTAATAAGATTAATAAACCCCTGGCCAAACTTATCAGAAAGAAAAGACAAAGGACCCAAATAAATAAAATCATGAATGAAAGAGGAGAGATCACAACCAACACCAAAGAAATACAAATAATTATAACAACATATTTTGAACAACTATACACCAGCAAATTTGACAATCTGTAAGAAATGCATGCATTCCTAGAGACATATAAACTACCACAACTGAGCCACGAAGAAATAGAAATCCTGAACAGACTTATAACCAGTTAGGAGATTGAAACAGTCATCAAAAATCTCCAAACAAACAAGAGCACAGGGCCAGATGACTTCCCAGGGGAATTCTACCAAACATTTAAAGAAGAATTAATTCCTATTTTCCCGAAACTGTTCTAAAAAATAGATATGGGAGGAAAACATCCACACTCATTTTATGAGGGCAGCATTACCTTGATCCCAATACCAAAGATTCTATCAAAAAGGAGTTACAGACCAATATCCTTGATGAACACAGATGTGAAAATTCTTACCAAAATACTAGCCAATAGGATCCAACAGTACATAAAAAGGATTATTCACTAAGTTGGATTTATTCCTGGGCTACAAGGTTGGTTCAACATCTGCAAATCAATCAATGTGATGCAATACATTAATAATAGAAAGAACAAGAACCATATGATACTCTAAATAGATGCTGAAAAAGCATTTGACAAAGTGATCAGAATTCTTCAAAGTATAGGGATAGAGGGTGCATATCTCAATATCATCAAAGCCATCTATGAAAAATCCACAGTGAATATAATTCTCAATGGGGAAAACCTGAGAGCTTTTCCCCTAAGTTCAGGAACATGGCAGGAATATCCACTGTCACCACTGCTATTCAACATAGTACTAGAAGTCCTAGCCTCAGCAATCAGACAATGAATAGAAATTAAAGGCATCCAACTCAGGAAAGAAGAGGTCAAACTCTCACTCTTTGCAGATGATATGATACCTTATGTGGAAAACCCGAAAGATCCCCATCCACAAATTGCTAGAACTCACACAGGAATTCAGTAAAGTGTCAGGATATAAAATCAATGCACAGAAATCAATTGCATTTCTATACACCAACAGCAAGACAAAAGAAAGAGAAATTAAGGTGTAGATCCCATTTACAATTGCACCCAAAACCATAAGATACCTAGGAATAAGCCTAACCAAAGACACAAAGAATCTGTACTCAGAAAACTATAAAGTACTCATGAAAGAAATTGAGGAAGACACAAAGAAATAGAAAAACATTTCATGCTCATGGATTTAAAGAACAAATACTGTGAAAATATCTGCACTACCTAAAGCAATCTACACATTTAATGCAATCTCTATCAAAATCCCCAAAAAATAAAATAAATAATCCTAAAATTAATATGGAACCCAAAAAGACCCTGAATAGACAGAGGAATGTTGAAAAAAAAATCCAAAGTTGGTGGCATCTCAATTCTAGACTTCAAGCTCTTTACAAAGTTGTAATCATCAAGACAGGAGGTACTGGAACAAAAACAGACACATAGATCAATGGAACAGAATAGAAAGCCCAGAAATAGACCCTCAACTCTGTGGTCAACTCATTTTCAACAAAGCAGGTAAGAATGTCCAGTGAAAAAAAGACAAGTCTCTTCAACAAATGGTGTAGGGAAAATCGGACAGCCACATGCAGAAGAATGAAACTGGACCATTTCTTTATACCACACACAAATATAGACTCAAAATGGATGAAAGACCTCAATGTGAGACAGAAATCCATCAAAATTCTTGAAGAGAACACAGGCAGCAACCTCTTTGACTTCAGGTACAGCAACTTCCTCCTAGAAACATCGCCAAAGGCAAGGGAAGCAAGGGCAAGAATGAACTATTGGGACTTCACCAAGATCAAAATCTTTTGCACAGCAAAGGAAACAGTTAACAAAACCAAAAGACAACTGACAGAATGGGAGAAGATATCTGCAAATGATGTATCAGATAAGGGGCTAATATCCAAAATCTATAAAGAACTTGTCAAATTCAACACCCAAAGAACAAATAATCAATCAAGAAATGGGCAGAGGACATGAACAGACATTTCTGCAAAGACGACATCCAGATGGCCACAGACACATGAAAAAAGTGCTCGACATCCCTCGGCATCAGGGAAATACAAATCAAAACCATAATGAGATACCACCTCACACCAGTCAGAATGGCTAAAATTAACAAGTCAGGAAATGACAGATGCTGGCCAGGTTGCAGAGAAAGGGGAAAGCTCCTACACTGGTGGTGGGAATGTAAGCTGTTATAGCCACGCTGGAAAACAGCATGGAGGTTCCTCAAAAAGTTGAAAATAGAGCTACCCTATGTCCCAGCAATCACAGTACTGGGTATTTACCCTAAAGGTAGATTTGTTTTTCTTAATCTTGATATAGGGATCAAGTATTTTGCTTGTGTGTGGAAGAAGCAAGACAAATTGAGTATGATTGTACACACAGCCAATTCATTTCCCATTTATATAATGCAGAATAAAGTCTTTAAAGATTAATAAATATCAGAATGATTTTTAAGTTAGAAAATCTCTTAATATGTATTACTCTTCTACACACTTGTTTTTTAAGAATTCAGAAGCTGAGAATTGTCACTGCAAGTTTATATTTTTATTCTGACACAACTTCAACTGCAGAAAATAGGGGTGTGTGTGTGTGTGTGTGTGTGTGCATATGAAATCAGTGTTTTCTTGTTTCCTTATAACCCATTTGCAAGCATCTTTTTCATCCATTGTTAAATACATTGAAATGTACTTATGTAAAAAAATGCCATCTCTGCATATATATCAAGGTGTGTATATATTCATAGTTTAAAATAGTTACCTAAACTAAATTTAATACTATTATTTCCATGATGTATTTCCTCTGTACACAAGTCATCAAGATATTAGATTCCTTGGAAAATAATTGAGTATATTTTACTTGATATGTTAACACAATTATGCCAGATTACAAACCCTTTTTCTTACTTGTTTTATCAAAATAAAACACATTTGACAAGCACCTACTTATAAAAGATATATAATCAAAAATTGTATTTAATAACTCATAAATTCTAGCTAAAATTTTTATTCACTGTATCTCATATGGAAAAGTTACAGAATTTTAAAAGCAGCATTTTTTAAATAAAAATTATTTCTATGTGATATTCTAATTCATATAGAAGATATGATCTTACTTTAGAATCATAATTTATCTTCCTTTCCTATGTAAATATCACATCTCTTGTGAAACTTCTATTTCCTGTGATAGAATGAAAAGAATACGTGGAGTGTTTGAATCCCATGCCTCTGCATGCTTGGATTGAATTTGCCTCAACTAGAATTAAGGGGTAAGGGCATTTCAATTTTATATTAGCTTATATTGCTTTATATTACATTACTTGGGCTCCAGAACCATGATGTATTTTTTTTTTTTTAACAAAGAGAATTGGATAAAACCAATGTGAGATTTAAAAAGGGATGTTGTCCATGACCAAGGTACTTTAGACTCATAACCTGATTTTATTCTTACTGGTCTTCATACTCTGAGGAAAAATAAACTAAAGAAAGATCTTAATGCTTGAAAAGAGGTAGTGTCTTCTCCAATCACTTTCATTAACTTTGGAGCCCTCCTGATCTGCAAGAACTTCCCAAAGAAGTCTGGACCCAAGCCATAGCTAGTCCAAGGGAGAAATAAGTATCTATTGATATCTTATTGGAGAACAAAACCCCTTATTTTATAATACAGGGCTTTACATTTATGTTTTCTCCAACAATTCTTTTATTGATGTCAATGATCCTTCTCTTTAGAAATAGATTGAGAATAAGCATACTTCTAGTGCACATCTCATAGCTTATATTTTTACATTTAAGCCTATATTTTCTTTCTGCATTACAATTCAGTGTATAAGAGATACACTGGCTTGAAAAAACAGATGTGCTTTTTCAAAGAAAGTTAACACACTAGAAGCACTAATGTTTTACCTAAAAAAAGAAAAACCCAAAATTGCTTAAAATTAAAGCATTTGTATTGATTCCATTTGGACAATTCAAAGGAATGCTTAATCCATTTAAGGATAACAACAACAACCAAAAAAATCAGATCATTGAGTTTTCTGTTAATAAAACAGTGCCAAACTGTTCAGGGCCCTCTAGGTATAAATGTGGCATATTGCTATAACAGTTTTCAATCCTAAAATGTTCCATTTAGCCAATGTGTGTTCAATTACATAATTATTAGTGTGTGTTTTGAGAAAGAAACTATAAGGATAAATAAACTGTAAGTTTTCTGAAAACACAGTCTAACTTCATTCAAGTTTACTTTTATCTTTATTTTAAAGTGATGTGTAAATTGAGCATTTATGCAGTCACTTTAGAGGCTGATTTATTTCAAACATTTTGTCTCTCCTACAAAAGAGAGACAAAATGTTTGAAATTCTGGTAGTTTCCATTGGGACCATGCTATGAAGAGCCTTACCTAAGTACTGGACACTACTCTTTAACATTATCTTTTTTATTATTAATTTATGCAATTATATTGGAAAATATGGCACATAAAGAAGAAATCTGTGAGAAGAAAATCCCTGGCAAGATAGATAGTATGAAGAATGTTAAAGCTAAAAAAGGTAAGGAATATGCAGGTGCAAGAAAAATGGTCCCCTAAATTCAGAAGGGTCACAGGTATTGCCCCCAACATACAAAATGTAGAAAAGGTAGAAAAGCCATACAAAAGGTAGAAAAACCTATAAGATCCCTCATGTCCATTAATACTTAATCTCTGTTTCCTTACCCTCCTTCAAGTAACCACCAATCTATCTCTATCTGTACAGATTTTGGACATTTCACATAACCAAAATCACACAATATATTTGAGACCTTTTGTTTTTAGCTTTTTTCACCTAGCATGTTTTTGAGGTTCATCCATAATATCACAGTATGGTTCGGTAATTTGCTCCTTTTCATTGCTAAATTGTACTCTATTGCCAGGATATACCACATTTTGTGTATCTATTCATCAGTTGATAGACATTTAAGTTGTTTCCAATTTTGGGGTGCTTCAGATCTATTTTTTTTCTTTCTTATTTTTCAAAATTTTGGTGTAATACATACAACATAAAATTTATCATTCTAACCATTTTACCACCATCCATCCCAGAACTCTTGTCATCTTGCAAAACTGAAACTCTATCTTTTAAATTTCATTTCTCCTTCTTTCCAGCCCCTGGCAACACCACTTGACTTCTGTCTATATAAATTCAACTGTTCTATTTACCCATATAGACCGAATCATACAGAATTTGCACTTTTGTGTCTGGCTTATTTCACTGAGCATAATGTCCTTAAGGGTCATCCATACTGTAGTATGTGTTAGAATTTACTCCCTCTTAAGGCTAAATAATATCCCATTGTATGCATGTACCACACTTAGTTTATCCCTTCATCCATCAATGGATACTGGAGTTGCTTCCACCTTTTGGGTACTGTGAATAATGTTGCTACAAACATTCTTGTACAAATATATTTTTGTAACCCTGTTTTCAATTATTTTGATTATATGCCTGGAGATGGAATTGCTAGATCATATGATAATTCTGTGTTTTGTTGTAGCTGTTTTAAGAAACAACTATACTGTTTTCAATAGCAGTCACTGCATTTTATGTCTCCATCAACAGCGAATAACTGTTCTAATTTATCCACATTCTAGCCAACAATTGTTATCTTTTTTTTTCTTTTTATATATCATAGTTATTCTAATGGGTGGGAGGTAGTGCTTAAGGTTAATTTTTGGCTAGGTTTCCTATCCACAATTATTGAGGGAGAATGAAAATAAAGGGAAGTAGAGAGAATGTATTGAACTTTCACTATATATTGGCAATCATTATACATAGGTAGATCTTTCCTTATTTAAGAATGAATATAAGTGATTAAAATGCTAAAGATAAAAGGAACAAAACCAAAATTTCCCTGAGGTTCTGTCAGTTTGGTATTTAAATTGCTTTTGCTGAGATAAAATACAAAACACAAGATATATTTAAAAGTGCATATTTCACTCTGGTTCATATAAACTACTACTATGGATTTTGTTTTTTTAATTAATTATTGGACAGATTTAAAAATGACTGTTCCCCATGAGTTTTTAGCATTTTACTTTAACACTGAAGTCATTATTTTTTTAAGATTATCTTACATAGAAAATCCCATAGATGCTAGCCGATTTTCTATAGATAAAACCAAAATTGAATACCCAACACCTGAGCCCACTATGATCATGGCTAAGGCAGGCATTTCTGTAGAAGCTTTGTGCTTTTGGGTCACAACTTAAAATCCAACACACTAAGCCATAGTGAAAACAGAATTTGTTTCAAGAGACATTATTTCAGTTTGTTCACCAAATACTTTTAGTGGTTTTCTATATAGTTAATTAAGTAGAAGAACTGGGTGATGGGTATTAAGGAGGTTACTTGTTGTGACAAGGAGTGGGTGTTATATATAAGTGGCAAATCACTAAATTCTACTCCTGAAACTAATATTACATTATGTTAATCAACTGAAATTTAAATAAACACTTGAAATTAAAATTAATTAATTAATACAATAAAATAAAATTACAAATTCCCTCATCCAAAAAAAACCATGTCTGGCAAAATTAATAAGGCTTCTACACATACGGGGTCTACAGTCTTGGGAAGGGACATATATGCTAGTAAATAAATAAAAAATAAATATTTGATTACAAGTGAGACAAGTGATACTAAGAATAGCTGTATTATTTTATGAAAGAATGAAAGAGGGAAACTGAAACAAACTGTAAATAATAAGAAAGGCTTCCTCAAGGAAGTACATACTGACAGAGACCTGAATAGGATAAGAGTTTTTAAAGATCTTGCAGATTACTTTAGCTGAGATGAGAAAAGAAAATGCAGGGTGTTGAATGGGGAGGCACTAATCAAGAGGCTCTGACAGTAGTACAGGTAAAAGATAATAGGGATTGAGTAGTGCAGTGAAGGTAGAGAAACAGATACTTGAGAGCTATTTAGAAAGAAAAACAGACACTGAATATTAAAAGGTGATGAGAGATTGACAAGTTTGGACATAGTTATATGCAAGACACATTCTTGAACTAGAATGCAAAAAAATCTCAATTAATTGCAAAATTGTAAGAGATTGAGCTTAAATATAATCTCCTAAACAAGTATTGTGTCAAAGACAAGATGAGATTATCACAAAATTCTTCTACAAATAACCTATGGATTAAAAGCAATTTAAAGGTGATTTGGCAAAATGATTCTAAAATGCATAAGGAAGATTAATGCTGAAGAAATAAGTATGAAAAATCTTAAAAAGAATCAACAAATAGTTGTAATTTTCCATGCCAGATTTCATCAATATTTTATAGTGTGCTATTAGATACTAATAAACAAATTTACCAATAGATTTGAATAATACCCTGAATGCAATCAAAACATTTTGTGGGAACATATCATATTTTAAAGTGACATTACTAAGGGAATAGACTATTAAAATATAAGTGGTTTAGGAACAAGATGTTATGAATCTGGCATGAAAAAGATTAAAACTAAATTTCAAATAGTTTATAAAGTTAATTAATTGATGTTTCTCTTCACAGTCCTTGTATTCCTCAGTAATCTAATATTTATTCTATAGTTATAGTTTTATTCATGACCTCTATAAATTGGTAGTTGTACATAATTTCTGATCTTCTGCATTTATATTTTTAAATGCCTATGGGACACTTAATCTGCAATATCTTACAGCAAAAATACTGGTTCTTAAATTGTATTGGGCATATGGGAGTTCATTTTATTTTTCCTTTATAATTCCACATGTGTTATAAATGATTTGCATGCATTTAACATAGAACTTAAATATATATATATATTTAAAACAGAAAATATATATATTTATATATTTTAAAAATATATATTTAAAACAGAAAAGAGGAAGATGGGAAAATACTTCAGAAAATCATAGTAATAGTGGAAAAAATTATCCAAAGTCATAGAACAACACGTGAAACATATTTCAATAATATATCCCAGAGTTTTTGTGAGTTGATGTAAATGAATTGTTAAGATATTTTATGTACTATTTTCTTCTTTGTACTTTTATTTATTTTCATTTTAAACATACACTACTTTGGGGCACCTGGCCCACTCAGTCAATAAAGCACAAGCAATCTAGGGGTCATGAGTTTAAGCCCACATTGGTTATAGAAATTACTAAGCAAATAAATATACAAACCTTACTTTTGTAATCAAAGGACACACCCACGTCCATTAAGAATTTCATTTTATAGAATATGTGAAAAATTTCAAGCTGAAAGATTTCAGAAAACTCTTTTGCCTCCTTCATTTTACATTTTAAAGCTGAAGCTAAACATTTTTTTGAAACAAAATTTTTTACTTACCAGTATTTTTACCAATTGCTTTTTTGATTCCCCTAAAATGTAAGAAAATGAAGATTTTAGATCAAATGGCCCACTGAGTATTGCACAGACACTTTTCCAGCTACAGGATTCTCCTAGGGAGGGGCCAAAAGAGAAGGATTTAAGGGAATGAAAGGTATATTCATCTTGTATTCTGCCTTCTAGAAATGCACCTAAAAGTGTAGAGTAAATAGAATTCAATGGAATTGAATATTCAATTGGAATTGAAATTCCAATTGGAATTGGAACCCCAGTGTTTTGCACCTTTCACTCCAGTTCACATTTATACGAATTATTGACCTGACGTCACTTCCTGCCTTCTCAGCCCTGACAGATTTTTCTGAATTGGTCACAGATATTTAAGTCATATAATTTTATGTTCTGCTTATCAAATGGAAGGACAAGGACAAGAAAGTTGAAATTGCTTAGAAATGGTTTGAGACATGGGGAAAAGTCAATTAAAGTGAAAGATAATATAACATGTTTTTTACCAAAGTGTTAACGATTTTCAAGTGTTTCTATGTATGATGCCTCATAGATATTGTATAGGAAAATTCCATGCTCTTTTATGTGCAAGTTTAAAAACAATTTTTCCCAGAAGTAATAACAAGTGGGAAGTTATTAGAAATATTTGCTATTTTAAAATAATCTTTCTAGACCAGGTTCTAGAGAAATACAAAAGCCATTTAGCAAATTTCTTATCCTTTATTGTGTTTAGATTTCTCCTTAGAGAAATGAGTATTTTAATATATTGTTTCCATTTTTCTTAAAGATTTTATTTAATTAATTAATTAATTTATTTTTGACAGAGACACAGCAAGAGAGGGAACACAGCAGAGGAATGGGAGAGGGAGAAGCAGGTTTCCCACTGGGCAGGGAGCCTGCTGTGGGGCTCAATCCCAGGACCCTGGGATCATGATCTGAGCTGAAGGTAGACAATGACTGAGCCACTCAAGCACCCCGATATTGCTTGATTTTTAATACCAGAAAATATTCTTCATTTATTCCACAAATATAGTTTGATTATTATACAATCATAATATACCATTAGAAGATACACTGGATATAAAAGAAGCCAAAATACTTCCTTTGCCTTCAATGTTAACATAATTTTAATAATAAATCAAAACTTCTTTGTGAAACCATTTTTAATTTAATCAGGTAGTTTGTGGTAATTCTCTTACTATCACTGATCTTTAATATTTGAGTAATAATAGTCCAGTTACATGTAGACTTTTAAGAATGCAAATTCGCATAGAAATCCTTAATCCCATGGTGAATTACTCTAAAATCTAGTTTGTGTATTTGTAATTGTTTTTCTCACTTATAAGATGGTTTTCTTCTTTTCACTAGATTTAACCAAATTCAAAATTATTATTGTAAGATAAAATTTTTCTCATGATCATTTAAATCATGTTTTGTATTGAATGAAAAAAAAAAACCACTCTGATAACTACATCTGTATATTTAATTAAATATACAGTACTCAATATGTAACATTCATTCAGTGTTGGGGTGAATGCAGTTTGAATTTAGGATATCCCTGACATTCAGAAAATAAAATCTTTATACTGGGGAGACACTCATAACAAAGTTTCAAGTCAGGTATCCTCATCTCTTATAAAAGTCTTTCTCTGCTTTCTCTTCACACCAGTGGAGCATGCTGGGTGATCTGCTTGTTCTCTAGAAGCTTCTCTCTGAAGCATTGTTAGGATCTAAAGCAAACAGGCAAAGATGCAGAGAAAGGAAAACCCTCTTACACTTCTGGTGGGAATGCAAACTGGTGCAGCCACGCTGAAAAACTGTATGGAGTTTTCTCAAAAAGTTAAAAATAGAACTACCCCATGATCTAGCAATTGCACTACTAGGTATTTATCCAAAAGATACAAAAATACTATTTCAAAGGAATACATGCACTCCAATGTTTATAGAAGCATTAGCTACCATAGCCAAATTACAGAAGCAGTCCAAGTGTCCACTGACTGATGAATGGATAAAGAAAATGTGGTATATACATACAGTGGAATATTACTCAGCCATTAAAAAGAATAATAGTTTGCCATTTGCAACAATGCAGATGAAGGTAGTGTATTATGCTAAGTGAAATAAATCAGTCAGAGAAAGACAAATACCACATGATTTTACTCACATATGAAATTTAGGAAATAAAACAGATGAACAGAGGGGAAAAAAGAGGCAGGTAAACCATGAAACAGACTCTTAAAACATGAACAAACAGGGTTGTTGGAAGGGAGATGGGGGGCAATGGGTTAAATGGGTGATGAGTATTAGGGAAGGCAATTGTTGCATTAAGCACTTGGTGTTATAAAGATAAAGGAAAAAAAAAGAAAGAAAGCAAATTTAAACAAAAATACATACATACATACATACATGCATACATATGTATATACAGCTAATAGGACTTGCCAGTGTGTTCACCAGGTGCAGCGGTGGGACATGAGTCTTTTTGGCTCTAGCACAAAGGAAATGCATCTAGAATTGAGGGAGGAATAGACCAGCTGGAAAATGAAAATTCTATATTGACCAGTAGGAGGGTATATCTAGTCATTCATGTTTTGCATACTAAGAACTTACTGCAAGAAGTTCTGAAAGTGTAATAAGAAAATTATGAGAATATGTTTGTCTAATTAGCAGTATGATTTGATTTGATTTGATTTTATATATTATAATCAGAGGTAATAGATGGGTCCCCTACACAGGAAAAAAAAATGTGACCATCTTTAAACATTAGAATGAATGGTACATATAAAAACTATCAAATACATGTAGAGTGGTATGTGATTTATATTCCATATTATATTACAGTGGACATCAAAATATTTTACATTTAGGATTTTAAAGAATACCCTGTGTATTTCTTATGATCTACTTTGCAAAAACAAATTTAAGAAAGTAAGCTAAAATATTTCCACGCACTAAGATGTGAACTATCAATTAAGAAGAAATGCTTTAAGTACAATAAATGGAAGCAGATACCAACCATGCATTCCTGATAATATCACTATCCTCTAACTCCTGGTTATGATTTCCTTTGCTCTTCTTATGTTATTTTAAACCTGCTGTGGATTTTGTTTAAATTATTAGATAACAGTAATCTTATCCAAAATACACAATAAACTCTTTTAAACCTAATTAAAATATGGGCAAAAGATCTGGCAATACCTTACCAAAAATATATACAGGTGGCAAATAAACATGAAATGATGCTCAAGGTCATATATCTTCAGGGGAATGCAAATTAAAACAACAATGAAATACATCTACCCACTATTAAAATGGCTAAAATCCAAAACACTGACCACACCAAATGCTTTTGAGGATGTGGACTAACAGGAACACTCATTCATTGCTGATGATAAATGTAAAGTGGTATAGCTACTTGGGAAGACAGTTCTTAGAAAACTAAACACGAGATTGCCATATGTTCCAGCAATTGTACTTTTTGAAATTTACACATATAAGATGAGAACTTATGTCCACATCAAAACCTGCATATGGACATTTATAAAAGCTTCATATGTAATTGCCAAAACTTGGGTTCAACCAAGATATCCTTGTGAATGAATGGACAAGTAAACAAGTGCATAAAGACAATGGAATATTATTCAACAGTAGTGGTAATGGTCGTGTAGTGCATTATTTATTTGTATGATTCTCTTATACAGCACTAAATAAAAAATGTGCTTAAGTTTCTGTTCCTTATTCCACCTACTTGATATATTTTCTCCAAAAGTCCCACTATTTAAGATAAAAATTTTGGAGCAACTACCTTTTCCTACAAGCTCTTTCTACCACTTATCCTTGCAACATTTTTTGCTTGACTTGACTTAATACTGTTTGTGTTCTGTTCTATGATAACATGTAAGTCATCTGGCTTTCTCTACAGTGAGTTTCCAAATTCCAAAATATATAATATACATGTATATATAATATTATATTATGTAAATATGCTAATAATATTTTATAATTAAATTCCATATTAAAGCGAGACCAAAATTATGGTGTGGAATTTTTAATATCACAACTAATTATTATGCTAGAATTACTTTTCTTTTTCTTTAGATCCAACATAACTCTTGCACCACATAAAGAACATGTCTCTAGCATCAAGCAAAATTAGTTTTTGTCTTATTCTCCACTGTGTGCTTCAATTCAAATCTCATTTAATATGTGTTTTATATGTAAATGATGATGTTCTTCTACATATTTTGTTTCCTGGGGCTTTTAATTTTCTTTCTTTTCTATTAACAAAAGTGTAATGAATGTTACTCATAGCCACAATGTATCTATTCTATGCAGAGTCTCATGTACCCCTTCTAGTCTGTTTGCCAGTGACATTCCCTCCTAGATTTTTCAAACTCCTGCTCTAGTGAGATCTTTTCTCAGGGTAAGCCTGCAACATAGCTATCACCCTAAGATTTCACTGTACCACACTCCTGTCTTCCATTCACTGGCCCAAATCCCAGGTCATTTTCCTTTTTTGATTCTGTTTGTTTGTTTGCTCTGAAGAAGTAACTTCCCCCCAAAATATTGTCTGCAACCTGTCTATTAAATTTTAATTCTTATTAGATCTTGCATTTTTTTCCTTTTATGATTCATTTTCTTTTATTGCTATCCATGCCCTCCTTCTATTATTAATTATTGATTACTACTATTACTACTATTACTACAATTAATTATTGTCCTCTATTATGGAATTAAGATTTTCCTTTAGTTTGTTTGCTTGTTTGTTTTCCTTCTTCATGCAACTGGTTTTAACTGATTGAACCTGCATAGCAAAAAGTAAAAAATCCAGTTCATGTGTTTCCTATTAAGTTATTGCGGTACTTAGGTAATGCCAGAGTGAAGAGCACTTAAACTCAGAAGTGCTAACTTTATTACTAAAAACAAAATAGTTCGCTAAATTTCTTAAGAGGAAATCCTTCTATCTTTTGACTAGGGAGTAAAAAAACTCCCTGTTTTGTTCTCATATTAAGGAAGGTATATAGGATGATTGAGTCACCTAGCTGTTCCATAAATAAAGGATCAATCTTCATTTTTTAGTACCTCCTGCCTAGACCATTGACTGGACCAGGGGTCTCAAAGCATTTTCACCTCAGCTATGAATTTCACCTAAACACTAATCCTAGATAGTAGCTTACTTTCATCATTTCATCCATCAATTTACTTTCTATATTACATTTCCCAGAATTTATTAAGAGTTCTCGTCTGCAGATAACCACATCATATACTTCTTGTTAGGCTTCAGGAGATTATTCCTTAGTGTGGTTTTCACTGAATAGCAATGAGGTTTCAGAAAGAAGAGGAGACAAATGCCTGCTCTCCAGCCACGATTTAAATAGAGATTTAAAGTTAACTTTCATATGTTTATTTTGAATAGAAAAAAGGTCAATGTGCATAAATCCAGAATCTGTATAGAATTTCCATTAAAAACAAAGTTTTACCCATTATTTTAACTTGCTCCCTAAAAATAATTCACCTTAAAATATATTATTTTAAAATGGCATTTTAAAAGTAAGGTGTAGTACTTGCAGCAGATATGAGTAAAGATTCTGTTGGTAATCAGTTTACTTGGGGAAAAACCGCAATTCTGATGTGAGCTATTTGATTTGCATATTATTGCGCAAAATAATAAAATATACCTTGCTAAAAAAGTTCTTTCAATATATTTTGCAGAGAAGAATTTGGCTACTTCAGAGCATGGCACACAATTTGGTAGTTTCTATTTGCTTTCTTTACAACAGAGTTCATAGATCAAGTTGATGGACCATCAACCATTAATTAGTTATTATATAAACACATTTAGCAGCTGCATTTATTCCATAAACAAAGGCAGGTCAAATATGTCATCCCAAAAATGGATCTAAATTGGCTGCACATAGCCTATAATTTATTATTCAGATATGAAAAATGGTTTTTAGTAATAAATTTCTCATATAACTCATCAAGTTTATTTTCTAAATTCTAAAGAATCCATTAATTTGCCTTGTTATAATAATCTATTTTAATGGGCCTTTCAGAACTCCCTATATGGCTTCTAATGACTTGGAATATAAAAATCATCTCATGTTTCATCTATTCCTAGTTTTATTTTCATTAATCATTATGGAATCATTGAAGAACTGACATTTTTCCACACAAATCAACAGCAGAGCACATCTGAGAAAAGAAAAACTTGTGTAGATCTAAACAGCCCTTTCCAGGGAAGAATGAAATAGGCAACTCCTTGGTATTGTGAGTCCTTGACATAGAGATGTTTAAGATGGACCTTCCAAAAGTCACTTACATGTTAGGGGTTCTCAGTGCAGTGAAAATTCAGAACTCCAAGGACCTGTAGGTCCTCACTGGGAAGTCCGTGTATCAAAGCCCATTGTTGGTGTGCATTTCCAACAGTAACATTGGCCTGTGATACTACTGTACAAGCAAACATGAGCCCACTGATTCTTGGCCAGCAGTTTCCTGATCAACCACAGAGAATACTTTGATCTGACAATTTTTTTTTTTTACAAAATTTATTTATTTATTTATTTAGTTATTAGTTATCAGAAAGAGAGAGAGCACACAAGTGGGGGGGGTGGCAGGCAGAGGGAGAAGCAGACTCCCACTGAGCAGGGACCCCAATGTAGGACTATCCCAGGACCTTGGAATCATAACCTGAGCCAAAGGTAGACACTAAACCGACTGAGCCACCCAGGCATCCCAACAATATTTTTCTGTTTTTTAATCATGGTGATGACAGTTTGCTAAAGTTGTATTTTTAAAAATTACTATTGCCATGCCACTTAAGTTCGACTACGGTTTTAGTCATTTATCTATCATTTATCTATTTATCTAATTATCTAGAAATTATCCCATTTCTATAAAAGTTCAGTTCTTGTACCCAACATATTTTCTTTTTTTCTTTAAAGATTTTATTTATTTATTTGGGAGAGAGAGATCAAGTAGGAGGAGAGAGAAGGGGAAAGAAAGCAGGCTCCCCTCTGAGCAGAGAGCCCAAATGTAGGGCTTGATCCCAAGACCCTGGGATCATGATCTGAGCTGAAGGCAGAGGTTTATTAACCCACTGAGCCACCCAGGCACCCCTTTTTAAAACATCTTAATTTTATTTTTTTTCAATGTTCCAAGATTCATTGTTTATGCACCACACCCAGTGCTCCATGTAATACATGCCCTTCTTACAGTGAACATATGCTCTTATCCAGAATGTATGACTTACCTTAAAATGTCATTAAAAGCTTGATCAGATTACTTACACTGCAAATGAGCCTTTGAGGTATTGTCATCATAACTTTATCCAGTTCCTATACGATATTGTCCCAGAAAATAAAAGGTAGGGGGAATGTATAAGATAGAACCTTAAAAACAACAGTTATTGCATAAGAACATGCACTGTGAAGAGCATAGAGAAGAGCATAGCCTAGTAAGAATTTTAAGGTCAGAAAGGCCATGTTTGCATATAGTTGGTATTTCTATTTTGTTGTTGCTGTTGATGTTTATGGGTGAGGAGAGAGGGCTTTAGGAAAAATTATTTTCAAATTGTACTTAATGAAGGCGGAATATAATATTAAAATAGTTTAGCATATTATACTTCCAGGGAGCATTTTAACATGCACATAAAACTACCAACAATTTTGTTTATGGCTTACAATATAAAATGCAATGGCATACGGTTTTTGTTCCTGCTGCCATTTAACAATAATTCAGCATCTAGTCTAGGCATCAGCAATCTAGCAATGCACAGTAGACAGAGTCCCCATCCTCATGAAATTGTATATTCCCATGGTGCTGGTTTCTACATAGTACTCTTATCTGCTTTGTATCTGCCTGTCAAATTCATATGTTAAGGTCCATCTTAACTTTTATTTCTTTTAGGAAGTGTCCTTGAGATCACTTCTCCTTAACCTTAAATATTCCTCAATGTAAACTTTATAAAATATTGTGCACTTCAGTTGAGATGCATTATAGTATAATAGTTTCAAAAGAAGGCCCTGGAACTATAGTGTTCAGATGAATAATATCTTTGGCTCTTACTTTAGCAATATTTATTTAACTTGGGTTTCTTTTGTACAAAATGAAGATAATAAGACTATCCGTTTCTTAAGAAATTGAGGAAAAGCAGTGTTATCCAGTTTATAAGCAAAGTATTTAAAGAAGGTGCTGTCATAAAACACTAAAGAATGTTAGTTGTGATTCTATTTATTTTTATCCTTACTATTAATACTTTTATTATAACTGTATCACACTGTGGAATGGTTCTCTTCTCCAGGGAAAAATGTAGTTGTTAGAAGAGAGATAACATCATTATTGCACCACCAATCCTAGCACAGTTTTTGGCACCACACAATAAAATACTATTGATTTTAATTTAATCCGTAGTTTTATTAAACCAATGTGACAACCTGAGGGGAGACAGTGACACAAAGCAAATTTGCAACAGTCTTTTTATTATTAAATATTTTATTTTAATTCCAGTATAGTTAACATACAGTGCTATTAGTTTCAGGTGTGCAGTACAGTGATTCAGCAATTCTATACATTTCTCAGCGCTCATTAGGATGAGTGTAACTCTTAATCCCTTTTGCTGTTTCACCCACCCCGCACCCACTTCCCTTCTGGTCACCATCAATCTGTTCTGTAGTTCAGAGTCAGTTTCTTGGTCTGTCTTTTTCTTTCTTCTTCCTTTCTTTCATTCTCTCTCTCTTTTTTTCTTTCTTTCTTTTCTTTTGCTCTTTTGTTTTGTTTCTTCAGTTCCATGTGTGAATGAAATCATATAGTAGTTGTCTTTCTCTGACTGACATTTCACTTACCATTACATTCTCTAGCTCCATCCATCTCATTACAAATCACAAGATATGGCAAGATTTCATTATTTTTATGGCTGAATAATATTCCATTAAATATATATCTATATCATCTCTATATCTATATCTATATCGATATAGGTGTCTATATCGATTATCTATATCGATATAGAAATAGACAGATATAGATATAGACTAGATAGAAATATAGATAGAAATAGATAACTATAGATGTAGATAGATATATAGATATAGAAATAGATATCTATAGATATCGATATCGATATAGATATAGATCTAAATCTCACATCTTCTTTATCCATTCATCTATCAGTGGACACTTGGGTTGCTTGCATAATTTGGCTATTGCAAATTATGCTTCTACAAACAGAGGGGTTCATGTATCCCTTTGAATTAGTGTTTTGGTATTTTGGTGGTAAACACACAGTAGTGTGATTACTAGAGCATAAGATGGGTTTTTTGTTTGTTTTCTCATTTTGGTTTAAGATTTTATTTATTTATTTGAGAAAGAGAGTAAAAGAGAAGGGGCAGAGGGAGAGGCAGACTCCTCACTGATCAGGTAGACAGATGTGGGGCTTGATCATGGGACTCTGGGATCATGACCTGAGCCAAAGGCAGGTACTTAACCAACTGAGCCACGCAGGCACCCCACTGTAGGATAGTTCTATTTTTAACTTCTTGAGTAACCTCCATACTGTTTTCCAGAGTGACTGCACCAGTTTGCATTCCCACCAACCGGACATGAGTGTTCCTTTTTCCTCCATATCCCCACACAATGCTTGTGTTAATTGTGTTGTTGAATTTAGCCATTCTGAAAGGTGTGAAGAGATACCTCTTTCTAATTTTGATTTCCATTTCCCTGATGATGAGTGATATTGAGCATCTTTCAATGTGTCTGTTAGCTATTGCAATGTCTTCTTTGGAGAAATGTCTGTTCCTGGCTTCTGCCCATTATTAACTGGATTATTTATTTTGGGGGGGTGTTGATTATATATTTTGAATACCAACTTTTTATCAGACATGTCTTTTGCAAGTATCTTCTTCCACTCCATAAGTTGCCGTTAGTTTGTTGGTTGTTTCTTTTACTGCACAGAAGCTTTTTATTTTGATAGAGTCCCACTAGTTTATTTTTGCTTTTACTTCCCTTGCATCAGAACACATTTCTATAAAATTGTTGCTATGATCGATATCAGAGAGATTACTGCCTGTGCTCTCTTCAAAGATTTTTATAATATCAGATCTCATATTTAGGTTTTTAATATATTTTGAATTTATTTTTGTGTATGGTATAAGAAAGTGGTCTAGTTTCATTCTTTTGTATGTTGCTGTCCAGTTCTCCCAATGCCATTTATTGAAGAGACTCTCTTCTTCCTGCTGGATATTCTTTTCTGTTTTGTTGTTTTGTTCTGTTTTGTTGAGGATTGACCATGTAATTGTAAATTTACTTCTAAATTTCCTATTCTGTTCCAATGATGTGTCTATTTTTGTGCCAGGATCATACTTTTTCGATTAGTACAGCTTTGTAATATAACTTGAAGTATGGAATTATGATACTACCAGCTTTACTTTTCTTTTTCAAGATTGTTTTGCTTATTTGGGACTTTTGTGGTTCCATACAAATTTTAGGACTGTTTGTTCTAGTCTGTGAAAAAAGCTCTTGGTATTTTGATAGGGATTGCATTAAATGTGTAGATTGCTTTGGCTAATATAGACATTTTAACAGTATTTGTTCTATTAATCAATGAACATGGAATGTCTTTCCATTTCTTTGTGTCATCTTCAATTTCTTTCATTAGTGTTTTATAGTTTTCAGAGTACATGTCTTTCACTTTAGTTAGATTTATTTCTAGGTGTCTTACAATTTTTGTAATTGCAAATGGGGTTGTTTTATTAATTTCTCTTTCTGTTGCTTCATTATTAATGGATAAAATGTAATGGCTTTCTGCACATTGATTTTGTACCTGCAACTTTACTGAATTCATTTATCAGATCTAGTTGCTATTTGGTGAAGTCTTTAGGGTTTTCAGTATTAGTATCATGTCATCTGCAAATAGTGAAAGTTTTACTTCTTCCTTACCAATTTGGATGCCTTCTATTTCTTTTTCTTGTTTGGTTACTGTGGCTAGGACTTCCGATATTGAATTACAGTAGTGAGTGTTAGGGGAAAACTTTTGATTTTTCCCCATTGAATGTAATGTTAGCTGTGGGCTTTTCATATAAGACCTTAATTATGGTGAGGTATGTTTCCTCTAAATTCACTATATTCAGGCAACACATACTTTTTTTTTAAAGGATTTATAATACATAAAACACAGGGAATTGTACACCTCTGGACTTTGAAAGTGACTTTATCCATGGCATAAAACTATGGATACAGTTTCTAATTGATAACCCATCTAATCTTGATAACAGGAGACTGAAATGCCCCCTGAATGTTATAATTAGAGAATACAATTATAAAGCCAGTTTTTATATGCTGTTGTGGCATGGAACTTGCCTGGTTTCCATTAATCCTAACAAATGTTCCTTTACCAAAAGAAAAATTACATTTCTGAAGTAATAAGATTTACCTCTTTATATTGTTAGGCTGAGAACAAGTTTACACGAATGTAAAGTATAGAATTAGGCTTTTGTCAACTAATAGAGAAATTGTAAACCTCAACAATATAAATCTAATAATTCCTGCAAATGAGAAATCATCCAGGACCGTATGTTCAACTCACTGAAAATACTGCAATAACTTTGTGGCACAGATTATTATCTCTTGGTTCCTTAGAATGAGCTTATCAAAAAATCAATTGTCAAAATATTTTGGCCAATAAAGTAATCTTCTGTTTTCTTAATTTGGAATCCAACTGTTTATTTGTTTATCTGAAATTACATATCATTTCGTCAATGCCTGAGATCAAACTAAAGTATCCTCAATAAATCAACATATTATTATTCAGTTTTTGTTGTATCCTTATGGTCATAATGACAGCTTACCAGCTTTTCCTAAACATCATTATATATATCCAAAATAAAGTTAAGATAGGAACACAGGATAAAACATACCATCTATTTGATAGATCTTTGTTCTTTATCTAAATAATCACTATAAAAAATTATGGTATAGAAAGACTAAACCTCATTATACAAATAGTTGATATAAAGGAAAGTTGGTATCTTACAAGTAAAATGAATGTCTTTATTTAAAAATAAAAACATGGATGCATCTATTGTGAATGTTACCTCTAATTATTAATAAAATTTAATAAGAAGTTTAATAGAAATAAGCAATCTACCTAGGAATTATCAAACTTATTTTGAAAGCCAAAATGAGAAATGATGATGATAATGATGTTAATGATAAAGATAATAGTATTGACAACAACAAAAATCCTGATTAAGTGTAGAAATTTAAGGAAGAAAATCTGAAATTATCTCTTTCTGTGACCCATTGACTAAAATGGTGATGTTCTAATAACAGGAGGAATAATGATTGTGGATAAAACACTGTTTAAATTGGGGTTTAAGTCAGGGTACCTGGTTGTTTCAGTGTGTTAAGCCTCTGACCCTGGTTTTGCCTCAGGTCATGATCTCGGGGTAATGAGATCAGCTCTGCATCAGGCTCTGTGCTCAGTGCAAAGTTTGCTTGTCTCTCTTCATTTGCTCCTCCTCCTGCTCACTTTCTCTTTAAAAGAAATAAATAAAATCCTAAAACAAAAAAGTACTATTGAGTTATTTTTAATTTGGTTTAATCAATGGTTAAATAAAATGAAAAAATTTTTCATTTGAGGTTTTTGTTCTAATTAAATTAAGTAAAATACTAAGAATGACATTTGCTGCCATTATTATTAAAGTTAGATGTTTAGATTTTGAATAGTTACCCTTTTTTTTGTATTTAGTATGATTTCATCTCTCAGTTTTTTTTAAATATTCATGGCTTGTATGATTGTCCCAAAATTCATTTTTTTTAAGTATTCAAATGGAAAATGGATTTTCTCTCAGTTATGTTTTCCATTATTACTATCTTTAGGAATTTTTTCTCCAATCTCAAATCTGTTAAATATCTATTTTCTGACTTTCCGATACAAATAATTTATCAATTTCTAAAATCAAAATCAATTTCTAAATCAAATTTCTAAAATCAAAAGAGTTGGATTATAATAATTTATTTTATATCATGTCATATAAATTCCAAGAAGTGTGTTCTGTTTTATGTTCCTAATCTTGGAACATTCCTTATAAATAATATCTCTAGTTGCTAAAAATTATGAGCTGTGAATTTAAAGGTTTATATTATATGTTTCTATTTTTTAATGTATGATAACATAAAGTCTTTAAATTATATTTATTTAGAGTTTTCCAAAGTCACTCGGATTTAGACCTTTTTTTTAATCCAACCTTCCTCCAAAACATAATAGAAAAAGGCTGCTAAGAAAATCTCAAAGAATGTATTTGGTCACACTGTATGAGGTTTTATTTCAGGGCTAAATATTCAATTTCACTGATCTCTCCATGGATTCTTTTGTTAGTACCATTTTGTTCACTCTGTTTTAATTGTTACAATTGTGTAAAATGTTATATTATCTCAGACAGGGTGTCTGTAATCATTAATATGATATTTTTAAATTTATTCATGGTTTTTCCCAGTTTATTTTATTTTTAGTTTCATATTAATATAAGAAACATGTTTTTGAGTTCCAACAATATGTCATCAGAATTTTAATTAAAACTGCTCTAAGCTATTACTAAATTTTGAGGAATTGTTATCTTTATATTATTTTGTTTTCCTGTACAGGAATATACTGTTTCACTCCATTTGTTAAAATCCACTTTTACATCTCCCCATAAACTTTGTGGTTTTCTTTATGTAGCTCCTTCACATTTCCTGTTGCATGCTCCTGGACATTTACATTTTTCATAGTTTTAATGGAATACTATCTCTTTTATATTATATCTTCACCTGGATATTGCTGGAATATAAAAAAAGCTTTTAATATTTGTATCAATTACTTATGTGTAGGTGCTTACTGAACTAATTGTAATTTTTAAAAATAATTCAAGATTCTCTTGTGATTGAGTACATAATTATGGTGTCTGAAAAAGTATAATTTTATTTTCCTCCAATTATTATAGTTTTCCAATTTGTTTACTTTCCTATTGCTAGGAATTTTGGAAAAAAAATGATAGCATTATGTGACATCTCTTATTCTCAGTTTTTAGTGATTCTTTCTCTAGTGTTTAATCCTTAAATAAAATTCTCTCCCAAAAGTTAATAAATGGACTTCAAGAACTCCTTGAACCCCTGATAGTATTTGTAATATTTTGAATGTATATGCATTTTCCTGGGGAGCAAATTCTTTTTTTTTTTTTTTTTAACATTTTGTTTATTTATTTGCAAGAGAAAGAAAGAGAGAGAATAACAAAAGGGGTGAGGGGTGGAGGGAGAAGCAGCTCTCCACTGAGCAGGGAGCCAGACGTGGGGCTGGATCCCGGAACACTGGGGCCATGACCTATGCCAAAGGCAGACACTTAACCAACTAAGCCACTCAGGCACCCCTGGGGAGAGAAATCTTAGCTTTAATAAAAATCTCAAAAGGCTCTAGACACAAAAAAGCTTTTATAAATCTTATAATTGGAATTAGTAGATAGAACTTTATAATAGTATAATATTCAATTAAATAAGAGAGAGAGGTGAATTTAAAAATTAGAATTTAAAGTTCTAATTGAAAAGAATACATGAAAAGTCAAATTATATACCAATTGAAATCAAGTGTACCTACTTTTTTATTATAATTCAATTAGTCAACATATAGTATATGTAGAGTTCACTAATTCAGTAGAGCAGATAAATAAAATAAATTCTAACCTGAGTAATGCACCTGTTGAACTTTTATTTTTTGTTTTATCTTTCTATTTGAATTGTGTGTGTGTGTTTTTTTAAGAATTCTGAAAGGAAACTGAGTGTATTACTAATTCATATATAAAAAATACTTTTGAAAAGACAAACCAAAACTGGAGCCTAAAGAGAATTTCTACATAAAAATATGTGCTAAACAATGTATTTTTATTTCAATTGTTTTCCTGAATACAATATTTGTTTAACAATAAAAGGATCTTCAACAATTTGTAAATATTATTTAATTTGTGATGATAAGCATAAAGCCAATCTGAAAGGATAAAAAGCATGAATTAAAAATCAATACAAAGACCTTTATTTTTTCTCTCATTTACATTTAGATACTTGAACAAAGCTACTAAAGTGCTGGTGAAACCATGCTTCATAGGGTTAGTGAGGTTGAACTAGAAAAAAAGTTTAAAGCTTGTGTTTCAGAGAATTTTTTTCCCTCACTCAGCTATTGTGTCTTTTCAGACTCAACTAAGAAATCCACTAGTTCTGTCTGCAGAAGCCTGGACTCAAGGCCAATAGATATGGTTCCAGCCTAGTCTCTGCATTCCTTACCTGAGATGATCTCATCTGGTATATACCATTTATTTGGCATATATCTATAACCCCTCTCCTTGTCCTCAGACCACCTCCTGACATCAGAGGCTGAATTTTGCTCCCCCTGATGGTAAGTCTCCACTCTGAAGTGACCATAGTATGTATGTTACTTCTAGATTTGTTCAGTACTCATGCACCAACTTTCTTCATCAATAGTTATAAATTTCCTCACCCTTTTTTTCAATATCTATGTAATTTCAACTCTTGTGATTGTAAAAGACTTGTTCTCTTCCCCTTCAGGGAGACAGGGTTCAGACTTGCCTTGCTGTCTTTCTCATTTGGCTGTCTCTCAAATAAAAACTTTCCTGCTGTTTATAGCAGCAATGATGGCCATGGTCGCCAAACTGTGGAAAGAACCAAGATGCCCTTCAATGGACGAATGGATAAGGAAGATGTGGTCTATATACACTATGGAGTATTATGCCTCCATCAGAAAGGATGAATACCCAACTTTTGTAGCAACATGGACGGGACTGGAAGAGATTTGCTGAGAGAAATAAGTCAAGCAGAGAGAGTCAATTATCATATGGTTTCACTTATTTGTGGAGTGTAACAAATAGCATGGAGGACAGGGGAGTTAGAGAGGAGAAGGGAGTTGGGGTAAATTGGAAGGGGAGGTGAACCATGAGAGACTATGGACTCTGAAAAACAATCTGAGGGGTTTGAAGTGGCGAGGGGTGGGAGGTTGGGGGAACTAGGTGGTGGGTATTATAGAGGGCACGGATTGCCTGGAGCACTGGCTGTGGTGCAAAAACAATGAATACTGGTATGCTGAAAATAAATAAATAATTAATTAATTTAAAAAAAAAAAAAAACACACTTCCCTGCTGCAAACCTGACTTCTCAGAGGTTGGCTTTGCTCTGCATAGGGCAGAGAGACTTAGGTTTGGTTATTGGTTAGAGAATTCTATGGAGAATCATCTTTATAGAAAGGAGTTTGCATACAGATGTTTATTTGTTTCCTCAAGAGAAAGGTGAGATTTCTGTAACAAGAGCAAGAGAAAATCTCAGCCTAGTTTTCCTGAATTGTTATAACTTCAATAGTAGTAGAATCCAGATGAATCACATCTAAGATGCTATTTAGAATATGGAAACTGACAAATTTACTGTTTAGAGATTTAAAGTGAATTTTAACTTGCAATGCAGCCTAATTGACTGCAAGAAATAGAATAGATCTCTTCTCTGGGATTTGACCTGTTCCAAACATGTTAACAATATTTCCAGAATTTCATTACCCTAATTTTAAGAAAGCTGAATAACTGTAAAAAGTACAGTTTAACCCCTTCTTTTTTTAAAATGCATTATTTTATGTATTTCATTCCTATTACATGACATACATTTTATTCCTAATACATTACATGTATTTATTCCTCATTTCATTAATGAGATACATAATATACTGGCATGGTTGAACTTAAATGCCTTAAATAACTTGTTATCCATCCAAACAAGTAGACAGCAAAAACTCATCATAATTGCTATTATCAGGAGATCCCCGTGACATCACTGTGAATATGAATTATGATAAGCACCAGTCTTTCCATTAGATCAGGCCACAGGTGTTGACCAGTCCAACTCTTAGATAATCAGATTGTCATGAATTTAGCTCTATCAGTAAGTACTCCTTGGATTAATAAAGAATTGATATCTTTTTAATGCATGATCACATATGTTTGATTTTATTATTCCAGGATCCCAAAATAAACTTCTATTAGAGAGTAGTGTTCAATGAATCTCTGGTGTCTGGAGATCATGTTGGGTTGCTGGACTATCCTAGCTCTTAGCAAGAGTGGGAAGTGAACTGGCTTCTCTTGGAATGCAGTGGTGGCCCAAAAGCTTAGGTTGCCTGTCATCTCATGAGAACATACTAAGGTAACTTCCTGTTCCCTGGTCTCATCACACCAAAGCAGGAGCAGAGACCATTAGCCCATCTACCATTCTAGGTAGACTATCTAGGTAGATCATCTGCTGACAAACAAAAATCGACAGCTTCAGATGGACACATTCATGCACATACATACAGCCCCATTAGAGACAGATATACATATATACACACATGTTCACACTGACATAAACATACATTGCCCCAATCCTATATATGCTATATACAGTTGCACTCATACACAACACTCAGAAAGCTAAACATTCTCCAAATTATTATTGTTGCTTTTATTGTTATTATTATTATTATATTTTTTAACTAGGCTCCATGACCAGCATGGAACCCAATACTGGGCTTAAACTCATGACCCTGAGATCAAGACCTGAGCTGAAATCAAAAGTGGGATGCTCAGCCAATGATGTCACCCAGGCATTTTTTTAACATTCCCCAAATTATATTAATTACATTACTCTTAGTCATATATGATTTTAGGTGTTTTACATCAGCTTATCATTGGAATCTCACAATAAACCTATGAAATAAGTGTAATTATTATCCCCATTTTATGAAGAGGGAGCTGTAGTAGATAGAATAATAGCCTTTCAAGATGTCCACATCTTAATTTCTGAAACTGTAACATATTACTTAAATGGTGACAGGAACTTTGTGCATATGATTAAGTTAAGGGCCTTGATATTGGAAAATTACCTTGGATTATCCAGGTAGGCTTGATAACTAGAATCCTTAAAATAGGAGAGTTAGAGCCAGAAAAGGGGATGCAAAGACAGAAGCAGAGGTCAGAGAGAAAAAGAGAGAAATTCGAAGATGTTTTGTAGTCAGCCTTGAAGATGGAAGAAACCAAGAATACAGGTGACCTGTAGAAGCCAAAAGCTAGAATCAGCAAGACAATGGATTCTCCCCTAAAGCCTCCTGAATAAATACAGCCCTGTTGACACCTTGACTTTAGAATTTTTGATAATAGGAATACATTATAAATTTGTGTGTTTTAGCCACTAAGTTTGTGGAAATTGGTTATAACAACAATAGAAAATGAATACAGAAACTCAACTGGCTTGGAATTTGTGTCGTGTACATAGTCATTGGTAGAACTAGGTTATAAAGTGCTAGCACTTGGCTTTAAACATCAAGCACTATTTTGTCAGGCCCCTGTTTACATGGATACATTGTAATTATAATATTCTCACATAAAGTAACAGGCACACACAAACACACATTTCATACATTTGGGTATGACCAGATGACTTAATGTTTCTCACTCAAGAACCCAACAGGGAGAAGGAGCTGCACAAGTATCTTTGCCAGGACTCAAACTGCACCAAGGCCTCAGGAACACTTACCTTACCTGCCTGTTAGCTTCTATAGGCCTCTCATGGCTGTTTGACTCAAAGAAAACAAAAATCAGAGCAGGAAAAGTAGTGAAAAGGAAGAGAGTCTTTTATCAAGTTAAAGTCTTCTTAGATTCTCCTCTCATTGAATTTTGAGAACATTCTTATGTATAAGGCAAGTATATGCATATGTTATGTAATAAAATGAAAAATATAGAAATAGAAACAAAGAATTTCTATCTTGTTAAAATTGGTCTATCATTATAAATTTAGTAAAATATCTCCAGTTGTTACAGTCAGAAATTTACTGAAGCTATAATGATGAAGTTTAAATGTATTAATAAAAAGGTCATCCATTCAAAGTTTTAATTATTCACTTATTCAATAAATATTTGCTGAGTGTTCCAGTCAGTGGAGTCATGGGGAACTTTCCATTTAATGGGGAAAGACATTAATTTTTAAAAATGTATGTTTTGGGGGTGTCTGGGTGGCTCAGTGGGTTAATCCTCTGCCTTTGGCTTAGGTCATGGTCTCAGGGCCCTGGGATCAAGCCCTGCATTGGGCTTCTGCTCAGCTGGGAGCTTGCTTCCCCCCCAACCACCGCCTGCTTCTCTGCCTACTTGTGATCTCTCTTTCTGTCAAATAAATAAAATCCTTAAAAAAAATTTAAAAAATAAAAATGTATGTATCAGTTCTGTGAAAAGAATTAATGAAGGATGTTGGAATGAGGGGCATATTGTTTTATAAAAGGTAATCAGAAAAGATCTCTTTGTTATGATGATATTTTAACAAGATGTGAAGGAAATATCCATATTTATATGTGGATATGAGGTGAAAGACATTCTAGCAATGGAAACAGAAAGTACAAAAGTCCTAAGATGGACATTACTTAGTTATTATATTAGATACATAAATTGCCATGTATTCATTCTTTTGAAAGCTAGATAGTACATTAGTTTTAGTTGTAGATAGATGGTAGACATAATATTTTGTATGACAGTATAACACATATATATGGTTGATACTACCTGGAAGAGTGATTAGATTAATGGACGGCAGACATAGTTATCAGTATTTATTGTCCAAAAATGCTAATAGCTTTAACATGATTCTGATTTGTTTTAGCTGATGTTTAGATTTCATTATGATTATTCCTCTGTAATAATCTTCAATGGAAATTCCATCCCCTTCTATTATGACTCTTTTCCAAACTTTAATTTATAGCTGATTTCAAAGGATATCGCATGTAGCTGTGGTGTGTATTAGTGCTCTGTAGGTGGTAATCAAGAGATCTAATTGTTATTAGCAACAATTGTATTAACTTATTTCAGTAAAATAACCTTCTAAAATGGGTTTACCTTTATTATGACTAATAATGTGTGCTTGAGCACATTATTAGCAGTCTACTATATTTTATTATCAATGATAGATAACCCAAAGTAGAACACATGCTTCAAAATAACAAGAATAGAAGATTTCCAAAATTATAGTGATAATGACTATAATAGTATCCCTTTGATCATCATTATATGAGATATAATAGATACATTGCAAACTAAAATGGGATGATCTTTTTTATTTCCATAAGAAATATAGTTCTGTAAATTTTTAAATCAACATCTATTAATTAGAGATCATTCATTATGTAGTTGAATAACTTTCTATGAATATTTACAATTTTTAGTATCTGGTATTGAGGAATGGAAATAACTCCAGCAGAAGGATGATGGTACTGGGAATCATATAGAACCACTACTATAGAGGTCTCAAGTTAGCCAAATACTAAGGTAGAAGGCCTAACACATAAATGTAAATGAATTCAATCATGACTGAATATTTCTTTTATCAAGGTTATCTTCAAACATCTGGGATTTAAGAGACTGAGTTCCACATTAATATTTTATTCTCCTGTGACTTCCGCCTTATTTTTTTGTTTTAAGTCACAGAACTAAATTGAAAGCTGCTTATACTATAGGATATCATCTTCCACAGACATCTGTTCATCAGTAATGATTTCATTTTATATATTGTAACCTGTCAATAAAGAACAGTGTTCATTTGAAGAACTATTCTGTGTTTTTTTCAAACATTATGACTGAATTATCTACTACATTATACAAATTTGGCATGTGAATTCATGAAATTTTTTTTAAGATTTTATTTATTTGGCAGAGAGAGATCACAAGTGGATAGAGAGGCAAGCAGAGAGAGAGAGAGAGAGGAGGAAGCAGGCTCCCTGTGGAGCCGAGAGCCCGATGTGGGACTCGATCCAGGACCCTGAGATCATGACCTAAGCTGAAGGCAGAGGCTTAACCCACTGAGCCACCCAGGTGCCCCTATGGCTTCATGAAATTTTAGTCTGTTAGAGACTTATTAATAAATACATGTAAAATGAAAGGTGGCAGGCAGGAAGTGATAGTGAAATCATGTCTTAAAATCTCAGTTCTACTTAAAAGTACATAAATTGTTCAGTGAGTTATCACTATAATAACTCATTTAAAAAGTCAGTTTTTATGTAATTTCCAATCTCTACATATGCTAATGTAAGAATACTATTATAAAAATATAGTGCAAATGCATAACCTAGAACTTGTTTTAATGCAAAAATTATTTTCTATGAACAAGGAAATCTATAATGAATACTGGCTGTGAGGACAAATGTTCCTCTTGGTCTAAGGTATCAGAACTTAAAATAAATGTGTAACATACTATGAAGTAATGATCCAATTGGAAACAATTGTGAGTTATGTAGTTATGAACAACTGGGTAAGTATTTTAAGCTGCAGAGAGTAAACTATGAGACTTTTCCCAATTTTTCCACTGACACTTCTTGACCTCGCTGGAAAAATGTTGGATTAAATTATTTAGGAAGTAAAGAGAAGCAAAGAGGAAGAAAAATACAATGAGGGCTACAAATTTTCAAGCATTATATAAAATAATGTAAGAGAGTTTTTTAAATTAGAAAAACAATTCGAACAATATCTCCTTCTAAAACTCCAGGAAAACTGGCTTCATGTAAAATTCATGTAAAAAGTTACAAAGAATTATTATAGTCAAACCCCATAAAAAGTTGCTGTAAGAAAAAAAAAAGGTGGGAAGGAATAAAGAAAAAGAACAGCATGTCTACATACAAAGAAAGTATGAAAGAAAAACATGTTAAAAAATTCAAAAGTTTTTCTGAAAAGAAAACTCAAAAGTGAGGTGGCAAAACTCATGAAAGAATTAAAAATAAAAGCAAATGTCATTTCAGATATGAAGAATAAATCAAAAAGAACTCAGCATTGAATAATCATAATGGTTAATACCTCAAAATAAATACAAAGTGAGACAAAGAAAATTTTAAAAAATAAAAATAAAATATAAGAAGATATTTTTTATGCAAGATTCAAGAAAGAGTGACAATGAAGATAAACAATGAACAAAGAGATGACAAGATTCTCTACTACAGAAAACCAGAACAAGGGATTAAACAATAATAAAATCTATAATTCAAGAAAACTTTCCCTAAATTATTATAATGATTAATATTTAAGCTATGTATTAAAGAGCACTATATGAGTCTGGGAATACCATTCACCAATGACCAGGGCTAAGACATATTTTAGCAAAATTACTGAACTTCAAAGAAGGAGGAAAAAAGGCACCTGGGTGTCTCAGTTAAGCATGGGACTAGATTTTGGTTCGTCATGATCTCAGGGTCATGAGTTTGTGCCCTGGCATTAGGCTCTGTGCTCAGTGGGCAGTCTGCTCCAGATTCTCTTCCTCTCCTTTCCTCCCCCCCCCCCACCGCCTGCCTCTCTGCCTACTTGTCTGTCAAATGGATAAAATCTTAAAAAAAAAAAAAAAAAAAAGAGAGAGAGAGATGAGAAAAATGAAGACAGTATATTCAAATAACAAAAACTGGAAAGTTTTCAGTAATCATAACTGTTTTTAGTAATCATAATTACTGGGTGGCAGTATCATTCATTAATTGAGATTGTTTCTGTTTAATATGAGATGTTGACAGTAAAAGGTCTGTAGACCTGAATTTGAACTGAAAATATCAGAACAAACTATGTATTTCACAACTGTATAGCTAAAAAAGGCCAAGAAATAATGACTAATCTTATAGCAATGAGCACCCACAGCATTCTAGTGCTCAAAATGACATCTTCAAGTAACATTTTCCATTAGAAAGAAATAAGGGAGGGGCACCTGGGTGGCTCAGTCAGTTAAGCAATAAGGGTAGGACTTGAATTTGGCTTAAGTCATAATCCCAGGGTTGTGAGATCAAGCTCCCTGCTTTGCACTCAGTGTGGAGTTCCTTGAGATTCTCTCCCACTTCCTGCCCCCCCACTCATGCCTACACATGCATACACTCTTTCTCTCTCTTAAAGAAAATAAATAAATGCAATCTTAAAAAAAAAAAAAAAAAGGTGAAAAAGAAGGAGAAGGAAGAAGGAAGAAAAGTCTAGGGTTTCTTTCAGGAATCACCAGTTCCATTTCTGTGTTAGGAGATACACAAGCAGATTCTGGGACATAGTGATACACAAATCAGAAAAGAATGTCTCCAGGTTTATTAGGATCATATAAGAAAATACAAAGAAATCAAACTGAAGAAAGTCCCATTCAGCAAGATGGGGGAACTTGGGCTTCAATCAGCTAACTATTGTAATTTACTGAAACCGCCAAATGATTTTAAACCAATGATGTCATAATGATAGTAAGAAAATAAATTAGTCATCTTTTTAGTATGATGGAACCAATAAATTATCATGAAAACTGGATAAACAAAGTGAAGGATCATTTACTCTGTACTTCCTCTATAAATACCATGACTGGCTTACTCAGTTTTACACGGAAAAAATTGTCTCCTTTGAAATTGTGCCAACTACAAATTTTAATTTAATGATAGAGTTAGATATCATCATCTTACAGCTCTCAAATGAATTAATGGACTTAGATTTTAAGGATCAGTGGCTTCTAATAAATGTTTTTAGAAGTATGAACAAGACATCAGAAGCTCCTGATGAAAGAATACAGCACCTATAATCTCTCCAACATAATTAAATCTGATTCTGATCAAACCTCTTGATCCAGCTGTCTGTTTTATAGGAAACACAGAGGACAGAGAAACGTGGCGAACTATTCCATGAATATTAATCAGTAAAATTCAGACTGGGAAAATCTACAAGTCACAAAGTCCTGGGTCTTCAACAGATAAATTGTAAAGATAGCAAAGATCTGGAGGGAGAGCCAATAGATTAAAGAGATATAAAATATATATCAAGTTTTCAAAATGATCAAGACTAAATTATAGTGCTTGGGAATCTACACTTGGATGATAAAATTATAAAGATACCAAGGAGATTGCCTTTTGAACATCAATATGGTAGTTGTGGAGGGAATAAGGGTCTTTGATTGTGACAGGGCACAAGGGGGGGGTTGGCTGACAATGTTGCATTTTTTATGTTTGTGGTTAATAATTCATTAAATATAGTGTCTTCCGTGTAATTTTCTGGGTCTGGTTTTTATTTTACAAAAAGAAAATTACAACAGTAGTGTGTCATAGCATGTTTTTGGCTCAAGGCAAATGCAAACAGCACAACACTAGTTTCCTTATACCGGGTGTATCTCGTGCATTTATATTACCTGCCTGGTTCCTGAAAGACTTTGAGTTTGTGAACTTTGCTCTAGTCTTTCCACATCTTTTATTTTGTAGAGACTCAGTGAAGTTTGTCTTGACCACCTCCTGAGCAGAGACTTCTATCCTTTCTGTGACTACAGAAGAATGAATATCTCATTAACACTCATCTAGGGATTCCCAATAAATGATTGATGATGTAAGTTAATCCATCATACATATCTGAAAATCTCAATATGTATTTAAAGATTCTTATGAATAGTAGATATATTTTATGTATCTTTGATCATGATAAATGGCTAATCAGATGTCTTCTATAATAAATATATGTCACTGAATTTATTTTGGTAAGTAAAATCTGGATACACAGTGTCTGCTCATGGGAGTGTATCAAAGATACACCAAAGATGGCTAAATAAGAAGGATCTTTTCAAAGAGCTGTTTCCCAAATGGAAATTATATATATGCATATATATGCATGTACATCCTAATTACACATTGAATCTAGTATGATTTTATATGAATATAAAATACATATAACTCTAGTGTATACATGCATTGAATATTTCAAAATTTAACAATATTGAACAAGAAATTTAAACAGCAACATCATATCAATAACAGCTCTATAAATACACACAAATATTAACAATATAATGTAGTTATAACAGAAAGGTGAACAAGTGTTTTAAATAAAGGCAATGAGACAAAGGGCCAACACAAGATAAAAGTTACTCAAAATTAGGTTTTCTTGGAGAAGGGGTTATAAGAGTAAATAAATTGGGAGAGTTTACAAAGATATGATAAAAAGGGTGCTAAAAGGGGAAAAATGGGAGATTTCTAATACAAATATTAATATGAAGTATAAAGCCATGTATAAGTAACATGAAAACAATGAAGATGGAAACTTAGAGGACAATAATTTCAGATATTTTGGAAAATAATAGGAGAGCACAAGTTTGAAAGGACATAAATGTATATCAGGATACTGGTTCTGTGTTCAAACTCATTCTAAAATAGTAACTCCCGGGGTGCCTGGGTGGCTCAGTGGGTTAAGCCTCTGCCTTCAGCTCAGGTCATGATTCCAGGGTCTTGGGATTGAGCCCCACATCAGGCTCTTTGCACAGCAGGGAGCCTGCTTCTCCCCACCTCTCTCTCTCTGCCTGCCTCTCTGCCTACTTGTGATCTCTGTCAAATAAATAAATAAAATCTTAAGAAAAATAAAATAAAGTAAAATAGTAACTCCCAGTAGAAAAAGGTAGAGTCAAAGTTACATTAAACAATATCATAGTGATGTTACACACAAAATGTCTATGTTCAATAGCATAGAGACACAAGTAAAATAGACAAAAGAGAATAGGATATTAAGATTCTTTCATAAAAGGGAAAATGTAGTTAATGATGAGCAAAGTAAAAAAGTAAAAAATAAATAGTATTCTTTTGGGGAAAGCATACACAATTAATAAAAGTTGAGAAGAAACAAAAGATGAGCCTGGGTGGCTCAGTCAGTAGAGAAAGTGACTCTTGGTTTTGCCTTGGGTCATGATCTTGGGTTTGTGGGGTCAACCCTGATCAGGGCTGGAGTGTGGAGTGCTCAGTGTAGACTCTGCTTGAAATTTCCTCTAACTCTCTGTCCCTACTCTCTCTCTCTCTCTCAGAAATAAATAAAATAAAATCTTTAAAAAATGAATTTATGCATTCAAAATTTATTTTGAAGATAAGTTAGAATGAGGGGAATGCACAATGGAAAGACTTTAAAATAGGGAAAAATAAGGAAAATCTTCAAAGAAAAGAAAAACTAAGAAAAAAATGCACAACATGTACAACTCTGACTCATAAATCCTCAATGAAGACTCTATTGTTAATCATTATTAATAATGAGGAAAAAATATTTACAAAAGGAGTTTGGTATTGGATTTTAGTTTTAGGGAATAAAATGAGCTAAAATGTATAAACTAGGGCCTCCTGGGTGGCTCAGTTAGTTAAGCATCTGCTTTTAGTTCGAGTCATGATCTCAGGGTCCTGGGATGGAGCCCCTAATTGGGCTCCCCACTCAGTGGGGAGTCTGCTTCTCCCTCTCCAACTGCCTCTCCCCTGGCTTGTACACATTCTCTCTCTCTCCCTCTCAAAAGAATAAATAAAATCTTAAAAAAATAAAATGTACAAAGGCAATAACTGAATATAATACAGATTTTCTTTAAAAATATATTTAGTTCTTAATATAATTTTGGATTCTTCAGATGAAAATTCAAATAACTTTATTTGAAATGAGAAAAAGTCAATTACATGCACATTTTGTCAAATTTCTTGAAATTGAATAATTTTATCCACTTATTCTCTAAATTGGTTCTCTCAACAACAAGAGCAGGAACTTCTCCCTCCAGGGTCCCTTTTACTCTTCTTTGGCTGCAGAGGGTTCAAGGCTGGATTACCTTGACAGAAACCACCCATCAAGAAAGGACTTCCTCAGCTGTGGGCCACTGCTGCTCTGGGTCCCCAGGACTTTTATGGGAAGGCCTGTCTCAGGGCCAAGGAAGAGGAAGAGAAGAAGGTAGCACTCCATGCAGAGCAGATATTATGAAGATCCATGTGAAGGTCTGTCTCCACTGGGCTTCTGACATCTGGTCTTCCCTCCCTCTTCTTTGTTTCTCAGTTTCCTTCCTTTATGTGCCTCATGACAATCCTATCATTCTCCACTCCCAAATAACCTTCTTGGCCCTTTTTGGAAGTACCACATACAATAGAACCCAAACCACTCCTGCCTGAAACCTAGACATCTCCCAAAGAGCACATTGGCCCAGGAGAGATGGTGATACATGAACTCCATGCTGGGGAAGGTCTCTGACTCAAAAAATGAGCAAAGGAAAATACAAAAAGTTGAACTGTTTATATCCAAAAAGGAGACGGTTTACATCCTGCCACAAACCCATTAAAAAAGCAGTTCAAGGAAAGTTTAAGTGAAAGATAATAATAAAGTTAAAAATAGCAACATTTAGTCATAAAGGTGATATTCCACATCTATACACATTTATTCAAGCCTATCATGTCATGTGTGATAGGACTTCACAATTTATAAACCTTGGATATATTTTGTTCTTTTGATTATCAGGAGTTAGAGGAGACAAGTGCTATTTACATGTCCCTAAGTGGGATGACATCTACCCCCTTCCTTGGTCTCAGTCAGACTGAGATCTAACTCTTCACTTTGTCACAATATAGCTATATGATCTTGGATAATAATAATGACACATTTCCTGTGTGTTTAATATTGCCTGATATTCTAATAAGTCCTTCACTTGTACTGACTCAATTAGTTCCAAATCTGTGAAGAAAGTTTTATTATTTTCAAACCACTCTATTGATAAGAAAAGTGAGGTACAAGGGGAGCCTGGATGGCTCTGTCAATTCAGTTGCCAACTCTTGATTTCTGCTCAGGTCATCATATCAAGGTCCTGGGATCAAATCCTGGGTGGAGTTCTATGCTCAGAAAGAGCATAGAATTCTCTCTCTCCCTTTACCCCTGCCCCATTGGTGTGCTCTCTCTCTTATTCTAAAAGAAATAAATAAATATTTTAAAAAACAGAAAAATGATGCACAGAGAGATTATGAACATGGTCAAATGCACACGTGGTTTTTGTTTTTGTTGTTGTTGTTATTGAACTAATTTTCCATCTAGGCATTCTGATTACAAAACTTCTATTCATAGAGTCTATATTCTATTTACCTTTCTGGTAAGTCACAACCTTTCTGTTTCTCTAATTTTTTCTCCTATATCAGGAGCTAACAAGGCTGTAAAGAAAAACAGTGAGCTACATCATGGAAAGTAATCAACATGTCTAGTATATAGTGAATAGTTATTAAATAATTGTACTATTTTTCTGTGGGAATCTAAAGACATTACAATACAAATTTAAGTTTTAATCTAATTAAATTTAAGAAAATTACATGGAAGGGGACACCTGGGTGGCTCAGTTGTTTAAGCATCTGCCTTTGGCTCAGGTCATGATCCCAGGGTCCTGGGATCAAGCCCTGTATCAGGCTCCCTGTTCAATGGAGAGCCTGCTTCTCCCTCTCCCACTCCCCCAGCTGGTCACCCTCTCTCTGTCAAATAAATCTTGAGAAAAGAAAAGAAAAGAAATTACATGAAAGTAAATTGCTCTGAAATCAAGTTGTACAGGCTATAATCCAGAGCTCTAAATCATGTGGAATTTTAACCCTTAACATAGTTTTGTAACAAGATCAATAGCATGTAAATAGGCGTGTTTTTGAGCTGAGAATCTCAGTCCTGGCTGAAGGGCAAGGAGTAATACTATGAAGTATGGTGTTTCTTGTGAAACCTCACATTCAGAGTGAGGACCTAGACCTTCATACAGGGACACGCTTAAGAATTGGGTGGACTGAGGGCACCAGGGTGGTGCAGTAGGTTAAGTGTCCGACTTTTGGTTTTGGTTCAGGTTGTAATCTCAAGGTCCTGAGATCGAGCCCTGCATCAGGCTCTGCACTCAGAATTGAGTTGGCTTGGACTTTAAAAAATAAAATAAAATAAAATAAAATAAAATAAAATAAAATAATAATAAAATAAAATAAATCTTTAAAAGAATGAATTGATGGTCTAATAGAATTAATTGCCCAAGGCAGCATTTCTTTTGGTCTCTATTGCTTCTGTTCACTGCTAGGGGCACTTACTACTTTTGATGTAAAGTTCTTTGACTTCTGTCTTAAAAGTGTCATCTGGGACACTTCAGTGTGGAAACCAACTGACTCTTCTTCCCAGGAAGCAGAACATGCCAGAAGTAAGTGTTTGGTCACTTGGTCTTTCATGTTATTCTGTTATTTCTTTCCAGGGGAAAAATGTTTTGTTTTAGATATAAATTAACCAAGTTAACCTGAAATCTTTCAGGTTTCTATAAGAACAAGTACATATCTCCTTCCTCAGAAAAGTATGTCTGTGGCTGCTCAGGAAAGAGACCCAGATTCGGGAAAGTCCTATAAGCAACTGGCATGAACATACCAGCAATGAGAGAATGCAAAGCTCCTGGTGATAATAATAGAACATAAGTTTTTCCAAATATTGCTGCAAATTTGTTATAGGAAATTAATGATATCCTGTGGGTCAAAGAGAACCCACATTATAAACACGCCACAAAGGGAACTTTGGATTTTATTTAGGTGATAATCTAAAGTAAAACAAGTTTATTCTGGATTTTCCAGTGAAAGCCTTAAAGTCAGACACTGTCATGTGCTTTATTCCTTTAATATCTATATGTCATAGATTCATTTGTGATCTAGTAGTTAAACTTATTATGATTAATAAGAAAAGAACTTGAGAATGTTTTTGAGTCAAAGCAAATGACTTACTGGTCTATCTAAAATAGTGCATGGTTGATTTCTAAAATAAAGATATTGTTAATAAAATGATGAGATTGACGGGAATGTGTTACTATCTAATGCCATGACTTCTCTCTTAATTTCTTTGTGGGGGAAGGGTTTAATGGCTTAAGAAATTGGTATTATTATAGGTCTATTTTATAATTTTATGTAAAAATTCATTCAGTATGTATACATTGTTAGTATGTCCTAAATCTGATGATTGCAAATTTTACTTATAATAAAGTTTGGAGAGTTTCATGTTATTACAAGACAGTTATATTTTTTACAATGCTATCAAATTTATGAATCCTAATAAGATTGATTTGGTAAAATTTTATTATATCCAATCCAATTATTAAATACATCTTTAGTATGAGACTAATTCAGTTTCACCCGAATCTACAAGTTACAAAAGACAGAGTTAAAGAATTGGAATTGGAATTGGAATTGGAATAAAAAATGAGTAGTGACAGCAAGAAATAGATGTGTCATTAGCAATTTATGAGAACAAGAGAGAACAAATCTCAGTGGTCAAATTGTCTCAGCAAGATACCTTGAAATACCTAGTATTTTTTGAACATGAGAATTACCCCAATATTGTTCTCTCACTTAAACTTGCTTTGCAAAGCAAGAAAAACTAAAGGCAAATGAACTGATGGAAAGAGGGAGGAAGAAAAGAGAAACTGAAACAATTTAAAAATTGCCTAGAGCAACAGGAAAGTGTTTTATTTAAGGTGCTGCATTTTGCAGCTGTCCCTGATGATTGGTGTGACAAGGGACTGGTATTAAATTCTAAGTTCCAGGTTTTAATAATGAAGTACAAACAACAGTTATCTTTGGCAGCCAACTGTATTCCTCTCTTGGCATCTCTCCCCTTTGATTTCTGCCAGGTGAGACTGAGGGCATTGGAATTCAATCCCAGTCACAGGCTGGTTAATTTTATGTGTTAACTTGCCTGGACCATGGTTGCACAGATATTTGGTTAAACATTATTCTGGGTGTGTCTGGATAAGAGTAACAGTTGAATGGGTAGACTGAGTAAAGTAGACTCCCTTCCCCAATGAGGATGTATAAGGCTCATCTAATCCTTTGAAGACTTAAAGAGAAAAATAAAGAAATAAAGACTGATCAAGAGACACTTCATTGTCTCTGCCTGATGGTCTTTGAGAAGAGACATGGATTGGTCCTCTCCTGCCTTTAGACTGGGACTGAAATTGCAGAACTGGGAACTTCTCAGTCTCCATAATCATGTAATAAATTCCTTATAATAAATTTCCCTAGATAGGTAGATGCTTACCAGGTCTGTTTCTCTGGAGAACCCTGTTGACCAGGAAAACAAAATCTACACTAGATAATTCAATCAGGGAATTTTATATGGCAGTTTAATTACAAAGATATTTGGAGTAGCTGAGAGAACAAAATAGAGAAGGTGAGGTGTCATCAGAGGTAGTGCATTGTCCCTTCCCTCAGAGCTAGAGGAATAGAAGGAGCAAGCAGAGTTATTGGAACCTGGGAACCAGGCCACTAGGGAAGAGCAGAAAGCTCGGTGGATCTGCCTGATGGGAGTAGGAACTACCCACAAAGAGAGAGGTGCATCCATTGCTGGTGATACTATTCAATGCAGAAAAATACAATGCAGAATAGCCCACCTTCTCCTGTTAGCTGAACCCAGCAAGAAAGCTGAGGAAACAAAATGGGCAAAATTCAGCCCCAGTGATTTAAAGCAGACCACAGGAAGGGTGAAAAATGGTTTTGAAAATAAATTCACGATCAGCATATATGAATATATAAGCATTTGTCTGTATGCATACAATATATATGTATAAATATGCAGATATATGCATTTTTTTTTTAAATTTTGATAACAGGGGATGTTTCTAAATAGACCGAAAGACCTGGATAGAATCTTCAGGGTACCTCTTTGCTCATAAGCGTTGCTTTTACTCTTAGTAGTACGAGAGCAGAGTAATGAAAATATATCCAGGCATCATGGCAGAAAACGATGATAGATCTCAAACCTGAGAGTATTAGGACCTTCAAATTCAGTCTAAACAAAGGCACAATCAATTACCATAGTCCAGATAGTTAGCAAAAGCAAGTTGGCAAAATAAAAGCAAAGTTGGGTTTCTTTGGGAAATGATTTAGTCCTCTATATCTATTTGTAAAATTATATTGTCTTTTTGTTAAAAACCAAGGCTCTGGGAATTTGGACACTTCATCAAAATCATTAACTTCAGCTCCACTCAAGCCCAGTGCATACCTTTCACTGTACCAGGCCCCTGATCTGTGGGGAATCCACTCTGGAGAGGAAGGGTGGGGCTGCTTCAGATTGACCACATGCACAGGTGTACAGAGCTCATGTTTCAAAGACCCTATCCTTGGGCTAACGCTGTGCTGTTGCCATCTTGGAACACTTTCCCATTTATATCTTTGAACTCGTGTTTTGAAATGAAGTCTGATGGGACAGTGGAGCGCGCATGAGCTGAAGTGCCACGCACAATATGCGTAGCCTCTACCATTTCTTGCTTGCACGTTTGCATATAATATAAATGATACCTCATGAGCACAGAATCCCAGGGGACCCACAATAGATGGTAGGCCAGCAAGATTCAGAGCATATGGTCTTAACAGCTGTGGCTGAAGAAGCAGGGTCCGTGGGCTCTAAGATGCCACCCTTGGCCGTGCGAACCAAAGTTTGTTTTGAATACAAAAAAAGGCAATGTTCTGGTTCTCCAAGAAGCAAGGGTGACCCAGGAACCCTATCATATTCTTTCTTACTCATCGAACTTCCCTATATTAGCTCAACACCTACACTGAAGGTGATGACATAAAAGAAAAGGAAACTCCTCCCTCCCTTATTGATAAGCTGAAGGTAGGACCTATCTGTAGAATGTGAGCATATCAAGAAGTGAAATAAAAACATTTAAGCTGTTTTTTGGTATTGATTCCACTGTTTTGGTAAGACAGTATAACATACACATGTACAAGATAGAAAATACAAATCATGCAATGTTGGTGGTTCTGTGTGTTCTCATATTTGTATTTAAAACAGGCATTGTGGGGCGCCTGGGTGGCTCAGTGGGGTAAGCCTCTGCCTTCAGCTCGGGTCATGATCTCAGGGTCCTGGGATGGAGTTCCACATCAGGCTCTCTGCTTGGCAGGAAGCCTGCTTCCCCCCTTCTCTCTGCCTGTCTCTCCACCTACTTGTGATTTTTCTCTCTGTCAAATAGATAAATAAAATATTTTAAAAAGTAAAAATATTTTAAAAAATTAAATAGACATTACAAATGTATAGATAAATAACAAAAATAATGCTAATGATTCTTTCTTTTTACTTAGAACAACATTAAACAGTAAAACAAAAAAAAAATCACAAGACAGAACAGAAACTGTATATCTTAGTGTCTTGAATCATATTTTTTTCCTATGTTTTGAAGAGGGGCTCTGCACTTTCATTTTGCAGGCCCCACAAATTATGTAGCTGTTCTTGAGAAAAGAGCCATGCTAATATTATAGAAGCACAGGGAATTTGTTTATTTCAGCGGTTCGCAACCTTAAGTGTGACTCAAAATCACCTGACTCACTTTTTAAAGAAATCCTTGGGTTCAAACCCAAAGATTCAGATTCAGTTGTTCCAGCATGGGGTGCAACATTATTTTTTTAAGTTCCATAGCTAATTCTAATGTACACTAAGGATTGAGTACCACTGATATATTCATGCTTACAAAAACCCTAATCACATATAATGGATAACCTCAACTCAATAAAAGGTTATATATTATTTTAATAGCAGCTTTCTAGAGATAATGTTTCAAACAAAACAGGAAAACCATGGTTTTCAGGTACACTGACAGGTCAGAGACGGACAGGTCAGACACTGAGGACCTTAGAATCTCTCCATTTTCAAATAACCTGTTACAACTAGGCATAGAATAGTTTCTGCCTGGTTCTTTAAGCAAAATAAAATCTGAAGAGAACGTTCAAGAATTGTACTATTAATGCAGTACCTTGCTGATGTATCACCTTAGCAATAGAGAAAACCAATTGCCGCTTACATGTTCTGTTGTTTTTGTTTTCTAATTAAATAAATCATCAATAGAAAGCTTCTGTTGACAAAAGTCTAAAGTATTTTCAATAGTATTTAGATTTCACAGTTGGCAGAAGGGATTGTATTTGTGTGCTTCTCTATATATATCCACACCCTGTCTCTAGAACTTCTTAACAAGGATATTGTTGTTATACACCCCCCCCCCCTTTTTTTTTCCTCCCAGAGGATAAGAAGTTAATGTGATAAGCTTGTGTTAAGAATTCAAGAGATACTCATGGGTGAGCATAAGAGTAACACTTTCACAAAAATGCAGCGAATTCTTGGTCTATTTTGAAAACAATTAAAATGTTTTCAATAACATTTACCCCCTAAAATTTGCATCTAACCTTATGGATAGCATAAACTGAAGAGAGTGATTACTCTTTATTGCAAAGTAGGGGTTTCATTGAAGTTTTTTTTTTTTTAATGTTTTTAAAACTTAATTTCACTAAATGTCTCTCCTATACAGAAGTTAATAAGTAATACAAAAAAAAAATATTAGATGTTCCACAGGCAAATGGAGTCCTATTTGGTTTTGGTTGGTTTATCTATGAGGGCTTTTTCATAACCTGTAACATGCAAGTATTTTACATCTCCAAGATATTCTTGGAACAAATACTAGAGATATTCTTTTTTTTTAAATTTTCTTTCCAGGTATTATTTCTCACTGAAGTAAAAGTGGTTAATTCACTGGACAATGTATCTTGAATATCCTGTATTTTGAATATGCTTGCTACCAGAACTATGGTCTTTTCCATTGGGGATTCAGTGGGTAAGTCAGATTTGTACAAACAACTATCATCAGTTCAAGGGTGATGATGGAGAAAGCTCTTTTTGGGCTTCAGGTCTAAGGTCTGTTCTCTACCCTATTTTTATTAGATCATTATACTGAATATTTGATCCCTGGCTTGACAATAAGTGTTACTACACCTTAGTTCCTTCTTGTCTTGTCCAGAAAACCCAGTGAATGGAGGTTAGGAAAAAATATTCAGTGTGTTCTACTGTGTGGTTTTAAGGAATATTTTAGTTACCATAAGCCTAACTAAATTGACTTTTTAGGAAGTAGTTTTTTGAAGACATTCTAGATCTTTTGATACAAATACCTTAAGATTACTTAGTGAAATCAGCACTTTTATAGCTTTTGCTTTTAATTTTTTAAAATAGTGTATGTGCTTTATAAAAGTTTTAAAAATGCAGATATGCTTAGTTGACACGAAAATCCTCTGTAATTACAATATCCATGGATGACAAGTGAGTACAAACACTTCCAGAGAGTTTGCTATAATTATATACATTAGCTTTGTGTATGTGTATGTAGGTAAAATTAATCACATAAATAATCTTAATTGCTGTTATTTTGGCACATGTAAACTTCATTTTTTTAAATTGAGTTTTACATTTTTTTAAAAGATTTTATTTATTTATTTGACAAATAGAGATCACAAGGAGGCAGAGAGGCAGGCAGAGAGAGAAGGGGAAGCAGGCTCCCTGTTGAGCAGAAAGCCCCATGCAGGGCTCAATCCCAGGACCCTGAGATCATGACCTGAGCCGAAGGCAGAGGCTTTAACCCACTGAGTCATGCAGGTGCCCCGAAACTGAGTTTTACATATTTTTTATTATGTTATGTTAGTCATCATACAGTACATCATTAGTTTTTGATGTAGTATTCCAAGATTCATTGTTTACATATAATACCCAGTGCTCCATGCATTACGTGCCCTCCTGAAGATTTCCCTTTCACATCAATAGTTTCCTATATCTGTAATTTATTTTAATTCTGAAATTATTTTCCCCATATTATGTACCTTTTCAATATATCCACCAAACCTCACTTCAATAGAAGGTCTAATGGAATAACAAATATGCTTAAATATTTAAAACATACAAAGCTTCTTTGTTTGATTCATGCATTTCTGATCTTTATGACTTACTTATGAAAAAATTGTTTATTCACAAATTTAAAAGAAATTGATAAGAAGATATAAACACATAAATGTAAATATCTATATATAAATATAATCTGTCTCTCAAATATATACTTTATAGATAGATAATGTATTTAATGTATCAGTCTTCTTTTTAAATTTACTATACCCTAGGGATATAATCCCTAGAAGCATTTATCCCTGTACCTGCGCAGAAGCTAACGTGCTAAGGAATGGAGTAAATTTATTGCTGCACAATAAACCAGATAAAGCCCTGTTTTAGCACAATGAGTCAGCTAAAAACCAGCACTGTCCATATGGTTGTCAGGAGGGACCTCCTGAGTGCACAGCCACAGCAACTGAACAGGGCCTAACAAAGAGACCACAGAGGACAGCGTGAGGAGTCAGAATTCACAACTAGAATTCCTTATCAGCGGAAAACCCTACATGGCTAGCCAGGTAATTTAAAGAACTGGTGTCAAGTAAGGTGTCAGCAGGGCCATAGGTAGGGAAATAAAGAATCCAAGAATGCTTAGCCAGGAAAAGTACCCAAGGCCAATAAAAAATATTGTGTACTTTAACAACTGATAAATTGTAATGTTGAATATAACCCAGAAGTAAAAAATATAATTTGTTGCTTTAATATGGAATGTACAGAATGATAAATTTGGTATATAGAAATTTAAAAGTCTTATTGAATTGAATTAAGTTTTTGCCTCCTTAAAAGTGCAACCCAATAAAGATCATTTATTTCTCAAAATGTAGCACCTTCTGCACACAATAGGTAAAAACTGCAGATGTATAGAGAACAGGGCATGGATGCTTCCAACTCAAAGAAAGTTGGGGTCAAAGTTCAAAATGAAAATAAGTGGGTAGTCCTCCACTATATTCCTTCTGAGATTACACTGGACAACCTTGCTCTATCTACCTTGACTGAAGTTCTTAAAGATGATCCCTATCGATTAAGGAATTCATTTTGAATTAAATGCTCACACTGTCATACAGGAGAGAAGAAAGTCTACAGACAATGAAGCTACAGCAATAAATCAGCTTTCTATCTTGGACTCAGAACCTGTGTGCTCTCTTTGCTCTTTCTAAGTAAAATTGATGTCCTTGAAAATAGACATGAATTCTGAATTATGACTCTTGAAACAACTAATAAAATAAGGTGACTTTTGTCTTGAAGAAACTTGTCTGTTATTGCTTGTATTATGAACATTTCAAAACCCACAAACTATACCCTAAGCAATGAATATGATGCCACATTTTACAGGAATATTGGGACAATGCATTTTCTTTTCTTTTTCCATGATTTTCTTAGTGTATTCTTATGATATAGTGTTGTTCAGACTTATTAAATCATGCATGCTTTTGAAAGGAATGTCAAAATGATACAGAGGAATATTAAGCATTTTTGAGAATTTCAATTAGTAATTTGCAGCATCTAGTATGGTGCATTTATATTAATAGGAGATCAAAACACAGTTTGTCAGTTTTATTCAACAAATATGTATCTAAACTCCTACGATATGCCAGATGAAGTGTAAGGTTAGGGAGGCAAAAATGAGTATGACATAGTTACTTTCCTGGATGATTTAAGACAGGAAAACCTAAGGATGGGTACTATAATAAAGGAAACATGATAATTTCTTGTAAGAAGGAAAACTAGACAGAGATCTAACCTGATCTGTAATCAGGTATCTTCTCTGTGTCTGGAGAACACACGTTTTCACTCAAGCCTAAAACTTAATGGCTTTTAAAACATACTTATCTACCTCATGTGCATGTTTGCCATCTTGATTCAGACCTTTCTCATTTTGGTGTCTAACACCCTCAATGCTTTTCCTTCCATTTTGGGGGTCTTAAGTGTTGCTTTTGTTCTCAGGAGGCAGTCAGGTCTGTTGGTAATTTAACTTGAGTCTCAGAGCTCCAGGAAATCCAAGACTCACTTCTTTCCACCCCCCATGTTCTGCATGTAGCAGCATCAGAGGCCCTAAAACCTTAAGTTTTCCATACTTTTCTGAATTCACACAGGTTTGAGGGCAAAACAAAGATTAAGTACTTTAAATCTCAGCTCAGACTTCTGGGAACTATTAATTCAGTGCCAAGCGGAGGGATGACTAATAAGAACACAGTCCCAGAGGTAACAGGTAAGACTTTAAGGACTGAATTTGGAAAGTATTCAATGTTAACAGTTTCAGACATTTAGAGTCAAACCTCCAATACACAATGGCCTTTCCCATCAATAGATAAAAGGCTGTGATCCCACACCTTTTTCCTCCTTCTCCTTTGTTCCCATTTTCACTTTTGATATTCTATCTCCTAGTATGGTTTTGCTAGAAACAAGCTGGGATAACTCCTGCTGGACTTCATTTCCAGCTTTTAAGTACTGGCTATAGGGCAGGCGATACTTCAAAGGAAGTGTGTCTGTAGAGATATCAATCAACCCAAGCAAATCTACTCACTCCACAAAGAGCAGAAATCTTCCTATCAGGAGAGCTCAGCTAAAGAGAGAACAAGTGGATCTGCAGCTGAAAACCTTCATTTGCATTAGTTTTATTTAATTATTTAAAAGTTGAAAAGGGAATAAATGAAATTTGCATCTCAACTGTAAGGACTGAATAAGCCTGACTGAAGTGTTCAAGAACAGATGTATGTCTAAGTGATCTGGGAGCAGAGAGGTGACTCTCCATTCAAAGCCTATGCCTTCTACCGAAGTGCTCTGTGAAGCAACATCAAATTGTGTTAGGGCAACAGATCATACCCTGGGGCGCTAAGAATGAATGGGCAGAATTCACAACAAATTTAAAGTTCTAGGGTGGTTTGTATTTTAAAAATGGGTTTTTTTTCTTTTTCACTAACATCTAGGTAAAGTTCACATTTGCTTCAATTATGAATGTTGACAACCCACCACAGTGTTAACAATCTCTGTTAATTTCCACCAGCCACAATCACAGATATTTCCAAAGCACGTTGCAAGTATCTTGAATTATTCTGGGGTAATTGCAGGAGTAAATTAGACGCTCAATGAGATCTTGTTATTTAATGAGTTAATAAAGAAGCAAGGATATGAACACATTAACTTTATTAAAATATAATAATAACTAAAGCTTGGTTTCCTTCCCATCTGTATTAGGCTTTATGCATTTCAAAAAACATTATTATGAATCTGAGAAGCAGACTAGCAGAACACTGTTCTAATGGTCAAAGCACACATTCTTGTGCCTTACATTTCAAACCTAGTTATACAAATTAAGCACTTACATGAGACATTCTGGGACCTCAGGAATGTGCGTTAGTCCACTGACAAGCTGATTTACAGAAGCAGATGTTGTTGTGGACTTACCCATGAGGACAGCTATGTGTGTACAACACAGCGTACACATTTAGTTAGCAAACTCAAATATGGTTCAGGATGTTACTCCATTTAACTGGGGAAGACACTGAAACTAGAGAGATAAGTAATTTGTCCAAAGTCATCGTCTTAATCAGCTTGGGCTATCATAACAAAATTCCATAGAGTGGGTGGTTTAGAAAACAAAAAGTTATTCTGAGGCTAGAAGTCTGAGATCAAGGTGCCAACATGATGAATTTCTGGTGAAAGCTCCCTTTCAGGCTTCTGAATGGAAACCACTTTGAGTCCTCACATGGGAATGGGAGAGGGAGGGAGAGAGAGGAGGGACAGAGCTTGAGCTCTGATCTGTATTCCTCTTGCATAAAGATATTCCTCTTGCATAAAGATACAGAGTGGTGCAGTTGGATAAGTGTCCAACTTGTGGTTTGGGTTCAGGTCATGGTCTCAGGGTCATGAGGTCAAGTCCAGAGTGGGCCTCCACATTCAACAGAAAGTCTGCTTAAGATTCTTACTCCCTCTATCTTTCCCCCTCCTTCCCTTCTTCCTTCCCTCAAGTGCATGCTCTCTCTCTCATAAATAAATAAATAAATCTTTAAGAAAATACAAATAATATTGGATTAAGGCTTACCCTTATAATCTTATTTAACTGTAATTACTTTTTAAAGATCCTTTCTTCAAATACAGACATACTGGCAGCTAGGGCTTCAACACATGAATCGTTGGTAGGGTGTGTGTGTGGGGGCAGGGGCATAATTCTGTCCTTAGCATGGTAAAATAGTTAGTGGAGTTGCCAGAACAAGTTTAAGTCCCATGGAATCCAGAACGCATAGCTTTTACTGCTCCAGCAGATACTATTCTAGGACCAGAGTTCAGGGGGTTTTAGGCAACTATAATCCCAGTGGAAGTTGAAGTGCTAAGTACATAAAATTGAGGGGAGCAGGGGCCACAAACTCCCTTTAATGACAGATTGTCCCATAGCCCTGCACCACATAATATGGCTGATTCTGAGCTTGTCATTCAGTTCAGATTTGCCCCCCACTCCTGGGAACATCTGACAGCATTTGAAAACATATTTTGTGGTCACAGAATGGTGTGATGGGCCTCTACTGGGTAGAGATTGCTGACCTATATCCTACATTGCACAGGGCAGTCCCCCACACAGAGGATTATATAACCTAAAATGTCACTTAGTGCAAAAACTGAGAAAACTTAGACTGTTTCCATTTACTTCACATACTTTTTTTTCCCCCCCCAGAAGTGAGTCATATTTTGAATACTATGTGCTGGTAGAGGAGTTGATTGACCAGAATGGACTCAGCACAGGAGACAGGCTATGCCTGTATACAGCATATGGGACTCCACATTGAAGGGCCTGAGTGAAGGACATGCTAGTACAAAATGACCAAGTGAGAACAATTAGCTATTCTACCTCTTTTCTTTGCTGAAATTACCTCCTAGGATTATAAGAAAAACTAACTTCTACAATATAAATAATGTTACCATCTTTCACATCTCAAATATAGAAGGAAGAAACCTAGAGTCACAAACCACAAACTTTCAAAAGCGAGTGGAATCAAATCATGATTATAATTTTTTCCAATGACAGCCATCATGGTTTTGTGAATCAAGAGCCAAGGAATCCTGTTGTTACCACAAGACATATCTATGTGTGCCTGATGAATCATACATTACCTTTCTTTTTTTATAATTGGGTTATATCTTCAATCATAAAAAATGATAATTGAATAATGAGTCAATTATTATTTGCTTATTTGAGTGACTATACCGAATGAAGATTAGTATGCTACAATGTTCATGTACATTAATAATTAAACATCTAGTCAAAGTGGTAGATCATTCATATCTGCAGAGTCTGAGCTTATAATACAATTTTAAAAAGCATATAGAAAGCCCTTACAACTTATTTTACCTTTCCTAAGAAACAGAGTCTTAAAAAAAGGTATAAGCACTAATGCTTTACCAGGTGGTACAATTTTTCGAGGTTTGTGTGAGTGAAGAAAATACTGAAGCCGAGAAGGTGACTCATTGCCAGAGTAGCCACAACTTCAGCACAAACTGCAAGGTCACTGTGGGAGGCTAGAGAATTTATATTCCAGTAACCCAACTCCCTGTTTCTTATTTTCCATTAGTCAAAATTTGCCACATGGATAGTTATGGAATTTTCAGTTTGACTCAACTGACCTGTTTGGTGGTTACTGGGCAGACACCGCTACACCAAAATGATGGAAGCAGAAGATACATGGACTCCCTGATATTGGCCTCTGGAAAAACAGTGCTGAGAACAAGGGGTCCAGAGCAGTGGTTGAGATGGCCAAACAGTCACATGTCTGGGACAGAGTTGGAGCTGAGAAAATCTGAGGAAGCTCATTTATATAATCATATAAGAAGTTAAGATTTTGAAGTTGCCTCTCTTGTGGTGTATTTTTGTTATGTTTGCACATGTATTGTTTCTAACACTGTGGAGGTTAGTGGCTGCCCCTGAGAAAGGGACACTGGCAATGTCACCCATCTTTAACCTTGCTGAGCCTTCTGAATATAAAGGGTTGACAGGTATAGTCTGCCTTAAAGAATATTTCAGTCGAGTTGAAGAGAGCAAAAAAAAAAATTTTTTTTAAAGCAATAATTGGCCAAAGAGTGCTGACTACTAAAATGGTAACAGAAAGGATAAGTGCCAAAGGATTATAGATGTGATAGGAGATGAATTCAAGTGTGTTAGCTAAATCCTTTCAGCAAGCAAGCTATTTTCAGTAATGTGAGGCAACTAATATGCCATTAGGTTGCCTACAAGGAAAATACTTTTCCAGAAATCTGAAAGAACTGAAGCCTACCAGATGGAGAAAACCAAAACACCGAACAAATGGAGCACAGATTTTCTCACAAAAACAAATATGCTAAATGTGAATAGATTATTTTTATAGGCACTCTATCTCTCCACCTAATGAATGGGAGAAAAAAAAAAGGCTAAGTTTTTACATTAGGGTGAGTTTAGATTAACAATTTTTTGATATCTTTAATACTGTTACTATCTGGCCACACCTTGGTAAAATAAATCTAAATGTTTGACATTTTGTAGAAAGAACAGTTCATTGAAATTGCTTGAACTTTGTATCCTTGTGGACATTTAACATAATTTCAGGCACAACTGCCTGTTTAAAAAAAAATGAAATAGTAGCTTATAATGTATTATGTTAATTGGGTAGATGTAAGATGTTGATTTAAATAATTATATTTTCTCAGTTCAACATTCAATCGCATATGCATGTGGGCTAGCACATGTGTGTGAACACATGTGTTCACACTAAGGTACCATGAATATATAAATTAATGCCTGAATATAACTTTATTGAATAAATATGTATATGTGTGTATATATATATATATGCCTCTGTTCCATATTATATACATAAATACACATATAAGTATGTGTATATATATATATTTTTATATAAACAAAGTAACTTTGAACTTAAAGGAAATTTTGTTTCCTGAATTAATTAAGAATATCTACCTCCTAAAATCAGAGACTGTTCCTAATCATTTTATAAATTCTGATTTGTAAATTTATAGTTTGAATTTTTTTAAATTTCCCTTTTACATGGGTAAAATAAACTCTGCAAAACTTCGTTTACATGGTGTTATTTTTTACTAACATATTTATTACATAAAATCATGCCGATAAAATGCCAAATGAACAAAATGACTTTTTGTGAGTCTAAACAATAGCAATGGGGTTCTTTTTTGCATAATTTGTGTCTAAGAATATTCCTGCTGTTGGTTAGAGAACAACAACTATTCAGAAATTCTTTCTGGGGCTGTTGCTCAGCATTCCCACACTTTCTAAGATGAATCTATTGAAAGCTAAAATGTACATTTGACACTTCATTAAAAATAGCTCCAGCAGAGATAACATCAAGACTATGAGCCACTTCCAGAAATAAAGGTTTTCTGTGAAAGCATGTAACAACAAAAAAAATTGAAAAATTTCTATAACAAAAAAACTATGTATGTTATATGATCGATTTTTATTCAATTATTATTCAAAATATAGTTTTTAACCTGATACTTGTTAATATACAAGTATATCCATGAAATGAAACAAAAAATATAATTAATAGTTGAGTCAGAGATTTTTATCTTTATTGATGAAAAAAATGGAAACCTAGTTAATGATAACAACAACAACAAAGAAACAGTGATTACAATTAAGGCATCATGATAACTTCTAACACTCTGGGAAATCTTTTTGTCCAAATGCAAGTGATTTCTAAAATATGTTGTAATCCATAAAAAGTTTCATGAAGAAAATCATTCAGTGATATTTGTGCAGAAGAAACATCAAACCCACATGAGTTGAAGGACAATTTATAAAATAATTGACATATACTTTTCAAAAGTGTCACTACCATGAAAGTCAAAGAAAGAAAGAAGCTTTTCAGGACAAAGCATGGGAATGAGACATGAGAGCTTTACGCGAAGGGTGACTGAATTAGATCTTTTGCTAAAACACATTATTGTGGAAACTGAAACAACTTGAATCGTGCCTGAGGATTAGGTGATCATATATTGTGTTAATTTTCTAATTTTCTTTTTTTTTTTTTTTTTTTTTTTTTTTTTTAATATTTTATTTATTTATTTGCCAGAGAGAGATTACAAGTAGGCAGAGAGGCAGGCAGAGAGAGAAAGGAGGAAGCAGGCTCCCTGCTGAGCAGAGAGCCCGATGTGGGACTCGATCCCAGGACCCTGAGATCACGACCTGAGCCGAAGGCAGCGGCTTAACCCACTGAGCCACCCAGGCACCCAAATTTTCTAATTTTCTGATGTCAAAGACTATACTAATAAAATACCCTTCTTTATAGAAAATACACACTAATTTCGCTAAGCATGATACGCTCTAGTTCTGAAATAAATCAAGCAGAGAAAGACAACTATCATATGATCTCACTGACATGAGGAAGTGGTGATGCAACATGGGGGCTTAAGTGGGTAGGAGAAGAATAAATGAAACTAGATGGGATTGGGAGGGAGACAAACCATAAGTGACTCTTAATCTCACAAAACAAACTGAGGGTTGCTGGGGGGAACGGGTTTGGGAGAAGGGGGTGGGATTATGGACATTGGGGAGGGTATGTGCTTTGGTGAGTGCTGTGAAGTGTGTAAACCTGGTGATTCACAGACCTGTACCCTGGGGATAAAAATATATGTTTATAAAAAATAAAAAATAAAAAAAAGGAAAAAAGAAAAAAAAGAAAATACACACTAAAATATTTTGGGATCATGGGGCATCGAAGTGACAATTTTATTTAATTTGGTTTATTAAAACAAACAAACAAACAAAATCCTCTATCTTTGTACTATACCTCACATATTTTGTAAGTTTGTGATTTTTTTTAAATTAACAAAAAAAGAAGAAGCGTATAATTATATAGCCATATTTAAGAACTTGAAAAATGCAGCAGATTGGAGTAATCCAGCTCATAAGCAAAAAATAAGTGATACATGCATTTTAAATAGTTTCAAAATGATGCTTGTAGAAGCAATTCCATAGTTGAGGACTTAATTCAGTTGATACTAAAAGTTCCGCTATCTTAGGAATAGAAACTTTCACAGTCTGAGAAAGAACATGTATAGAAACATAGGACTAGATTCACAATTACTTACAAAACACTAAATGCTTTATCTCTAATATGTGGAACAATCTAAGGATGTCTGCATTTACCATTTCTGTTCAATAATGCATCAGAAGTTCTAGAAAATGCAATAGGATAAAAAAAATGGTATCAAGAGTTAAAAAGAAGTAAAACTAATTTGATTTACCAAAGACATGATCTCCTATGTAGAAATTTTAAGGAATCCAAGATAAAAGTATTATAATTAACATATTAGAGAGGTAATAAGATATAATGTATATATTTAAAAATTCAGTTACAGAATAGAAAAAATAAATTTTGTCTCTATATGTTACCAATAATAATCCGGAAAAAATTAAGAAATCAATTTTATTTATGAAACTATCAAATACTAAGAATATATTTAGCAAACAAAATCCTAGGTTTATATACTGAAAACTCATAGTAGTAATGAATAGTTAAACAGAATATGCTGTATCCATACAATGTAACACTACTCAGCAATAAAAAGAAATACCCAGATACATAGCCCAAATGTCCATCTGCTGATGAATGTATAAAGAAGATGTGATAATATATATAAAATAAACATATATGATGAAATATATAATATTTAATGAAATGAGATATATAATATGGGGTACATGATAATATATAATACATTAATATATAATATATAACTATATATAATAAAATGTCACCCATAAAAAATGGAATCTTGCCATTTACAACAATGTAGATGGAGCTAGAGTATATTATACTAAGTGAAATAAGTCAGTCAGAGAAAGAAAAGTACTGTGCTATCTCATCTATATGTGGAATTTTTTTTTTTTTTATTTGACAGACAGAGATCACTAGTAGGCAGAGAGGCAGGCAGAGAGAGAGGAAGGGAAGCAGGCTCCCCACTGAGCAGAGAGCCCGATGTGGGGCTTGATCCCAGGACCTTGGGATCATGACCTGGGCTGAAGGCAGAGGCTTTAACCCACTGAGCCACCCAGGCGCCCCTATATGTGGAATTTAAGACAAAACAAATGAACATATGGGAAGGGGGAAAAGAAAATGTAAATGTAAGTGATGAATCACTGAATTCTACTCCAGAAACCAATATTGCATTCTATGTTTACTAAAATTTAAATTAAAAATAAAAAAGAAGGAATTACACCTGAATTTAAGAAAAGAGGTAAGGTATGGGTTGATATTCCCTTTTTACTATTTTCGCATATGAACACACAATTTTTTCATCAGCATTTGTTGAAATGACAACTCTCCACTGAATTATCAGGACACATTTGTTAAAAATCAGTTGGCTGTATTCATGTGGATCTATTACTTGGCTCTATTCTGTGTCACTGATCTATGTGTCTCTCCTTTTGCAATACCGTACTTTCTTGATTATTGTAGCTTTGCAATTAGCCTTAAAATCATGCAGGGTATGTTCTCCAAAGTTCTTCTTTTTTCAATATTGTTTTTGCAATTCTAGCCTAGCTATATTTCTTTTTTTCCATAATTTTTAATTTTGTTACATTAGTCACCATATAGTACATCATTAGTTTTTGATGTAGTGTTCCATGATTCATTGTTTGTGTATAATACCAATGCTCCATGCAATATGTGCTGTCCTTAATACCCATCACTGGGCTCACCCATTCCCCCATCCCCCTCCCCTCTAAAGCCCTCAGTTTAATTCCCATAGTCTATCATCTCTCATGGTTCATCTCCTCCTCTGACTCCCCCCGGTTCATTTTCCATTCCTTCTCTTAATGTCCTCCATGCTATTCCTTATGTTCCACAAATAAGTGAAACCCTATGATAATTGTCTTTCTCTGACTTATTGCACTTAGGACAATCTTCTCCAGGTTCATCCATGTTTATGCAAAAGTTGGGTAGTCATCCTTTCTGGTGGCTGAGTAATAATCCATTGTATATATCTTCTTTATCCCCGAAGGGCATCTTGGCTCTTTCTACAGTTGACCATTTCCTTTGCTGTGAAGTTTTTATCCTGATGATGTCCCAAAAGCTCATTTTTGCTTTTGTTTCCCTTACCTTTGGAGACGTGTCTTGAAAGAAGTTGTTATGGTCGATATCAAAAAGTTTACTGCCTATAAACAGAATTTTGATGGATTTGTCTCACATTGAGGTCTTTCATCCATTTAGTTTATCTTTGTGTATGATGTAAGAGGATAGTCGAATTTCATTCTTTTGTCTATAGCTATCCAATTTTCCCAGCACCACTTATTGAAGAGACTGTCTTTTTTTCCATTGTATATTTTCTTTGTTGAAGATTAGTAAACCACAGTGAGGGTCCATATTTGGGCTCTCTATTCTGTTCCACTGATCTATGTGTCTGTTTTTGTGCCAGTACAATGCTGTCTTGGTGATCACAACTTTGTAATATAGCTTGAAATCAGGCAATGTGATGCCCCCAGCTTTGTTTTTCTTTTTCAACATTTCCTTTGCAATTCAGGGCTTTTCTGGTTCCATACAGATTTTAGGATTGTTTGTTCCAGCACTTAAAAAAAAATGCTGTTGGTATTTTGAGCAGGATAGTGTTAAAAATATAGACTGCTCTGGGTAGCACATTTTTTTTTTTTTACAATGTTTATTCTTTTGATCCATAAGTGTGGGATGTTTCTCCATCCTTTTGTGTCTTCTTTAATTTCCTTCATAAGTGTTCTGTAGTTTCTAGGTTACAGATCCTTGACCTCTTTGGTTAGTTTTAGTCCAAGGTATCTTAAGGTTTTTGGTGCTATTGTAAATGGAATCGATTCCCTGTTTTCTCTTTCTACAGTTACCTTGTTACTCTATAGGAAAACAACTGATTTCTGTGCATGGATTTTGTATCCTGCCGCATTACTGAATTGCTGTATGAGTTCTAATAATTTGGGGGTAAAGTCTTTTGGGTTTTCCACATAAAGTATCATGTCGTCTATGAGCAGAGTTTGGCTTTTTCTTTGCCAATATGTAATATGTGTTATTTATTTTTGTTGTCTGATTGCTATTGCTAGGACTTCCAGTACTATGTTGAACAATAGTGGCAAGAGAGGGCAACCTCATTGTGTTCCTGATATTAAGGGAAAGGTTCTTAGCTTTTCTCCATTGAGAATGATATTTGCTGTGGTCTTTGATAGATTTTTTTTTTTAATGAAATTGAGGAATGTTCCCTCTATCCATACACTCTGAAGAGTTTTAATCAGGAAAGGATGCTGTATTTTGTCATATATTTTTTCTTCATCAATTGGACATGAATGCTTGTTTCCTTCCCCAAATTAGGGAAGTTCTCAACTATGATTTACTCAAATACGTCTTCTAGAACTCTCTCTCTCCACCCCCTCAGGGACCAATAATTCTGTTATTGTAATATTTCATTGAGTCCCTAATATCTCTTAGTTTGATTCCTTGGATTTAATTTGTTTTTCCCATGCCTCCTCAATTTCCTTCTTTCTTATCATTTTATCCTCTTTCTCACTAATTTGTTCTTCTGCTGCATTTACCCTGGCAGTTAGAATATCCAGTTTAGTTTGCATTTCATTTATTGCACTTTTATGTTTGACCTGATTAGATCTTATTTAGGCCGAGATTCTATATTGCCATTAATATTTTTCTCAAGCCTAGATATCTCCTTAATAATTGTTACTCTGAAGTCAGTTTCTGATGTCTTGGTTATATCTATCTGTATCCATTAGTTCTGTTGCAGTAGCCACAGTCTCTGAATCTTTCCTTTGTTGAGAGTTCCTCATCTTAGTCATTCTGTTGAGGGGTGGTTGAGGGAATGTACAGAGTCCAAATTATTGATCACACCCTAAGCAAAATGCACCTCTTTTATGGGGACTTTAGTGTTCATGGCCTGTTGTTCTTCCAGCCTGTCTTCTGGGGGAAGAGCCTGCCACAGTGTTAATCAGGCAACTCTGTTTGGGCAGAGTTACCCTTCCCCCTGGGAGTTGATGGGTTCAGTGAGAAATAGTTTTTTGGCACTTTTTTTCTCTGGTGGCTTTCCCTGGTGGCTTTCTGCATCTCCTCCAAGAGTCAGAGCAGAAGTGACCATTGCAAACCTCTGTCTCAGAATGTCAATATCGCAGTTTGCTCTTCAATGAGTTCTCTGGGTCACACTGTCTCTGTTTCTGTCTTGCTGGTAAAAACCACAGCCTTGGGGCACCTGGGTGGCTCAGTGGGTTAAAGCCTCTGCCTTCAGCTCAGATCATGATCCCAGAGTTCTGGGATCAGGCCCTGTATCAGGCTCTTTGCTCAGCAGGAGCCTGCTTCCCTCTTTCCCTCTGCCTGTCTCACTGCCTACTTGTGATCTCTGTCTGATCAATAAATAAATAAAATTAAATAAAATAAATGAAATAAATAAAATCTTTATAAATAAATAAATAAATAAATAAAACCACAGCCTGCTGGGCTGTACACCCCACAGCAGCTTTCCTATCCCTTACTCCCAGGGATGGGTACATCTCTGCCTTTTGTGCTTCTAAAACCACAGGCCACCCCCAGTTCACGTGAATACCGCTAAAGCTCCAGGTTTCAAGCTAGGGGGCTGCCCTAAAGTTCTTTCCCTTCAGTTACAAGTGAGCCTGTGCTCAGTCCCCAGTTCAGGAGGCTTTTGTGCTCTGATAGAGCAGGACCCTGGAGAATCCTTCCTCTTCCATTCATCTTCCAATATATCCCCACAAAATCACAGTTCCCTGCTTCACACCTTGAAACCAGTTGCCAGAGATATTCAATTTGTAGAGATCCAGATATATATTCTTACATCTCAGACTGATTTTAGAGTCTGGATAGATATCCAGCTCCATTCAGGGAACTGGTTGAAATAGGGTCCCCTATACTTCTGCCATCTTTCCTCACCTCCCTGAAGGAAACTATTTTACTTCTATATATGTTTTATTATTTGACTGTCAATATCTACAAAAACTTGCTAGGTTTTTGACTGGGATTGTGTAGAACTCTTATATTAAATTAAGGATACCTGAAATTGGAAGGGGAGAGAAAACATGAGAGACTGTGGACTCTGAGAAACAAACTGAAGGTTTTGGAGGGGAGGGGGTTGGAGGGGTTGGGTGAGCCTGGTGGTGGGTATTATGGAGGGCATGTATTGCATGGAGCAATGGATGTGGTGCATAAACAATGAATGCTGGAACACTGAAAAGAAATGAAATAAAGTAAAATGGAGAAAAAAGAATACCTGATACATTAACAATAACAAATTTTCCAATATAATTCATATACTGCTGATGAGAATGTAAAATAGTGCAGCTACACTGGAAACATTTCAACAGTTTATTTTTAAAATATTAAACATAAAGTTCACATGTGACCCAGCACTCAACTCCTAAGATTATACTCAAATAAGAACTTATGTCTGTACAAAATATTCTTTACATGGAAATTTATTACAATATTTTCCAAAATAGGCAAAAAAATAGAAACAACATAATGTCCATTAATTGAATGGATAAGTAAAATGTGTTATAATCATAAAATGGACAGTACGTAACAATGAGTGAATGAAGTACTGATATATGCTACAATATGGATGATCTTTAAAAATATTATGCTAAGTGAAAGAAGCCAACTAAAAGACTGGAAATTATCCAAAATTGACAAAGATAGAGAGAAAGAAGTAGCTTAGTGTTTGCCTAGGACAAGGCATTGAAAGTAAATTGGGAGTGACTGCTAATAAGTATAGATCTTTTTGCAATGACCAGAATGTTCTAAAATTGATTGTGGTGACTATTGAACAACTCTGACTATATTAAAAACTATTAAATTGTAAACTGTGAGTAAATTTTTAATGTGTGCATTGCATCTAAATATATCTGTTTAAAAAGACCTATGTGAATATTTATACAGCTTTATTCTCATTCACTGAAAACTGGAAGCAGACCAGATATTCTTGAATAGGTGTGTAGATAGGCAAATGAGTATATCCATAAAACGGAATGGAATATATTCAACAATATTGATTCTGACAATGAAATTGACCATTCTTGAAATACTTTCTGGTAAGTAAAGGAAGCCAGATTCCCAAAGCCATATATTTAAAAATTCTATTTATATGGCATTCTATAAAAGAAACAGCTATAGAAACAGTAAAAAAGATCACTAGTTGTTAGGCATTTGAGAAGGGGAGAAATGTTTTGTAAATGATGACACATAGTGGCTCCTTGATGGCTCACTCAGTTAAGTGTCTGCCTTTGGCTTATGTTATGATCCCAGTTTTCTGGAATTGAGTCCCACATTGGGCTCCTTGCTCAATGGGGAGCCTGTTTCTCTCTCTGCCTGCTTCTCCCTCTGCCTGCCACTCTCCTGGATTGTGCCTTCTCACTCTCTCTCTCTCTCTCTCGTAAACAAATTAATTAATTAAATCCTTAAATAAAGCAAAAACAAAAACAAAGATGATACATAATAAAATTTTAGGCCAATGGAACTGTTCTGTGAAATGCTGTGGTGATGTATGCATGGCTCTACACATTTGCCCAAATCCATAGAATGGTACACAATAACGTATACTTCACTGTATGCAAATTAAAATATAAAATCAACCAGAGAGTCTGAGGAATACAGGATGGGATATGAACTGTGATGCACTTATCTAGTAGTATTGTACAAGTGTAACATAACCTCACTGATAAAGATGAGAGGAAGAACCTCCTGGACAACACTAGAAAACAATGCTTGATTTGGTGCTATATGATTAAAGACAAAAGAAACTCTACACAAAGACTACTGTAGTTGCTACATCTAATTCTCACTTGTTCATAAGGCAGCAAGTCTGACACTATTACAGTAGGGTTAAAAGAATGAGTAAATACATTGAAGATAATAAGAACCAGATTATCACTGTCAAAGAAAGAAGCTACAAATGATGAGGGAATGTTATAATAAATTGATCAGCACTACATCAGAATATAAGATATTAGTTTGAACTCATCATTTGAGTTTCTTAGTTCTGTTTTCCAGGAAAAAGAACTAGAACTCCCTGGAGAAATGGCTGGATTTAGGTATAATGGAGCAAGGGATACCATAGAATGAATCTGGGCCATCTTTTAGTGTCAGGAAGTGCTTTAAAAGAAAGAAAGAAAAAAAGAAAATTTTAAAAGGACAATAAAATAATGAAAGACGCATGAGACAATCTAAAAGAGATCATAATGGAACAAGCGAGAGTAGTTTTAACAACAAAATAAATAACATAGATTGGATTAACCTGATGATAAAATAGAATATCCATGAGGCTACAAGGATATAAATGAGTGACTGAATAAATAAGGGTAGTAGAAGAGATAACTTTTCCTTACAAAAAATTATAAAATACAAATGGAGAAAGATGAGGAACATAAAGAATCACCATTAGAATACCATAGAAAAAAATATTGCAGGCAGATTCCATTGATTTATGTTAAAATTAATGGATACAACACTCTAATAAAGAGCAGAGCTCCCTAATATAGAAGTATCTTTTTTTTTAATGCTTCTTAATTTTTGTGGCAATTTTAACATATGCCCACAGATCCTTTGGTACTTCTTCCAACAGGTGGAGGGAGCAAAATTCCAATTTCCTGGAGAGTAACTGCACTTAGTGACTCATTTTCACAAAAACAGTAGGAAAAGACAGAATAGTAACGTTATAGTCCAAGAATCTGGAGGTGTCATTAACCAAGTGATTGAAGTGGACATCATGTTGATACCCTGCACCTCCTGAGATGATGTGATGAAGAGTACACTTTACCTCTAGAGAGTTTTTTCCAAAAACTATAAATTCAATCTTCACATGGAAAAGGCAAAAAACTGTCACAGATACCAGAACACTAAAAAGACTTGAACACTAAATGCAATATGTCCTGGGTTGGATCCTTGGACTAAAGGAAGGGAGCATTATTGGAAAAACTGATGAAATATAAATAAAGCATGTAGTTTAATTAATAGGATTTTAACAATGTGAATTCTTAGTGTTAATATCCGTGTCATAATTATGCAAGTTTTAAACATTGGGTGAAGCCAAGTAAAAGGGATATGGAAACTCTCTGGACTATCTTTGCAATGATAAATCTAAAATTATTTCAAAGTAAAATAAAAATAAAAAATAAAATCAGCAAAAGTATAGATTCTAAATTTTCTGTTCTTATTCTTCCCCCCAAACCATCTATTTTTGTAATTATTACAGAGGTAAATTATATAAATGTATATAAAATACTTCAATCAATAAAATCAGGGGTAAAAATAATAAATATAGTTAAATATATGCCAAGTACATTTTTCAATCTCATAATTTTTCCTCAATATTTTGACATTTACTACTGAAACTTCCATTGATTGGAAATAAATATATTTGTATAAACTTATTAAAAATAAAGACTGTACAGCACTTTAAATCATAAACTGAACATGTGTTATCAATCAATATGTTTTTAAAATTGAATTCAAATGTTGAGATAATATACATCCTATAACTCGTTTATCTAACATGGTTTGTATTGGAGGTCTGCTAATCAGTTGAAGCAATCACTAGAGGAACATCTTAAATCAAAAAAATGTGTGCAATAAACATTGTGTCTAACGTTAAAACATAAATGCTCACGAATTCCTCAAAGTTTAGAGTGCCTCCAAGGCCTTTTGTATGTGTGGAGCTCACTTTAACTATCTGCATAAGCCATGTCCATAATAATCTGTGATTTCTGTTTCAATTTCTTTTATCTGAGTGATCTACAGCTAAGATTCAAATTTCTTTCTAGGTGTTCATAAAATTTTCTAGTCGTTGAACCACCCATATCAAATTTGAAGGAAATATTTTAACTATTTGTTTTGAGGTTTGTTTTTTTTTTTCAAAATATTCAACTTATTTTTCATGGAAAGAACTCTTTTTGCAGCTGTATTTATCTTTTAACATAATACATAACTGAATTATACAATTAAAATAAATATTACTGGCAAAACAGGTGGCTCAAGTAAGGAAGTGACTCAACACATGGGATTAGAATTACTTGAGCACAGTAGAGAATGACCTATTAGAAGAGAGTACTCAGTGAGTAATGATCATAGCTCAGAATGATTGTCTAAAAAAGACATCAGAACTGTAAACTCTTACACTAAAAATTATCATACAACAAACAGTCCTGCTCAAAATATTTCTTCAAGTTTTCTCATGTCAGTATTTCTGTTCTCATGAGTAACCATTGTGATTAGTTTGATATGTCATTCTAGACATTTCAAATGTGCACACACACACACACACACTCATGTGTGCTTACTTGATTACTTTTTATATACACCATAAATACATAAATTTAATAAATTTATAAGTAAATAGTCATTTTAAATTTTTACATATTTTAATTAAATTGTCAAATCTTTTCATTTGTAGTTGAGTATACATCTGCATTAAATACTATCCAACTATTTTATAATGATCTGGGCAAGAAAGGCAAGGGCTGGAACTAGGGTGATAGCAGGGGAAGAAGGATAAGAAACTGTAGAGGCTCTCCAAAAGTAAAATTGCCTGAAGTTACACTACATCTGGGATGAAGGAGTTCTCTAAAATAAATATCAGGTTTCCCATCTGGGTAACTGGATAGATAGTTAGCTGAATAAGAGAAAAGTGGAAGATAAGTTTTGTTGAGGAAAGGGTTGGTTCAGAAACAGGGTGCGATATGCTGAGGGTAAGGAGAGACACAAGAAACAGGTGGATCACTCCAGATTAGTAGGTGGCACTCTTAATAAGCAAGGAAATTTACATGTGAAACTTATCTAGTCTTGGGAAGTAGATCCCCAGTCCTGTCCACCTTAATTCAAAAATTTAAATAAAAGCCTTAACTACGTTCAGTGTATATATCACCCAGATGGTATCAATAACACATTATATTCTCAAGGCTATGTCCTTAAAAAATGGCTGCTAGTACGGTAATAGTAAGTGAGGTATGAATTCCAAGGACAGAGGAAGGAGTAATGAGCCTCCAACTGTCTAGGTTCAGTTTGCTAGTCAACTGAGGCTCATGTCTTCTTGATGACCATCTCTACAGAAAGGAATTGAGGTTTTGTCATAATGGATTTTATATGCTTTTAGTATATATGTCCAAGTGGAGAGGCATTGTGGGAAACAAAAGTATGAACGAGTGATATGAGTATAGAAATCACTGAATCCTTTTCCTTTTGTACTACATGCTGCTTTTATGCGGGTCTCTATAAAAAGGCTTTATGAATTCCTGTTACCCTATATTGATAGTATTCTTCTGATCAAATTGACTCTTTCTTCTAAAAATGGAAATTATTTTAGTCTAACGTTATATTCATAGTAATCAGGTTAAAAGTTATACAATTTCTAATCAAAGGCCCAGCTTTTGAAAGCTCAGAAATTAGTTTTAGCATACTTCTATAATAAATTCATTTCACTGTTAAAAATATTTGAAAAGTTTTGTAGTATGTTAACTGACTAGCATAGACAACTTCCAGAGCCCCCAAATCGGAATCTACTTATTCAAAAATACTTATTGCAATGTATAGGCATTAAAATCTACTATATTACAGTAATCGCTCCATAATGACACTTGAGAATCATCAGTGAGCAAAACAAAAGTGGTTGTTGTGGGCCAGGCAATTTATGGCAACTACTCATTCTGTGGAGTGTCATTTAAACCTTTGCCTATCTTAGCAAAAATATCATTTAATCTAATTTATGTGGGGACGCCTGGGTGGCTCAGTTGGTTAAGCAGCTGCCTTCAGCTCAGATCATCATGCCAGCGTCATGGGATTGAGTCCCACATCGGGCTCCTTGCTCCGCAGGGAGCCTGCTTCTCCCTCTGACTCTGCCTGCCACTCTGTCTGCCTGTGCTCACTCTCGCTCACTCTCTCTCTGACAATAAATAAATAAAATCTTTTAAAAAAAAATCTAATTTATGTGTGAAAAGTCTAATTTAACCTCAACATTTTCAGTAAGCCTTTGATTCTGTCTGGTGTTCTTATGTACCAGAGGAACCTCTTGAAAACCTGAAAAGAAAGAAAAGATATAGAAAATCATAAACATTAGCATTTGTTATGTGCTTAAATCCTTTCAGGCACTGGACTTAGTATATATGCTTTTTCTCGTTTATTCTTAACAACAACCCTAGGAAGTAGACACTTTTCGTTTCTTTCTTTTTTTTTCTTTTAAAGATTTTATTTATTTATTTGACAGAGAGAGAGCAAGCAGGCAGAGATGCAGACAGAGAGAGAGAGATAGAGAGGAGGAAGCAGGCTCCCTGCCAAGCAGAGAGCCTGATGCAGGACTCGATTCCAGGACCCTGAGATCATGATCTGAGACAAAGGCAGAAGCTTAACCCACTGAGCCACCCAGGCACCCCGACACTTTTCATTTCTTTAGTGTGATGGAAATTAGGTTTAGAAAGTCAGGTAAATTCACTAATATTATAAAGTGGCATGGCTGGGCAATCCTACTTTACATGCTATGCATTTTTTAAAAATGATTTTTTTTATTTATTTATTTGACAGAAAAACAGAGATCACAAGTAGGCAGAGAAACAGTCAGAGAGAGAGGAAGGGAAACAGGCTCCCTGCTGAGCAGAGAGCCTGATGCAGGGTTGGATCCCAGGACCCTGGGATTATGACCTGAGCTGAAGGCAGAGGCTTTAATCTACTGAACCACCCAGGCACCCCTACATGCTAAACATTTAATCACTATGTTATGTGTCTCCACATGTAAATTTTGTGTAAGAAAATGTTTAGATATTTGTAGTAGTTTGTCCTCAGGACAGTAAAGGTATCCATTTATAATTTTTTTTTTTTTTTATGAATGCATAGGGACAGAGGAAGAAAAAATGAATAATGTCAATGAGAAATGTATCAACAAATTAAGATGATTTCCAAAAAAATTCAATTCGGCATTTTTACACAAAAATTGAAAAATTTAGTTACTTTCTCTTTTTAAAAATAATTGTTTTGTGAGATTCAGCTTTGTATATGCTTCAACATATTTTATTCTATCAATCTTCTGGAAGTTTCATTTAGGGGATGGTGGAGAAGTGCTGAAGTGGCTTTGACAGTAAATCAGCTTTGCATCATGTACTATGTTTTTCAAGGTGATGGATTATAGGCTGAGAAATCATGCTGATCACTGGATATCACTGCTGATAGGCTAGGGTCGGCCCAAAGTCATTCAAATATCTTTGAACATTAATCAGTGTAAATCTCATAGGTTTGGAGATGAAAAGAATGTCACTGATAATAAATAACCACTATCTTATATAGTGACTATTTAAATTCATCAAGAGGGAAAAGAAAGTAGAGTAAATTTTTTTAAAGTTCTAACTGTCATATATTATTTTAATTGACTGCAATTTACTACACAACTTTTATTCATGGAAACATTTAAGGGCAGACATTACAGGTATACAGGATATCTGTTATATTCAAAGATGTTTAATTTCTATTCATTTTTAAATTGAGATATTATTTATTTACAGTGAAATTCACAGATTATAAGTGGAATATTCAATGAGTTTTGACAAATATATGCACTTGTGTAACCACTAACACAACCAACATATAAGAATTTCCATTACCCCACAAAGTTCTCTTGTGCTTTTTTGTATTCCAGCTCCTCTTACCAACTACCCATCACCACCAATCCCAGTCCTGGTCCCAGGTGACCACTCTTCTGAATTCTATCAGATTAGTTCAATATCATCCACTGGAACTTCACATAAATTAAATCGTTTAATGTTTTTGTGTGTCTAGCTTTTTCACCCACCATAATATTTTGGAGATCAATCCATGTTTCAAGACTCAGTAGGGACCCTTCAGTGGCTCAGTTGGTTAAGCATCTGGCTTTGCTCACGTCATGAACTCAGGGTCCTGGGCTCAAGTCCTCACCAAAGGGCTCCCCACTCCATGGGGAGTCTGCTAATCCCTCTACCCCTCCCCCTGCCCATGCGCTCTCTCTTGCTCTCTCTCTCTCAAATAAATGAAAAAATAAATAAATCCTTTTTAAAAAGACACAGTAGTTTGTTACTTTTTAATGTTGAATAGTTTTTCCATTCTGTAAAAATGCCATGATTTCTTTACCTGTCCAAGACTATCTAAGTGGTTTATCCATTGGATTTAATATGAATAATCCTTATATGATCCTCCTTGTGTGTGTTCAAAAATAGACTCAAAATGGATGAAAAACCTAAATGTGAGACAGGAATCCATCAAAACCCTACAGGGGAACACAGGCAGCCTCAACTGCAACAACTTCTTGTTAGACATGTCTTTAAAGGCAAAGGAAAGAAGGCAAAAATTGTGACTTCATCAAGATAAAAAAGTTTTTCCATACCAAAGGAAACAGTCGACAAAATCAAAAGACAACTGACAGAATGAGAGAAGATACTTGCAAATATCTTATCAGATAAAGGGCTAGTATATAAGATCTATAAGGAACTTATAGAAAAATTAATATCATCAAGAAATGGGCAGAAGACATGAATAGACATTTCTCCAAAGACATACAAATGGCCAAAGGACACATGGAAAAATGTTCCACATCACTTGGCATCAAGGAAATATAAATCAATGAGATGACATAATGAGATACCACCTCACACCAGTTAGAATGGCTAAAATTAGCATATCAGGAAACAACAAATGTTGGTAAGGATGCAGGAAAAGGGGAATCCTCTTACACATTTGGTAGGAACAGCCACTCTGGAAAATGGTATGGAGGTTCCTCAAGAAGTTAAAAGAACAGGGCGCCTGGGTGGCTCAGTGGGTTAAAGCCTCTGTCTTCGGCTCAGGTCATGATCCCAGGGTCCTTGGATTGAGCCCCGCATCAGGCTTTCTGCTCATCAGGGAGCCTGTTTCCTCCTCTCTCTTTGCCTGCTTCTCTGTGATCTCGGTCTGTCAAATAAATAAATAAAATCTTAAAAAAAAAAAAAAAAGAAGTTAAAAGTACAGCTACCCTGTAACCCAGCAAATGCACTGTGAATTATTGACCCCAAAGATACAAATGTAGTGATCTGAAGGGACACCTGCAATCCAATATTATAGCAGCAATGTCCATAATAGCCAAACTATGGAAAGAACTGAGATGTCCATCAACAGATGAATGGGTAAAGAAGATGTGGTATACACACGCACATACACACACACACACACACAAATACTATTCAGCCAAAAAAAAAAAAAAAGAAAGAAAGAAAGAAATCTTCCCATTTGCGATGATGTGGATGGAACTAGAACATACTATACTAAACGAAATAAGTCAATCAGAGAAAGACAATTACATGATCTCATGCATATGTGGAATTTAAGAAACAAAACAGAGGATCCTAGGGGAGGGGAGGGGGAAAATAAGATGAAATTACAGAGTGAGGCAAACCATAAGGTTCTCCTAATCATAGGAGACAAACAGGATTGATGGAAGTGAGGGAGGTGGGGGTTGGGGTAACTGAGTGATGGACATTAGGAGGGCATGTGATGTAATGAGCACTGGTGTTGATGAATCACTGAACTCTACCTCTGAAACTACTAATACACTACATGTTAATTGAAATTAAATAAAATTTTTTAAAGTTTGTGTGTGTGTGTATATATATATACATTTTTATTTCTTTTGATTACGTACTAGAAGTGGAGTTTCTTCTAGTATGTTTACTTTTATAAGAAACTGGGAAACAGTATTGAAAGTGGCTCTATTGTCTTACATTCCCACCAGTTATGCATGAGAGTACTGGCTAATACATAATATAACTATCATTTGATGTTGTCAACTTAAATTTTAGCTATTCTGTTGAGTACACAGTGGTATCTGATTTTACTTTCACTGTGTACATCCTGATGATTAAGTATGTTGAATATGTTTCATGTGTTTACTGACTCTTCACATATTTTCTATAGTGAAACATCTGTGCAAGTATTTCACCCATCTTTGGTGGACTGCCTTCCCATTATTATGTCCTACGTTTTTATAAGCTATGGATAAGTTCTGTGTCATATACATATATATTTCCTAAACTTTGATATTCCCATTCTATTTTTCATTAATTTCATGTCCTAGAATATATTTGCCCACACTAACAGCACACAAATATTTCCCTTAGTCTAATTTTAGAAATCCCATACTTTTAATGTTGATATATAGACCCAAATTGTAATGTGAGGTAGGAATCAGATTATTTTGGTTGTTTTTATGCAAATATCCAGCTTTTTGGTATCATTTGTCAAAAAGACTTTCTTTTCCTAATTAAATTGCTTAGATGTCTTTGATCTATTTATGTACTCTATTCTGTTTCAGAGATCAATTTATTCTTATGCTGATGCTCACTTTAACTGTTGAAATTAGACAAGATAAATACTACCATTTTGTTCTCATTTTGAAGTTGTTTTGCCTTTTTAAGTATTTTATATTTCTACATCAATTCTATACAAAGTCTGTCAATTTCTACCAAAAAAAAAAAAAAAAAAAGGAAGCAAAGATTTTATTTATATTAAATCTACCTGGCTAGCTCACTCTGTATAGAAGGATACTCCTGATTTCAGGATCATGAGTTCAAGTCTCACATTGGGCCTAAAGCTTCGGTTAAAAATAATAATAATAGGGGCGCCTGGGTGGCTCAGTGGGTTGGGCTGCTGCCTTCGGCTCGGGTCATGATCTCAGGGTCCTGGGATCGAGCCCCGCGTCGGGCTCTCTGCTCCGCAGGGAGCCTGCTTCCCTCTCTCTCTCTCTCTGCCTGCCTCTCTGCCTACTTGTGATCTCTGTCTGTCAAATAAATAAATAAAATCTTAATAATAATAATAATAATAATAATATATGAATAAGCCTATCCTAATGAAAAATCATGGTATTTCCTCCATTTTTTTTAGATTACTATTAACCCCTATCACTCAGGTTCTGTAATTTGTAATGTCACTGTTTAGCATACCTTTCCTCAAATATATTTCACATATTTTATTTCTTTGATGAAATATAAATGACATATAAAATTTTTAATTTCCAATTATTCCTTGCTAGATTGTGGAAAAACAAAATAATTTTATAAATTGACTTTATATTCTGCAACCCTAAAATTTTAACTCATAATTTGAGTAGGTATCTAGATTTCTTCAAATTTCCTATAGATGAAATCATTGAGTCTGTAAATCCAATTTTATATATTTCTTTTTAACATTATACCTTTTATTTATACTTTTTCCCTTATTGAACTTTCTAATGTCTCCAATGAAATGTTCAACAGAAGTAATGAGAGCAGGTATTTTTGCCTTGTTCCCATTTTCAAAAGAAAGTGTCTACATTTATAACATTAGAATAAAATGTTATCTGTAGGTTTTTTTTTTCTATTGGTGAGATTGAAGACATTTTTCTTTCTGCATTGTTTTATGGTAACTTTTATCACAATTTTCAAATGCCTTTTTCTGCTCCTATTGAGATGATCGTATGATTTTTCCCTTTAATTAATTATCTCAATTCAATGAATAATATTGACATATTTTCCCATTTTAAAATAAACATTAAGTCCTGTGATAAATACTTCTTGGTTATGATACATCATTTTTTTTTTACATATCACTGGACTCAATTATCTAAATTATTTTAAGAAATTTTGCATATATGTTCCCGAGAGATTTTATTCCATATATTTTTTTAATCTTTCTCCACCAAGTTTTATTTAATAATTTACAATATCTTGATTAGATTTATGGTTTGTGACTTTTGGGAAATGCAGACTTTTTTTTTTTTAAACTGTCTTCCTCTAGTGGAGTTTTTTTGTTTTGTTTTGTTTATTTTTTTATTATTAATTTTCTTTTCTTTTTTATTGTTTGGGTATTGGGATTATGTGGCACTATAAAATCACTTGGAAAGTATCAACGCTATTCTGTATTTTCTGAAACTCCTTGTGTAAAAGTGTTATTTTTTTTCTTCCTTAAATTTTTACTTGAACTTCCCACACAATCCTGGCTTGAAGTATTCTTTGTGGAAATGTATTTACTACATATTGAATACTTTACAAAGATATAGACCATTCTGTTCTCTATTCTTTCCAATATAAGTTTTGATAATTTTGTCTTTCAAGCAATTTTTCAACATTATATGTTATCAATTGTATTGATCATAAAGTTGTTCATAATACTTATTATTCTTTTATTAGCTTTAAAATCTGCAATATACTTTTTTTCATTCCTGATATTGGTCACTTTTTAAACAGATAATAAATTTTACTTCTACCACAGTGGTTTGATAGTGTAGCATTAAAGTAAGCCTTGAAATCAGGTTGTATAAATCCTCCAGTTGTGTGTTTATTTTCCAAAGTTGTTTTAGCTAATTTAGGTCATTTACATTTCAATGCATATTTTATAATAGTTTTCTTAATTTATATAAAAAGAAAACCACTGGAATTTCAAATGAGAACATTTTGAAGCTACATATCAAATTGGAGAAAATTATCATTTTGATTATGTTATTTCAAAGAATTAAGTGGATATATTTCTCCATGTATTTAACTCTTCCTTATTTCTTTTTGTATTTATTCATTTCTTCCTTCTGCTTTATGAGATATAAGTGACACATAACATTGTGTAAGTTTAAGATAGACACAGTGATGATTTGACATGTATGTATTGTAAAGTGATTACCAGAATAAGGTTAATGAACACATTCATCATCTCACATAACTATTAGATTATTTTGTAGTGGGACCATTTATGATCTATTCTCAGCAACTTTCAAGATTAAAATACAGTATTGTTAACTGAATCATCATGCTATATTTTAGATACCCAGAACTTATCTTCAACCTGGAAGTTTGTACCTTTAACCAACAACTCCCAAAATTCCCTACAGCCCAGCCCCTGGTAACCACTTTTTAGTCTATTTCTATGCCTTTGGCTGTTTTTTAAGATCCACATATAAGTGAAATCTTACATTATTTATCTTTCTCTGTCCTATGTATTTAACAATAATGCCCTTAAGTTCTGCCCATATTGTCACAGAAGGGTGTTTTCCTTCTCTCTCTGTCTCTTTCTTTTTCTTTTTGGGTGCATAATATTCCATTGTATATTGTATGCCAAATTTTCTTTAACCATTCATGTATTAATGGATATTAGGTTTTTTTAATATATCTTTTCATATCTTGATTATTGTGAATAATACTGCGATGAACATGGGAATGCAGGCATTTTTTTCTACCAGAGATAGAAAGATGGATAGGTAGATGATTGATAGGTAAAAATCATTTGAGCTTCTTATTTCATTTATGCCATATGCATCTCTTTTAGTTTTATTTTGGCCTCACAAATTTGTTTTGAGTTTTTGTCACTTATAGATGCAGAGATCAGAGATACAAATTGTAAGATTCTTTTTTTTTTTATCATCCAAGTGCATATTATATACTAGAAAAATACATGTTTAATAATATTTTTGAATAAGAACACAATTTTCATTTAATCTAGGGGAAGGAAATAATGTATGCAAAATATTTAACATTTTCCTTTACCAGTATCCTGAAAATCAAGTATTAGTCTATGAATACACATTTAAGATTTTCCTTATCAATCCTCTACCAAGAGGAAATGTAAGCTTTACTCTTTAAAATATAGCTATCTATGTGTTCCAGAAATTCTCTTCTTCAAAGTCAGATACTGCCCCCAGCATATTGATGTAGCTGTCTGGGAATAAAGAGCATTTGGCTCATTTTTCTGTACTTATTTTTACTTTCTAAATGACAAAATAGTCTGTATTTGGAGGAGTAACTTTATAGGTTCACAGATTGCAGAAAGTGATTTGGGATGGGGCTAGAGGCTAAATTCTTTACTATTGAGTTAATGTTATTATTTTTCACGATTTCATTAAACAATCTTAAAAAATATAATTAAAAGCTTGTTTTATTTGTGTACTAAAGCAGCACCTATCATTTTGAGATCATTTATTTTACTTTTAGTGAAATGCAATCACTTAATATTCTTGGAGTTGCATTAATGCAGGCACAGGTAATAGTATTAGAAGTCAAATAAGTTGAGGGGTGTCCTGGCTGGCTCAGTTGATTAAGCCTCTGACTCTTGATTTTGGCTAGATAGTGATCTCAGGGTTGGGAGATCAAGCCCTCTATTGGGCTCTGCAGTGGGTGTGGAGTCTGCTTAAGATTCTCCCTCTCCCCTTTCCCCTCCCTACTAAAAAATGAAGAGAAGTTTAATAAATTGGGCTAGGAGTCAGACATGAAGTTTCAGAAATGTAAAACCCCTCTATTCCCATTAATATAGTGGCCATAAACCAAACTTGGGACAGACAGCTAAATAAAGTAGACATATACAGAACTTAGGCTGTCAATTTTGATTATCATTGAAAGATATAATAAATCTGGAAACATAATTTTTGAAGTAATTAAATTAATCATTGAATAACTATTGTTACAGAATATAAGCATCTTTTGTGTGGTAAAATAACATTAAATTTACCATCTTAACTATCTTTAATTATGCAATTCAGTAGTGTTAAGATTATTCACATCATTGTACAACAGACCTTTACAGCTTCATCTTGCATAACTGACACTGTATACTCATTGAACAGCAAATCACCATTTCCTCTCCCCCCAGCCCTTTTTCTATTTTCTATTTCTATGGTTTTGACAGCTTCCTATATATCTTATGAATGGATTCATACAGTATTTGTGCTTTTGTGACTGTGTTAATTTGCTTAGCATAATGTCCCTGAGGTTAATCCACACTGTAGCGTGTAACAAAAACTCCTTCATTCTAAAGGCTGCATAATATTCCAATGTATGTATATTTCATATTTTCGTTATCCATTCATCTGTTGGTTGACATCTGAGTTTCTTCCATCTCTTGGCTATTGTGAATAATACATCAATGAACATGTTTCTGTAAATTTCTCCTCTGGAAAGTAAACATGTTTTTATTGACCCATTTGTGGTTGGCTTATTCTATTAGTTTTTATAGGAAAAAAAGGAAAAATAAACCTGAACACTTGTCTACATGTGAAAGGCCTATAATGAACATGGACCAGGTACAATTAAAGACTATTTTTCAGTCTTGCTTGGAGACCATGATGACAACAACCAGCAGAGTTTAGAAATGCTCTACAGTTAGCCACAAGCACAGGATTTTTTAAAAAATGTTTTGTTAGCCACCATACAGTACATCATTAGTTTTTATGTAGTGTTCCATGAGCCACAAGCACAGGATTTTATATACAACAAAGTGTTATGTGGTGTGGGAGATGGTAGGAGGCAAGATTTACACCTTCTCTCATTACCTGCTAGCCCCCTATAAGTATTATTTGAAGAATATAAATAGACATAGTGCCACACAGATTGAGAAACAAGAGAAATCCTTTCATGTATCCTTTCAACCTCTTTATCAACATTACTGATGACCTAAACCTTTACTGTATATTAGAGCTTCCTGCTCTATTTATTTCATATACCTGTGTGGCATCTGGTCTTCAATTTCTTTTCATGGCTATTACACAAGATAATATAGGTATGGTTTTAACGTGTGGTTCTAAAACCTATAATATTTAAAATAATTGCATATGATAAAATAGAAGTGAATGTATTTTATTACAAAAACTTATTTTTGCATGTGTAAAAATGCTCATCTGAGAAAGCTGATCAATAGTTGTTTTTTTTTTTCATTTATCCAATGAAGTAGATAATTTTAAGATAAAGGGAAAAATTGTGCCCTTTTCCTTAATGCCTAGTTCATACAAGATATGATGCATGTGATTCACTTTATCATGGTCATATTATCCTATTCTTTATTAATTTTAAAGCTATTTAATTATAAAAATTATCAACATAAGAAGAACCCTTTCCTCAACAAAATATTAAGATTATATTTAAAGCATCAGCCTTTTGTATCTTGGTTCTATAAATTTAGAAAAAATATCGAGTCTATTGATCAAAAAAATAGATAAAAGATGTCTATTTAACCTTTTCACGATCTAATATTAAAGTCTGTCTTATATATCTTGGATTATAATCCTTAAAAGAAGCAAACACAAATTATATTATGTTTATGTTTATTATATATTTAGTTTTCATGTTACAAAAATAATTTGAACAGCATTGCTTCAATATTACCCACTAGAATTTAAACCACATAAGTACAGGGGATTTTCTTTGTCTACTTCTGTGTCATGCAGTACCTTGTACATTAAATCCTCAGACCCCGTCCATCTTATAGCTGAAAATTTCTACTTTATTTTTTTAACCTACATTGTTTTGTTTTCATATACTGACTATCATGAATAATGCTATAATGAAATTTGAGAGAATACTTCTTTGATATCCTGTGAATATTCTGTTCACAACATATATTCAATATTATTGATGTCTCTCTCTCTCTCTCTTTTCACCTAGTGACTTTTGTAACTTTATTTTTTTAAGATGTCTTTTATTTTTAAATAGATAGAGAGAGCATGAGTCGTGGGAATGAGCAGAGGGAGAGGGAGAAGATGACTCCCTGGGAGCAAGAGCCTACATGGGACTCAATTCCTAGATTCTGCGATCATGATCTGAGTCAAAGGGAAACACTTAACTGACTGAGCCACCCAGGCACCTTCACTTTTGTAACTTCATATGCGGATCTTAACTCTTTCTCTTTTAGACTTAGTACACAGTTACCCATTTGCGTCTTATCCTTTTCCTTTTTTTTAATAATATTTTAAAATATAGTACAAATGAGTTACTCTCCCATTAATCACTTTTCACAGAAGCAATTTGTTTTATATATTTTTTAAAGATTTTATTTATTTGGATGACCTGTCCATTTCAGTGAGGGGAGTGTTAAAGTCCCCTACTATTATTGTATTGTTGTTGATGTGTTTCTTTGATTTTGTTATTAATTGGTTTATATAGTTGGCTGCTCCCACGTTGGGGGCATAGATATTTAAAATTGTTAAATCTTCTTGTTGGACAGACCCTTTGAGTATGATATAGTGTCCTTCCTCATCTCTTATTACAGTCTTTGGCTTAAAATCTAATTGATCTGATATAAGGATTGCCACTCCTGCTTTCTTCTGATGTCCATTAGCATGGTAAATTCTTTTCCACCCCCTCACTTTAAATCTGGAGGTGTCTTCGGGCTTAAAATGTGTTTCTTGGAGGCAACATATAGATGGGTTTTGTTTTTTTATCCATTCTGATACCCTGTGTCTTTTGACAGGGGCATTTAGCCCATTCACATTCAGGGTAACTATTGAGAGATATGAATTTAGTGCCATTGTATTGCCTGTAAGGTGACTGTTACTGTATATGGTCTCTGTTCCTTTCTGATCTACCACTTGTAGGCTCTCTCTTTGCTTAGAGGACCCCTTTCAATATTTCCTGTAGAGCTGGTTTGGTATTTGCAAATTCTTTCAGTTGTTGTTTGTCCTGGAAGCTTTTAATCTCTCCTTCTATTTTCAATGATAGCCTAGCTGGATATAGTATTCTTGGCTGCATGTTTTTCTCGTTTAGTGCTCTGAAAATATCATGCCAGCTCTTTCTGGCCTGCCAGGTCTCTGTGGATAAGTCAGCTGCCAATCTAATATTTTTACCATTGTATGTTACAGACTTCTTTTCCCGGGCTGCTTTCAGGATTTTCTCTTTGTCATTGAGACTTGTAAATTTTACTATTAGGTGACGGGGTGTGGGCCTATTCTTATTGATTTTGAGGGGCATTCTCTGAACCTCCTGAATTTTGATGCTCGTTCCCTTTGCCATATTGGGGAAATTCTCCCCAATAATTCTCTCCAGTATACCTTCTGCTCCCCTCTCACTTTCTTCTTCTTCTGGAATCCCAATTATTCTAATGTTGTTTCGTCTTATGGTGTCACTTATTTCTCGAATTCTCCCCTCGTGGTCCAGTAGCTGTTTGTCCCTCTTTTGCTCAGCTTCTTTATTCTCTGTCATTTGGTCTTCTATATCACTAATTCTTTCTTCTGCCTCATTTATCCTAGCAGAAGATCAGCAAGGAAATAAAGGCCTTAAATGACACACTGGACCAGATGGACATCACAGATATATTCAGAATATTTCATCCCAAAGCAACAGAATACACATTCTTCTCTAGTGCACATGGAACATTCTCCAGAATAGATCACATCCTCGGTCCTAAATCAGGACTCAACCGGTATCAAAAGATTGGGATCATTCCCTGCATATTTTCAGACCACAATGCTCTAAAGCTAGAACTCAACCACAAAAGGAAGTTTGGAAAGAACCCAAATACATGGAGACTAAACAGTATCCTTCTAAAGAATGAATGGGTCAACCGGGAAATTAAAGAAGAATTGAAAAAAATCATGGAAACAAATGATAATGAAAATACAATGGTTCAAAATCTGTGGGACACAACAAAGGCAGTCCTGAGAGGAAAATATATAGCGGTACAAGCCTTTCTCAAGAAACAAGAAAGGTCTCAGGTACACAACCTAACCCTACACCTAAAGGAGCTGGAGAAAGAACAAGAAAGTAACCCTAAGCCCAGCAGGAGAAGAGAAATCATAAAGATCAGAGCAGAAATCAATGAAATAGAAACCAAAAAAACAATAGAACAAATCAACGAAACTAGGAGCTGGTTCTTTGAAAGAATTAATAAAATTGATAAACCCCTGGCCCGACTTATCAAAAAGAAAAGAGAAAGGACCCAAATAAATAAAATCATGAATGAAAGAGGAGAGATCACAACTAACACCAAGGAAATACAAACTATTATAAGAACATACTATGAGCAACTCTACGGCAATAAATTTGACAATCTGGAAGAAATGGATGCATTCCTAGAAACATATAAACTACCACAACTGAACCATGAAGAAATAGAAAGCCTGAACAGACCCATAACCAGTAAGGAGATTGAAACAGTCATTAAAAATCTCCAAACAAACAAAAGCCCAGGGCCAGACGGCTTCCCGGGGGAATTCTACCAAACATTTAAAGAAGAACTAATTCCTATTCTCCTGAAACTGTTCCAAAAAATAGAAATGGAAGGAAAACTTCCAAACTCATTTTATGAGGCCAGCATCACCTTGATCCCAAAACCAGACAAGGATCCCACCAAAAAAGAGAGCTATAGACCGATATCCTTGATGAACACAGATGCGAAAATACTCAACAAAATACTAGCCAATCGGATTCAACAGTACATTAAAAAGATTATTCACCACGACCAAGTGGGATTTATTCCAGGGCTGCAAGGTTGGTTCAACATCCGCAAATCAGTCAATGTGATACAACACATCAATAAAAGTAAGAACAAGAACCATATGATACTCTCAATAGATGCTGAAAAAGCATTTGACAAAGTACAACATCCCTTCCTGATCAAAACTCTTCAAAGTGTAGGGATAGAGGGCACATACCTCAATATCATCAAAGCCATCTATGAAAAACCCACCGCAAATATCATTCTCAATGGAGAAAAACTGAAAGCTTTTCCGCTAAGGTCAGGAACACGGCAGGGATGTCCATTATCACCACTGCTATTCAACATCGTACTAGAGGTCCTAGCCTCAGCAATCAGACAACAAAAGGAAATTAAAGGCATCCAAATCGGCAAAGAAGAAGTCAAATTATCACTCTTCGCAGATGATATGATACTATATGTGGAAAACCCAAAAGACTCCACTCCAAAACTGCTAGAACTTATACAGGAATTCAGTAAAGTGTCAGGATATAAAATCAATGCACAGAAATCAGTTGCATTTCTCTACACCAACAGCAAGACAGAAGAAAGAGATATTAAGGAGTCAATCCCATTTACAATTGCATCCAAAACCATAAGATACCTAGGAATAAACCTAACCAAAGAGACACAGAATCTATACTCAGAAAACTATAAAGTACTCATGAAAGAAATTGAGGAAGACACAAAGAAATGGAAAAATGTTCCATGCTCCTGGATTGGAAGAATAAATATTGTGAAAATGTCTATGCTACCTAAAGCAATCTACACATTTAATGCAATTCCTATCAAAGTACCATCCATCTTTTTCAAAGAAATGGAACAAATAATTCTAAAATTTATATGGAACCAGAAAAGACCTCGAATAGCCAAAGGGATATTGAAAAAGAAAGCCAACGTTGGTGGCATCACAATTCCGGACTTCAAGCTCTATTACAAAGCTGTCATCATCAAGACAGCATGGTACTGGCACAAAAACAGACACATAGATCAATGGAACAGAATAGAGAGCCCAGAAATAGACCCTCAACTCTATGGTCAACTAATCTTCGACAAAGCAGGAAAGAATGTCCAATGGAAAAAAGACAGCCTTTTCAATAAATGGTGCTGGGAAAATTGGACAGCCACATGCAGAAAAATGAAATTGGACCATTTCCTTACACCACACACAAAAATAGACTCAAAATGGATGAAGGACCTCAATGTACGAAAGGAATCCATCAAAATCCTTGAGGAGAACACGGGCAGCAACCTCTTCGACCTCTGCCGCAGCAACATCTTCCTAGGAACAACGCAAAAGGCAAGGGAAGCAAGGGAAAAAATGAACTACTGGGATTTCATCAAGATCAAAAGCTTTTGCACAGCAAAGGAAACAGTTAACAAAATCAAAAGACAACTGACAGAATGGGAGAAGATATTTGCAAACGACATATCAGATAAAGGACTAGTGTCCAGAATCTATAAAGAACTTAGCAAACTCAACACCCAAAGAACAAATAATCCAATCAAGAAATGGGCAGAAGACATGAACAGACATTTCTGCAAAGAAGACATCCAGATGGCGAACAGACACATGAAAAAGTGCTCCATATCACTCGGCATCAGGGAAATACAAATCAAAACCACAATGAGATATCACCTCACACCAGTCAGAATGGCTAAAATCAACAAGTCAGGAAATGACAGATGCTGGCGAGGATGCGGAGAAAGGGGAACCCTCCTACACTGTTGGTGGGAATGCAAGCTGGTGCAGCCACTCTGGAAAACAGCATGGAGGTTCCTCAAAATGTTGAAAATAGAACTGCCCTATGACCCAGCAATTGCACTATTGGGTATTTACCCTAAAGATACAAATGTAGTGATCCAAAGGGACACATGCACCCGAATGTTTATAGCAGCAATGTCCACAATAGCCAAACTATGGAAAGAACCTAGATGTCCATCAACAGATGAATGGATCAAGAAGATGTGGTATATATACACAATGGAATACTATGCAGCCATCAAAAGAAATGAAATCTTGCCATTTGCAACAACGTGGATGGAACTAGAGCGTATCATGCTTAGCGAAATAAGTCAAGCAGAGAAAGACAACTATCATATGATCTCCCTGATATGAGGAAGTGGTGATGCAACATGGAGGCTTAAGTGGGTAGAAGAATAAATGAAACAAGATGGGATTGGGAGGGAGACAAACCATAAGTGACTCTTAATCTCACAAAACAAACTGAGGGTTGCCGGGGGGAGGGGGTTGGGGAGAAGGGGGTGGGATTATGGACATTGGGGAGGGTATGTGATTTGGTGAGTGCTGTGAAGTGTGTAAACCTGGTGATTCACAGACCTGGGGATAAAAATATATGTATATAAAAAATATATGTTTATAAAAAATAAAAAATTAAAAAAAAAAAAAAAAAGATTTTATTTATTTATTTGACAGACAGAGATTACAAGTAGACAGAGAGGCAGGCAGAGAGAGAGGAGGAAGCAGGCTCCCTGCTGAGCAGAGAACCTGATGCAGGTCTCGATCCCAGGACCCTGGGATCATGACCTGAACTGAAGGCAGAGGCTTTAACCCACTGAGCCACCCAGATGCCCCTTTGTATTTTTTAATATATATTTCCTTTACTTAATTTGAGTATAGGTGACACACAGTGTTACATTAGTTTCAGGTGTACAACATAGTGATTCATCATCTCTAAATGTTTTGCTATGCTCACTCAAGTTTAACTATAATTGGTCATCATATAATGTTATTATAATATTATTCCCTTTTTGTCTTTTATTCCCATGATTTACTCATTCTATAACTGGAAGCCTACATCTCCCACTCCCTTTCATCTTTTATTAGCCTAAATTATTTCATTTAATATAATATCTTATAGATCCATCCATTGTTGTTGCAAATGACAATATTCCATTTTATATATTATATATAGTTTATATATATATACTTGCATTCCATATACATATACATTCTATTATAAACACACACATATGTATACACACACACACACACACACACACACACACACACACCACATCTTCTTTATCTATTCTTCCATACTTGGACACTCAAATTGCTTCCATATTTTGGTATTATAAATAATACCACAAAAAACATAGGAATGCATATATCTTTTCAGATTATTGTTTACATTTTCTTAGATAAATATTCAGTAATGAAATCACTGGATCATATGGTATTTCCACTTTTAATTTTCTGAAGAATCTCCATAATGCTTTTCATAGTGTCTGAGCCAATTTAATTCCCACCAATAGTGCATAAGGGTTCCTTTTTCTCCACATCCTTAGGAGCACTTGTTATTTCTTGTCTTTTTGAATCTAGCCATGCAAACAAGTATAAGGTGGTAACTTAGAGTTTTGATTTGTAGTAATGCTGAACATCTTCTCATGTGTTTGTTAGCCATCTCTATGTCTTTTTTGAGAAAACATCAATTCAAGTCTCCTGCCCATTTTTTAATCAGATAGTTTTTGGTGTTTTTAGTTACTATATTGCAAAAATGGATACATATATATCATATATATGTATATGGTATATATAGTGTTGTCCACTTTAGATTGCATACTTAAATTTAAGTTTTTGTCTATTTTAATAAATACACAAGGGTTGTCCTTTCATCTTCTCCTCTATAAATAAGTTTTAAAGATCATCACATTGCACATATTTGATTAGTTACCTTACATAAACTTTATCTGTAAAACTTTAGGTCAGATATTATGAAAAAATTAACTTCTTCAAATTCAAGTAGGGTTATGGTGTAGTAGGTAAATTCAAAGTCTAAACAAAATTCATAAATGTGTTCTAATTATAAATGTGGGTCTCATAAGAATAACACACTGTCCCCAGGTATCCTTTCCAGTCTGGTGACTGTTCACAACACTCTCTTTAGGATCTCAAAGCAATACATATCTATGGAATTACAGGCATTTCTGGGAAATTACTAAAATATATTTTTAAGCTTATGCTAACCAGGAGACTTCAAGGATATCATTTATACCTCATTTATGGTTTCCTGAAAAGATGGCAAAGACTATCCCCCCTCTTTTCTGCTAGATACCAGAAGGTCTCCTTCCTCCAACCTGCCTGTAAGTAGAAAGCTCCTTAGTTACTATTCCTAAGTCAAATTTTGGTGGTCTAGTGTTGTACCCATATAAATGGAAATAAATAGAGATGGTCATGAAAAAATGTTCAACATTACTAATCATCAAGGAAATCATGCAAGTCAAAACCATTATGAGATATCACCCCACATCTGTCAGTATGGCTCAATTCAAAAAGATAAGAAAAAGGAAAAGAAAAGAAATAATAAGTGTTGACAAGTTTGTGGAGAAAAAGGAACCCTCATGCACTGTTGGTGGGAATTAAATTGGTTCAGTCAGTATAGAAAACATTTTGATTTCTTAAAAATTTTAAAATGGAAGTACTATATGATCCAGTAATTCCTTTACTGGGCATTTACCTAAAGAAAATGAAAACATTAATTTGAAAAGATATGTGCACTCCTATGTTTATTGTGGCATTGTTTATAATAGCCACGATAAGGAAGCAACTCAAGTATCTGTGAGTAGATGAATGGATAAAGAAGATGTGTTATATTTATGTTATGGAATATTACTCAGACTTAAAAAAGGATGAGATTTTGCCATTTGCAACAAAGTGGTTGGATTTAGATGGTATTATAATAAGTGAACTAAGTCAGAGAAAGACCAATACCATATGATTTTACATGTATGTGGAATCTAAAACACAATACAGATGAATAATCAAATAAACAAAAAGAAAAATCAGATCTATAAATACAGAGAGAAAAATGACAGTTGCCAGAGGTTGGAGAATGGAAGGATGGGTAAGATGGATGAAGGGAAGTAGGAGATATAGGCTTCCAGTTAAGGAGTAAATAAGTCACAAGAATAAAATAAATAAAATATGGTCAATGGTATTTCAGTAGCATAATATAGTGAGAGATGTTAGCTACACTTGTGAGAATAGCATAACATAACAAGTTGTTGAATCACATAGTGTACACAATTCTTTTTCATGGCTGAATAATACTCTTCCAATCTCTGAGAAAACGGGTGGGATGGAGATTTCTTTCTGTCTCCCAGATCCTAGACTAGTCTCTGTTAAACAACTCCCAATTGTCCAGGATCTATGATACGGTCCTGTGATCATTTGTCACCTGAGGATATCCAAATTGAACTCTAGAGCCTAGTTGAGTGTTCAGTGTATCACAGTGTTTACTGGAGAAGACCTGTTTACCCAGAGCATTCTGACACTTATGCCAACTTGTCAATCCTGCCCAAATGTATTTTTCATTACAAAATATGTGACAAACCTGGATGAAGAGTAATGTGCGATGTCAATTTAAGAAAATTTTAAAAAGTCCTTTAACTAATAAGTGACGATAACAAGGTTGCAGGACAAGTTAATATACAAAATCAATTGCTTTCTTATATACCAACAAGTGGAATTTAAAACTAAGAGCATAGTATTTACATTAGCACCCTAAAGTATGATGTAATTATAAATCTAACAAAATATACACAAGAACTCTTTAAGGAAAACTAAAAAATTTGGATGAACAAAATCAAAGAAAAAATAAATTAATAGAGAAATATTCTATATTCATGAATAGGAAGACTTAATATTGCCAAGTTGTCAGTGCTTCCCGACTTGATCTAGGTAATTTCAACCAAAATATAGGAAGTTACTTTGTACAGACTGACAAATGGATTCAAAGTATGCATGGAGAGGCAAAAGACCCAGAATAACCAACAATATTTAAAGAGAAGAACTAAGTCCGGAGACAGATACCAACCCCACACACAACTATGGGGCTTACTTTAAAGCTACAGTAATCAAGAGAGTGTAGTATGTATAGAAGAATGAACATTTCACTGGAACAGAGTCCAGAGTCCAGAAATAAACCCCCATAAATGTAGTCAATCACTCTTTGACAAAGGTACAATAACAATTCAATGGAGCAAAAAGTTTCTTTTATAAATTTTTCAGGAACAACTGAACATCCATATGCAATATAATAACACTAGACCCAAAACTTATGTCCTCACCAAAATTAACTCAAAATGGATCATAACTTAGACATAAAATGTGAAATTATAAAACTCTAGAAAACAACACAGTAGAAAACCTAGATGATTTCATGTATGGTGACTCATTTTTAGGTGTAACACCAAAAACAGATCCATGAAAGAAATAAGTATAAGTTGGATTTCATTAAAATTAAAACTTCAGCTCTGTGAAAAACAATGTCAAGATATAATAAATCAAACCACAGACTGGGAGAAAATATTAAGACACATCTGATAAAAAGACTGGTAGCTAAATTATACAAAGAACTCCTAAAACTCAACTATAACAAAAAGCAATTAAATGGGCCAAAGACAAAATCAAGATGTTTTCAATAAATGAATGGATAAACTGTGGTCCATTCAGACAGTGAATTATTATTCAGTGCTAAAAGAAATGAGATGTCAACCATGAAAAGACATAGAGAAAATTTAAATGCGTGTTACCACATGAAAGAAGCCAATCCGAAAAGACTGCATACTGTATGATTCCAAGTGCATGACATTGTGGAAAACCCAACTATAGAAACAATAAAAAGATCAGTGGTTGTCAGCAAGGGATGGGAGAAGGAATTGGGGGAGAGGGATTTAGGGCATTGACAATATGATACCATAATAATGAATATATATCACTATACATTTTTCCAAACCCAGAGAACATATAATTTCAAGAGTGACTGTAATGTAAATTTAGAATTTTGGTGATTATAATGTGTCATATATATTAGTTAAATGTAAAAAATGTACCACTCTGGTAAAGCATGCCATAATATGGTAAGTTTACCCAAATGGGAGATTGTATAAGGAAATCTCTGTAATTTTCCCTCAATTTTGCTATAAACCTTGAACTCCTCCAAAAAAAAAAAGTTTTAATAAATATTTTTTAAAATCTTCTACATCAGTGATAAGGCTCTCTGTTTTTTTCTGTAAAATCTACCTGAGCACAGATGGGAGAGACATTGAACATAAACAATACAATTCTCCAAGCATGGATAATAAAATAAAATAATAATAAAAAATGGACAGAAAACACATATAAATACCAGCCTTAGAAATTCAAAGGAAATTTTTAAAGTAAGTTGGAATATTTTCTAGATTTGATTCTCACTACTTAAAAAACTCTCTATAATTTTAATTGGCTGTTTTTGCTTATATTTTTTATTTAATTAAAACATGTGTGCCACAAAGGATTTTATTTTCTTGAGGAATGTGGCAAGGAAGAGTGTGATGGTGAGAAATCAACTAACATGTTTTTGGAATAAGATTTGTTAAATTAACTTTTAGAACTCACCCAGAGTCCCAAGACCAGCAGGACAACAAGAAAAACAATAATAATATTATGTTGATGGTCACTTAGCACTTGCTTTTGATGATGAATAGAAAATAAAATCCAGAGTACTCTATTAAGCAATTTGGCCAGATCTTCTTCATTATAATTGCCTATAAACTATTTCATATTTGAATAAACACCACTGGATATATCTGCAACTTCCTCTTAGACATAAATACCACATGCTCTGAAAAATATAAAATTGGTAGTACATTTCATTGCCAGCTGTATTTTCTCTCTTCCAATTATGTAATAAAATCAATTGAAATTACTGCTTTACTAACTTGGCTTATATAACATGCTTGCTGGTTCAATATAGTGAATGTCAATTTGTCTATTCAGGTACTTCTACATTTTGTGTTTTGTTTTTATTAATTTTTTTTAGGGAAAGAAACCCCCTCCATGATCCTAGGTTAATAAATCCCCTATTCATCCACCAGCAGATAAAATAAAATGTCTAATAAAATATCTTCCTAGGTAGTAGGAAAGCTCAAGATAAAAAAAAAAAATGTTGAGTTCAAACTAGAAATATTTACATTTAACATTTCAAACACTGTTTTTCTTTATAAAGGATGAAAGTTTAAATTTAATTTGAGGAAAGTATTACTTGATTCTTGGGAAAATGCTAATAGTATCTATATTTCTTTCAGTCACACTAATGTAGAACAAGTGTCTAGACATTCTTGGGGTAGATTCACCTGCAATGTGTCTTGAATAATGTTTTACTTAACATAGGATCATTTTGCAAATGTAAATTGGATGATATTTATTTGAATTGAGATTTCCATATATTTTGTGGCTTTTCTTGAGGAGAAATGCTACACGTCTGATCTAGATTACCAGATACATTATTGTACTGGATACATTGTGTCCATTGTGTCTTGTTCTTATTTGAGGACAGTTTTTTGTTGTTGCTGTTGTTTCTTTTTTTAATTTTATTTATTTATTTATTTGACAGACAGAGATCACAAGGAGGCAGAGAAGCAGGCAGAGAGAGAGGGGGAAGCAGACTCCCTGCTAAGCAGAGAGTCTCATGTGGGGCTGGAGCCTGGGACCCTGAGATCATGACCTGAGCCAAAGGCAGAGGCTTTAACCCACTGAGCATCCCAGGTGCCCCTGAGGAGAGTTTTTAAATTTGTTTCATTTTTTTCATTTTCCTCTCATTGAGTATGTGTCTTTGTGTCTGTGGGTGTTTCTTTTATCTTTGTATTGTATTTATTATTCAGAATACATTAATTAGAAATAGTGAAAAGTGCCAGAAAAAATATGAGCTTCTTTGTATGAGGCCGTGGACTGGTATCAGACCTCACCATTCAGGGTGGCATGTCTCATTTTCAGAGAAGCCCTATTTGTCCACTCTATTTTAATTAGTTCTCTTCTAGTATTCTTTACATCTTGAAACCTTTTTTTTTTGCTGTTGTTTTGTTTTTCCCTAAAAATTAATCCTTTTATATTTTATATTAATAACCTGATAGCATTAGAATACAATTATTAAATTAATGTATGCAAATAACCAAAGAGTTTTATTTTATTTCTGTAACTGCCTCCTTGTACTCCTGATATTTCATCTTCTTAAAAAAAAAAAAAAGCATATTTTATTTGAGAGAGAGAGCAGAGCAATAAAACACAAACAGAAGGGAGACGAAGAGGGAGAAAGACAAGCAAACTTCCTGCTGAGCATGGAGCCTAATGTAGAGCTCTAGCCCAGGACCCTGATATCATGCCCTGAGCCCAAGGCAAATGCTAAGCCAGCTGAACCACCCAAGCATCCCAAATTTCCATCTTTTTGAAAGGAACTTAAAATTGTCAGTTATTAATAGCCTGGTTTAAAACTTTCTGCCTCAAATAAACTTAGTGTCATATACATAAGAAATAAGTCATTAAGGCTTTGCTTCCTTTCCTTTGACAGATGGTACAGTTACTAGAGCTAGGGTACTGGTTTTCTAAATGTGATGATATATGAATCTAATTGCTGTACCTGTTTATTTTTCCTGCAGAGTCCTTCAGCATTTTGAGGTGGACTCCATGGCATAGAGATAATTAGAATGCTTGACTATACATATTTGTGTGCAAAATGTGCAAAATGAGGTAATCTGGCCCTTGCCTACAGTATCAAGGGTAAGACTCGGGTTGTAGACTCTGCAAGTGGCCACATATAGCCACAGCAGTAAAATATCTTTGCTGCTCTTCCTTTCCCTCCATCAGTTCTGATTATTTGATGACGTCTTATTATGTAAAGTAAAAGCTTCACATGTGAAATCTAATGTATGTTCCTTATGCAAATGTACAGTTTGGTTTCTTTATTAGTTAAGTGCATTAGGAAGTATAGTTAGCCCCATGTGGTAATTTATTATTGAGTATAATGGCCACCACCTAAGGGAAAATAACTATACAATAGGTCTAGGTCAACTTTATTTAACAAAGAATAAAACTAGAAGACTGCCTTAGTGTGAATTTGTGGAAATGTATTAACTCCCTAGGGATTCCTACAAAAACATAAAAATAAATGGGCATTTGGAGTTTACACATAGATTTCTCAGATTAAAAAAGAAAGAAAGAAAGAAAGAAAGAAGGAAGTTGAGGAGAATCTAAACTTTATTGTTTTTGCTTTAGCAGTGAGGACAAAAAAAAAAAAAAGAATTCAGACTTAATGGCAAATGAAGGCTTGTAAAAATTTAATCTTACTCAATTTCTGGGTATTTATCCTCTCACAATTACCATCTTTGATTTTTATGTTGAAATATAGATTAAGACTAATTTTGTCCTTTTATTTTGTGTGTGTGTGTGTTTATGTGAGGAGACTTCAAGATTGTGGTTGGATTGAATGATATCTGGGATTTTGTTCATTTAATATTTCTACATCTATTTTTTTATTTTGGTAAAACATATATAACATAAAAAGAACATTTCAATGGTTTTTAAGTGTATAGTTTATTAAAAATAAATAAATTCATACTATTGTGCAACTATAACCATATCCATCTTTGGAATTTTGTTTTCTTCCCAAATTGAAACTTCATACCCATTAAACAATAACTCCCTATTACTTTCTCCTCCCAGCCCCAGGAAACCATTATTCTACTTTTGTCTCTATGGATCTGATTACTTTCTTCACTTTGTATAAGTGGAATCATGCAGGATTAGTCCTTAGTGGCTTAAGTCACTCGCATAATGTCCACAGTGTCCATCCATTTTTTAGTGTGTGCCAGAATTTCCTTTCCTTTTAAGGCTGAATACATCATATATACCATTTGTTTATCCATTTACATGTTAATGGACACTTGGGTCATTTCCACCTTTTGCCTATTGTGAATAATGCTGCTATAAACATGATTTATAAATATCTGACTTTCTCCTTTTAATAATTTTGGTATATGTCGGAGTGGAATTATTAGATCATATGGTTTTATATATATATATATATATATATATATATATATATATATATGTAGATAGATATGGATAGATAGATAGATTGATAGATTGCATTTATAGAGAGAGTGAGTAGGGGAGGGTCAGAAAAGGACAACAAGAGAATCTCCACACTGGCTGTGGACACAGGGCTGAGTCCCATGACCCTCAGATCATGATCTGAGCTGAAATCGAGAGTGAGACACTTAACTGACTAGGCCATCCAGAAACAACAGTAATTCTATTTTTAACTTTTTCAGAAAACGTTAAATTTTCATAATGGTTGCACCATTTGACATTCCCACAGCAATGCACGAGGGTTCCAAGTTCCCCACAACCTTACTCACACTTGTTATTTTGTTTGTTTTTTGTTTGTTTGCTTATTGCATAATGGCAATCTTTTTTTTTTTAATTTAAATTCAATTAGCCAACATATATTACATCATTAGTTTCAGATACGGAGTTCAATAATTCATCAGTTACATACAACACCCAGTGCTCATCATATCACATAACCTCCTTAATAGCCATCACCCAAGTACCCCACTGCTGACTCAACTCCCCTCCAGCAATCCTCAGTTTTTTTCTATAGTTCAGAGTCTCTCATGGTTTGTCTCCTTCTCTGATTACTTCCCATTCAGTTTTCCTCCCTTCCCCTATGATCCTCTGTTTTGTTTCTTAAATTCCATATATGAATGAGGTCATATAATTCTCTTTCTTTGACTAATTTCACTTAGCATAATACCTTCTAGATCTATCCACATCATTGCAAATAGCAAGATTTCATTTTTTGATAGCAGAGTAATATTCCATTGTGTGTGCAGAATATATATATATATATATATATATATATATATATATATCACATAATCTTTATCCATTTATCTGTTGATGAACATCTCACATCTCAGTTCTTTCCATCTTTCCATAGTTTGGCTTGTGGACATCACTGTTAAATAAAAACATTGGGGTGCAGGTGTCCCATTTGGCTCATTACATTTGTATTTGGGGGTAAATACCCAGCAGCACAATTGCTGTGTCATAAGGAAACTCTATTTTTAACTTCTCGAGGAACCTCCATACTGTTTTCCAGAGTGGCTCTACCAGCTTCCATTCCCAACAAAAATGTAAGAGGGTTCCCCTTTTTCTGCATCCTTACCAATATTTGTTGTTTCCTGACTTACTAATTTTAGCCATGCTGACTGGTGTGAGGTGGTATCTCATTATGGTATTTTATTGATTTATATTTCCCTGATGCCAAGTGACATGAAGCATATTTTCACATATCCTTTGGCCATCTGATATCTTTTTTGGAGAAATGTCTGTTTATGTCTTCTGCCCATTTCTAGACTAGATTATTTGTTCTTTGGGTGCTGAGTTTGATAATGTCTTTCTAGATCGTCAATACTAGTCCTTTATCTGATATGTCATTTGCAAATATCTTCTCCCATTCCATAGGTTTTCTCTTAGTTTGTTGACTGTTTCCTTTGCTGTCCAGAAGCCTTTTATCTTGACGAAGTCTCAATAGTTCATTTTTGCTTTGTTTCTCTTGCCTTTGGAGACATGTCTAGCAGGAAGTTGCTGTGGTTGAGGTTGAAGAGATCATGTCAGTGAGACAGGATTTTGATAAGTTCCTGTCTTACATTTAGGCCGTTCATCCATTGTGAGTTTATCTTTGTGTATGGTGTAAGAAAATAATCTGGTTTCATTCTTCTGCATGTGGTTGTACAATTTTCCCAGCAACCATTTGTTGAAGAGATTATCCTTCTTCAATTGGATATTCTTTCCTGCTTTGTCGAAGATTAGTTGACGGTATAGTTGAGGGCCCATTTCTGGGTTCTCTATTCTTTTTTTTTTTTGTAATTAACTTATTATTCATTTATTTGACACACAGAGAGAGAGAGATTACAAGTAGTCAGGGAGGCAGGCAGAGAGAAAGGGGGAAGCAGGCTCCCTGCTGAGCAGAGAGCCTGATGCGGGGCTCGATCCAATCCCAGGACCCTGGGATCATGACCTGAGCCAAAGGCAGAGGCTTAACCCACTGAGCCACCCAGGCGCCCCTGGGTTCTCTATTTTGTTCCATTGATCTATTTTTCTGTTTTTGTGCCAGAACCATATTATCTTGATGATTACAGCTTTATAATAAAGCTCAAACTCTGACATTGTAATGCCACCAGCATTATTTTTCTTTCCCAACATTCCTCTCTTTGGGGTCATTTCTGGTTCCATACAAATTTTAGGATTATTTGTTGCAGCTCTGAAAAATATTAATGTTATTTTGATAGGGATTGCACTGAATATGTAAATTGTTCTGGGTATCATAAACAATTTTCCAATAATTATTCTTCAAATCTATGAGCATGAAACATTATTGCATTTCTTTGTGTCTTCCTCTATTTGTCTCATAAGTATTTTATGGTTTTCAGAGCACACATCTTTTATCTCTTTGGTAAAGTTCATTACTAGGTATCTTATTTTTTTGTGCAATCGTAAATGGGTTAGATTCCTTAATTTCTCTTTCTTCTGTCTCATTGTTAGTGTATAGAAATGTAACTGATTTCTGTTCATTGACTTTATTACCTGTCATGTTGCTAAATTCCTAATGTGTTCTAGCAATTTTGGGGTGGAGTCTTTTGAGGTTTCCATGGAAAGTATCATGTCATCTGCAAAGAGTGAGAGTTTGAATTCTTTGCCAATTTGAATGCCTTTTATTTCTTTTTGTTGTCTGATTGCTGACGCTAGGACTTGTAATATTATGTTGAACAAGCATGCTGAGAATGGGTATGTCTGTCATGTTCCTGACCTTAGGCAAAAGCTCTCAGTTTTTCCCCATTGAGAATCATATTTGCTGTGGGATTTTCATATATGGCTTTTATGATATTGATATATGTTCCCTCTATCCTCACACTGTGAAGACTTTTTAATCAAGAAACATTTTGCCAAATGTTTTTTTTCTAAATCAATTGAGAGAATCATGTGGTTCTTGTCCTTTCTTTTAATAATGTGATGTATCATGTTGACTGATTTTTGGATGTTGAACCACCCTTGCCGTCCAGAAATAAACCCCACTTGGTCTTGGTGAATAATCCTCTTAATGTACTGAAGCCAAAAGAACAGTAGAACAGATCAAAGAAAGTGGAAGTTAGTTCTTCGAAAGAATTAATAAGATCAATAAACCCTGACTCAGACTTATCAAAAAGAGAAACGACCAAAATTAATAAAGCCATGAATGAAAAAGGAGAGATCATTAAAGTGCCTGGGTGGCTCAGTGGGTTAAGCCTCTGCCTTCTTCTGGATCATGGTCTCAGGGTCCTGGGATCAAGCTCTGCATCAGACTTTCTGCTCAGTGGGGAGCCTGCTTCCCCATCTCTCTCTGCCTGCCTCTCTGACTACTTGTGGTCTCTGTCTCTCTCTCTCTGTCAAAAAAAAATAAATAAATAAAACATTTAAAAACAGAAAGAAGGAAAGAAAGAAAGAAAGAAAGAAAGAAAGAAAGAAAGAAAGATCACAACCAACACCAAGGAAGTACAAACAATTTTAAGGATATATTATGAGCAACTGTATGCCAACAAATTAGACAATCTGGAAGAAAGAGATGCACTCCTAGAAACTTAAAAACTACCAAAACTGAAACAGGAAGAAATAGAAAACATGAACAAATCTATAACAAGAAAGGAAATTGAAACAATAATAAAAAATCTCCTAACAAATAAGAGTCCAGGGCTGGATTTAAAGAATAATTATTCTTGCGAAGCTGTTTCAAAGAAGGAAAGGGAAGGAAAACTTCCAGACTTATTCTATGAAGCCAGCATTACTTTGTCCCCAAAACGAGACAAAGACCCCAATGAAAAGAATTTAGACCAGTATCTTTAATGAACATGGTTGTCAAAATTCTCACCAAAATACTAGCTAATAGGATCTAATAGTATATTAAAAGAATTACTCACCATGACCAAGTGGGATTTATTCGTGGGCTATAATGGCAACCCTAATGCATGTGAGGTGGTACCTCACTGGGAATTTGATTTTCATTTCCCTAATGATTAGTGATGTTAAGTATCTTTTTATGCACTCACAGTTTATATGTGTATTTTTGAGGAAATATTTATGCAAGTTCTTTGCCTATTTTTCAATTAAGTTTCTTGCTTTTGATATTCCTTATATAATTAGTATATTAACTCCCTTATCAAATATGTGATTGGCAAATATTTTCTCCCATTCTGTGAGTTGCCTTTTCATTGAGTGATAGTATCATTTGATACACAAAAGTTTCAATTTTTTATTAGTCCAAATGACCTATTTTTCTTCTGATGTTTGTGCTTTTGGTATCCTATCAAAACAATCATTACCAAACCCAATGTCATGAAGCTTTCCTCCTAGGTTTTCTTCCAAGAACTTTATAGTTTTGGCTCTTGTATTTAGCTATGATCTATTTTGAGTTAACTTATTTTTTAATTAAATATACTTTTGTACATGGCATAAGGGTCTAACTTCATTTTTTTGTGTGTATGGATATCCAGTTTTCCCAACATTTTTGTTGAAAAGACTCCTTTTCTCTATATATATTTACAATGAATTTAAAATGGATTTTATTAGAAATGATGGTACTATGTTGTTATCATTTGAAATGATGTCTAATATGTGGCATATTTTGAATAAAGAAGATTGTGAGACTGCAGATAATGATAATATATGTTTGAGAGGAATTTTGTTATTTCAATAACAAAATGCATTTGAGTTATTTTTATATTGTATCTTGTTCTTAAGCCTACTTCATAGTGTACTATTCAAAATGTAGATTACCTTAACTCTTAAATCCAAAAATCTGAGAGTAATAAAATTGCATCTAAGCTCATATAAACATATAAAAATGTACTCTAGAAACAATAAAAACTGTTTTTTGCGTGTGGTTCATAACACTTTAGGGTCCTGTGCTTAGAGGATTTTTTTCTCTTTCTTTATTAACTATAACTGAAATAAGTACTTTCTGTTGATTTTTGTATATAAAAATTCTAATCAGTGAGAACACTGTTAATACTGAACACAATTTTTATATGTGGAATACAATAAATATCTTAAAATTCAAAAGATAACACAAGAATTGAAAACAGCAAGAGTTAAGATTTTCACTTTGCTTAAGTTATTAAGATAATACAATGAATTTATACATACTTATAATTTGAACAATTACATAAAATCAAAGACATATTTTTTACAAAACAGTTTATTCATATTTTTAAGATTTAAAGTTATGCTATTGTTAAAAGATAAAACTAAAAAATAAGGATTTGCTATTGTTACCTTTTAAATATTATTTGAAATTTTATTAAAGCATAAATTTGGAATACTAGAGGCTATATTCTCACATCTCTATTACTTTTAAATAGCAATATGGTAAAACATCATGTCATTACTAAATGTTTTTCAATAGTTTTTCAATGAACTTAAGTAAAATTAAGGCCACTGATGGTTTGGCATTTAGTCATAGTAGCTTGATCAGACTAACCCTGGAAACCAGGAAAACATGTAGAAAAAAGAAGTAAAATGTAACATTTTGTAGGTTCTGGAGTGTGATCAATAATTTACATTACTATGTGCAAAAGCATAGTAAAAAATAAATGTATGGCTTACTTCAGGGATTGCTGGTTTGCTCAATATTTGGAAGTCTATTCGTGTAAGCAGTCCAGAGCCACCTGGATAATACAGCTAAAAAGAATGGAATAGGACCATGGCTTTATTTGTTGGTCTATGGAACTGAGACCATGGTTAAGAGTGACAGCCAGGAGCATTTGAATTTCTCCAATGGGGGTTGAAATTCTTGGGACTAGTGCAAGAAGGATCAGAGCAAAAGCATTTGCCAAGATTGTTTTAATTAATTAAGAATGAGAGAGTTTTAAGGATAATCAAATACCATGGTAATTCTGACCATAAAATAATTAATGGTGACTAGTGATACAATGGCATTATTTTCATGACCCTCTGGGAAGGTTCTGGAAAGCCAAAGTCTTTGGATTCAGGGGAGTATTGTTGCAAAACTGAAACTTAAAGAAATTGATAAAAGGGCACCAGCAGGATTGGAGTTTGCAATTTAGTTTGATTCAGCACAGAAAACCTCACTACTGTATTAGACTGAAGGAGTAAACAACTACAGCAATATTTGATTACATTCCTAGCCAAAAATGCACTTGGCTAAATGAATACTGATCATGTGCTTTATTCCCAGTTTGCTGAAATTTTTTATCATGATACTATGTTCCGTTTTCTTTTCCAGGTGATCTCTGAATATATTTGAATAAAACTATTGAAGCAGTGTACATGTTTAGGGACTGACTAGTAGATCTAACTGAGTAACACATATTAGATGTTAAAATTTCTGAAAAAAATGAGTTAAACACAGTACACAAAAAATGAAATACAGTTTTACTTCTCTTGCAGATGGGATTAGCTAATGCTATGCTTTTCTTTGCTGATATACTGAGAAAGTTTAATTGGCAGAGAGAGAATCTCAGATGGGGTAGTTGATTATACCATCCTAGTCAGTAACAAAGAACTTAATTGGACCATAAAATTATCTGGTGAATGAAATGTGCTTTGGTTGTTGTTTGTTTTACCATACTTAAAGTGTGGACAGAGACTATCACTTACTTATCTGAAAAAGATATGTGGTGATATAGTAATGTAGGGTTGTCTGATATAAACTTAGTTTGTCTTGACCTTTCCAAAGCACATCTTATTTTTTTCCTTATGCTATTATAAATCATGATGTAATCAATAGGCATAAATTTAAAAAAATGTAAAGCAAAATTCAGTCTGATTTTAAGATTTTTTTTTCTAATCTATATCTAGATTTTCTATTTTCATCTCTGTAATAACAGACACACAGCATAAGCAGTACAAATCATTTCAACTAAGAGATAATGTGGAGGAAGTCCAGAAAGAAATCTTAATTAAATAGTTTACATTGTAAAATGGTTCATCAAAATTTAGTGTTGTAATTCTGGAGGCTACAATTTTGTCCCAGATGGTGACTGTCACTGTTTATTCTCTTGAGTCTGATTAGAGCCCACCTGTGTAACACAGTCTGTTTTACTGAACAAATGTCCAGCTATAGAATTTATGCACTCGCTCTAGTCTTTTGACTTAAATTTCTAGTGTTATGTTCCAGGCACACATTCCTCTTATCAACTCATGATGTATATATTATGATTGCAATTTTACAGATGAGAAAACTAAGGTTTAGACAAAGTAACTTACAAAAATTTAATTTAATAGCCAGATGAGTGGCACAGCAGATTTATATCAAGGTCTATTTCACACCAAAATGTGAACCACTATGCAACACTGTCCTTTATGAATGGTTGTTAAATCCAGGTGCTTATTTTATGAATAAAATAAAGAAAAATTATTGAATTTCACCTTAGAAATCCATATGGAGAAAAACAAGCTAGTTGTTCCTCTTCTATTCCAACAGATATGACAAACTTTCCAGTGTTGTCAGTTTCCAATCCCCCCCGCACACACACCCAGATACTGGAGATACTTTTCAGTGATTTTTTTTAAAAGCTGTAAAACATCAGAAGGTTTGTTTTTAATCAATATTTAATGGAGAAATTCTATACTTTACTTAGCCTTAAAGAAATCATAAAATGAACATAGAATTATGAACAAATTAAAGCATTCATGTAATAGTTTACTCATTTAGTTTAGAACATACTAAATACATTAAAAGTATCAGAGGTCTAGATTCACTATAATATATGAAAGGGAGAAAACACAGTAATTGTTGGAGACAATTAACTAAAATTATAGCACCCCTCATTTTCTCCTCTTCCAAAAAAGGCATCATAGATCAAAACTTTAAAGTTTTGTAGATATAATCAAATTCCCCAGGAAGGGTTAACAGATTTCTATACTGTCAAGACTGTAAAGTGTTCATTTTCTTCCATGCCTTCACCAATACTTGGTATAACTAAATTTGTGTCAATATAGTACAACCTAGTTAATGATACATGTGTGTGTGGACATATTTTGGTGGAAGTGTACTATTTCCTGTAGATTTATTCTTTTAATTATTGAAGTATGGTTATCATATGATTTTATATTAGTTTCAGGTATATACTACATATTGATTTGACAATTCTATACATTACTGATGCTCACCATAGTAAGTGTAATCACTACCTACTTCTATATATTATTACAATATTATTGAACATATTTCCTATGCTGTACATAACCACAACTAGATTCTGTTATTAGTGTTTATTATATTTGCTTTATCATATCTATCTATCCCTTTATTCATCTATTGGTTCATCTTTATATGCTCTTAAAATAAACCTGTAGGTATAAATGGATTTTTAGTATAAAATTCTTTCCACTTTGTGACTTTTTGAAAAATTTTGTTGGATGGATATAAGGTCTTAATTTTTTATTATATATATAATATATGTTCTAATAATTATTTTTAAATAATTTTATAGTTCTTATCACTCCAAAACCAAAATGGTCTTTTAATCTGTAAAATAACTTTGAATTATTTATTTTTCTAAGGACTATCCTCCCTAAATAATCACTTGAAGATATCAAGACACTACACTGTGATACCTTTTATTAGAATTTAGCTGCATCTATGGTATAAAATATATTATGTCAGAGGAGTAGGAATTCTAGTAGATTTTTACCCTAATATTTGAATTCATAAAATATAAAATTATGTACCATCATAAAATGCAGCCACCTAAGACAAACACTTTTAAAGAGGAACATTTTAAGAGGATAGGTAGTAGATTTTTCTTGCTTGAAAGTTGTAGATTCAAATTGTCTTTGGTGGAATTATTCGAAGAGATAGAAAGGCAATTTTAGATTGGCTAATTTATAACAAACTTCCTCATGATAAAATAATTTACTGAAAACATAAAGTGTATTTACAACTCACATTAGCTTGGAATACTATATTTAATAGATAATATAAAGACATTCAGAGATATATAAATGAAGAGCAAATATGTAAAAACTCAGACCTCATTAAGGAAAAAAATGATTGATTCAACCAAATTCACTTTATTCAAATAACTAAATTACCACTCCCAATGGATGTTTTAACAGCCTTGATAATGGAGTGACTTTTATACAATATATAACTATACTATATCATGTTAAGTGGGTTAGTGTATCCTTCTGCAATCAAATGAAAGTACCATAAGTCACATACAGCTTTTCTAATTTGTGAAGGATCTCAGAATCCCTAATAAAACATTGCTGTGTCATATATTCAAGCTCTCTATCCACTTATGTAGCCAGAGCTTAAAAACTAAAAGCTTTTATCTTTTTTTTTCTTATGGTGAAATCACTGGGTCATGGTGCACAATGTAATGCAAGACATTTCCAAGCACAATAGGTTTAGACAGTAAATGTCAGAATCCAATTATACTAATTCTACACAAAGCATGAATTATTAATGGTTCACCTCTAATTACAATGATTGAACATATATAAATATAAAGTGGAATCTTTGTGGGGAAGATATATTTTCTAGACAAGAATAAACATAAATACAAATCGAAAGTTCCACTGGGTTAATAACACAGAAGCTTTGATGTATAAGTATACTTAGAGGCAGACCATGATTTTAGTCATTAAGAATTCCTAGAAGCTACATCACAAATTGAAGATAGAATATTAATCATTTTGCATGCATTTTAGAGATATTATGTAGTATAACTTCATAAAAAGGATACCAAATGTTTTATTATTTTGGGATGATTAGCTACTGTGAAAACTAAAGGTAATCAATGGATGATCATTAGACTAAGAAGAAGAGCACTTCTGGGTAGCCATTTATGAAATACATTGTTCTAAGGTAACAGAAAGATTTAATTTACTTCTTTCCTGACAATTACCTCTAAACAAAAAGAATAATAAATAAGAATACAAATATCATCTATAATGCTAAATTATAAATATTATCAAATGCAATTTATATGCCTTGTTGCAGTGGGAAGAGTCGAAGAATGAATACTGAGGACTGTGAAATTCAAAGAGAATTGGTAGATCAGTTTTTCAAAAGAGACAAGCCAAAAAAGCAGACTCTGAACTGTAGAGAACAAACTGATAGTAATCAGAGGGGAGATAGATAGGGAGGTGGGAAAAACAGGTGGTGAATGAAGATTAAGGAGTGTACCTGTTGTGATGAGCACCAGGTGATGTATGGAAGTGTTGAATCACTATAGTGCACACATGAAATTAATTAATTGGAATTTAATTCTCTGTTAACTGGAATTTAAATAAAAACTTAAGGTAAATATTAAAAATAAAATAAATAAATTTAAGATTAGGTTGATACAACCTAAGAAATAAGTCCAACCATTTCTTTGGAAACAAAAAGGACAGCAGCTCCAGCTGGTAATGGCACCTACCTGAACATCACTTGGTATCATGGAATAATATGCTAAAAAAAAAAAAAAAAAAAAAAGGTGAAAGAATCAGAGAAACACAAGTCAGATAAAGAATACTCAACAACCTTTCTTCCCTCTTCCTCCAAAAAGCTACAACTGTGTAAGCAAATAAAAAGTGTGATTAAACACATTACCATGCATTAAGCAAGTCAATAAAGAAACACATATTTCAGAATGGTGGAAAAGAGCACAAGGCAACATACAGAAGTGAAACAAGAACTGACAGTGTTCAAGAAAGTGAAACACAAATCATCACACAAGTGTTCCACATGCAAAGCAGCTTAAAGAAAGGAAACAATGATGAAAACGATAACAAAGGTGGAAAAGTGGATTTTATAAAGTGAACAAGTATCTTAGGAATGATCACATTGTTAGAAAGCTTTATAGAGAAAATAATAGGTATGGAATGTGATGTTTGAGCACCATATTTCTTTATTAGTGCTTCTTTCTTTCTTTCTTTTCTTCTTTTTTAGAGGAGTGGAGACAAGAGGCACAGAGGGAGAAGGAGAGAGATTATGGGGGTGGAGCTTGACAAGGGGAGCTCAGTCTCAGGATTCTGATATCATGACCTGATCCTAGATCATGATCTGACCCAAAATCAAGAGTCAATGCCAAACCAACTAAACCACCAGGCACCCCGAAAGTAGTGTTTCCAATGATGAGAAAGGGAAAAGGAAAAAGAGAATTGTACAAAAATTTTTAGAAAAAGAAAAAAAGAATCAAAATATTGAAAAGTTGCATGGTGTCTATGAATAAATGGATAGAATTAGCAACAGTGAGATCTATCCTAGTTAAAATCCTGGAGGACAAAGAAAAAGAAATAATCTTTTGTTATCAAGACAAAAGAGAAAAAAAATCAGGCTGACTATAAACTTTTGCCCTACATTTTACCTCAATACATTATGGTCTAGGATACAATAGACTGGCTATGACACTGAAGAAAATAAAAAAAATATTTTCAAATTAATGAATATTCTTCTAAAAATTATTTCCAGACAAGTGAGAAATTAAACAATAAACAATAATATATAAAATAATAATTAAAACATAAGGAGAGAATGTTTGGTTACTTGTAAGGGCCTATTTAGCCAGAGCAGCTCCACCTGGTTGAACAGCCATTTTGTTGTCTATGCAGTAGAACTTACACTGACCCTGCCTCCCCGCCCCAGGGGACTTACTTAAAAGCAAGTCTGGGAAACCAGTAAAATATAGTTGACCAGTCCCTGATAACAGAGCCCAAATACAAAAGTGGGTCAGGTCAGGTGGAGATAACAGCCCAAATGCAGGGATGAGTCGGGCCAGGTGGAGACATCCAATCAATGGTGTGTGCATACTGTCTCCCTAGCTACCAAGGAGTGTGGGTCCCGCATTTGGGCGACTTTTGAGTGCCAATTCTAATCAAGGTGATAGGCTAGTTCAAATAGCTACTATGGGGTGAATTGTTATTCAATTGGCCACCCGTGTGTGGCCTAGCATGACTGTGCAGCTTTCTCTGTGTGTCACAATCTCATTGGCCACCTGTGTGTGGCCAGGCTCAACCACATGGCCTTTGTTCTATAAAAGTTAGTTTGTAAGACAGGGAGCGGTCGCCCTCTCTGTAAGAGGCGGCCCCAGAATGGTCGGTTTGATTCTCAATGCTTGGTGCAAAATAAACCTTTGCTTGACTTTCGCTTTGTATCAGTCTCTTTCCTTTGACTATGGACCCAACAGTGACCAACAAATTCTATTTACACAAAGGACTTCCTGTTAAGCTGTTGAGGAACTTAGAAAAAAATATATACATTTTATAAACCATGGCAAATAAAAAATCCTCTAACAAAGAAAAGATAGAAGAAAAAAAAGTTTGGCATCATTTTATATTATACATTTGTATATTTTTAATTTTCTAAATTTTCTTCAGGAAACATGTGAGCATATACTCTACTTTTGATGAGAAAATGCAATTTTAAAAACAAAGTCAGGTACTGTGAAAAGCCTAAAACTTTTACTCTATTTTCAAGCTAAGTCAACCCACCATAAACTGCATACTTACATATAAAACAGGAGACTTCTGAGTCGGATGCAAGGACTTTATTATTTGTAATGAAAGGAGTAGCCAGAGTGGCCCAGCAATGCTGGTTCCCCCAGCCCTGGTTTCCATAGTGAGGCATAGTGAGGATGAGTCATAGGAGAGGAACCCCAAGTTTTGTAAACTCTGACCCTCTATCGGGGCTACTGACAAACCTGTCCATTCCTGCACATCTTCTTTTCCACAGAAAGAGAGGTAATTTTTATCACCATGGAATATCTTCAGGAAGGGATGTCTCTAAATCTCTCTAGAGAAAGTTACTGCCTTTATCTTAACGTGTCCAGGAATGTACATACATTTTCTTAAGAAGAATTCTTTATTCTTATCTCTCCACAGCTTGTAGGTCTCCACAAATTTTCCTGAAAAAGTATCAGGGGCACCTGTCTTTTAATACTTGGACATATAGTAATGGCATAGATTCATGGAGAATCAGCTAACAATTCAATTCCTGTTGAGTAATAGTGGTCCAATTTTGGAGGCCTTCTTTTTCTTTCCACTATTGCTACCTTTCAGGAACATGGTTTCTTTTAAAACTAATGGATAAATTTATAGATATAATTGTATCGCATTTGTTAGTTGTTTTAATTGAAGGAAACTAATGGCAGAAACAGAACCTGAAAACTGCTCTGTGTCACATCTATAATTGGGAGAGGATAATCACTGAGCATGCAGGTATGTGGAGAAGACTTGAGGTGATTCCCGGGCTTGGCCGTCTGCCCATTTCTATTACATTCCCAACTATTGGTCAGGTCGAGAGGAAGGGCCTGAGGCAAATACCTCACTCTTGGTATTTCATTCTTCAGGTAATTGGTACAGTATTTCAGGATCTGTGCTGTGGCTGCCAGGTCTCTGTGAAATGATTAACAATGACATGAGTCAAGAAACAGGATCTCGAAACAGGTTTATGTTTTGTGCTTCTGCAATCACTTTTAATCAACCGTATTTAAATTTTCTGCTTGTCCATATCTGACATGGGTCAAAGGGAAGAGTGTGTGCATGCGTGTGTGTGTGTGTGTGTGTGTGTGTGTGTGTGTGATGTTATTAAAAATTAATTTATAGCTGTAAAAGTAGAAAGAATTCTGAGAAAATGTTTGCAATTTCCTGATGGAGAGGTATTTTGTAGCAGAGGAAATCCATATCATGCTTGTTATTTGTGAGGTAATTCTCTGCTGTTTGCCTTGCACACTAACCCCCAAGCTGCTCTCAACTGAAAATGTTACAGAATTTGTTCTTCCCCTGGAGGTTTCATGTGCTTCAGGGAAGGTGGCTCCATACCCAAGGGGTGAATCATAATGCTGAATTCTAAACGCAGAATCTTCATACTTTTTCTGGAAAGGGTCAGGAAGTAGTTTAGTCTTTACAGGTCAGACTTTCTCTGTTATTCGTCAAATCTGCCGTTGCCAAGTGAAAGTAGCCAAGTACAATCGGTGAGTGAGTGAACATGGCTGGGGTCCAAAAAGACTTTATTTATGAATCCTGTATTCATTTTCTGGGGCTGCCTCAGCAGATTATCATAAATTGGGTGCCTTAAAGCAAGATAAATTTATTCTTTCTCAATTCTAGGCCAGAAGTCTGAATTCAAAGTGCCAGCAAAGTTCCTGCTCCTTCAGAAAGCCCTAGGGAAGAGTCCTTCCTTGACTGTCTCTTAGCCTCTGGTGATTGCCTTGGAATCCTTGGGGTTTCTGCACTGTGCCTACATTTCTTGTTGGAACACAACCTGGATCTTCGCCAGTGTGACTGGCGTCTGGGGTCATGTCAGATTCTGTGAGAAAACTCCAGGAGATTAAGGGCAAGAGTCTTCCTAGGCCCATGCCCGAAATAAACATGGGAAGGTCCCCGGAGTGCTTTCATGTTCTCCTTTAGATGGATCTGGTACATGTGGAGAATCCTTAACTTGCTCTTGTCATTTAAAGCTGCGATAATTGTTGTGGTTCCCTCTTCACATGCGATTGCCTGCACGTAGCCCACATCCCCCACATAGTCCACGTCCTGCTTGTAGCTCACATCCCACCCACAGGTCACATCCTGCAAGTAAATCTAGATCCTGTTTGTAACCAGATCTTGTGTAAAGTATAAAAGAAGTGATTGTAAGAAATAAAGTTGTCTACGGATCATCAGTCAGTAGGCCCTCTTCCTTCCAGCTCCAGTCACCAGGATCCCCACCTCACAAAGGTGACACTCCCTCCAATCGCTGCCTCCATCTTCATACTCCTCTCTCACTTCCATGTACATCTGTGTCACCAGATCTCCCTCTTCTTACAAGGATGAGGCCTCAAATTTGGGAACCACCCTAATTCGATATGATCTCATAACTAATTTGAGGGATACACTCAACATGCAACCTGTATTCAAATTTGAATGTCTATAATTTTCATATGTTATGAAATAGTACAATTTGTTTTCAAACATTTAAATTGTTAAAACCATTCTTCACTTGCAAGCTATACAAAAAATAGGCAGCAGGTTACATTTTTAGTTTTTGAATAATAATGCAGGAGGATGTTAGGTGACCCTCAGGTCAATTTATAATCCCAGGGAAATAAGATTTGTGAGAATGTTAGTTTTTTGGGAATGGCACAGCAACAAGATGGGAAAAAAATATCTGAATCCACTTTGGGGCTGCTGACTTCGCCAAAGCATAACTGCTTACATTTGGACTTCTTTTTATGGAAGTATATATTCTAACAAATCATTATAGAACACCTACCATGTAGCAGACACCAACTTGTGCCCTGGAGTAGAAGGAACAGTGAAGAAAGCAAACAGAACATTTGCCTACATGAATTTTATATTTGAATGGAGAGAGAAAGACAGAAAGAGAGAGAGGGAGGGAGGGAAGGAAGGAACAGAAAGAGGGAGGGAGGGAATTAATACCTCTGTTTCAAACTTTATTGTGCATACAAATCACCTGGATTGGGACCCGATATTTTCACATGCTCTAAGCAATGCTAATTCATGTGGTTTACAGACTGCACATGGAATTGCAAGGACTGAAGAATGAATGGAAGTAGTAAAGGCCTGGCATCTAGAGGATGTGTACCACTCAAATATATCAAACCATCTGTTGCCAGACCAGCATTGCACCCAACTAACTATTTGTTTCTTAATATTTCTGTCCCATTAATGTTATCAAAAGGAGATTGCTTGCTGAATTCTATACGAATCTCTCAGATTTGGTCTTCTCAAAAAGCACGAGATTAACAATCTAAGATTTGGACTCTGATTCTTTTTCTGTTTTTGCCATTTTTTTAAATTGAAATATAATGAACACACAGTGTTAAATGAGTTTTAGGTGTACAGTATAATGATTCAGCATTTCTGCACATTATTCAATGCTCACCAAAATAGTATGCTCTTCATTCCCCTTTATAGTTTCACCCATTCCCTCTCTGGCAACCACTTATTCATTCTCTGCTTTTAAGTCTGTTTTTTGTCTTTTCTTTGTTTTAGTTGGTTTTAGATTCTACATATATGTGATATCATTTGGTATTTGTCTTTATTGACTTATTTCGCTTAGCATTAGACCTTCTACACCCACCCATGTTGTTGCAAATGGCAAGATCCCCTTCTTTTTATGACTGAATAATATTCCATTATACCACATCTCTATCCATTCATCTATCAGTGGGCACTTGGATTGCTTCCCTATTCTTGGCTATTGTAATAATTCTGCCATACCAATAGGGGTGTTTTTATATTTTTCAAATTAGTGTCTTCATTTTCCTTGAGTAAATACGTGGTAGTGGAATTCGTGGACCACAAAGTTATTTCTATATTCAATTTTTTTAGAAAGCTCCACACTGGTTTCCACAGTGGCTGCACGAGTCTACATTCTTACCATTGGTGCATGAGGGTTCCTTTTTCTCCATAGCCTCACCAATACCTGTTATTTCTTGCTAGCCATTCTGATAGGTATAAGGAGATATCTCATTGTGGTTTTGATTTATATTTCCCCAATGATGAGTGTTAAGCATCTTTTCATGTATCTGTTGGTCATCTGTGTGTCTTCTTTGGAAAAAGGGGTATTCAGGTTCTCTGCTCATTTTTCATTGCATTATTTGCTCCTTAAATGTTGTGAATAGGCAGAACAATTGAGAAAGAACAAAGCTAAAGGTACCATAATCCCAGATTTCCAGATATACTATAAAACTATAATAATCAAAATAGCAAGGTACTGTCACAGAAATAGACACAAAGATCAATGGAACAGAAAATAGTGCCCAGAAATAAACCCACACCAACATGGTCAATTAATCAATGGCAAAGGAGTCAAGAATATACAATGAAGAAAAGACAGTCTGTTCAATAAATGGTGTTGGGAAAACTGGACAACTACATTTGACAGAAACTGGACTACTTTTTTACACCATATAAAGAATAAACTCAAAATGGATTTAAAAACTTTATTTTTTTTTTTTTTAAAGATTTTATTTATTTATTTGACAGAGAGAAATCACAAGTAGATGGAGAGGCAGGCAGAGAGAGAGAGAGAGAGAGAGAGAGGGAAGCAGGCTCCCTGCTGAGCAGAGAGCCCGATGCGGGACTCGATCCCAGGACCCTGAGATCATGACCTGAGCCGAAGGCAGCGGCTTAACGCACTGAGCCACCCAGGCGCCCTGGATTTAAAAACTTTAATGTGAGACCTGAAACCATAAAACTCCTAGACTAAAGCATAAGCAGTTATTTCTTTGGCATTGGCTATAGAAACATTTTTCTAATTCTATGTCCTCAGACAAGAAAAAAAAAAAAAAAAAAAGCAAAGTTAAACTATTGGGACTACACCAAAATAAAAAGGTTTTTCATAGTAGAGGAAATCATCAACAAAATGACAAGGCAACAAAATAAACAGAAGATATTTGCAAATGGTATATCCAATAAGGGTCTAAGATCTAAAATACATGAAGAATTTGGACTCTAATTCTAACTTTAACAAATTCTAATGACATCATAAACTTTTGCCTTTTATTTATAACTCATAAAATATTTTGGAAATACTATCTTAATATTTTCAAATGGATATTTAAAAATATCTCCTAAGTTTATATGGTTGCGCATGACAAAATGTCTGGGCAATTGTAAATGGTGACAATTTTGCATAAAATGTTATATTGCTCTTTTAGGAGTATCTAAAAGAATATAAATACTATAATAATTTAAGATGTATAGTAATTAAAATAAATTAATCATCTAACAGTTGAAAAAAATTTGCCTCATCTGTTTCTCATTGAAATAACTTTAATCCTATGTTTCCTATGGAATTTTATTTTAATGTATTCAATGTTATACAATAATGTCTTTACTTGATCATCTAGCCTACTCCACTGTAAACAAATGTGTATTATATAAAGTTGTACTTATTAAAGATTTTATTCATTTGAGAGCAAGAGAGAGAAAGAGTGAGGGAGCACGAGTGGTGGAGAAGGAGAAGCAGGCTACCTATCGAGCAAGGAGCCAAAATCGGGGCTAGATCCCAGGAGCCTGGGAGTATGACCTGAGTCAAAGGTAGCTGCTTAACCAACAGAGCCACCCAGGTGCCCCTATCTAAAATTGTATTTTAAGAATTTCTTATAACTGTAAAACTCTAAGTGTTAAATTCCCTTTGATTTAAATTTTTGCAATTGAGAAATATATGTCTTAGAATTTTTCAAAAACTATATATAACCAGGGTGCCTGGGTGGCTCAGTTGGTTAAGCGACTGCCTTCAGCACCAGTCATGATCCTGGAGTCCCAGGAACGAGTCCCATATCGGGCTCCCTGCTCGGTAGGGAGTCCACTTCTCCTGCTGACCTCTCTCAGGTTCTCTCTCTCTCTCTCTCTCAAATAAATAAATAAATAATCTTTTAAAAATTTATATAACCATAAAATGCAGTCCATTGTAATTGTACTTCTTCAGCAGATGGGCTAAGGTGGAAAGAAGGGATTGTGAGGCTTGGAGGGAAGGCAACATTGCTTACTTTAATATTCATGTTTAGCTCTTTCTTTTCAGTCCCGTTTTTGTTTGTTTTGTTTTGTTTCATATCTGGAGCAATGCTTTATAGCAAGTTAGAACTAATGATAGGTATGTCATTTTCCTTTAAAGTGGGGAAGAGCAAGTGGCGAAGGAGAAATGAGAATATGGAAAAACAGAAAAAAGGAGGAAAAGAGAACATGTTAGTTTTCAGGCAATTTTTTTCTCTTTTAAAGACAAGATGCTATGTGAGATTAAGAGTCACTTATGGTTTGTCTCCCTCCCAATCCCATCTTGTTTCATTTATTCTTCTACCCACTTAAGCCTCCATGTTGCATCACCACTTCCTCATATCAGGGAGATCATATGATAGTTGTCTTTCTCTGCTGGACATTGGGGAGGGTATGTGATTTGGTGAGTGCTGTGAAGTGTGTAAACCTGGTGATTCACAGACCTGGGGATAAAAATATATGTATATAAAAAATATATGTTTATAAAAAATAAAAAATAAAAAAAAAAAAAAAAAAAAAGACAAGATGCTATAAAACAAAACAAATGAAGACATAAACAAGAAACAGAGACTCTTAAATATAGAGAACAAATCAGTGGTTGCCAGAGGGGAGGTGAGTGAGGAGATGGGTGAAATAGAGGAAGGGGATTAAAAGGTACAAACTTCCAGTTACAAAATAAAAAGTCATGAAAATGAAAATCCCAGAATTGAGAATATAATCAATATTTTTGAGAGAGAGAGAGAGAGTGTGTTTGGGGAGAGTTGGTTGGCAGGAGGAAGATAAGGGGCAAAAGGAGAGAGAGAGAGCCTCTAAAGCAGGCTCCACACTGAGCACAGAGCCTGATGCACAGCTTGGTCTCAAGACCCTGAGATCATGACCTGAGCCAAAATTAAATCAGACACTTAACCAACTGAGACTCCCAGGTACCCCAGTGTTATTGTTATAACATTGTATGGTGACAGATGGAAATTATACTTATCATCATAAGCATGGAATAATGTATAAAATTCTCATATCACTACACTGTATGCCTGAAACTGATATAACATCGTATGTCAACTCTACTTCAATAATACATTTATATTGGGACGCCTGGGTGGCTCAGTTGGTTAAGCAGCTGCCTTCAACTCAGGTCATGATCCCAGCGTCCTGGGATCGAGTCCCGCATCGGGCTCCTTGCTCCACGGGGAGCCTGCTTCTCCCTCTGACTCTGCCTTCCACTCTATCTGCCTGTGCTCACTCTCGCTCGCTCTCTCTCTCTGACAAATAAATAAATAAATAAATCTTTTAAAAAAAAAAAAAAAAAAAAAAAAAAAATAATACATTTATACATACCATCAAAAAGTATTTGAAAGACAAGCTACAGACTTGGAGAAGATATTATAAACATCTATCTGATAAAAATAACTGTATCCCATTCATACAAAAAATACTCAAAATCAACAATTAAAAAACAAACAACTCAATTAAAAAATGGGTCAAAGATCTCAATATCAGCCTTATCAAGGATGATATAAAGACAGCGAAAAACCTATGAAAAATGCTCAATATTATTCCAAATTAAAACAATAACTGAAACTGTTTAAAAGCATAAAATTGAATAAAAATCAAAATGCCTGCATTAATGCTTCAGTGAAGCTTGATTTTAAACCAAGTAATGTTTTCCCTCTCTTTTGCAAACTTCCCTACATCCGTTTTTAGCCTTTCCTTTCAGGAACCTGGTACTCCCCCCACCACCCCCAAAAACATGACCAATAAGGCTGGCAGCATCAAAAACTGTCAAAAACTGGCTAGATCCTTTATCTCCCTATAAATAGGAACAGATCAGTTGTGATGCCACTGTAAAACCAAGTATTATTCAGTGATGGAGGGAAAAAGAAAAAGAAGTACTGAGACACAGAAAGACATAAATGGTTCTAAGATGCATATTACTAAATAAAAGAAGCCAGTCTGCAAAGGATGCATCCTGCATGATTTCAACTACATGACTTTCTGAAAAAGCCAAACCTAGCACGATAGTGAAAGATAAGTGATTGCTAGGGGATTGGGAATGGGGATAAATAAATGAAACACATGGAATTTTTAAGATGAGAAACTCTTTTATATGAAATTGTAAAGGTGAAACATCGTGTTATTCATTAGTCAGAACCCACTGAACTTTGCTTCACAAAAAGTGAGTCCTAAAATACAAAAATTTAAAAAATCATTTAGAGGATCAGAGAATCTCACGATGGAAGACAACTTGTGACAAAGGAATTTGTTTTACAAATGGGTGGAACATCTTCACTGGAGGGAATGGAAGGGAACGGTAATTTCGGAAATGAGTGGAATTTGTGAGACTAAAGACATAAAACAAACCTGTCCCTAAGCACTAATTGCACTGTGGTTGAGGAAAGTTGTATCCCAGAGGTATGGATTACAATTCTGATACTGCTCTTGACATATACTGGAATTGAACAAATAAGTAAATGTATAGCAAATGGTAAGGGTCAAACTTATTGTTGTTGTCTGGGAATTTACCAATAAAAAAAGGACAGACGCTAGAATGATCCCTGCAATGATGGATTAGTTGGAGACACTGATCAAAATCAAAAGCTTCAACACTGATATAAACTCATATTTAGCTTACTATAAATATAGGGGGCTACATATAAAAATATCTGTAGAAATGTCTGTAAAAGGATTCATATGCACATATATTTCCTTGCTCTGTTAACTAAAAAATAGAAACCCAACAGCAACAAGCAAGATCATGGTTTCTAACAGCATTCTCCAATAAATCCAGGTCTGAGGAAGAAGTATACAAGTTTATTGTGGGGCAAGGACATGCTCATAGGAGCAAACAAATGTAGGTAAGCGTGTGCAAAGGGGACACAGAAACCAACTGAGAGAGCTCTCAGTGGACAAAACTGGAACAATTTGTACAACAAAATAACTAAATCAGTATGAGGGTATAGCCCCAAATTCAAAACAGATACCTGTTAAGTCGATGCTGATATAAATTATTGAAAAATTACTGAATATATAATAAATGTGAGACAATATGCAGATCTCCCATGTAAAATAATTCCATATATATTATCTAGATACTCTGCTCAAGGAGTTAGAACGTCACTACCCACTGCTTAAATGTTAGCTATGAGTAGTGACTTCTTTCTAAAGAATACCAAATGGAAAATGGGGAATAGGTGTACTAATGAGTAGGTGTATAGGTGTATAAATAGGTGTCACTCTAAAATGAAGCCTGCAGGAGAGCATGGGTGGCTCAGTGGGTTAAAGCCTCTGCCTTTGGCTAAGGTCATGATCCCAGGATCCTGGGATCGAGCCCCGCATCGGGCTCTCTGCTCAGCAGGGAGCCTGCTTCCCCCCCTCTCTCTGCCTGCCTCTCTGTCTACTTGTGCTCTCTGTCTGTCAAATAAATAAATAAAATCTTAAAAATAAATAAATAAATAAATAAATAAATGGATAAATAACTAAATAAAGTGAAGCCTGCTAAGCACTACCTCAGCCAGGTGATCAAGATCGGCAGAACAGTGACAGGAAAGTTGCCTGCACATACATACTTTGATATGATTTGATGAGAATGGCCTTTAACTCTGTGATCCTTCCAAATCCTACAAACCCCAGGCTAATCATGAGAATGAGATATATCTTAATAGAAGGACATTTTACAAAGTACTTAACCAGAACTCCTGGAAACTGTCAAGGTCATCGAAATCAGGGAAGCCTGAGAAACGAAGGGGCTAGGGTAACACCACTACTAAATGTAATGTTGTGTCCTGGATGACATCCCGGAACTGGATCAAAGATAAAAGTCATTTCATAAAGGAATGATAGTTATAACAGAAAGGAATTATTAAAAAATTAATTTGCAGGGGCGCCTGGGTGGCTCAGTGGGTTAAGCCTCTGCCTTCGGCTCAGGTCATGATCTCACACATGACCTGAGTCCCACATGGGGCCCTCTGCTTGGCAGGGAGCCTGCTTCCTCCTCTCTGCCTGGCTCTCTGTCTACTTGTGATCTCTCTCTGTCAAATAAATAATCTTTAAATTAATCCTTAAATTAATCTTTAAATCTTTAAAAAAAAAAAGAAATTAATTTGCAGGGGCACCTGCATGGCTCAGTCAGTTAAGCTCTGACTCTTGATTTTGGCTCTGGTCAGGATCTCTGGTTGTGAGATTGAGCCCTGTGTAGGGCACTGCCCTAGATGTGGAGTCTGCTTGAGATTCTCTCTCTCCTTCTCCTTTTGCTCCTCCCCCACTGCTCTCTCTTTCTCTCTCTCTCTAATAAATAAATAAATCTTTAAAAAATAAATGAATTTGCAAACATTTCTCCTCTACATGGAAAAATTACTCCAATCCTTATTTTCCACTGAGAAGTTGCTTAGCATTCAGTTACACGTACCGGCAAGGTCACAGAAATTCAAGCCAATTAAATACAGATTCTAATTACAGTGCTTTGCCTCTTCTTATTCAAGACTTCGCTGAAAATCAGTTTCCTTATTTGTGTGAAAAAATTATGAATCTTAGATGGGCACATATATTTCCTTGCTCTGTTCCTTCAGTGTTACATAAGGGATACAGCCACTCAAGGTTATGTGTAATTCTGGATATATGTTTTTAGTAAAGTTCACTGTTAACTCTATTTTTCCCAGCCTTACTGAGATATAACTGACATATAACACCGTGTATGTTTAAGGTGTACAGTATGTTGATTTGATATTCTTATCTACCTCAATGTGATTATAACCAGAGCCTAGTTAATATCTCCATTCTCACATAATTACCATTTCTGTTTTATGATGAGGACACTTAAGATTTACTCTCTTAGTAATTTTCAAGTATACAGTGCAGTACTTTTAACTATAATCACAATGTTGTGCATTAGATCCCCAGAATGTTTTCATATTCTAATTGGAAGTTTGTACCATTTGACCAACATCTCCCACTTCTCAGCCCCTAACATGACCAATGAGTCAAAGAATGAATTAAAATGGAAATCAGGAAATATCCGAAGAAAAATGAAAATGTTAACTCTTAATTAAATATCGTACACTTGGTAAAATTACATGCTAAATTTAATTTTTCTTGTTAGAGATGCAAATGATCGCTATTCAATGGGCATATCACTTAATGTCCCAGATGGACATTAACACCTCTTATGAAATCCAGCAATCATTTATATAAATATATAAATATATAAATATAGGGGTGGCTGAGTGGCTCAGTAGGTTAAAGCCTCTGCCTTTGGCTCAGGTTATGCTCCCAGCAACCTGGGATGGAGCCCCGCATCAGGCTCTCTGCTCAGCAGGGAACCTGACTCCTCCTCTCTCTCTGCCTGCCTCTCTGCCTACTTGTGATCTCTGTCTGTCAAGTAAATAAATAAATAAATATTTAAATATATATATATATATATATATATATATATATATGTATATATGTATGTATAAATGTATATAAATGCTTTCTGGTCATCTTCCTTCTTTACTGCTTTTCTCAAGTGTTTTCTGGTCATCACACCTCCTGACTGCTTCTGTTACTGGAGTAGTAGATTCTTTCCTTACTCATAACATTTGCCAAATAACCAAATAACAAAACAGTATTTGATGGCAAGCAGATAATTTATTCAATGACCAAAGAATGGAGAAGGGCAGCTCTAAAAGCACTTTCACCTTGATTAGGCCTTATGGTATGGGTTTTACAGGGTTAGAGTAATTAAAGGGCTGGTAAACAAGCTGACCTTGGGTTTTTTTGTGGAAGGGAGAGACTTCTCCAATTCAAAGTGCTACCTCTTTTCTTCCCTTAAATGCTACCTCTCTTCTTCCCTTAAATGACTTCCCAGAGTCAGATCTGTTATGGCACAGGTATATATGTTGTTTATTATTACAGTTAGATGATAACGATCTTGAGGGTTAGCAGAGTGTCTGAACCGGACCAAACCTGTGAAGACTGGGTCATGGGGTTTCTTTGGTGCTTGTAGTTTCTGACATCTGGTCTTAGTTTCTGATGGCAAGCAACACCTGTAAGTCAGGGCTAGAAAACTGGATTACTGTGGCTTGTTAGTGACTTCCTGGTGATACTCTTCTCATTAATTACGGAGATAAAATTTTGACATGTGTTTATTTTCTATTACTATGAGAGTCATATTATTTCTTCTTTATCTTTGCCATACATTAGGAGGAATAAAAATTCAAAATTTAGTTTGTAGAGTTAAAGAGCACTGTGTTAGGGTTACTGATTCAAATCTTACAGAGCTTAGGCAAATATGTTAAATGAGTTACTAAGTGAGAAATTTTTTCATATGAAATGAATAGGAAATGGCAAACAATAGGGATCTGGAGAGTAGATAGAAGTACGTATGGAAAGAGAGAGAAAGTGGACTATCAAGTGCCCTCATATATAACAGAACTTTTTTCTCAATGCTTTAAACTCTTTCTAATCACACTTGTATCATCTCATAAGGTAAATAAATAAGTAAAAATATTAATTGAAAATAAAAGTCTGAGATCAGAATTAACTCTTAGGCTAGGAAAAACAAATAAAGTGTCTTCTAAATGTGTCACTTGCCTATGTGTGATTTATCATTTGCTTCCTCTCTAGATACAAGATTTATATTAAAAGTACCTTTATCACAATTTAAAAACTATGTTGGGATAGTCTTGCTTACATAACACTTGAACAATTTCTCTAAGTGAAATGTCTGATTTCAGAAAAAGACCATTTTAATATTGTAATCAAAATCCATCACACAAGGAACAACAATATTTCAAACATGCTACATTAACATTTTGTTCACCAAATGTACTCTGTCCAGAATACTGCACAAACACACCCAACATCGTTGAACAATTTAGTGTTGAAATGTTGCTGATTTCCCTTTCCACGTTTCTGAGCAACTGACAGAAGAGGAATACAGTTTACACTTTAAAACCCCTTGGTAATTGGAAATGAGCGCTTTGTTGCTCTTGTCATTGGAGCAAGCAGTTTCTGAGTCATTTGGGGCCTCACATCAATGCATTTGACAACAAATTACCGGATGGAAATTCCCACCAGTGTTACTCCTGAACCTCTCTCTTGTTGCCCTAAGCTATAGTCAAAGTTTCTTAGCACTCGACAGGTAAAAACTTCCCCAATATTGACATTTGTGGTGGCATCATTTATTTATTTGAAATAAGAACCAATTTCTCACTTAGGATTGCTCAGATAAAATGAACAAGTCAAATGTTAGATCCTTCCTTTAAATTGCATGGGATGACACTAGGAGCATTAGATGCTCTGTACTTAAAAAAAAGAAAAATAAAAAAAAAACCCTTTTACAAAATTACATTTCTGTTGCTGTCCTCTGCATACCTCTCTAAGCAGCCATCAGGATGAACTGTACTATATGAACACTAACTTAAAGAAGGGTTAGTCTAGAACACTTTGTCTACCATGGGGAAATATAGTTTAAAAAAGAAAACTTGAATTATTTCAAGTCCTCCAATTTTAATTGTAGAAACACTTAGATACCCATCCAATCAGGTTGATAGAGCATCACTTAGTGAAATGGTTTTAAGTTAATGTGTATGTTATTGACTGGAGGTAAATCTCTAGTGACATGCTGTTTTTATTCCTACCTAGTTCAATATCATCATAAATAGCATTGCTATGATGTTCACCAAATTTGCATATTATACAAAACTCTAAAGAGGCGTAATAGGTTAAGTGACCGAAGTAGAAAACAACCTGTCTTTTTCAGCTGGAATGATAAGCTGAATTTACAAGACTAAATGCAAAGAAAAAAAAATATGTTGATAATATATGATACATTAAAATATAATATATATTCAAATATGTTATGTGTATGTATATATGTATATGTATATATTCCACAGATATGCATTGAATAATATAAATATTATTTGTAATATATAAAATATATGATTTTATTATAATATGTATTATAATATATGGCATATATGCAATATGTAGTATGAATGTATAATTTATTGTTATAAGTATATTTGTGTATTATATATTATAATATATGATATAAATATATATTTGTATGTATAATACAAATATAAAACATATATATATTCCACATACATATATTGAATATTCTAAATTAGCATAGATGCTAATAATCAGAAGATATTTATTAACAATAATAATAAGATATAATAAGAATACTTATGAGCAGATATAAGAAGATAATAAGAAGATATAACTGTGACTGACTTTTTTCACTTATTCCATAAAATATCTTTGTGGGATAATTCATTTATATAAATAAATCTAATTTTGGAATCTGTCTTTACTATGGAGAAGACAATAAATTGTAATAACCATTAAGTTAAAAAGTTTTCCTAGAATGTTTTCACCATATGTTGACTTCCAATTTTAGTGTGAATGCTGTATAAAATAAATCTCTAGCACGCTATTTCAAATAATTTCTTTTGTAATAGGAAGTTTTTATATCAAGAAAGAATGGTTATATAATCATTTTAAAACTGAATATAAACAAAAAGATTGCAGAATGAAGATTATCAGATTTTTAACTGTTTTAGATAAGTAGGGGAGTAGTGTGTTTCCCAGAAGTCTTAATTACATCATATTTTATATTAAAGTTGGTAAGCATTTTATCATGAATGGCAATTTCTTTCTGGAAGAAGGTGTGAACTCTATAACTAAGAAAGAATATGTGCACAACCATGTTTAGAATATTAGAATAATACTTCTTAATTATTTACAATACTTTGGGGAAAATATTTCTCAATTTATGACTTATTTCTATTCTCATTTCTTTTTTTATTTCCATACATGATTTAAAACATTTTCATTTACAGAAAATTTTCTTCTGCTGATATGAATATTTTATACACATGCTAAAAATACCTCTGTATTGTGCCTATTCATCTTTCCTAACCCACAAATCCCTGGCAATCCCTGATCTTTTTAATTGTCTCCATAGTTTTGCCTTCTTCAAAAAGTCATATAGTTGGAATGATACAGTATGCAACTTTTTCAGATAGCCTTATTTCAGTTAGTTATCTGCATTTAGGGTTTTCCCGTGTCTTTAGATAACCTGATAACCCATTTCTTTTTAGTGCTGAATAATAAATAATTCAGTATGAATGTACCACACTTTATTTATACTTTCTACTACCAAAAATATCCTAGTTGTTTCCAAGTTCTAGCAATTTTGGATAATACTGCTATCAAAGTACTTGTGTGCAGGTTTTTGTGCAGACTTAAGTATTCAAATTCTTTATGTAAATAGCAAGAAGTATGATTGCTGTATTACTTCAATCAGAATTAATTTAGTTTTGTACAAAATCACCAAACAGCCTTTCAAAGTGGAAGTACCATTTTGCATTCCCACCAGAGCTGTATGAGAGTTCCAGTTACTCCACATCTTCACTGGTATTTAGTGTTGTCACTGTTCCACATTTTGGCCATTCTGATAGGTGTTTAGTGGTATTATATTGTTTTAATGTGCATTTTATTGATTCCATATTATTTTGAAACATTTTTTATATCCTAATTTGTCATATGTGTATCTTTGCTGGGGAAAATCTGTTAAGATTTTTGGTCTATTTTTTAATTAGATTATTTGTTTTTTATTGTTGGGTTTTAAGGGTTCTTTATATATTTTGATACTATCCTTTATCAGATGTGTCTTTAGTAAATATTCTCCCAGTGTGTAGCTTGTCTTCTCATTCTCTTGACATTATCTTTCACACAGAAGTTTTTAACTTTAATGGAGTTGAGCTTATCAATTATCCTATGGACCATGCTTTTGGTGCCATATCTAAAAAGTCATTGCCATACTCAAGGTCATCAGGTAGATGATTCTATTTTTATGATAACATCTGAATCCTTAAACATGAAATTAAAATAGCTTTATTTTTACTAAGAATGTAAGTGAAAATTTTTCTGGAAGTCCCTGCACTCTTTCTTCCTTTGCTTTATATGAAGGTTTTTCTTCTTTTGAATTATAGCATTTAAAAAAATTCTAGAAATGTTTCTAAGAGTAATTTCTCAAATCTATTTATTCTTATAAAGATGATCTTTGTAAGTGACCTTGTTGACTAATATTGGCTTATAGACTGTAAAAGTTTGTGTCTGAGTTTCCTGCATGCGTCTCTAAATTCTGCTACTCCAGATAAGAAGGGACCTAAGGAAAACGTGTGTGTATGTCTGTGTGTAGTATATGACATCGTAAATATATGTTCATAAATATATGTTCCAATTCAGATCCTGGACAACTTGAAAAGAATTGATGGGGTTGGATCAGTGTGTTAATCATCTGCCTTTGGCTCAGGTCATGATTTCATGGTCCTGGGACTGAGCCTACCTTTGGGCTCTCTGCTTAATGGAGAGTCCATCTCTCTTTCTCTCTGCCCCTCTTCCCTAACCCATGTGTATGCATGTACTCTTTCTCTGTCAAAGAAACAAATAAATAAAATCTATTTTTTTAAAGAATTGATGAAATGTGGAAGTATAGGAAATCCATACTGAAGAAAGCAAGTACTACAAAGTATGATCTTTAGTTGTATAAATTTTGATTTTTCCTCCTAGCTCTAAGCTATTGGGGTATAAGTGGGGATCTGTGAAAGTAGCTTGTACCTATTTTCTCATAATGTAGTCCTTTCTGTGGATTTGAGTCAAACCTTTGAACTATCATCAAACTGTCCTCTACTGTATTATTTATTAGAGAATTGCCTTGTTATTTTTGGTTTGTATATGGCATGCTTCCCTAACTGCCGGTAATAAAATGGGTTCTTGCCTATTTTATACTTAATTAGTTATATTATTAATAATTTTAGGGTTAGCAGTTGTTTTCAAGTTGGGTCTTTAAGAAGTCTTCTCAATTTATTTTTACAAGGAAATGAATATCTCTTAGAAATCAAAGAAATTATAACTAAGTTCACACTCACAACATGATAGACATAATTGTTGGTATTTACATCTTTTTTTAATCATTCAGCTTAGGTCTATAAATGAACTAAAAAGTCAAAATATATAATTCTATTATATGAATAAGAAATTTAAAAAAAACACTCAGAAGAATGAAGATCTAACTGGGTTAACCAAATTACTGAAATGACTGTATAAACAAAGGCATACTCAAATGCTTCTTTTGAGGATAAGTGAGTCTGACCTCATGAAGAGTTTCATTTATTGACTGTACTACAGTTTAATGAAAGATTCCTCATATATACAAGAATATATTTGAACTTCTGGCACTTTTCATGAAGTGAAGTAGTTTTCTTTACAAATACATGGTCTCACATTGCATTGAGTTCTCCTTTAAAAGTATTCTTGGGTTTCTGGTTCTGAATGTCAGGAACTTGGAAGTTACCACTTTGTCCTAACCACTAAAATGTTGAACAAACTGAACAATAAACAAATTTTCTTGGATTCAGAAGAGAGAGAACTTCACTGGAAAAATTGCTGCCTTTGAGACTGGAGAGACAAGCAAATACAAGGAGTCACAGTTTATGGGAGCAGAGAATCATGAATTTTAATAGTCTCAGGAATCAGCACTGGGGTAATAAAGTCGGAATTGTAATTGTTAAATTGCAAACTCAGTACAAGGGACCAAGTCAAAGGACACTTCCAGGAGCTTGATCAGGTTCTAATAGCAACTATCAAAGTAAAATACTTTTGGACTTCTGACAGGGGGAGAGTGAAGGAACCATTTTTAAATATGCCAGAGCACATGTTCTTAACATGGCCAGCCCTCAGGGGAAAGTTGTTACCCAGAGCCTAACCTGCTGGGATATTATCAGAGCCTGGGGAAAGGATATATCCAGCTCCAGCCAACTCTAGCCATCCTATCTCACCTAAAAGGAAAAGAAGTGAAAAAGAGTTGTGAAGTTTACAGTCTGGAGGTATCAGCTCACTAAAACACTGAGAGCTAATCATAAGACTATACGACACTTTCCTCTTCTCACACCACACTATCACATTACTGAGGCTTATTTATGGCAGCCCCTTCCTGGTACATCACACCAAGAAGCAAAAATCAAGAAAATAACACACACACACACACATACACACACACCTTGAATAGAAAGTACAAGCATCAGAACAAAATATGTCAGGGATATTAGAATTATCAGACTTGGAATTTAAAATGACTATAACTAATAGGCTAAGGGCTCTAGACAGCATGCAAGAACAGATAAATGAGACACACATAGAAATTCTAAGAAAGAACCAAAAAGAAATGTTAGAGATTAAAAAAAAAAAACACTGAAACATAAAAGAAGAATGCCTTTGATGGACTTATTAGTCAACTGGACACAGATGAGGAAAGACACTCTGAGCTGCAGATGGAATAACAATAGATTGGCTGAAAATGAAACAAAACAAAATAGAGAGAATGAGCAAAGACTAAAAAAAAAAAAACATAGCAGAATATCCATGGACTATGGGATAACTATAAAAAGAATGGCATATGAACAGTCTGACCACCAGAAGTATAAGCAAGAGAGAAAAGAACAGAAGAAATATTTGAAACAATAATAATTGAGAATTTCCATAAATCAATGTCAGACACTAAACCACAGAGCCAGAAAATTCTGAGAATATAAAACAGGATAAGTGGCAAAAAAAAAAAAATGCTGTAAAAATTTTTTTATTTGTTATTTTTCTGAAATTCAAACAGAAAAGGATCAACCAGTGTTTTCACTGGGTGACCTAAGATTCATCTGCTAAACTTCTCTCAACACCTCAGACCCTCAGCCCAGGCCATCCACCCAGGCCTTTCCCATGACCCCTTTCCTACTTGACCAGAAATTCATTTTAAAAATTCATTATGGGATGCTGGGGTGGCTCAGTCAGTTAAGTGTCTGCCCTCAGCTTAGGTCATGATCTCAGGGTCCTGGGATCTAGTCCCACATAGGGATTCCTGTTCAGAGGAGGGTCTGCCTCTCCCTTTCCCACTCCTCCTGCTTGACCTATCTCTCTCTTTCTCTATCAAATAAATACAATCTCTCAAAAAATTAAAAAAAATTATTTAAAAAACCTTACATGTTGGTAAGTAACTTTCAAATTACAGTAATCAAGACAATGTGGTATTTGTACAACAGACAAGATCAATGAAACAGAATAGAAAGCCCAGAAATAAATCCCAGTAAGTATAATCAAGTGCTCTCTGACAAAGGAGCAAAGGCAATTCAATGGAGCAAAAAATGGTTTCTTTAACAAATGATTCTGGAAAAAGTTGACATCCATAGGCAAAATAATGAATCTAGCCAGTCACATATCTACCTTCACCAAAACTAACTCAAAATGAATCATGACATAAATGTAAAACACAAAGCTATAAAACTACTAGAAGTTTACATAGCAGAAAAACAGATGATTTGGGGCATGATAATGTCTTTTTAGAAGCAATACCAAAGACTAGATCCATGAAAGAAATAAATGATGTTAAACTTCATTAAAATTAAAAACTGTCCTTTGAAAAAGAATGTCAAGAGAAAGAGAAGTCAAGCCAAAGACTAAGAGAAAATATTTATAAAAGACATATCTTGGGGCACCTGGGTGGCTCAGTGGGTTGAGTCTCTGCCTTCAGCTCAGGTCATGATCTCATGGTCCTAGGATCGAGCCCCACATCGGGCTCTCTGCTCAGCAGGAAGCCTGCTTTCTCTCTCTCTCTCTCTCTCTCTCTCTCTGTCTATATCTCTGCCTACTTGTGATCTCTGTCTGTCAAATAAATAAAGTCTTAAAAAAAATTTTAAAAATTTTAAAAAGGATATACCTGAAAAAAGAGGATCATCCAAATTATGCAAAGAACTCTGGGAAACTTAACAAAAAAAAAAAAAAAAAAAGCAACCCAATTAGAATCAGGCCAAAGGTTTTTAACAGAGCCTCATCAAGGAAGATGTACAGATAGTAATCAGGCATATGAAAAGATGCTTTACATCATATGACATCATGGATATGCAAATTAAAATGATATACCACTACATACCTATTAGAATGGATGATGCAAAATGGTACAACCAAATGAAGTTTCTTCCAAAACTAAGCACATTCTTCCATACAATCAGCAATTGTACTCCTTGCTATTCACCAATACTTAAATTCAAAAACACACAAAACACACATGAGAATGGTTTTAGTAATTCATTCTAAATTGCTAAAACTTGAAAGCAACCAAAATGTCCTTCAATAGGTAAATGGATAAATTGTGGTACACCTAGACAATGGAATATATTTCATCACTAAAATGAAATGAACTGTCAAGCCATAAAAAGACATGGAAAAACCTTAAGTGCATATTACTAAATGTTAATAAAGGAGATAATTTATCACCTGGTGTACTGTTTTCAAGAGTTTATTATTGAAGAGCACAAGAGCAGAATTAACCTCCTATAACACAATTAATGAAAAATCAGCCTTATATTAATTAATGAAGAAATAATACATCTTTATAGAAAATACTCTTTCTTGAAAACAACTGCTTAAGCATAAGAGCAAATAAGGTCTATGAGGGCAAAAATGGTTGTCTCCTGATAAATACTAGGTGCCTGGAAGAAGACTTGTCATGTGATAGTTGCTTCATGTATATTTGAGGAAAGAAGTGCTGAAAATGTTTTCCTATTACAACTTATTTTTATTCAGGAAAGTTCTTTATAAGAAATGAATTATCTGAAATTCATTTAGATAATTTTTAAGTCGTTCTTAACACAAAGCACCTTTATAAAGGGTAAGGTTGAGTTTTTGTTCCTTGATAAACTAGTTACTAGATCTAAACCCCTGACAAATTTTAAGTAGCTGAAAATAATACTTTTTACACAGTGTGAATTTATTTTCTAATTTACCAAATGTTTTCATTTCTTGGTAATATGTGATTTTAATAATAATTTAACTTTTTGTTCTGAATGATTGAATTCTAGATTGAATTCAAGAATTCTGAATGATTGAATACAAAAAGACCAGAGAAAGTCTCATTTCCACAAAAACACTCTGAAATAATGGTGTGGGTGACCTATAGCACCAAAGGAAAAGGTGAAATAAATAGATGAACTGATTAGGAAAGTGAAACATGGTAAGGAAAAATAAGAAAATAACTTGCTATTTAATTTCCAGTTTTTGCTGGATGTTTCCTAAGAAAAAAGAAACTCTTGGACTAAGAAGTAAACTCACCCCAATGAACAGAGATAATTTATATCCCACTTACTATTGACAAATAAATAATCTGACAAAGATGATGATTTGATGTGAAAGGACATTGTTGTTTTCCTTGACTTTAAACCCACAGATAAGGATCTACCTTTATATCCATTCATCATAAAATGTACAGATGTACATTCCCACACAAAAATTTGTTTAAATCATATGTACTTTTTTTAAAAGATTTTATTTATTAATTTGACAGATAGAGATCACAAGTAGACAGAGAGGCAGGCAGAGAGAGAGGAGGAAGCAGGCTTCCCACTTAGCAGAGAGCCCGATGCGGGGCTAGATCCCAAGACCCTGGGATCATGATCTGAGCCAAAGGCAGAGGCTTTAACCCACTGAGCCACCCAGGCACCCCCATATGTACATTTTTTAAGAAATAATTTACATGACTTGGGAAAAGGAAAGTTAAAGGGAACTATTTGTCAGGTTATCTAACACTTTCTTTTCATATTTCAGTAAATTGTACACTTTCCATATAAAATTTATATCTAATTCTTCCTTTACTTTGAAGTTAACTTATTAGTCCTATTTTCATTTACTTCAATATTTTATACCTTTTTTCATTATATATATTTCTTGACATTTAACTATTGCATGTCTAAATAGACAATTACTCTATTGCATATGTTGAGTTTAATCTCCTGTAGCCTTAGTATATGTTGAGTTCTTTCAAATTGGAGATTTTGCTCACTTTGGAGGATACATGTGTTCATGCTGATGCTATGCAGATTTTTCTCTGTAAGGAAAAGAAATAGGTATTAATAATTCCAAATACTCCTAGTAAGTCTTGAACTGAAATTTTACACTAAAATATGGATAAATATTGTGCTCAAAATACTTGCTATGGCTGTAAGAGATGATAACTTCAGAATCAATCAGCTTACATTTTTGTATCAGTATGCTTGTGTTATCATGTTGAGAAAATGTTATTTTATTTCAAAACAATGATAAAACAAATTAAATAGAATCATGGAAGTCTCTTTAATGTGGGGTCTCTATTAATACTACAATAATGTCTATTACTTTACATATTTAAATAAGACCAGTGTATTAGATTAAATTATCAAAAGGGAATCCATTTCTAATTATAGTTTGACAAGTAATAACGGACCATTCTCTTACTGCATCGTCTAAAACATTCCAAACATGTTGCAAATCATATTTTTCCCTTCAATTAAATTTTTCCAATTTAAATTCAATTAATTACCATAAACTGTATTATCAGTGTCATATGTAGAGTTCAGCAGTTCATCAGTCTTATATAATAGTACCCAGTGCTCATTACATCATGTGCCCTCCTTAATGTCCATCACTCAGCTACCCTATTCCTTCTCCCTTTTTCCCTCCATCAACCCTCAGTTTGTTTCCTGAGATTAAGAATTTCTTATGGTTTGTTTCCATCTCTGGTTTCCTCTTCATTTTTCCTCTCTGCCCCTATGATCCTCTGTCTTGTTTTTTAAATTCCATGTACAATTGAGATCATATGATAATTGTCTTCCTCTGATTGACTTATTTCACTTAGCATAGCATTTCTAGTTCTATCCATGTCACTGCAAATGACAAGATTTCATGGCTGAGTAGTTTTCCCTTATATATACTTCTTTATACACATGCAAAGAGGAAGCAAATGTAACATCAAATAGTTCTCACTAATATGTTAAAGAAAATAGAGGGAAAGATTAAAAATGGATAAAAAGATGGAGAATTCCAGAAGATATTTAAAATTTATAAAATTTCTGATATTTAGAATTAATTGAGTTTAATAGCAGACTGGACATACACAAAAAGATAACTTGAGCTAACTCAAAGAGAAAGCACTATAAATATCAAAAGCAAAGCACAAAAAGGAAAATAAGAATAAAAAAATAGAATCAGGGCGCCTGGGTGGCTCAGTGGGTTAAGCCGCTGCCTTTGGCTCGAGTCCCGCATCGGGCTCTCTGCTCAGCAGGGAGCCTGCTTCCCTCTCTCTCTCTCTGTCTGCCTCTCCATCTACTTGTGATTTCGCTCTGTCAATAAATAAATTTTAAAAAAATCTTAAAAAAAAAATAGAATCAAACAAAAAAAGAGTTAATCCCACAACATTAATAAAATAAAGCAGAAATTCAAATGTTCATCTTAGGATATTCAAAATTAAGTTTTTGAAATTGAAACCACTTTTATTTTTTAAATTTCTGCAAAAATTAGGTAAAGAAACTTTCTTAAGTTTCTTGGTTGAAGGGCATTAAAACCCTCCAATTAACATCAAGCATGATGTTGATTTTTATTTAAAAGAGTTTATTAATTTATTTGAGAGACAGCTAGAAAGCAAGAGCAGGGGGAGTGGCAGAGGCAGAGGCAGAAGCAGGCTCCCCACTGAGCAGGGAGTCCAATGGATGTGGGGCTCCATCCCAAGACCCTGGGACCATGACCTGAGCCAAAAGCAGACTCTTAACCCATTGAGTCACCTAGGTGCCCACATAATGTTGATGTTTTAAATACTTTTCTACTAAGGTCAGGAATAGAACAGGAGTTCCAATATCCCTTTCTCATGTTAACATTGTACTTGTAGGGGAGGAAACATTCTCTACCCATATTGGATATCTGGCCAGGCCCAAGAATTAGACTCACATAAGACAGATTACAGAAGAAAACAGAAGAAAAGCATACAAATTTTATTGAATTTTTACATGTACCTGGAATCCCTCACAAGAGAATAAAAACCCAAGGAAGTGACCACCTTTGGAAGCTTTTATGTCTTTTAGACAAAGAAACAATAAATTTGTGAAGAATTGACAATACAGAAGGATTTGTCCTATAAGTAGTAAATGGTGAAGAAATAACGAGAAAGATAAGTGTTAGTTTAACATGCATTATTTTACAACCATTTTGCCCCTAGGATATCTTTCACATGAAAGATTATCTCCAGCTTTCAAGAGGACAAATGAGGTCAATGTCTTTGCACCAGCTAATTCTAAAATAACTTTGATTCAAAATAATCAATATGTTGGGGTGCCTGGGTGGCTCAGTTGGTTAAGCCTCTGACTTAGGCTCAGATCAGATCTTCCAGCTCAGCAGGGATTCTGCTTGTTCCTCTGCCCCTCCTCTAAGTCTGACTCCTCTCTCTCTTTTTCCAATAAATAAATAAAATCTTTAAAAAAAAATGCTAACGTTGCAAGCCGTTCAGCTGGAAGTTCTAACCATTGCAATAAGACAGCTAGAACAAAGACAGAAAAAGTTGAAAGGAAGAATTAAAACTAACAACATTCATTGTTGATGTAATTGTACAGCTAGAAAATCTACTTATGAACTACTTAAATTAATATATGAATTTAGCAAAGTTGTTTACAATAGCAATATACATAAATAAATCAATTTCTATGTATTAGCAGGTAATAATTGTGGCATGAAATTTAAAAATATCTTATACTATATATAATACCAAACAGCAATTGTTATTCAGAATTCAAATAATGAAAATTATGTAAGACTCATGCAATGAAAACTGCAAAATATCACTAAGAGAAATTAAAGAAGACCTAAATAAACAGGAGGGTGGACTATGATTATACTTCACAAGATCAAGAATTGCTAAGACATTGGTATAATGACAGATGTTATACCAGAGAGCCCAGAAATAGCACCCCCTCACTAAATCAAGTCTGTATGATTTATTTAAAACAAACAAACAATAATAAAAACCTCACTGTAATTAAGTGGGGGAAAAGATAACCTTTTCAGTAAATAATGCTAGAGCAGTTAGACACACATAACAAAATCCATATGTTTAGACCCTTTCTTAAAGTTTACATAAAAAAAGTAATTTGAGGGGCACCTGGGTGGCTCAGTGGGTTAAAGCCTCTGCCTTCGGCTCAGGTTATGATCCAAGGTTTTGGGATCAAGCCCCGCATTGGGCTCTCTGCTCAGCAGGGAGCCTGCTTCCCTTCCTCTCTCTCTCTCTGCCTGACTCTCTGCTTACTTGTGATCTTTGTCTGTCAAATAAATAAATAAAATCTTTCAAAAAAAAAGTAATTTGATATGATGTATATATTCAGTTATAAAATTTAAAAATAAAAGAGCTCTTGGGAGAAAAGAGAGAAGAATATCTTTATGTCCTTGGAATAGGCAAAGATTTCTTAAATAGGGCACAAAATTTAGCAAATTATTTTTTTAAAAGATGATAAGTTGATTTTTATTAAAATTAAAAACCTACATTTATCAAAACTTATGTTTATAAAAACTTTGTATTTACAAAAAATTCAAGTCAAAGCTTGGGAAGGAATACTGGTCAGACATATATAAGAAAATGGCACCCATATAATATAAAGAATTCTATAAAATTACTAAGAGAACAGACAAAATATTAATGGAACAAAAATCGTGGTAGGCACTTAGCAATAAAACATACAAAATAACAACAAACAAGACAAAAGTGAAAAACAAAAAATGGTTTTCAGTGTTGTGCCTTTACCTAACAAAACTCAGAGAGAGTACAGAATTAAGTATCTAAATTATAGTGCTTACTTTAATATCCAAGATCTTATCTTTCACCCAGTGACTACTGATTCCATATTTCATACTCAATCTTAAAGGTACCTGCAAAAGAAATTCAATTAGGAAAAGATAGCAATATTATCACGAGATATGCATATGAACACACACACACACACACACGTGCGCATGCGCACACATATAAATAGCATTCACACATGAGGCAAACTGTATAAAATAAATAATAAAACTTTTTGATCTAAGTGAGTACAAAAATTGAGACCCTGGTTGTGGGTGTTTACATTCCCTAACTCTTTTCTTTGCCTTTTTGGTATAAAATCAGATCTTAAATCATTTACTTATTGTGGTTATATTCTGTGTTACTATAGTAGAAACACCCAATCTAATTAAACTTAGATTGTTCTACTAGTAGTGTATATTTTTAAATCTTTAACAATATCTTTAAATCTTCACCTTCATTCAATCTTTCCAATGTTCCCATCTCTGGTATAGTTATCTAACTTTATAGTATGTGTATAGAACAGCCAAACAATTTTTGGCTTCTTACCATAATTTTCTGCATGATAGGCATGTTTAGTTTCCAAACTGCCCCTAAGCAAGTATGTGCCTTTGATGGCTATTTTAAGACAAATACTAAAAATACTAAAATTGAGTCTAATTGCTAGTTTTCATTCTAACACCTCTGCTGGCCTAAGAAGCTGCATGTTTCTCTCCACAATTTCTTTAATCTTACTTTAGTATGTTGATATTCTTGTAAAAAGATAACAATGTTTATTTTGAAAACTTACTATTTTATAGTAGTAAGTCATTAGTATTGGGCACAGTGTCATGGGAAGCAGCAGTAATAACACTGAAAGATAATACTGAAAGAGCAATAGTCTTAGAATCAAAAATCACATTGGTGAATCTTAGTTGCATCACATATTATCTTGTTCAATCTACAAAGGGTCTTTTTCTTTTGTTAAAAAAAAATTGTGGTTAAAAAAAACATAACATGATACATAGTTAAGTATAAATGCAATATTGTATCAGATCTTACATAACAAACTACACCCATTGAGTACCAACTGCACAGTTCCCCTTAACCCTTGTTCCTCCCAACCACCGTTCTTCTTTTTAAGTTTTTATTTAAATTCCAGTTAATATACAGTGTAATATTAGTTTCAGGTGTGTAATTTAGTGATTCAACATTTCCATACAACACCTGGTGATCATCACAACAAGTGCCCTCCTTAATCCCCATCACCTATTAACTCAAACCCTACTCCCACATCACCCCTCTGGGAACCATCAGTTTGTTCCCTATAGTTTGATTTCTCTCTCTCTTTTTTGTCTCTATGAATGTTTGTTTTGCTTCTCAAATTTCACATATGAGTGAAATCATATGGTATTTGTCTTTCTCTGACCAACTTATTTTGCTTAGCATAATACTCTCTAGCTCCAACTGTATTGTTGCAAATGGCAAGATCTCACTCTTTTTAATGACTGAGTAATATTTCTATGTGTGTACCACATCTTAATCCATTCTACTTTCTGTTTCTGTGAGTCTAGTTAATGTAGATACCTCATATAAGTGAAAGCATGCAGTATTTGCATGTAATTTTTAAAGAAAGTGTTAAAGATGCACCTTGGCTTTCTCTGACTGATATGTAAAAATGTGAGAAGAGGGAAATTACTTATAGATGGAATTATTGAGCATTAAGGAGGCAGAACTTAAAGATTTGGATAATTCTCAGCCTATCGAAATTGCAAAATGTGAGGACATTAAAGGTGAAGCCATGTGACCACTTGTTAAGAGTAGTATGATTAGTATGATTCAGCCATCTAAACAGAAGCCAGGAGATATTGTTCAAGATAATGTACAAATACCCCAAGATAATGGATAAACAACTATAATGGAAGAATGGCCTGGAAATGATTCAGAGATCAAGAAAGCCGCTCCCATCACAGGCCCAAAAGGCTTGATGCACCTAGGTTTTAAAGGATAAGGATGCATAGCAGAGCCCAGGTGTGGTACCACAAACTGGGAGGGCCACAGTTCTCAGCTTGCTGAGAACTACATCAGGGTGGGGCCCCAGTAAAGCTGTAGTAGGTTGTCCCACAGAGCCATGGGGGTGACTTACTACCCCACTGGGCCTGGTAAACAGAGCATGAGCATTGAGAGGAATATTCTCAAACTTAAGTTCCAGTGTACTTTTTTCCATTAGGTTTTGGGTTTATTTGGGACCTGTCCCTCCTTTCTTCTTTCCTATGTCTCCCTTTTGAAATGGAATGCCTACACTATCCCTGCTTCAGTGTTGTATCTTGGAACCACATAACACGTTTGGTCTCACAATTTCACAGCTAGAGAAGAGTGGCCTCAGAATGACTCATACCTTGAGTTTGACCCAAATCTGATTTACATGATGTTTACATGAGACCTTGGACTTAGTCTTTAAAGTTAGTGCTGGACTGAGTTAAGACTTTGGGGTCTAGGGATGCCTGGGTGGCTCAGTTGGTTGGACGACTGCCTTCGGCTCAGGTCATGATCCCAGAGTTCCGGGATCGAGTCCCAGCTTCATGGGGAGTCTGCTTCTCCCTCTGACCTTCTCCTCTCTCATGCTCTCTCTCACTGTCTCTCTCTCTCTCTCAAATAAATAAATAAAATCTTAAAAAAAAATTAAAAAAAAAAAGACTTTGGGGTCTTTGGGGATGGAACAAATGAACTTTGTATGCAAAAAGGACTGAATTTTGGAAGGGCCCATGTTGGAATGCTATAGACTAAATATGTCCTCCCAAAATTCATATGCTGAAAACTAATCACCAGTGTAATGGAATTTGGAGATGGGGCCTTTGGGAGGTAATTAAGTCATGAGGGAGGAGCCCTTCTGAATAGGATTAATGACCTCATAAAGGAGACCCCAGAGAGCTCTCTTTCACCAAGTTAAGACACGGTGAGAGGATAGATGTCTACCATCTCCTGATTAAAACAAGGTGAGAGGCAGCTGAAATCTGCTGCTTACAACCATGAGTCAAACCTGAAGTTATTGAAACTCCAGCCAACAGTTAGACTTCAACTTCATGAGAAATCATGAGCCAGAACCACCAAACTAAGTGTTTTGGGATTTCCTATTCTCAGAAACTGTTAGCAAATTTTTGCTGTTTTAAGGTATTAATGTCGGGTTCAAAATGTTATGCAGCAATAAATAATAATAAAATGGGAATTCAGAAACAAAACAAATTTATTTAGAAAGTATATAGAAATTATGATTATATATGGAAATTATATATATATATATATATATATATAATTACATATTTATTCAGTATAATAAATAATTGGTGCAATAGTAATTCTTAAAAACTAGGCTATTTTTATCCCCCAGGATAGATACAGCCTATGTTAGGATTCTGGAAACTCAGTCTAGTTCTAAATAAGTTACAAAATTCTTGTATTTCAAGGTCATTTGTCCGAAGCTAATCCCCTATAGACTTGCCTTTTAGATAAGAAGTTAGTCTCTTTCAAAGCCCCAGGGAAAATAGCTAAAATCCGGTGCTTAAGGCAATTGATTCTCAGTCAGTCACAATCCTTAAAATGGAGCCCCTGATCAAATAAGGGAGAGTTATTGCTTCACCAGAATAAATGCTGATATAGTCATTCCAGACAATGAATTGTCACATTGTGAACTGGAATTGCACATCTCTGGCCTCCCTCTGACTATAGAAGACATCTGTTCCTTAGAACTCAGATGGATAGATGGGAATGGAACCCAGGCTCTGATATGCTATGCATTCTGAAATCATGAAGGCAATGAGGCTAAAGAAGCCTAGTACTTCTTTAATTATTTATTTTAAAAGTTCAGTTTTCCATTAGTTGGGATCCTTTTGCCAGTGTCTGTGTCTCATCCAGGGAGATCTTTGTGTACCCATCTAAAATGCAAAAAGCACACTGCCTGTACATTAGAAGGAATAACAGGGATCAATTTGAAAATATATATATGAAACAATGTGTTCCTATTTTGAACACCAGTTAGTGTAGGACTGAGAATGTAAGAACACAAAAACAAACAAGATGAGCCCTACCTTCACCATAGCTTCTACATGTGGCAATTCTAAACTACACCACAGGAATGAGGAAGCCAAAGTAGAACACATTTGAGTTTGGAAAAGCAATGACAGCTAGAGTAAACAGAGCAGAATAACAGAGATGTAGAGCTATACAGAGAAAACAATAAATTGCAGAACCTGATATAGGGGACACCATAAATCTCTGGCTGAATAACAACACAAGCACAGATATGGTAAAAATCCACAAATCCTAGCAAAGGTGAACTTCAAGGAAAGAAAGAAAATCACAGGATCCTGCAAACTAAAATATTTCCCAAACACACAAATTATAGGGAATAATTCAAATTCCCACCACACAGAGTAGATAGGCCATGATAAATGCAAAGGTCTTTTGCTATCTATCCCAGAAGCACCATACTTTATTAACCAGCCAAAACTAGCCCTCAGATAGAAACTCCTCTGGACCCCTTCCCCTCAAAAGGACCATAAACATTAAGCCGTCAAAAAAAAAAAAAAAAAAAAGAGAGAAAGAAAATCCACCGATCCAATAAAAACTCTCCAGGACAAAACATGACATATAAAAGATATGGAGAAAAGCAGTAAAAATATATAAAATTTATAATTGCCAGCTTCTGACAAAAATATAATCGATTTATGAAGAAATAGGAAAATATTACTCGTAACCAGGAGAAAAATCAGTCAATAAAAGCATAAACAAAATGAAAGAGATGATAAAGCTCATAGACAAAGGTGCCAAAAATATGCTCAATGCTTGGTATTTCAAAAGGAACATTCAAGTAATGAGTATAGCAATAAAAGATATTAAAAAGCCACCAACTCTGACTCTTAAAGATAAAAAATATAGTATTTGAAATAAACAATTCCCTGAACTAGGTGACATGTATTTTAGTTTAAAGAACAACAAATCAGTGAACATAATGAAATAAATTTTGTTTTTAATTGAAGAAATACCAAAGACTTAAATAGGAGGAACAGAGACATAAAGATTTGTACTATACTATTAGGTAATGTCACATACATGCAATGGAAAAAAAAAGAGAGATGACATGGTAAAAAATTGTTTAAGAAATAATGGATTAAAAATTTTCAAATATGATGAATCTATAAACCCATGACCCAAGGAGCTTAAAATATTTTCAATTGTGAGAACCAAAGAAAATTATACAAGCATATCAAAATCAAATTGCTGAAAAACAATGTCTAAAAAAAAACTCTTAATAGCAACAAAGGTCAAAAACACATTATTTTCTGAAGAACAAAGATAAGCCAAAAGATTAATCAGAACCTATATTGTCTAGAAGACAATGAAACAATGTCTAAATAGCATATGTTAAGAAAAAAGCTGACAATTTTAAAATCACCAAAATATTTTTTATTTATTTATTTATTTATTTATTTTATTTTTTTTTTTTTAAGATTTTGTTTATTTAACAGAGAGAGATGACAAGTAGGCACAGAGAGAGAGAGAGAGAGAGAGAGGAAGCAGGCTCCCTGCCGAGCAGAAAGCCCGATGCGGGACTTGATCCCAGAACTCTGAGATCATGACCTGAGCCGAAGGCAGAGGCTTAACCCACTGAGCCACCCAGGCGCCCCCAAAATATTTTTTTAAATTAAGACAAAATTAAGCTTTTTGCAGACAACAAAAATTGCGAGGATTCATTGTCAGCAGACTTATAGTTTAAAAAAAAAGTTAAAGAAGTGCTTCAGGCATTAAAAAAAATCTTAGATCATTAAAAATAGAGAACTCTAGAAATGACAAACTGGTAAATATGTAGATAAAAATGAAATATTTTTTCTGATTGAATTAAGAAGTTCAAATTTGCAGTTATAAAATAAGTAAGTCTCAGAGATGAAAAGTACAGTATAAGGAATATAGTTAATAATATTGTTACAGAACTGCATGGTGACAGATGGTGATTACAATTACCATGGTAAGCATTGAATAATGTATAAAATTGTCAGATCAATATGATGTACACCTAAAACAAATATAATACAATGTGCCAATTATATTTCAACTATGGAAAGGGACTTATTTAAAAGACAAGTATTGGGGCACTGTGTGACTCAGTCCTTAAGCATCTGTCTTCAACTCAGGTCATGATCCCAGAGTCCTCCGATCGAGCCCCGCATTGGGCTCCCTGCTTGGTGGGAAGTCTGCTCTTTCTCTCCCACTCACTCTGCTTGTGTTCACTCTCTAATTGTCCCTTTCTCTGTCAAATAAATAAGTAAAACCTTTTTTAAAAAATAAAATTAATAAAATTAAAAAGTAAAAAAGTATTTTAAATAAAAATAATGCAATGTATTGAGGGATTTGTAACATGTAGAAGTAAAATGTTGGTAACTATAGCACAAAGAATTGGAAGGTAAAATGGAAGTTTAGTGATATAAGAATCTTATATTATATATGAAGTGATACAGTATTTGAAAGCAGATTGCTATAAGTTAAAAACACAATGATCATAAGTATTTTTTTAAGATGTTATTCATTTACTTGAGAGAGAGAATGAGAGAGAGAGAGAGAGGATGAGAGGAGTCAGGGTCAGACAGAGAAGCAGACTCCCCATTGAGCAGGGAACCCGATGCAGGACTTGATCTTGGGACTCCAGAATCAATGACCTGAGCCAAAGGGAGTCGCTTAACCAACTGAGCCACCCAGGTGCTCCTTGTAATTTCTAATTAAGTAATTAAAAATTAATTATTAATTATGTTATTTGTAATATATTAATTACCAAAGCTGAGTAACAAAAAAATAAAACATATAAATTAATTTATAACAATTAAATAAATAATAATTAAATATATAAAATTTTTATTTTATAAGAATTATAAAGAATACTCCATGCCTTAATTGTTTTACCATTAAACTCTTTCAAATTTTTAAGGAAAACATAACACAATCCTTAAATAAACTCATTCAAATATTATGGAAGAAAGATTTACTTCTAGCTCTTATTTTTGTAGCCAGTATTAGATTTGTACTGAAAACTAGATAAAGACATTACAAAAAAAGAAAATTATACATCTCTCATATAAATATCAACCAAATATTTAACAAAATATTTAAATCAAAATCAGCAACACATAAAATGATAATATATCATTAAGTTGGATTTATGACAGGAATGCAGAGTTGCTTTAACATTTTCAAAATCAATCAACTTAACCCACCATATTAACAGAATAAAAGAAAAATGCTATGATCTCAATAGATACAGAAAGAACATATCACAAAACTCAGAGTAAAGTTCAAAATTTTTTAAAAAAGCGAACTATTAACAGGAAGGAAATTCCTCCACCCAACAGAAGCATCTATGATAAACCTAGTATAAGTATCATAATTAGTGGTAAAATATTAAGTGCTTTCTAAGATTTGGAATAAGCACCTCACTTTCTTATTACAAAGGAAATTTTGCCTTAAGCCATAACACAATTAATGCAGTAAAAGTATACACAGTGGAGAAGAAATGAGGCAATCTTACTCACAGAAAAATGTGATTGTATTTGTAGGAAATCCTAGATAATCTATTTTAAAAAGCTGTTAGTATTAACAACTCACATTAGGAAAATTGTAGGATACCACTATAAAATAAAACTATGTGTTTCTATCTATCAAAAATGAATGGTTTTGAAGTTGGTTATACCATTCAAAATAACATTCAAAATAGTGATACATTTAACAAAATATACAGAGAACCTATGTGTACGGAATGATTATAGGGAACTACTGCTGAGGGAAATTACCCAAAGGTATTATGCTGAGTAAAATAAGTCAGACAGACAAAGACAAATGCCATAGGATTTCAATGATATGTAGAATCTAAAAAGCAAAACAAATGAATAAACAATCAAGAAAAGCAAAAGCAGGGGCACCTGGTTGGCTCAGTTGGTTAAGCATCGACTCTTCGTTTCAGCTCAGGTAGTGATGTCAGGGTCCTGGGATCAGCCAGTGTCAAGCTCTGTACTTAGCATGGAGTCTGCTTGTTCTTGTCCTCCCCTTCCCTGTCTACTCCCTTCCCTTCAAGTAAATAAATAAAGTCTTTAAAAATGAAGAAAGGAAGAAAGGAAGGGAGAGAGAAAGGAAGGAAGGAAGACAAGCAGAACAGACCAATAAATACAGAGAACAAACTGATGGTTGCCAGATGGGTAGAGTGTGAGGGAATGGCAAAATGGGTAAAGGGGGTGGGAGATACAGGCTTACAGTTATGGAATGAATAAATTATGGGGATAAAACATACAGAATAGTGAATATAGTCAATGGTACTGTAAATACAGCCATGTATGGTGACAAATGGTAGCAATACTTGTGGTGAACATAGCACAGCATATAAGCCTGTTGAATCACTGTAGTGTATACATGAAATTAATGTAACGTTGTGTGTCAACTGTACCTCAATTAAAAAAAATAACTGTTCTACTGGGATTTCATCAAGATCAAAAGCTTTTGCACAGCAAAGGAAACAGTTAACAAAATCAAAAGACAACTGACAGAATGGGAGAAGATATTTGCAAACGACATATCAGATAAAGGACTAGTGTCCAGAATCTATAAAGAACTTAACAAACTCAACATCCAAAGAACAAATAATCCAATCAAGAAATGGGCAGAGGACATGAACAGACATTTCTGCAAAGAAGACATCCAGATGGCGAACAGACACATGAAAAAGTGCTCCATATCACTCGGCATCAGGGAAATACAAATCAAAACCACAATGAGATATCACCTCACACCAGTCAGAATGGCTAAAATCAACAAGTCAGGAAATGACAGATGCTGGCGAGGATGCGGAGAAAGGGGAACCCTCCTACACTGTTGGTGGGAATGCAAGCTGGTGCAGCCACTCTGGAAAACAGCATGGAGGTTCCTCAAAATGTTGAAAATAGAACTGCCCTATGACCCAGCAATTGCACTATTGGGTATTTACCCTAAAGATACAAATGTAGTGATCCAAAGGGGCACATGCACCCGAATGTTTATAGCAGCAATGTCCACAATAGCCAAACTATGGAAAGAACCTAGATGTCCATCAACAGATGAATGGATCAAGAAGATGTGGTATATATACACAATGGAATACTATGCAGCCATCAAAAGAAATGAAATCTTGCCATTTGCAACAACATGGATGGAACTAGAGCGTATCATGCTTAGCGAAATAAGTCAAGCAGAGAAAGACAACTATCATATGATCTCCCTGATATGAGGAAGTGGTGATGCAACATGGAGGCTTAAGTGGGTAGAAGAAGAATAAATGAAACAAGATGGGATTGGGAGGGAGACAAACCATAAGTGACTCTTAATCTCACAAAACAAACTGAGGGTTGCCGGGGGGAGGGGGTTTGGGAGAAGGGGGAGGGATTATGGACATTGGGGAGGGTATGTGATTTGGTGAGTGCTGTGAAGTGTGTAAACCTGGTGATTCACAGACCTGTACCCCTGGGGATAAAAATATATGTTTATAAAAAATAAAAAATTTAAAAAAAAATAATAACTGTTCTTTATGATTTACACTCCCAAATATTCTCTTTACCTATAAGGATATTGAGTCACTAAATCAGAAGAAAGTAGGGTTATTTTTTCATGAACTATCCTTATTTTTTCCTGGCTTTCCTAGGTATTTTACAAAAGGAAAAAAAAAAAAAAGTCTTTACTTAGAAATTAGGCTGTGATCTAAATATAATAATAGTAGCAAATGTTCATTCAGCTCTTTACTCAATCCCAAGCACTGTGTTATCTAAGTTTTAAGTCCTTAGTCACTTAGAAGTCAAAGTAATTAGAAATAGTATAGTCACTTTATAATTCATTTATACCAGAGCAAGGAGTTTTCCAAAAAGTCTTAGAAAAGTATAACAAATTAATCTTGTTTCTCTTACTCTCTTTTTAGCAGAATTCCAGAACTTCAAGAAAAATTTCTAATATTTCTATTGTTAACTATAAATGAATTCACTCTTTAAAGCTAGATATTATTAATGTTAAAAAATTAAATCTGTTTTTTTTTTTATTTTCAACATTTTGAGGAACCTCCATGCCCTATGACCCAGCAATTGCACTATTGGGTATTTACCCTAAAGATACAAATGTAGTGATCCAAAGGGGCACATGCACCCGAATGTTTATAGCAGCAATGTCCACAATAGCCAAACTATGGAAAGAACCTAGATGTCCATCAACAGATGAATGGATCAAGAAGATGTGGTATATATACACAATGGAATACTATGCAGCCATCAAAAGAAATGAAATCTTGCCATTTGCAACAACATGGATGGAACTAGAGCGTATCATGCTTAGCGAAATAAGTCAAGCAGAGAAAGACAACTATCATATGATCTCCCTGATATGAGGAAGTGGTGATGCAACATGGAGGCTTAAGTGGGTAGAAGAAGAATAAATGAAACAAGATGGGATTGGGAGGGAGACAAACCATAAGTGACTCTTAATCTCACAAAACAAACTGAGGGTTGCCGGGGGGAGGGGGTTTGGGAGAAGGGGTTGGGATTATGGACATTGGGGAGGGCATGTGATTTGGTGAGTGCTGTGAAGTGTGTAAACCTGGTGATTCACAGACCTGTACCCCTGGGGATAAAAATATATGTTTATAAAAAATAAAAAAATAAAAAAATAAAAATTAAATCTGTGTTCTCTTTAAATGTGTATATTTTATTAAAATTGAAAACAGTGTTTATTAAACTGGAAAATCAGAAACAAAAGAATGTTTAAAATTCACAAATTTGGGGGGTGCCTGGGAAGCTCAGTCAGGCATTTGCCTTTGGCTCAGGTCATGATCCTATGGTATTGGGTTCCCTACTCTGAGGGAGCCTGCTTCTTCCTCTCCCTTTGCACTCCCCTACTCATGCTCTCTATCTCTCTCTCTCTGAAATAATAAATAAAATCCTTAAAAAATTAACAAATGTTCAGTTGGCTTTTACTGTAAGAAATATTATTTCCTAACCAGTTCCTCTAGTTTAAGTAACAGAGATTATAAAAAAAGCATTAAGTTGAAGTCATTTTAAAAAATCCATATTTCAATTTTAGGCAATATTGATTGAATTTCTGTTATGCAAGATGGGGAAATTTACACTTTTATATTCTCTCTCACCTCTTCTCCAGTTCATGTATTCTTATATTAAACAGAAAATATGTATTGATTTGTACATTTGCTGTTTTAAGCAATGACCTTTCTTGCCTCTTAAACTAAAGAAATGTTCGTAGTGATCAGTTAACCTCCAATGAAAGGGCAAAATTCAGCTTCTAAATCAAAGTGCAACAAATCCTAATACTCATAGCACATGAGTGGTTTTATAGATGAGTACCTAATTATTTGTTCTTCCATGGTTTCAGGAGATTTTTTAATGCTTCAACTGATTCTTCATTTTTTTTCCCTGTTATACACAGAAACTGAAATATTTCCCACTTATGTATATTAAACTGGTTTAGAATAAGTAAATAAGTGAATCATAAGAAAATGGTTATTCAAGAATTTCAGTTTATATAGCCAAATTGAATGGATTTATTTGGATTACAAAATGTTTGCTCTATAAAGAGGTTTACCATATTTCTTTCAAAAGCAAATTGTCATGAGACACTTAAAATGTTTTGACTCATACAATATGGTAAGTTTACATCTACAATTTTATAGTCATGAGTATGATTTAAATAGCACAAACCTAAACACTTTTTTTCACATCTCATGTACCTCTCACAATGAAAGCATAAGGTCAGTATTATTACAATCCTTCTTTTATGTATTAAGAAACTGACACTCTAAACTTTAAACAAATTAACCAAAGTTAGGTAGTTAATTCATCTGAATCTAAGTTTTGTGTCATTACCAAGTCTCTATGCTAATTACATTTTTCACGCTTAAAGGACCTGAGTTCTATCTCTATTGACTCTTAAATTGATGACTATGTATGTAGTTATGTACAGAAGTATGTAAGAAGTCTGTATGACTTCTTCAGGCTATTTTTAAAATTTGAATATTAATGTAACTCTATGAACTTAAAGGATAACTTCTTGTTAAACAAATAGAGAAAATTATAGTAGATTCGTACAGGCACAAATGAACTCTAGTAGGTCTTCTGTCCATTGATTAAAATAGTGATAATTGTATTACAGGTCAAGCACAGTTGGATAAGATTGGGAGTATTAGAGGTAAATACACTTATAACTCACAAATAAAAAATAAATATGTTACTCTTTCAATAACAACAGTATTCAAGGTGCTTTATAAGTTATACATATTGGGGATATATATATATATGTATATATATATGTATATATATATATATATATATATTCACACACATAACTTTACTTAATTTTCACATAGGTCCTATCAAGTAAGTAAAATATATGTGCAATTTTATGGAAAAGAAAACTGAAAGAATGGACAGTAAAAAGACTCAAAATAACCACAATAGTCACAAAGTCATCTGTTCAGGATAAAAGGCAAAAAAAACAATAACAAAAAACACCAGTTTTGATAAATTGAATATAAACTTATTTGGGATACAAAGTCCAAGAACATTCAATAACTCTGGAATAATAGCTTGGGAAAATAGCTATACCACCTCTCAAATGTTGGGGGGGGTGGGGGGCGGTGCCTGCAGCTTCTGGTTCAGGGCCAGCCCCCCAAGGCGTTGGCCACTGTCTCACCCAGGGCCCCCTTCTGGTTCTTGCTTTTCGGAATTACATTTAAAGAACACCACTGTCTCCCCTTACCCTTGCTTGATCTCCAAACCAGGTATTTTTGCTGTAATTTTTTCCAATGCCTCTTCCCCAAAAGGTGAGCTGCCATCTTAGGAAATTGGACCAGACACCAACTTGGGGGCTTTAAATCAAACCTCAAACCCTCAAATCTCTTCCTGTGTAGGCGTGCAACTCTCTGAACTCTCACTCCCACCCCTGGTCTGCATGGAAAATGTACTGTGACCCCCCCCAACTACCCTTGCCTTTGGTGTGAGATGTTTCCTAGTTCACCCTGAGCCCCCTCCCCCTCTGCCAGCCAACCCCAATCAGCAATAAGGGTCCAAGCCAGGGCCTCCTATCCACGCTCCCTGCCTCCATCCCACACTGGCCCTAGGGAATACCTGATTCCTACGCTGTCCACATACTGTAGCACTCATTCTCCATCTCCCTCATCTTCTCACCTGTGGTGGTTTATGGGTGTGATGGGGTTTTTAAGATTATTATAAACCAGTAAAAAGGAAGAACTTACAAAAAAAAAAAAAAAAAAAACCCTTTCCCTGTAAAACCCTCAGTTTGTTTCTTGGAGTCCATAGACTCTCAGGGTTCATCTTTCCTCTGATTTCCCCCAATTCACTTTTCCTTTCCTTCTCCTAATGTGTTATTCCTTATGTTCCACAAGTAAGTGAAACCATAGTTAATTAATGTTTTATCTCAGTATTACAAAATGCTTCAAAAAAGATGGGCCATTCAATAATTGGTACTGAACTCAGTATTTCTGTACCTAGAATACAAAGTTTACCTAGAGTTATAAAATGTCAACTTTACATGGATTTTTAATTTAAATTTGAAAGGCAAAATTCATCTAAAGAAAAAAGCTACATGTTTTGATGAATGAAGGAGATTTCTTTTTTTAATTGTGTTATGTTAGTCAACATAAAATGCATCATTAGTTTTTGATGCAGTGTTCCAAGATTCATTGTTATGTATAACACCCAGTGCTCCATGCAATCCATGCCCCTCTTAATCCCACCACCAGGCTCACCCATCCCCCAACCCCCTTTCCCTGTAAAACTCTCCGTTTGTTTCTTGGAGTCCATAGACTCTCAGGTTCATCTTTCCTCTGATTTCCCCCAATTCACTTTTCCTTTCCTTCTCCTAATATGTTATTCCTTATGTTCCACAAGTAAGTGAAACCATAGGATATTTGACTTTCTCTGCTTGATTTATTTGACTCAGCATAATCTCCTCCAGTCCAACCATGTTGATGCAAAAGGTATCATCCTTTCTGATGGCTGAGTAATATCCCATTGTATATATGGACCACATTTTCTTTATCCATTCGTCTGTTGAAGATATTTCTTCAACAAGACTCAGTTTGTGCAAAACTTACAAGAAACATTTAATAGACTCAACTCCATTGAAATCAGAGTTTTCCATTAACCAAAAGAAACTATAAAATGAAAAAGATAAGCTAAAACCAAATTTGTTTGCAACACATATTAATCCAGGCATTAGTATCCAGAACATAGAAAGACAAATAATCTACTAGAAAGAAAAGGGCTAAAGGCATGGGCAGGTATTTCCTAGAACACATAAAGGTGAAAGATGCTCAAGGGTTATTTAGGAAAATGCAAATTGCTTCATTACCTCACACTGAACTAGCTTAATACAAATACAAATAGCCTTGATAATATCAAGTGTTGTGGAGGTTGTAGAGTTTGGGAAATTCTCATCAATTGGAAGTTAATGTGTAAATTCATGAAATCTATTTTTCATTTACTTACTGAGATTGGAGATATGTATTTCTTAAAAATCCAGAAATGATACCAATAGTTATATACACTATAGGTAATTTTAAACATGTTTACCAAGAAACAAAAAAGAATATTTATAGTAGCTCTGTAATAGAAATCACCTGAAAACAACACAAATATATATTGATAAAATAATAGATATTGTGTGCAATAAAAAAAGAATGTTCTATAATTAAAACACATATAAGACTAAAAAAACCCTAATGCTGACAGAAGCAATTATAGATATCTATGTACATAAGATACAATTTATGTAAGTCTTTAAAAGAAAAAAATATGGTTTATAGATACATACTACATATATGGTTACACACACACACATATATGACAAACTAATGACAAACTAAGAAAACTTAAAGAATGAATAATAAGTAGTCATGGTGTAGTTATCTTTGGTGTACAGCGACAGGGCTGTGGTAGGGGAGGGGACCCCACTGATCTTCTAAGGTGCTAATAAAATTTTGTTTAGGGGGACACCTGGGTGGCTCCATCAGTTAAGTGACTGCCTTCAGCTCAGCTCATGGCCCCAGGGTCCTGAGATAGAGTCCTGCATGGGGCTCCCTGCTCAGCAGGAAGCTTGCTTCTCCCTCTCCCTCTGCCTGCTGTTCCCCTTGCTTGTCCTTTCTCTCTCTCTCTCTGTCAAATAAATAAATAAAATGCTTAAGAAAAATAAATAAATAAAAATAAAATTCTGTTTCTTAATGTATATGATGAATACTTGGATAGTCAAATCTTACTATTTTTAAGATATGCATAAGTGCCTTAGATCTACATTTGGTACAACCACTCTAAAACTCTCTGTTTTAATTCTAGATTTGGAGGAAAAAATTGATTTTAACTTTAAATGGAACCAATGGGTATAGCAGAAAAAATTCACGGGTTTTAGAACTGGGACATACTTATATTTGAATTTCCACTTGACAACTTCCAGCATTTCTAATAGCAAGCCTTAGAGAGAATATTCTCGTGGCTTCAGTTCTCTGAAGACTTGCGTGAATTGAGAACTTCAAAATTCTTGGCACATCATAACTCAGTCTAAACCTCTGCACCAAAAGATGACCAAGCCTCGACCTGGTGTTTGTCCCTAGAAGAACCCCAAACCCTCCTTAAAAGGCCTCAAAGAAAACTCAAGGCTGCCAGAGGCATGTTCTGTTTGTTTCAGCCAAAACCTGGTGATAGGCAAATAGGCTCCAGAATCCTCTCTTAGAGTAATTACTTTGTTTGTTTGTGTATTTTAAAGTCATTACTTTATAAATCTTGAAACTATAAACCCCTTCTCTGCCATATGAGATATAAAACTACAAACTCACTATCTCTTTGAAATGCAAGCATTTAGGGAGATAACTCTCTTTCTCTTAGTCCCCATGGGAGGAGAAAGGCCTAACTGCCAGAGATGCCTTGTTTTAACTTGCACCACTGCTTCCTGGAAAGGATAAGAAACTCCAACTGACAAATCCGAGTGGCCTAGTCACAAGAACTAACCTCCTTTTTAGCTTTCAGTGCTCTGCTCCTAGCATACCTCAGCCTTTAAACAGTCTCCAGTCTTGGGTTTCAGCAAAATTAGGTTCAGTTCACACTACGCTCTTTTCCCCACTGCAGTTGTATTACTGAATAAAACCTGTTTTTACCACTTTACTGTCAGATCTTATCTCTGAGACTAAAACAGAAAGCATATGTAAGGTACTTATATAATACTTGACCAATAGAAGGTGCTGAAAAAAACTCTGTCATTTCTACTCATGAATAATCTTACCCCCAAGTTTTCTTGGTAGTGAAATTTTCTCAAATAAAGAGAGAATACATTTAAGTCTATGACTGAAGTAAAGGACATTTAAATAGTACACCCAAATCCCCATAAGGCAATTGAGTTCTACTAAATCACTGAGTTCTACTGAAGTTAAAAGTTAAAACTTTATATAGTCAAGAAAGTAATTAATTGTATTAGCATAAATCAATGATTGTTAAACTTCCAAGTCATAGGCTCCTTTAAAGGTTATGTATGGGGGCGCCTGGGTGACTCAGTGGGTTAAAGCCTCTACCTTCGGCTCAGGTCATGTTCCCAAGATCCTGGGATAGAGCCCCACATCAGGCTTTCTGCTCAGCAGGGAGCCTGCTTCCACCTCTTTCTCTCTGTCTGCCTCTCTGCCTACTTGTGAACTCTGCCTGTCAAATAAATAAATAAATAAAATCTTAAAAAAAAAGAAAAAAAAGGTCATGTATGTGTCCTTTCTTCATATATACATAAAATTTAACTGGGCTCAAAACACTTATGGGCCATGATCTCCAAACAAGAACTTCTAATTTAGGGGCACGTGGATGGCTCAGTCATTTGAACAACCGATGCTTGGTATCTGCTTAGGTCATGATCTCATGGGTTGTGGGATCTAGTCCTGTGTTGGGCTCCACACTCAGCAGGGAGTCTGTTTGAAGATTCTCTCTCTCTGCTCCTCCCCCAACTCATGTGAGCTCTCTTGCACTCTCTCTTTCTAAAATAAATAAATCTTTTTAAAAAAAGTTCTTCTAGCTTGCATTGCTATTCACGGAAAACCATTTCAAAATCTTAATATTTAAAAAGACAAAGACAATAAACAAGAACATTTTTTTTTCAAGATAAGTTGGTATTGATTGAATGGAATTTTTTATTTCCAAATATTCCAATTATGATTAAGTGAGAGAGAGGACAGATGGAGTTTGCCTAGTATTTCTCTAAACTGTGTATCTTTCCACCCTTCTTCTAGAATAGTAATAACCAAGAGAAATAAAAATGCATGGGAGTAATTTACCATATCTGTAGTATATTAGATGATCCTGTGTGAAAGGTTGATGAAATCTAATCAGTTATTAATGAAATCAAAAGTACCTTAATAAGGTTACATATTGATGACCTCTTTTATTGTGGATAGTTATTCAAATATGTATTCTATAAAGGGTTTGATGTATTTGATAATGTCATTACCAATCAATATGCAAATGCATGGTATTAAGTGTAGTCTGCACCCGAGGATTTCATTAGAGATGAGAGAATTCACAAGTGTCAGAAGTCGAGAAAAGAAATGTGTATTAATTATATTGCCAACATTCTTTGAGACGTTTCCCCTGCAAGAGTCAGTTTAAATCTCAGAAAAAAATGATTAGGTAACTATATTTTGTAACTTATTGGCTTTTGATACATATCTTTTACTCAATTCTCTTGTAAACTGCTTGAAAACTTGCTTTTCTTCCCTTTGAGGAAAAATAGTTGTTTTCTTACTATTTGCTATTTAAAAAACTGAAACTAACATAAATACATAAATGCATAATAATCTATTCATTCGATCAGTCATTTAATGTATTAGATATGTATATATGAACACTATATATATATATATATATATATATATATATATATAAAGATTGGTATAGATATATACAGATATTCATTGAGCTATCCAATGGTTTTGTGCTTAACACCTATCAGACCCTGTTTTATGTATCAGGGATAAACAAAAGGAAACAAAACAAAAAAAAAGAGTCTCTATATTCAACAAGCTTACTCTCCTTTGTAAGACAGAAGTACAAACAGATACTCATGATGTGTATTATAATAAAAGTGTATGTCACCTTCAAGAGTGGTGTAACTGCAGAAAAAATTCACAGTACATTGTGATGTCATAGCATAAACCTTTCAGGAAACCTGAAGAGTGGCAATATCCGAAACACTAAGTGAATGCATGGGTGTTAGATGAGTTTGGAGATATTGTTGGAAGTTAAAGTAATATATAGGCAAAGTCATTCGTCCTCTATTCTGTAAACAATGAAGAATAAACAAAAGGTTTAATGTAAAAGAGTAATACAATTATTTTTATGTTTTAAGGGAAAAATATTTCATCATATTAGGGAAAATTGAAGAAAAATAATGGTGAAAGAAAAACCATCTTGAAGACTACTTCAAAAACCAAGTTAGACATTGGAAGAAAGTTCTTTAAGCCAGTAGCTATATGTAGAATGAGAAATTACAGAAATAATAAACTTAAGAATCATATTGTTTAACATATATTTTCAACTTATTTGAGAGAAAATACTGAGAAACTAAGGAAAATCCATAGCATTTAATTAAAAAATCTAGACATCAGTAGTGTCATGAACAAGAATAATGGATATCCACAGAAGTTCAATTCGTAAGAGAAGGAACTTGTAACTGTTCAATATTGTATTTGAGGTAATAAGGTGGAAATTTTTTAGGAGAGATCAGAGAATGTGGATTCTTGACTAGGGTTATAGAAATGGAAGCTATTCATTTTAAGAATTATCAAAACATGGGCTTTTGCTTAAAATAGCATTGAGGTTGTTTTTTGTTTTTGTTTTTGTTTTGTTTTGTTTTCCCCATAGAACGAACATTTGGCCATCTAGAGTTGTTTTGTTATTGGGTACATAAGAATAACCAAGAAATATGTCTTTCTATAGAAGATTAATAGAGTAGGAAAGATGGAAAAGTCATAAATATATACAACTAAATATAATATGATATTTGGAAAGTATATGCAATTTTAAGTAGAAAGGAAGAAATATTTATATTTGCCTGGGTGGAAATAGAAGATAGTTAAAGAGGGCACACAAAGGAGTCAGCAAGTCAATTTAACTGTAAAAGATTTAGTTAGAATTCATGAGACAAAGGGATTTATAAAGGATTGTTCAAACTAGAGAAAAAGCAGATGCAAGGTAGAGTAAGAAAGGAGGGTGCAAAAAATCTGGTTTGTGTTTCTAATGCATACTTAATCTATAATGGAGTTCTTACAATTCAAATATTAAAGTCAGTAACATTAAGTCAGTATATTTATGTGTGTATATACATGGGTTAATAAACACACATAAAAATTTACAAATCTAGTCTAAAATATTTCTTAAAACCTACCATTTACTTCTATTTTGGATCAGCTTTTATTACTTGCCCTCTATTTTACAAATGATTATTTTTCACACATGATCTACATCCCTTCTCCACCAGCAAAAAAAGATGAAACTCCATACACATATGATCTTGACTTTTGGGACTTAAGACTCAAGGAGAAGACAAGCAGAAGGCATGGTAAGGGCTCATATTATGGCAGTTGTAGAAAGTATATTCTAGTAATGAAATAAGTGATTCCTCATGCCTTAGGCAACAACATTTTTTTAAATTTTTTATATTTATTTTCAGTGTAACAGTATTCATAGTTTTTGCACCACACCCAGTGCTCCATGTAATCCGTGTCCTCTAATACCCACCACCTGGTTCCCCCAACCTCCCACTCCCTGCCCCTTCAAACCCCTCAGATTGTTTTTCAGAGTCCATGGTCTCTCATGGTTCACCTCCCCTTCCAATTTGTGGAGCATAACAAATAGCATGGAGGACAGGGAAGTTAGAGAGGAGAAGGGAGTTGAGGGAAATTGGAAGGCAACAACATTTTTAATTAAATAATTCCTATTCAGAGTTTGAGACCACTTAATCATTTCATGTAAAGCACCATTAAGAAGGGCAAGTCAAGGGCGCCTGGGTGGCTCAGTGGGTTAAAGCCTCTGCTTTTGGCTCAGGTCATGATCCCAGGGTCCTGGGATAGAGCCCTGCATCAGGGCTCTCTGCTCAGTGGGGAGCCTGCTTCCTCCTCTCTCTCTGCCTGCCTCTCTGCCTACTTGTGATCTCTGTCAAATAAATGAATAAAATTAAAAAAAAAAAGGAAGGGCAAGTCAAAACAAATGTATAACTATCAGTATTTTGGTTATATAATGCTTTTCATTAAAATGATCATTTTCTAAACAATACTTTATAATTTTCAACGAATTTTTTCCAAATATAACTTTGTTTTCCAATTTTATTATTATTTTTGTATCAACAGTGCTTAATGAATTGCCTATCAATAAAAGGCTCAAAAAGTATTTGTTAAGTGAATGAAAGAATAAATCAATTAATAAATTAATGCTAGCAGAGCAAAGATGTCATTTTAACTCATTATCCCTGAAGTCGTATAATAATTTGGATTTTTCTAGACTGAAGGAACATAATTATGTACAAAATCAAAGATGGTAAATTTTATTTCATAGAATGGCCTAATAATGTCTTTCATCAACATATTTTTAATGAATATTCACTGTATGTCAAGAATCATAAAAAGAAGACCAGCATCATAGATATTACAGTCTAGCTCCATATTAATTATGCATAAAGCTTAGTATTTAAGCAAAAATAAACCTTATTTAATATAGAACTCATATGAATTTTAGAAGCAATACTGCTGAATGTGTATGTTATATACATAATGTGTCTGAAGTCATTTTATTGAATGTGCACTTTCTAAACAATTTGAATATTTCCTACCTATTAGAATCAAAAGAATCCCTCTGGAATATATGTTGAGCCAAAGAAAAAAATTTTTAAGTCATTGATCACATACTATTACAATGATTTGGGGCTGCTCATAAAGACAAACCTAAAAGCTAAGTAATGTTGATCATAATAATAATAAAACTTACAAAACTATTTTTTAAAAGATAATTTCTTAAGCACAGCTGTTGGGAAAATTTTTGTTTAATTTTATGCATAATAAGCCTCTTCACAGATTTTCAGTAAGGATAGAATCATATAATTTCAGAAATGAAAGAACTTCAGAGATAATCAGCCCTAAAAACCAGCCCTACTGCATTTGAGATAGGAATGCCAAGTAAATTGTCTAGTTTCACTGAATAAACTTAGGGTCTGATTTAAGCCTAAACATAGTTTTCTGACTCATATTCATCATTTTGTTTGAAGTACTGTATCAATCAGAGTAGAGCTAGGATGTGCTGTACAAACAAACAAGCCTAAATTCTCAGTGGCATATAACAATAAAGGTGGCTTTCAAAGTTCCTGCTCAAAATGTCATTCCCAGTTATCTAGAGTGTCCAAAGCAGGTAACATGGTTACTTCTGAGATTGACAGGGTGGGAGTTTCTATTCACCACCAAATGTGGAGCAGTATATGTTTAGATCAATAATAAAATCTATCACAAAGACTTAGTGAATGACTTCCTCATGAAACGACAGATTCAGTGACAAAACTCTCCTCTGATTCAGGTGCATTCTGTGTCTTTAAGTCCATTTATAAATAAAAGTTACACGTGTGTAAGATGATGGCATTGTACTGACTGGTATTTCTTGGAAACTTCTTATCCACGCTAAATACATAAATCATGTTATAAATACCTCATGAAAAAGGGGAAAAGTCTAAACATCACCTTTGCTATAATTTACCTTCTCTGTCTAGGATTTTTATTGAATTATGTATGAATTATATATATATGTATATTTGAATTATATATTATATTTATATCTATATTGAATTACATATATAATGGTAATTATTTCAGAGTAAAGGAGGGGAGGAGAAAGACTGTGAATATAATAATTTTACTTGAAATCTTCCATTTGCAGTTGTTTTCCTGTAATAATTACAGATAAATAGTTTTGGATACCTTTCCAAGAGGAATTATTAACTTTGAGAAATTATTTTTAGTACATCCTCACTGAACTGGCTCTCTTTCTGTTGTGTTTATATCTTATTTTCAGCAAAGATCTGAAGTGATACATCTAGTTTCCTATAAAATTTATCATAACAAGTCTCAAGAACTATTTAATATCTAATGAATTAGATATTAATTCACATAATTCATTAACTTAAAAAGATTTCCTAAGCAACTTTTAATTTCCCAGCAATTAGCCTATGAGATGTTCCAAAAGTGTATTACCTCTTCTAATTTATTAGTTATTATTAATTAGCACTTAGAATTATAACAATTCATTTTGTTCTTTCTGTTTCCTGAAGAGAACGCCATTAAGGAAGTGGATGTGGATACCTACATGAGGATCTAGCTTGAAAATGAAAGCCCATGTTATGTAGTTTGATAGAGAAATTTAATAATTCCAACTACTAAAGAATTAGAAAGAGGGGAAAGAAAAAAGCCTTTGTACAGTTGGAGCCACAGAGATAGAAACTGTGTTCTCTCCCAAGTCCAGGAGAGGAGCTAAGACAGATGCTGCCATCTGTGGGCTGGGAGCATGGCGGGGTGGCCTGCCTGGTAAGGGCTAGAATCCTGGGGATTTTACAGAAGCTGAGGGAAAGACGACTCAGGGCATCTCCCATCCTCCTACCCTGCATGTTTGTATCAGATCCTGTATTGAACAAAACTATTCCAATGCAATAGACAAAAAAGAAAGTGAACAAGCCTCCTAAGGACAAAGATGTTTTCAAAATGCAGTTTGGGGGCACCTGGGTGGCTCCGTGGGTTAAGCCTCCGCCTTCAGCTCAGGTCATGATCTCAGGGTCCTGGGATCGAGTTCCGCATCGGCCTCCGTGCTGAGCAGGGAGCCTGCTTTCCCCTCTCCCCTGCTGCTCCCCCTCCTTGTGCACTCTCTTCTTCTCCCACTCTCTGTCAAATAAATAAATTATTTTTAAAAAATGCAGTTTGAATGAGACTTCCCCCTGAGGTAGGTATAGAGCCCAGTAAGGACAGAGTGGATCAGAACATAAAAAGGTAAATATTTATGCCATTTTTTAGTATTCACATGGTTTTTGCCAAAGGATTTTTTTTTCTTTTTCAGTAGATTTTGCATGTTCTCATATTTAGAAAGTAGAAGAAAAGAATCATCCAGGAAAGAGTGAGAAATATTCGCATACCTACATCTCTTATAAGACCTTTAAAGACAGAGAATCATGTAAATTGAACGTTTTTGCTTTAAATCTCAGACTTGAAAAGACAGATATGTGTAGGTCTTCAAAAGAACTTATGAAAGGGATTCATTCTGCCGACTATTCACTTGCTGCCCTGACAAACTACCATAAAATAATTTCCTTTGTCATAAGACAAAAGGATCTCTAGACACCTCAGTAGGCATAGGAAAATAGTATTACAGTGATCATGGATAATCCCTAATATTTGAAGAGTACAAAGAATAGATGGTAGTCACATACCATATGTTACATTTTTATTGTATTTTTTATTTCATTTAAATTCTAGTTAGTTAACAAAGAGTGTAGTGCTAGTTTCAAGGATAGAATTTTGCAATTCACCACTTGCATATAACACTCAGTGTTCATCACATCAAGTGCCCTTCTATTAACTGTCACCCATTTAAACCTCCCTCACCTCCCTTCCAGCAACTCTGTTTGTTCTCTATAATTAAAAGTCTTTTATTGGTTTGCCTCCTTCTCTGTTTTTGCTTTGTTTTGTTTGTTTGTTTAAGATTTTATTTATTTGACACAGAGAGAGAGAGGTAGAGAGAAAGAGGTAGAAACAGGCTCCCCACTGAGCAGTGAGCCCAACATGGGGCTCAGTCCCAGGGCCCTGGAATCATGACCTGAGCAGAAGGCAGCCACTTAAACAGCGGATCCACACAGGCACCCCTCCCTCTCTGCTTTTATCTTGTTTTATTTTTCATTCCCTTCACCTCGGTTCATCTGTTTTGTTTCTTAAATTCTACATATGAGTGAAATCATACGATAATTGTCTTTCTCTGCCTGACTTACTTCACTTAGCATAAAACACTCATATATTACACATTTTAAATCAACTAAGAAAAGTTTTTTTTTTTTTTAATTTTTTATTTTTTATAAACATATATTTTTATCCCCAGGGGTACAGGTCTGTGAATCACCAGGTTTACACATTTCACAGCACTCACCAAATCATATACCCTCCCCAATGTCCATAATCCCACCCCCTTCTCCCAAACCCCCTCCCCCCGGCAACCCTCAGTTTGTTTTGTGAGATTAAGAGTCACTTATGGTTTGTCTCCCTCCCAATCCCATCTTGTTTCATTTATTCTTCTTCTACCCACTTAAGCCTCCATGTTGTATCACCACTTCCTCATATCAGGGAGATCATATGATAGTTGTCTTTCTCTGCTTGACTTATTTCGCTAAGCATGATACGCTCTAGTTCCATCCATGTTGTTGCAAATGGCAAGATTTCATTTCTTTTGATGGCTGCATAGTATTACATTGTGTATATATACCACATCTTCTTGATCCATTCATCTGTTGATGGACATCTAGGTTCTTTCCATAGTTTGGCTATTGTGGACATTGCTGCTATAAACATTCGGGTGCATGTGCCCCCTTTGGATCACTACATTTGTATCTTTAGGGTAAATACCCAATAGTGCAATTGCTGGGTCATAGGGCAGTTCTATTTTCAACATTTTGAGGAACCTCCATGCTGTTTTCCAGAGTGGCTGCACCAGCTTGCATTCCCACCAACAGTGTAGGAGGGTTCCCCTTTCTCCGCATCCTCGCCAGCATCTGTCATTTCCTGACTTGTTGATTTTAGCCACTCTGACTGGTGTGAGGTGATATCTCATTGTGGTTTTGATTTGTATTTCCCTGATGCCGAGTGATATGGAGCACTTTTTCATGTGTCTGTTCGCCATCTGGATGTCTTCTTTGCAGAAATGTCTGTTCATGTCCTCTGCCCATTTCTTGATTGGATTATTTGTTCTTTGGGTGTTGAGTTTGCTAAGTTCTTTATAGATTCTGGACACTAGTCCTTTATCTGATATGTCATTTGCAAATATCTTCTCCCATTCTGTCAGTTGTCTTTTGATTTTGTTAACTGTTTCCTTTGCTGTGCAAAAGCTTTTGATCTTGATGAAACCCCAATAGTTCATTTTTTCCCTTGCTTCCCTTGCCTTTTGCGTTGTTCCTAGGAAGATGTTGCTGCGGCAGAGGTCGAAGAGGTTGCTGCCCGTGTTCTCCTCAAGGATTTTGATGGATTCCTTTCGTACATTGAGGTCCTTCATCCATTTTGAGTCTATTTTTGTGTGTGGTGTAAGGGAATGGTCCAATTTCATTTTTCTGCATGTGGCTGTCCAATTTTCCCAGCACCATTTATTGAAAAGGCTGTCTTTTTTCCATTGGACATTCTTTCCTGCTTTGTCGAAGATTAGTTGACCATAGATTTGAGGGTCTATTTCTGGGCTCTCTATTCTGTTCCATTGATCTATGTGTCTGTTTTTGTGCCAGTACCATGCTGTCTTGATGATGACAGCTTTGTAATAGAGCCTGAAGTCCGGAATTGTGATGCCACCAACGTTGGCTTTCTTTTTCAATATCCCTTTGGCTATTCGAGGTCTTTTCTGGTTCCATATAAATTTTAGCATCACCTTGATCCCAAAACCAGACAAGGATCCCACCAAAAAAGAGAGCTATAGACCGATATCCTTGATGAACACAGATGCGAAAATACTCAACAAAATACTAGCCAATAGGATTCAACAGTACATTAAAAGGATTATTCACCACGACCAAGTGGGATTTATTCCAGGGCTGCAAGGTTGGTTCAACATCCGCAAATCAGTCAATGTGATACAACACATCAATAAAAGAAAGAACAAGAACCATATGATACTCTCAATAGATGCTGAAAAAGCATTTGACAAAGTACAACATCCCTTCCTGATCAAAACTCTTCAAAGTGTAGGGATAGAGGGCACATACCTCAATATCATCAAAGCCATCTATGAAAAACCCACCGCAAATATCATTCTCAATGGAGAAAAACTGAAAGCTTTTCCGCTAAGGTCAGGAACACGGCAGGGATGTCCATTATCACCACTGCTATTCAACATCGTACTAGAGGTCCTAGCCTCAGCAATCAGACAACAAAAGGAAATTAAAGGCATCCAAATCGGCAAAGAAGAAGTCAAATTATCACTCTTCGCAGATGATATGATACTATATGTGGAAAACCCAAAAGACTCCACTCCAAAACTGCTAGAACTTATACAGGAATTCAGTAAAGTGTCAGGATATAAAATCAATGCACAGAAATCAGTTGCATTTCTCTACACCAACAGCAAGACAGAAGAAAGAGATATTAAGGAGTCAATCCCATTTACAATTGCATCCAAAACCATAAGATACCTAGGAATAAACCTAACCAAAGAGACACAGAATCTATACTCAGAAAACTATAAAGTACTCATGAAATAAATTGAGGAAGACACAAAGAAATGGAAAAATGTTCCATGCTCCTGGATTGGAAGAATAAATATTGTGAAAATGTCTATGCTACCTAAAGCAATCTACACATTTAATGCAATTCCTATCAAAGTACCATCCATCTTTTTCAAAGAAATGGAACAAAACTAAGAAAAGTTTAAGTAAAATATTTCCTTTTCTTTCAGAATACACTTTAGTAATAATCAAAAACAAAAACTGGCTCAAAGTTAGTAAAAAAAGATGATTGCATTTGTTCTTGAACATCAGCGCCAGCAAAACTGAGATGAGACACAAGATAAAGATGTATAAAGCATATGGTCTAGGGGCACCTGGATGGCTCAGTAGGTTAAAGCCTCTGTCTTCAGTTCAGGTCATGGTCTCAGGGTCTTGGGATCGGGCCCCACAATGGGCTCTCTGCTCAGCAGGAAGCCTGCTTCCCCTTCTCTCTCTGCCTGCTTCTCTGCGTACTTGTGATCTCTCTCTGTCAAAATAAATACAATTTAAAACAAAAATAAAAAAAAATTAAAGCGTATGGTATATACTTATACCAGAATTGTATTCAGTGTAGAAATGTTAGCTATGTCTAGAATGCTTTTCCTTTCTTTCCCTACAAATCCAATCCAGACTTAATTTCTACCACTTGTCTAAGTTTTTCCTGAGCACCATACCAAGGTAATCTGTCCCTACTTTGAAATTCTCTAATTGTACAATTAATCAGATAATTACTTGTGAACTGTATTGTTATACCACCTTTTTAATTTTTTTAGACTTTTTTTTTCCACTTTTCATATATCTCTATTTTCCTACAATACTGTTTTCCCACAGTGGTATCTGTTTTTATTCTTAGCTTGAGAGCTTTTACTCTTCAGGTATCCAGGGCATTGCAAGTCAGCTTTGTGTACACATGGAGGGTAGTCAGCTAAGATTGCTTGAGAAATTCTGTCATTGATCAAAACCCTATTCGGAATCACTTAAGTCTATTGATCCCTTCAGGCTTCCATACACATTCATAAGTGAATGTATGGTCTGTCTTTTTCCATGGTTTGTCTTTTTCTAGAATTCACTGTTAAACTGCCTACAACCTGAGGATGCTCATCTGACTTTTAGTCTTAACCTAAAGAGTAGATATTAAACTGTCTGCACAGGTGTTCCACTTCAGATTATCAGAGGCATAATGGCACATGGTTCCAATCTCAGCAACTTTTATGGAATACTAGATGAATGCCAGTGAGTAATAGCCTTCATCTGACTTCTTGCTCTGTGTCAGGGACTTTACATAGGTCGATTGGATTTAGACTGCCTGGGCTCCAATCCAAGCTCTCTGTGAATTTAGGCAAGCTGCTTTCCAGTCTTTAATGTTCAATGCTCTCACCTGTCAAATGGGCTTTTATGAATATCATTATAATAACAGTTATCATAAATTGGTTGTGAATATAAAATGAGCTCAATGTAAAGTACTTTAATGTGTGAAAGAAAATAAGTACATACCTGTATTTTATGTACCTGTATTTGTAACTACACACATGTACTCCATGATGGGGAAAAAACTTAAATCCTCAAAAAAATGGTGAGATCCTTGAAACATATTTTTAATTTATGTTTCATAAATTGTATTTCTGGGACTTCAAATTTACATAGAACTCCATAGCCACGCTCAGCGGTATAATATATTTATATAGAGAGCAATGTGTATCCATTTATTCCAGAGTTAATACAGCCTAAACTTTATTCTTTTCTGGTTTAAAAAAGAAAGTGACAAGAAATAAGTTAGTGTGACCATTATGGAATCTATTTGTTAGCAATAGCTGACACTGTTAAAAATAACAAAGTGCAGTACTTCGGTGTTAAAAACATCTGAAGGGTCTCATGAGCTTGGGGAGTAATTACTTTATTTTTGTTGCATTTTCTTTTTCCTGAAGTTCGAGAACAAAGGTTAAATAATTGTGATAATTTCAAAGGATGTAATTAAGGCCCTTAAGTAGATATGATTCTGGCTTAGAAATTAAAAAAAGGTTCAGGGTATGGATTTAAGTACTGAAACTCTGTACCTATAATATGCTTCTTATAACAAATAGGCAGCCCATCTGAAACCCACCTGGGAAGTAGCCGTGTACACAACCTTAGCACACTGCATCCTAATGTCTGTATTACAAAAACCTATCCCCCCTTGCTGAGACTGTAATCCCTCTTTCTGTAGTCTCAAGCATTTGATGAAACTTCTCATTTTCAAAATGCTACCAGATTGCAAACCTGTGATCTAATGGCATTTCATTTCCAGACACAGATACAAATTGTATCTTTAAGGAAATTTACAGAGGCCTAGCTTCTTATACTGATAGGAAACATAGATGTAACCTGGCCCAGGTTCATATTTCACAAAATGAGAAAATAATGGATTTAAAAGAGAAGTGTATTGCTTGAAATCAAAGACATATGCAAACCTCGATCTGAGACTATGACATTGTCTCTCTTTGCTCAAATAACTTTAAATCTACCTGGCTGCATTCCCAGAGACATGAGAGCAAATATAAAAAATTATATTTATACTAAAAACATCTGGATATTTATTTTCATTTGGCATTCTGAAAAAGTGAAAAGTGCTTTTTAAGAGAAGAACCAAATCCATACATACAATTAATAAAAAGCTAGGACTGGGACCTCTGTTAAATCACTTACCTTGTGAGATTTTTGAGGACAGAGGTTCTATCTTACTCATTGGCTTTCTTCTGAGTATTTCATATGGTGCCTGGTATATAGTAAATATGCAAAGTATGCTTGTTGAATGAAATTGCCTAAATTTGATCTGTCAGAGTACCTACCAGCTGTCAGATTTATGATTGTGTCGTATGTTCTGACAGCTGTGCAAGTTCCTAACCATTGGGTGGGTGCCTGTCCTATCCACTGAACTTATTTCTGAGCCAATGAAAAATGAAATGACTCTAAAGCACAAGAGGAAAAGAAATTATATTAACTCTAATAAACTGGTATATACAACATAATAATAATTCTGATCTTAGGTTCACTAAGTAAAATGTTCCCACAAAATTAAAGATTCCCAACATATCCACAGATAATGTAATTAGAATAGTGCACCAAACACTACCAAACTGCTGTAGATTATTCAGGGATTACTCCTGCAATTTTCCAAAAGATAATGTGTAACATTTCCTAAAGAACAGTTCCAAACTTCGATTAATCTCAGGAAGAGTACATAGCAGCCAAGATAAGTACTTTGGAAATTTCAGTGAGTTTAGTGAGTAAATTTTCCATGGTCCTTGAACAATTAGTTTTATATTACAGGAAACTTCAAAATTAAGAAGATTGAGAGTTTGTTGCTATCATTTTTTAATGGAATCACTGTATTGTGTCTTCTTTATCAAATATTCTATGAAGAATATTTCTGTAGCACAAGTTAGTTTGTACACAACTGATATATAGAAGAATGATGCAATTATAATTCACCGTTCAGACTGGTTCATCTTTGATCTCACCAAGAATCGATATGAACGCTAATAAGCATGTTAACACAGCTGATTACTGAATGGAGAAATACAATCTCATGCACAATGAAGACTCACCCCATATTTTTCATCTTTGCAGTATTTGGCTGTGTGCTTAGTCATAGAAGTATTTATTGGCCCATTCTATTTCCCATGCATTTTGTGACTTTTCTCTTGTTTCCTAACAACAGCATCAAATCTACCTTAAGCTCCCTCTATTGAACTAATTTCAGCTTTTATTTTTAAAGTTCCTTCTTTATTATGGTCTATTCTATACACCAAGGATTTTGCTATTTTTTTAAAGTGTTTTAGAAGTAAAACAATCACCAGATCCTTATAAATCCATACGATTTTGTTAACTGTTGGTGTTTTGCTTATAAACTCACATTAATGTTGAGTAGCCTATTCACCCATCATTCTTTCCCATTGGCTCTGTTATTTTCAGTTCATAATTCTACAGAATGCAAGGTTTTTCAGGAATTCATCTGTTTTTGCAATCACCCAATACTGTGCCCAATCAGAGAAACTAAGATAATTAAGATGAAGACAGAGTCTTAAAAAGCTGTTTCATAAAACTCTTAGATGCCACAACTATAGATCTAGAAACAAGGTATTATGAGAGAACAATAAAAGAAAATACTTGATACAGCCTAGAGGTAGGGTTTACCAAAAAGTTTCCAAGAGGCATTGCCATCTGGTTGAACCTGGATGGGTAGATGAAAGGAGTAGAGAATGAGACAGTCCATCCCAAGCATGTTCATAGTCACCAATTGAAGAAAAACAAACAAACAACAAACCAACCAACCAGCATGGTTTAGCACAAGGAAGACTTTCCTAATTCTTAGGATGTCTAACTCAGCTCCAGAGTTTTTGGATTCATCATATGTTTTTGTCCTTCATTATTCTGTAGGTTATGCAAATGTTATATTATTAAGATTGAATGAATGACTGAAGAGCCAGCAGTGGCAAAAAGAGCAAGACAGTAATAGCCAATGAAAAAACAAATAGTACAAAAGAAAATGCACCCTATGGTCAGAAAACAATGCTTTCACAAAAAGTAGATTTTATAACAAAGCATTTAGGTTTTTATATTGACATCATTTACTTTACAGAAAAGAAGGGGAAGATGCTAGAAACCAAAACTAATCCAAGAGTTCACAGCCTAAGGAGTGTAATTCACAAAAGAAATATTAGCATAAAACTTGGAGCCAGCCAAGTGCAGAACGCTCTCCCAACATACAGTTTTTCAAACATTACACAGAGAACTAACAGACTGACATTTGCATTTTTTCCTGAAAATAAAAAATAGTGGATTAATCTGCAGTGAACATATTCAGAATTTCATTACAAAGAAAGGCCAAAACATGAACTCAACTTCTAAAATCAGAGGAGCAAATATGCTGTGAAAAGACCTGTGACAACAAGGTGTGTGTTTAAAGGCTAGAGTCAGTAAGAGCAGCTCTGCTGGGCTTACAGAGGCGATATAAGAAAATACAATCTGCTTCCTATTGTTATATATATATATATATAAAAAAAAAAGGATACGTTTCATCTGGCTCTTATTATTCTTATAATTCCATAATTAGAGATTAGTTACAAAATGCCAGTTAACCACTGTGTATTCTTTGAGAATGCAATAAAAACTCAGAACAGTATAAAAAATATAAGGCTTTGTAGTTACTGAGCTATTTTGATCCTTTGTAGCTATTCAATTAAAATAAACAATTTATTTTCAATGCCCTATTCAATGAAAGTCAAGAACCAAGTGAGTATTGACAATTATTTACAAAACACGGGATTGGATAGATGGTCAAAAAGCTTTGCTAAATAACCAGTGGTTTTGTGTAAATCTTATTTGAGGGGAAAAAAGAATCAATTTTCAAAAACACTGAAAGATTTCTTAAAATATTAAAATTCAGAAGATACAATAAAAGGAGGAAAAATAAAATATTATTTGGGTTAGAGGGCTCCATCATTTTAATTTATTTTTCAAAAAAATAACCAAGGTTATATTTTAACAAATTAACTGGTTTTTCAATTTTATAATTGCAAAATATTTTAATACTTCCTCAAAGATGATAAACAGATTTTTAAACTCTGCTTCCCAATTTAATCAATTCTGCAAGACTTGTTAAGTGCTTATTATGTGCAGAGGTATGAAGAAAAGCATGATCCTTGCCTTCAGGAAGCTGATACTAATTATCACAAATAAATATGCAAGAAGACTGTGAAAATGACTTTTTTTTTTTTAATGAGCAATGAGCTGGGAAAACACAAAAAAGAAAGTCACCGATGCTCAAGGAAATAAAGAAAACTTCTTAGAAGAAGTGCGTCTGAGCTGAGCCTCAAAGGTTTGGGAAGTGGTTTCATAGGCACAGGGGAAGATAGCGTATTATGAAGTACTGGTTTGAACAAATGTTAGGAGAGTAGGAGATGACTAGTGATTCAAGGCCCTCTGAATGCTTTTTGAAGCCTGAAATGTGTTGGGGAAAGAATGAGATTGAAGAATAGACTTGATTTGACAAAGATTATAGAGGCTGGGGCAACATTATGAGGAATTTAGAATACACTTTGTTCACATAGATATCTTCAAAAATTGCTGATGAGTAAGTGAGTGGTTGGGTCAGGATTTTTCCTTAGGAATTTCCATCAGTGTAACACGTGGTATCTGGATGACTCACAGAAAGCTCCTTTAACTGAGCAGAGTAGTAGAAAAATGCAGTCAACTACATACATTACCAAAAACTCATAATTGGCTAAATGATTTCTATTAAATTTATGCTGGTGAAAAATAATCATCAAAAATTTTATTTATGTGTGTATATGTGTGTGTGTGCACATGCATACATAATATTATGGTAACCCCTAAGAAATTGTTGCTATTCAACTGTTTTTGAGTTAAAAAAATGATAATTCTGTGATGTTCAGTTGAATCTAACCCATAATGATTTGGGTGCTATAAAATTAATTCATTTATCAAGGTGTCGGATTTATGTCTCCAACAGAATACAATTAGCTTTTATTTTATGGAAAAAAGAAACTTTTGAGTATAATGGAGAAAGTAAGAAAAAGCAAAGGGGAAAAAAAAAGGAAAGATGTCTGGTTTTAGAAACATGACGGACTGAGGCAATAGACCATCTTTTATTCCCCTGTCCTCTGCTACTAAAGTTAAAATACTGAATGAAATCAAATTATTTAAGAACATTAAATACACAGAGAGGCCATAAAGAAAGGAAAATCCAAGTGCCAGAAATAAAGAAGAACTTGGAACCAATGTGACATGTCCTATAGATTGAAGGCTGGTGTTTTAATATCAGAAGCACAGCTCTGGATTCTTGCAGTCCAGGGAGTGAGGAATGAAGCTGCTCACAGAGTGAGCACCTGTGCTTCACCTGTGCTTCCTCAGTGAACAGCATATGTAGACTCCAGTCCTGGGCCAGAGAAGACAAAGGAAAGCTGTATCTGCCCCACATTTTAGAAATTAAATACATAGAGATAAATAGAGATGTGGCTATAGACCTAATTACTATATATTTTATATATTTACACATATATAATAATTACATATATTTATTATTACATATATCTTTATTATTATGTTACTCATATTTTATTATATATGTATATATATGCATATGTGCATATATACATAAAAACAAACCTTGAACTTCATGAAAGTGCAGCAACAAACTTACAAACGAAGAAATTCATACACAAAAAATTATCTTCCAGTGGCCTAACAGAAGCAAAATGTCATGGAAAGAACAAGTCAAGAGGAAAATAGACAACACAGTGATGACAAAATTTTTATTGTGTCCACTGTCATTATTGTAAATATACTACTTTGGCAACCTAATGACTCTATGATGTAAGTCTTATGATTATCATCCTTTTTATAAATGAGGAAACTGAGGCATAGCTGGGTGAAGATATATGGATAAAAGTTAAACTGCTAGTAAGCAGAGTGGTTCAAATATGTCAGTCTTATCAGCCTCACCAAAATAGTTCTCCAAGGTAAGTAAGGCTAGACTAACAAATTTCTGTAAGTGACAATCCATCTTAAACTAGGTGAAAATGCAAGTCATAAAAGGGGAGATATATATTATAAATACATATCATTGAAAAAGAGTAAGAAAAATGCTTGTCTCGATTAAAAAAAAAAAAAAAAGAGGGGTGAGAACTTAAAACATGGGCCAAATTATAAACATTTAATTCAGAGAATATGAGAGTTCAATTTCAGAAAGCAGTAATAAATTCTCAGTACCACTAGGGCATAAGGAAATGTGGGTTTAAATCATAATTCTTTACTATTTCACACATGGCAGTAGGAAAAGAAAAACAGTGAAAATATCAAGTTTCTTAGAGGATATAGAAAAATACCAACTGGTAAAATATATTACAACCCAGCACTTGCACTACTATTTACACACTTTACAACAGAGTTTCCCAACCAGTATGCTTTAAATAGATTACAGACCTGCTGAGATTATGATCTCTTTGGCCTGAGGGGTAGCCCAGAGGTTCCTGGGTTTGTAGGGAAGCAATAATAAAATATGGTTCAGATACACAATAGAAACATGAGTGAACCTCACTGCATTTAACGATATGGATAAATCGCAAAAATTTAATTTTGAATAGTAAAAGGAAAGTTTTTAGGCAGCAAAAACAATTCATGTTCATCAAAACATATACAAAATACATCTACTTGGGGGGGGTGCCTAGGGGCAAGTTTGGTTAGGCGACCACCTCTTGCTTTTCGCTCAGGTTTTGATCTCAGCCCGGTGAGATCAAGCTCTATATCTGGCTCTGAGCTCAGTGCAGAGTCTGCTTGAGGTTCTCTCTTCCTTTGCACCTCCTGCTCATGTTCTCTCATAAATAAATCTTTTTTTTTTTTTAAGATTTTTATTTATTTATTTGACAGAGAGAGATCACAAGCAGGCAGGGAGGCAGGCAGAGAGAGGAGGAAGCAGGCTGCCCGCAGAACAGAGAGCCCAATGCAGGGCTTGATCCCAGGATGCTGGGATCATGACCTGAGCCGAAGGTAGAGGCTTTAACCCACTGAGCCACCCAGGCACCCCTAAAATAAATAAATCTTAAAAAAAAAAATACTCCTTGTTTCATTGATTCTTCTTCTACAAGATAAAATTGGGAGGGAGACAAACCATAAGTGACTCTTTTTTTTTTTTTTTTTTTTAAAGATTTTATTTATTTATTTGACAGACAGAGATCACAAGTAGGCAGAGAAGCAGGCAGAGAGAGAGGAGGAAGCAGGCTCCCCACTGAGCAGAGAGCCCGACGTGGGGCTCGATCCCAGGACCCTGGGATCATGACCCGAGCCGAAGGCAGAGGCCTCAACCCACTGAGCCACCCAGGCGCCCCACCATAAGTGACTCTTAATCTCACAAAACAAACTGAGGGTTGCTGGGGGGAGGGGGGATTGGGAGAAGGGGGTGGGGTTATGGACATTGGGGAGGGTATGTGCTTTGGTGAGTGCTGTGAAGTGTGTAAACCTGGTGATTCACAGACCTGTACCCCTGGGGATAAAAATATATGTTTATAAAAAATAAAAAAAATTTAAAAAAAAATTAAAAAAATAAAAAATTTAAAAAAATAAAATAAAAATAAAAATAAATAAAAAATTAAAAATTAAAAAAAAATACTCCTACTTGTTTAGACATAGATAACAAAAGCATAAAGTCTGTATCTGAAGAATGTGTACTAACCTCAGGGCATCATGTATTAGTTTCATTTTTGCTTTTTGTTTTTGTTTTTGTTTTTTTCCTGGGGAGGAATAGAAAAGATGAAGGAGGGTAGCTCTAATTGATTTCATGTTCTTTCATTTTCTTTAAAACAGATTTCATGGAGCAAATATGGCAAAATGTCATCATTTGTTAGATCTGGGTCATGAGTACATAAGGGTCTATTGTATGGTTTTATGTATTTTTGCATGCTTTCGCAATATTTTGATTATAAAGGTGGTTGGGGGGTGGGGGTTTTTGTTTTTTTAATAAGAATGTTAGAATGAATGAAAATAATATCCTAATAGTATTCTGGCTATATTTTTAATTCAGGATCACATGTAATGGACTTCAGTGTCAACAAGATAAAATGACATGTAGGAAACATGCAAATCCTCTTTAAAAGAAAGAAAATTTGATCTAAGATTTCTTTTCACTGCATGCAATATTTATTAGAGAACAATTAGAATACATGAATTTCATAAGATATAATGGGAAGGGGCACCTCAGTGGCTTAGTCAGTTGAGTGGCTGCCTTCGGCTCAGGTCATGACCCCGAAGTCCCAGGTTCCAGCCGCCACCCACCATCCCCCCAGCAGGGTGGGTGTCCCTGTAAACAAGGAGTCTGCTTCTCTGCATCTCCTTCTGCCCCTCGCCCTGCTCATACTCTCTATCTCTCCCTAAAACAAACAAACAAACAAACAAAAAAAGGAAAGAAAGAAAGACACCAAATGGAGTCACTTTAAAAAAGATTATGCCAAGTGAAATAAGTCAATCAGAGAAAGACAATTATTATATGTTCTCTCTCCTTTGAGGAATTTGAGAGGCAGGGCAGGAGGTCGTGGAGGGAAGGAAGGGAAAAATGAAACAAGATGGGACCAGGGAGGGAGACAAACCACAAGAGACTCTCAATCTCAGGTAACAAACTGAGGGTTGCTGGATGGGGAGGATTGGTGGGGAGGGATAGGGTGGCTGGGTAATGGATATTGGGGACGGTATGTGTTATGGTGAATGCTGCGAATTGTCTAAGACTGATGATTCATAGACCTGTATCCCTGAAACAAATAATACATTATGTGTCAATAAAAAAAAATAAAAATTTTTAAATATGTTGTAATGGGGAAAACTGTTTCAATCAGCACTATTCTACATCATTGCCCTCCTGTTACATAATGTAACTCACACATCTCATCACATTTCATCCCAAATATAACAGGTATAAATTGGCAATAACACATGAGACAGGTGCTGTTATAACTTTATTTTCCTAATAGAATTTAATTTTCTTTATGAGCTTTTATTTCCATCTGATACAGGGAATACAGTTGCTTCAAGATATTTTAATCTTTTAGTCTATTATAGATTTTAAAAATTAGTAAAAATTCAAGTCAGATTTATACTTAAAACTCTCTCTGAACTTTTCCCTCCTCATCTCTTTATTCCAATTTCTGTTCTTAAATTCACTGACCTCACCTGGGCTCCTTGACTGACAATAGCACACAGGTGTTAATGTTAGCTTAAATATTTCCACATTGTCCTACTTCACTATTAAGAGTAACTGAAGAAGGGAACATATGACTTACAGTATAGAAATAAAATATAAAATGATTTTTGTTTCTATATTTCTGTGTTTTCCATCATATACAGGATGTACCTGATCCATGCATTTCCAGTATAAACACATATTAGTAATAAAATTCATATGCATATGTTCTCTCTGACAAATTCAATTTAAGCAACTATGTTACTTTTCATTTAGCTAAACCTGAAATCAGACTTGGCTTAAAATACCCCATGCTTAAAATACCCCATATCTATGAATCAAATTCTAATTAAGCAATCCTTTTAAAATTTTTTTTTAAAAATACACTATGTAAAACAAAATACTTTAAGCTTATTAAGAAATAGCATTTAATGGGGCACCTGGGTGGCTCAGTGGGTTAAGCCACTGCCTTCGGCTCAGGTCATGATCTCAGGGTCCTGGGATCAAGGCCCGCATCTCTCTCTCTCTCTGCCTGCCTCTCCATCTACTTGTGATTTTTCTCTGTCAAATAAATAAATAAAATCTTAAAAAAAAAAAAAGAAATAGCCTTTAATGAAAATTATCATTTAATTAATATAAATATGAGAAGGCATAATAGTAAATTAGTCTTCAGCTATTATCAGCTTAAACTCCTAACAATCTACATACAATTGTAACAGAGTAGATATGTATTTAGCATTTATATCCATAGTTTATTCATTGTGATCATTGTAGTCTATGTGCAAGCACGTGTAGGAGTTTAGTTATGAGTCTAAGTGAAAAAAGCTATGAAATGTGAACAAGTCTATCAACTGCAAGTTTCTTATTGCAGCATAGAGCTTGTTCCAGACATGGAGACAGTGCAAAAGTTAGAAAGAGGACAAAAACAGTCAAAATTCAGCTTTTTAGTTAACCTCTTGAATTACTATCAACTATTTTACAAAAAACAGTAAAAATAAAAATACAATTTTTTCATGACTTCATTTTTTTCTCAAGGTTTGCTATTCTACTATACTTGAGTAATTCAATTCAATATTAACCTAAAACAGACATTACATCTGGCTATTTAATATCTCAATCAGCATTACAATCACTGTCAATGTGTCAAAGTTAGAGACACGTTTTAAAAGACTATGTTCTAATGTAAGATAACACACAATTTATAACTAGATTCCTCCCTAATGAAGCATATATAAATTTCTACATACCTGTCACTTAAAATGTACCATATGCCTCATCTTTTGGATGTCTTGATTTAGTAGCAAGAATTTTCTATTTTAGGGGTGCCTGGGTGGCTCAGTTTGTTAATCACCCGCCTTCAGCTCAGGTCATGATCCCATCCTGGGGTGCAGGAATAGAGACCTGCTTAGGGCTCCCCTGCTCAATGAGGAGTGTGCTTCTCCCTCTGCTCTGCCCCCTCCACCTGTTTGTGTGTTTCTGTGCTCACTTGCTCTCTCTCTCAAATAAAAGAATAAAATCTTTTAAAAAAAGATTTTTTTTAATTTAAAACTTTCATAAGTTTATATAATAAAGACTAATTATTGCCTGTTCACTCCTTTTCAGGAGGCATTCAGGATCTTTAAAGGTGATCTAATTTGTTCCATTTTGTTTCCAAAATTCAATATACCAAAGTTCAGCTAAGATATAAATATGCATGCACATTTCCTCTCATACCTAGGAATAGCATCAGACCTGGGAGTTGGTTAGTACTTCCGTTCCCTTTATTGCACTCCAGAGCATTTCTCTCTATCTTCTATTAACAAAATAAAATAAAATAAAATAAAATAAAACTACAACAACAGCAACAAAATATAGTTTATAAGTTCAAACCATGAGCTAGAGTTCCCAGAACTATTCCCTTGATTCCTAGAATGTGTAGGTTTTGGCCCTTTCCATTTTTCCCAGTCTGCCCATATTTATCATCTTTCTTGATCAATTTAACATATCCAGACTTGATCCAGTCTCTCACTTCTTTGACTCATTCAATGATCCTGATCTCCTCACTTTCGCAAGACATTCCCATGACAAATACCCACTCATAATTACACTTCTAACAAAACTCACTTTTAAGTTTTTGTTTAAATTCCAGTTAACTAATATCCAGTATATTAGTTTCAGGTGTATAATATAGTGATTCAACACTTCCATAAGTGTCTGACTCACTGATTACCTCCATAAGTGTCTGACTCACTGATTACCAGTTTCTATTTTTCTAGCTTGTTCAATTAATGGCCGGATTCCAACAATCTCTCACCTCCTACTTTATCCAGTTTAGATCCATGGCCCATTGTAATAATTAGGATAATCATTTCCCTTCCTGTCTCTTAACCTTTCTTCTTGCCTTTCATCTCTGTATTCAACAGACAAAACCTCAGGCCCAATTAAAACCAACACTTCCTACTAGTTGTGCCCCTTGCAGTTGAGGATTGAAGAAAAACTTACAACTTAATCAACTGGCCTCAATTAAATTAATCTTTCCCAACTTTAGGTGAACCCTGAGTGCTATCTGGCAATCTTACTGTTTTCTCAGAGTCCAAAAACTTTCTCGTATTAGAGAGAAATTAGACCCCTATGCCATAATTTCCAACCTCACCTCAAATCTTGATATCACTTCTACCCTCCACATTCTCGGCTGATTTCTTGAGTTCCTGTTTCTCACAGAAAATAGTCACAATCTAGAGAATGTCCACGTGGTCCCAATATTTTACTGACCTATGCATTCATATTGGGCCTTCTTTCCAATTGCTATAGATGTCCTATTTTACTATTGTCTAAAGCCACTTGTAAAGTGGAAGATACATTTTCTTATTTACTCATGTTTATTATTCTGTCCTCCTTCTCGCTACATTATAAATTTTCCTTTCCCATTGATCATTCCCATAAGAGGACAAAGATAGGGGGAAAGGACACATGCCAAATCATGGAGACAGTGTATTGTAGAATGTGTTTTTAAGACCTTGTGTAAGTCTACCAACTGGACTATAAATGCATGCAGCAGACAGTCAAGAAAATTCATATTATGAAGCAGTTGGGTATTGTTGGTCAGAAAGTTGAACTTAATTTGTTTCATTCCTCCTTTTTCCTATTGTATTTCCTTCCCCAAATGAATTATTTGACTACTGTTTAGAGATAGGTTTGTAGTTCAGCCTTTGTTTTAATACACAACGGATAAATCACATTTACAGACATCTTTTTATTTCTTCAAAAACTACAGTTAGTTCATTATTAATGTCCATAGTTTATAAATATAATGTCAAAAAATGAAAAAAAGTTTTATCTAAGACTTAATCAATGTATTTAAAGTTTATTTATATCTCATTCTACTTAATGATAGATGATTGGCTACTATAACAGAAAACTGCCAGAAAGATTAATTTTGAACTAGAGAGAAATTAAGAGACTAAACTATGGTTTTCAATAAAATACATACTATTTTATGGTTAAGCATCACATTATGAGAGCAACTATGGAAATTTAAATTAAGACTACATATTTAATAATAGTAAGTTTAGTGAAAATTAAATTTCTTGGAGTGTCATATTTTATTATACTTATGTGAGAGAATTCCTTTGTTCCTAAGAGAATGGTTCAGAAAAAATATATATATTTGAATCAATTGTGGTAAAATAGTAATATATGGGGGTGTTTATTGTATTATTCTTACAGAATTTATATAAATTTAGAAATTAAAAAAATAAAAATTGGGAGAAGTAAAATAAAACTAAAGAACAGTAAAAACTGTGGGATTTCATTTTAATGTATTTCTTTAATAAAAAATAAAAAATATTTCAAATATACCTACAGTAAGGCACTAGCAGGACTATTCAAATGGTTTTCATGTGTATGTTCAAAAAAATCTTAGTAATCTCCTGTCACTGGTAACATTATTTTATTTATTCTAATGCCATTGTACATACTCCCTGTATTTATTTCATGACAAGAATTAGAATGTAGGTAGGTTTTCACATCAATCATTATTGTCTATCTCTTTGAATATAGACATTTTTTTTTTCCTCTAACCACCTCCTAGAGACACTTGGCTGACTTTCTCAGAATATATTTTCCAAGCCTTTATTGCCTACTTCTTAAATTTGGTGTGCATGTATGTGAAGTTCCATTTTTGGCTATGTGACTAGGTTGTGTTTATTATGTTTTATTATTGAAATTGTCTTAAGGCTATTAAAAATGAGAAAAAAATACCATATTTCATAAAAACTTTGCTTATGATATTTTTAAAACATCCTTAAATATATTTAGATTTGAATTTTGAAACTTAAATATTACTCTAGGAAGTTACTATTGTCCAAAACAATATTATCCTTCTTTTAGGAGAAGTGGAGAGCACTTAAGATTTGTACATATGAGCATTGTATGAGTGGAATTATCCAGGTTAGCTCAATGTCCGATTTTTGACAGGTTTATTGAGATAAATTCACATACTAAACAAATCAACCATTTAAACTATACAATTCAGTGATTTTTATTCTACTCCAGAGTTGTACAACCATTGCCACAACCTTAATTTTAGAATATTGCCATCATCCTAAAAAGCAGTGTGTACCCAGTAACACTACCTCTCCATTCCCATACCTTCCTCTCTAAACTCCCTCCATACCCCTAGGCAACCATGAATTACTTTCACTTAGCATAAAACTTTCAAGGTTTATCTTTATTGTAGCATGTTTCAGCACTTCATTTCTTTTTATTGCTGAATAATATTGCATTGTATTTACTCATGTATCAGTTGATGGACATCTGGGTTATTTCAACTTTGGGGGTATCATGAATAGTTTTGAATAGTATTGACTATGGACATTCGTGTAACAAAATGTTTCTTCTGGGAATGGAATCCTGTTTCATATGGTATCTCTTTTTCTTTTGGATGAACAAATTCTTCTCACAGATACAATATATTATCACAAGAGTTATCATATAAACTACAACTATATAACTATATAACTAATAAAATATTTAAAAGGAGTATCCTTGAGTGCAGGGATTTAGACTTACTCAGATTTATTCCCATCAACATTTTTGTTCATTAGGCAATTACAACCTTCAAATATTTTTGTATCAAACTAATATATTGCTTATAATTTTCATTCTTTTATGCTTTTTGAGGGGGAGGGTCAATATTTCCTTCTAATTATTGACTTATAGAAAGCATCTCAGAATCTTACACTATTTATAACCAAGAAACTAATTGAATTTTTAATTATTTTAAAAATATCAAGCAATCTGACATTTTTTTCATGCATTAGATACATTTTGACTGAATTATGAATACAGATAAATTAATAGTGTTCATATTATTAAGGACATTAGAAAGAGCTTTGCTCTCAAATTGGCCTTTTTTGTGCATGGAAAACACACTAGCCTCCCTTTAGCCTTGAGGGGTACATGTGTTTTTTAATAATCATAAGGAGATTAATTTTCTGTTACACTCTTAAGCATTATCCCTTCTAAATTATGTCTTATGTGATGTATTCAAATGAAATGTGATCAAATAGAAGCCTTGAAATTAAGAATTTTAAATATCCCCTTCACCTTCCCAAGTAACAAACTGGCTGTAAGTGCAAGTCTCTGTATTAATTTGCAAATGAACAAGGACTTTGGAGTTATTTCTACACTACTCCCAGGCTGCTGTTGTATTAATTATTAGATAGATTAACTACACACTGAGCTGGCACTTCTCATTAAACAGCTGCTAAAACATGAGGGATGAACAATGCCTTGTGCTTTAGCTTCAGATGCTTGCACCCTGAGGCTATTTAATATGCCTTAATAAGCTACTGTTTTCCATGCAGAGAAATTTCACTTAGTTGGAGAGTGTTCTGAGACACCATAGGTCGGGAATTGTCAGTGTCTGTCCTCAACTTCAAAATAACAAAAACATCAAATATTCATACCTACTTAACTTTCTGTATTCATATTAAAATATTTTAAATATTTTAATTAAATTTAGGAAGTAAAGATTATAAAAACTACACCATGATATAAAAACCAATGAAGGGGCACCTGGATGGCTCTGTATGTAGAGCATGAGACTCTTGATTTCTGGGTTGTGAGTCTGAGTCCCACATTGGGTGTAGAGATTACTAAAAAAAAAAAAAAAAAAATTGGTGAAGGTTAAATGACATCATAAGGGTGAGTCCTTGATATGATAGGATGAGTGTCCTTATAAGAAGCAACACCAAAGTGCCATCCCTCTCTCTCATTCTTACTTTCTCCACAGCAGGTATTGCAAAAAGACCATGTGAGGACATAGCAAGAAAGAGGCTGTCTACAGCCAGAAAGAGAGCTCTGATCAGAAACTAAATCAGCTGGAACCTTTAACTTGAACTTCTCGCTTTCGGAACTGGGATAAAATAAATATTTTGTTATTTCAGTCCAAGGAAACTAATACACAATCCAAGATGCAGAACCTCCTTAGAATCAGAATGAGATAAATCAGAAAAGGTGTGATCCAAACAACATATAGTTTTCCTTTAAAGCACATTTTTGTTCCACAGAGAACTGACTCTTTCCTTGAGCTTCAAGGTGATATATGTAAAATTCTGCGGAATAGATACAATTCAACTCCCATAGGAGCTTTGATTTTTTTCATATCTGGTTCTAAACTTACTTCCTTTCCACCCAAATCAGCTCCTTTCTCATTTATTTTTTATCAGAATTCATGAAATTATTATGGCCCCACTAATCTCGACCCTTCCTTGTCCTATCTTCTTCATTCCTTCAACTAGACAATTTTGCCAGCTAAATATGTCTTAAATCTGCCTCCCTTCCCATGGTGAGCACTTTATAATCACTCCCTTAACTATCCAAGTAGGCCACATTTAAAAGATAATAATAATATAATATATGTATATTATATATAATATGTGTGTATATATGTGTACATACACACACACACAAAATACTGGATACTCACAAAAGAAGTTGTGTAATGTCTATCTTGGCTTTACATTCTACTTATTCTTCCAATTATTTGTATGAATTCATAAACAAAGAAATGCCTGCATGATGAAAAGGGAAAGGAAGAAAAACAAAGACATGCTTCCCAGGCAGAGATATCTGGATGCTGACTATTACCTATCACTTACATAGTTTTCTGTAAATTCATGAATGTAAAAGATTTATCTGCACATATGTTTGTGACAATTCTCACCATTGTCAGTATATGATCATTTTAATAACTTCTATTATGCAGATGATTGGTTTGTATCACTAACTACACTCCTGCAATTCTATTCTCCCTCTTGTAATATAGTGGTTGGAAAAAGTTATGATGACATCTTATGTCTATGGATTTATTTTATTTTTCTTTCATGCAAAACTGGTTGATAATTGTGGCATTTCAACGGAGGACTTATTATTATCTCATTAGCACTAAGTCTCTAAATAATTAAACAAACAAGTATTAAATTCCCCAGAAGGTCACCAGCTCTATTCACATTCCAAATTTTATGAGATTCATAGATCATTGTAGCTATTTCTAAATCAATATATTTCACATGCAAAACAGATATGTCAGAATATTTTAATATTCTATCTATCTATGCAACAGTTACCTAACACAAACTACCAAAAGTCAAAAATTAAGTAGATAATATAAATAGGCCTATATCCATCAAAAAATGAGTCAATAATTAGTAACTTTCAGAGGAAATAATTTGAATTTTTCAAAATTTCTTCCAGAGAATACAAGCAAAGAGAACGCCTCATAACTTCGATGAGGCCAGCATTACCCTATTTACCAAAACCAGATAAAGTCACTAAATAAAACTATAGATCAATATCTCTCATACAAGTAAATGTAAATATCTTCAACCAACTATTAGCAAATAAAGAAAAACAATGAATAAAAATAAATATTCATTGTAGTCACTTGAGATCTAGTTCAGCTATGTAAGGCTGGTACAACATTTAAAAATCAACTAATGTAACCTTCCAGATCACTAGGCAAAAAAAAAAAAAAAAAAAACAATCATATGATCTTATCAATTGGTACAGATAATTTTTTTACTAATCCAACACCCATTCATGAGAAAACTCACAGCAAACATGGAATAGTTATCTACAAAATCTACAAAAAAAAAAAAAAATCCCAGTAGCTTCTATCAGACTCGATGATGAGGAACTAGACGCTTTCTGCCTGAAATAGAGAACAAGTCATGAATATCCCCTTCCATCATTCTTATTCAACTTTGTAATGAAAAAGCCCTAGCTATTGCATTAAGGCAATAAAAATAAATAAAAGATGCACAGATTGGGAAGGAAGACATAAAACTCTTTGTTTGCAGATGACATGATTATTTGTGTAGAAAATCCCAGAAAATTCATAATAGTTTTCAGATTATGAGGTTAATATACAAAACTGAAATGCTTTCCTGCATAACAGCAATGAACTATTGGCATTTGGAGTTAAGAGTACAATACCATTTATTATAGCGCCATAGAATGAAGGAAGGCAGCCTGAAAAGGTTATTTGATTTCAATTATACAACAATCTGGAAAAAGACAAAACTATGAAGACAGTAAAAGAGACCATGGTTGCCAGAGGTTTGGAGGGAGAGCGGGAAAGTTGAATAGATGAGTCACAGGAACTTGGGGAGGAGGCATGAAGCTAATACTCATGACACTGAAATTGTGCATACATAGGATTCTACCTCTGGCAAAGTTTATATAGTTTCACACCACAAAGAATTAACCTAATGTATGAAAATTAAAGAGAAAAAAAGATTTAGGAGTTTGAGTAATACCAGGAAGGAACACAGACCATGACAAGACAATCTAGCTATATAAGAAAAGCACGAGATACCTTTAGTTAAGGAGGTAGGGATAAAAGGTGCTGACCAAATAATTTCCATGATGAATAGAATATTTAAGATTAAAGGTAAAGATGCTGTACATAAACTTTGCAAAGCTGATAAAGCTTATTTTTTCCTATGGAGGTAAGAGTTTAACAATTCTGATATCACTCAACATGTATACTGGAATTATACAACTAAAGAAATAGATAATAGATTGTTAGTGAGGTAGTTTCCATAAAGAAGGGAAGGAATCTAGCATGATCCATGTGGTAATGGATTAAAATTAATGACCTTGATATAAACTCCTACTTAATACAGGAAAGATGTTCCATATAGAAATATCTATACATATGTGTCAGTATACACAAATAATTTAAATTGTTACTCTACTCTCAAGGAGGATTAGCAAAATTCCTTGAAATTTAAATGTGAACTATGCATAATTATTTCCTTCAAAGAGCATAGTATGGAAAGGGGAAAAAAAGTATCTTTAAAGTGTAGAAATCTGACAAAATTACGCCATCCAGATGATCAAGATCAATATCAACAGTAATATTTCATGTCAATAGTAGGTATGCTTAATATGAAATAATGAAAATGACACCTTAGCTCTGTGGTCTTGCTCCTGAAAACCTATAATCCCAATCTAGTCATAAGGAAACATCAGACTAATTTCAATAGAGAGCTATCCTTCAAAATAAGTTACTAGAACACCACACAAATATTAAGATAACCAAAAAACAATGGAAGTTAGAGAAACTCACACCCAAGAGGAGCTGAAGGAGATCTAACAACTTATTTTATAGTGTGCTCTCCTGGATAAAATCCTGGAAAAAGGGCATTATATAGAAATTAAATAAACCTGAATAAATAAAAGATTTTAGCTTTAAAAAAAAAATGGCACTATGGTACTAATTGTTTGAATAAAATGTGGTCCCGAGACCCAATATTCAGGCTTAAAATGCATGTTTTCCATAATTATCATCAAATATATTTATCTGACTATAAAAAAGTAATGATGAAAAGTTAAATTTTTAGGCTTCAATGAACTCATTTCAGTTTTATTGCCATTAAATACATATATATATATATATATACATATATATGCATATATATTTTTCTGACATACACATACAAAAATTATACATCATGAAAATTACTATTTATTATCAACTATAAATCATATATACATGTATGCACATACACACTATGTACATAAAGCCTTTTATATATACATATATATATGTATGTGTGTGTGTGGAGAAAGAGAGATTAAAATAGGACCCAAATTCATACCAGCCTTAGTGCAGTAGGCATTAGTATTTCTATGTCCTAGAGAGATTATGGATTACCCAAGATTATTTCTAGTGTTTGCTAAAGCCTAGACTTGTACACAGGCATAGTTATTTCCAAACTATAATCTTAATTCTAGAGTTCACAAAGAAAACACCAACATATTTTCCAGAACCTTTATCAGCTTCTTGAACTTGACAGAGTTTCAAGTGCATTGCTGAATAAATGCTCAAAATAAGGTAAATTTAATAATGTAATAATTTCCCTGAACACATTGCCTAACTTTTCTAGTCATCTAAAACAAATAAACAAATAAATCTATTGACCGTGCAAAACTTAGTTTCTTGTATCTGTTGCAGTAAGGGAGAAAACCACCTTGACAGAATTTTAGGCAGTATCTCAATGTGGAAAAATAAAGAAAGGATTTATAGAATTTTAGGATATGGGTGAAGGGATTTTAAGGCAGATTTCATAAGGAAGTGAACTGGTTGAGATTAGAGTTTATGACAATAATAGCTTTGAATTGGTAGGCAGGGAAAGTCAAAGGTCTTTGCAAGTCCTTATTACCAAGTTTTAATCTTGGAAAGTAATATATTTAGATTGCTTGCAGTTTTGCCTTTCAGGGCAGTATTTCCTAGAGCAAGCAGCTGGGTTATTGCGTGCACTAAGTGTAGTTTAATATAGGGACAAGGAAGTACACAGCAATAGGAATTATGAAGGTTCTGTATCTTTCGATAGTTATAACCATCCTCTTTCCTTTTCAACTGCAAGAGAAAACAAAAAAACAAACAAAATAACAAGTCTGAGGAAACAGTTTTTTGGACATACACATGGGGTAAATTCATGAATTATAGGAAGGATTAAAAGGTAAATTTGTTTGCCTATCATTTTATTATGAAAATTTTGAAATATACAGGAAGATTTTTTTAAAAATTGCAATGAAGATATATGTATCTGACATGTATATTTCACAGTTAACATTTTTCCACACTTGCTTCTAGCCATATGTCCATAAATCCACTATTCACCCAAATTTCCATTTTATATTTTGTTCCATTTTTTACTCTTTTTAAAATAAGTTGTAAACATAAAAATGACACTGAATTTTTTTAAGTTTACCTTGTCAGTATAGAAAATTTAATTAGAAATATAGAATAAGAATTCTGTTTAAGAATCAAGGGCTCAAAACAAAACAAAAAGAATCAAGGGGTCACACAAGAAAGGGTATGGGTGAAAAACAAAAAACAAATCTTAGAACTGAGATGAGGAAGTCAACAAGAAGTTTTACAATGGTCCCTGATGTATACAGTGCAAGAATCTGTCTTGGGCCTAGATGACAACAATATATATGTATGCACCAAAAATCTTTCAGGAAGAAGGTTGTGAACATTAAGAAAATAAACACTGTAATTGTGCTAGAATGTTTTAATAGTTATCATCCTTTGAATCAAAATGTATGTAAGAATTTCTAAACCTATTTCCCCTATAGTCCTTCCAGAAACCTTCATATATATGTACTGTTACCCATATTTTATGTAGATGAAAACTGATATTTAAAATATTTAATCAGGGTGCCTGGGTGGCTCAGTGGGTTAAGCCGCTGCCTTCGGCTCAGGTCATGATCTCAGGGTCCTGGGATCGAGTCCCGCATCGGGCTCTCTGCTCAGCAGGGAGCCTGCTTCTCTCTCTCTCTGCCTGCCTCTCCATCTACTTGTGATTTCTCTCTGTCAAATAAATAAATAAAATCTTTAAAAAAAAAATAAAAAATAAAATAAAATATTTAATCACATCTTCAAGATACCAGAACTAGAAGAGGTTGAGTTTAGAATCAGACCCCAATCACTGGTCCGTTTTAGACAGGTACTTAACTTCTTCCTTTCCTATCCAAGAAAGAAGAGTTTGGGCAAAATACAAACTATAGTATACAAATCCACAATATTTATAGATTTCTTCAGAAATTTATCTTTTTAAAACCACCCTCTCTCCCCTACACACTGAACCAAAGGTTGCTTCTGTCTGTGTTCAATTTGTAATTTCTATTTATAACTTCCTACTTCTGTTTTTCTTTTTAAGATAAATTTTACTCCCATGATTTCTTACACTGTAGAGCTGAGATTGTCTCCCTTATCTAAATGTCAATGGTTTCCTAGGTTACAGTTAATTCTGTTTAAGTACCACAACACTGTAATTAAAACTTCAATTATCTGTATTTGCAGCCTCATCGGTTCAGTTAGATAATGTTGTCTATACTAAATGACAAATGTCTATGTTCATATGACCTATATAGTTAAAACTAGTAGCATGACCTTGAATGTAGTTTCAGATGTGTATAGGACAGGGGGCTTAATTACAGATATTCTAAATTGGTTATTTTGCTTCTGAAATCTCCAGTTAGAACACTAACCTAAGTAAATTAAAGTACTCTCCCTTTTTGAGAATGTTGATTTCTTTTTTCTTTAAATTTATGGGAGAAATGAAAACTTTAAAATTATGTCATAAAAGGGACGCCTGGGTGGCTCAGTTGGTTGGACGACTGCCTTCAGCTCAGGTCATGATCCCGGAGTCCCGGGATCGAGTCCCGGGATCGAGTCCCGCATAGGGCTCCCAGTTCCACGGGGAGTCTGCTTCTCTCTCTGACCTTCTCCTTGCTCATGTTCTCTCTCACTCTCTCTCTCTCTCTCAAATAAATAAATAAAATCTAAAAAAAAAAAAAAAAAATTATGTCATAAAATACTCCAGAAAGCCATTTTCAAATAATTACTTTTGTAGTATAAATTGAAGAGTTGGGATAAATGAGTACACAACTAAATAATGTCTGTACCATGATGCTTTAAAATTTCATGTTTTCTGTGTTAATTTATTAATTCAACAAATCCCGAGATGGACAAGGTCTGTGTCATAATGGCACTGGCCTTACTGGGAAGCTTTATATAAAAACAAATATACAAACAGAGAGTATACAGAATTCTCCAGTGGAAAACAAAGAAATAAAAGTAGGACACTGGCATTGAGAATAGCAGGAAGAACTTCAGATTGGATGGTTGTGATTGTCCTTATTAAGGTGATATTTAAATTAAGGTCTGATAGGTAGTAAGGAGTCATGATCAAAACTGAGGATGAGAAAGGACCCTAATATTTACTAGGAAGTAATAGAAAGTTTATAGAACAGGTAGGTAACAATGTAGGGGTAAAATTTATGAGAAATGATGCCTTTGGAAAGATGGCAGGAACCATATGATCTAGGCATGGTAGGCAACATTGTTTAATGTTTTTAAACAATTAAATTACAGTGGGAAGCCATGTCCATGCTTTACATGATCTTTGCACACACATACACACACACACACACACACACACGTAATCCTACAATAAGATCTTCTCCTGACTCATAATTATCATTTAAGAATTAGTTAATTGTTGGGGTACCTGGGTTGCTCAGTGGGTTAAAGCCTCTGCCATCGGCTCAGGTCATGATCCCAGAGTCCTTAGATCGAGCCCCGCATCGGGCTCTCTGCTTGGCAGGGAGCCTGCTTCCTTCTCTCTCTCTCTACCTGCTCTCTGCCTACTTTTGATCTCTGTCAAATAAATAAATACAATCTTTAATTAAAAAAAGATTTAGTTAATTGTCTTTTTCTGTTGAGGTAATGGAAATATTGAAAGAAGAGAGAGTGTTGAGGACAAATGTGACCGAGAAGAGTAGAGGCTGGAAAATGAAATTTCCCTACTTTGAAATTCTATCGCAAGCAGAGAGAGCTAATAATATTCTGATTATATAAAATCACCCTGAGCATGTCCCCGATGGCTACAAACAGAAGAGAAAATTTGCATTTAAAAGTAAATGTAAGTTACACTCATGCAATACCATGGGTCAACAAGCCACTAGATGATGAACCTGCTAAGACTTTGTGCCAGTGCTGTGTCTGTCCAATTTTTCCATGGGAAAGATCTCCTCAGAGAATTCTCCTAAGTCAATGATTCTGAATGGTGTAACCTGTTCCTTACCCCTTTTTTGTTTTTCTCACCCTAAGGAGGTGGAATAAAATGGTGGAAGAGAATGGCCTTGGGAAACATAAACTAAAATCCCTAACTTGGTAGTGATTGTTGGTTTTTGTTTTTACTTCCACCATTTTTTAAACTTTGTGAGACTTAAAGTACACATGTTGCTAAGTTGTTTTGAAAATGATTTGAAATTAGTAGCATTCCATAACTATTATTTACCTCACCTTCCTATTCTTTTGCTCTTGTAATTGACTCCCAAGAGGTTTTGAGTTTGAGGAAGGAAGGAAGGAAGGGAGGGAGAGATACCTATTGTATCACTACAGGATAAAATCATAACTCCTAATGATCTAACAAATAAGAACCTTAGAAATTTCTAAAAGTAAATAAACTACTAACTAAAAAGAAAATATTCTTTATGGACATATATTATCTATACTTTCAAACAAACTGTCTCTGAGACTACACAGGCTGAAGACAAACCCAACTAGGCATTAGTTCAATTTCTGACATCAGTTTAATAAAGCTAGTGAAAAAAAAATCATAGGACTTTGAGCAGCACCAATTGATTAATACATGAATCTAACGTAGAGTTACTGAAGTTAAAAAAAGCACTTAGTGTTTAGTATACCCTAAATGAAAAGTCAAAGACCGCTTGAGAAAATTGGTCTTGATGTGTTTTATTACCTAAAAATATTATAGTAAAATTTTGGTTAAGCATATTTCATGTAGTAGTTATTAGAATAGTATATTATAGTAATTAACTTTGAGGGCTTTTTTTTTTTAATAGTAGTTAAGATTTCTAGCACTTGAATATAAAAGCTGTGGAGTTAGAATTCTGACTTCATTACTTCTTAAATGTGACTTTGCAAAATTTGACTCTCTGATTCAGCTTTATTATCTGAAAACTTGAATAATTTTGACAAACAAATGAGTGTGTGTAACTCTATATTAGTAATAATTGGTGATTACCAAAACGTCAAAATACTAGAAATATACATATACTTTGGGAAGGATATAATAATAGCAAATACAATTTGAAAATCTGTAATATGATATGTAATTATACCTTATTTTCCCTTTTTGGATGAAAATTATTTCCAAATAAATAATATTTGAAATGTATAAGAAAAATCAATTTTGTCTTCTTACTCAAGGTCAGAGAAAAAAGCTCTGCTTATTTAAAATCAAAGAACCTGGTTAGTTGGTGGCCAGGTACAAGATAAATGATAAAAAAAGAAAATCCATTAATTGTTTCCATTTCATCAGCAAGCAGTTACAGAATCTAATTGTTAAAATTTTACTTTATCCAAAATTTAAAAATATAGTATTAGTAAAAATACAATAAAAATATAATATTAATAAAACCCAATAACAGCTAAAGGAAAATATTATATAAATTTATCAGAAACTGAAGTTGCTGAAATGATGTGTTACTGGAGAAGGTAATTTAATATTGTAAAAATGTTAATTTCCTTTAAATTAATCTGCCAATTTTTTATTTTCTCAATCTACATGATGTAAACATTTTAAAATAAAACTTGAAAATTATATGTTAATTAATATGAAATAAAAAATTGAAAAGAGGGATGCCTGGATGGCTCAGCTGGGCATCTGCCTTGGCTCAGGTCATGATCCTAAAGTCCTGGGACTGAGCTCCACATCTGGCTCCCTACTAAACGGAGAACCTGCTTCTCCTGCCCCTCACCCTAGTTGTGTGCTCTCTCTCTCTCTCTTTCTCCCTCTGTCTCTTTCTCTCTCAAATAAATAAATAATCTTGAAAAAATTGAAAGGAGTCCAAAAATAGTCTGACAAAAAAACAAAAAGTTTTGTCCCATCAAATGTTAGTATCAATTATAAAAGCCTGCTTAATTTATGAGATGATAGTTTTGCACAGAAATTAGTGAATACTCTGTTTCTGGAATGCCTTCTAGGGAGATTGTTGTGATCAATCTTTTAGTTCATTAATTCTGTCTATTCCTTAATACTTTTTTTAAAAATTTCAACAAACATTTTTAAAATTTACTTTACTTTAATTTTTTTTTTCAGTGTTCCAAAATTCATTGTTTATGCACCACAACCCAGTGACTCACCACCAGGCTCGCCCAACCTCCCACCCCCACAAAAAGCCCTCAGTTTGTTTCTCAGAGTCTACAGTCTCTTATGGTTTGTCTCCCCCTCCAATTTCCCCCACCTCACTTCTAGAAGCCTCATGTGGTTGCTTATTAAGTTTCTTTTCATTAGTTAAGATTGCATCATTATTTGCTCATCTAGGAGATTTCAAAAAATTCTTTATACATTTTTAACATGGCTGTTTAATAATCTGTATCTGATCATTTTTTGTAGTACTTTGGGGTCTAAATCTGTAGTTTTCATTTCTACAAAAGTCTAACACAAGGCGCTTACCATCAATCCTGCCTGGCAATCTTTGATCTGGAGGAGTTATTTTATCTGAATATGTAGAATTTTTCAATGAAGACACTCTCAGACATGAACAATTTCCTAATGTTCCTGATAGAATACAGGATAGCTTCCACCAAACTGAAACCATGTCAATCTCATCCAAGGTCGGTGCTTATGTTTGCATCTCAAGTATAGCTCTAAACTCACTGCAGGACCAACAGGACAGACAACAACTGCAATGCTGTAATTGCCACCACCCGTAAGGTCACACTGTCCTTCTCTGTGCACCTCTCTTATTTGTGTGTGTGCAATAACAGCAATATCTCAACAAGAATGCCCAATCGTATCGACTTAGTCCAATCGGCTTCCCTCACTTTATATAATTTTTCCCAATATTGGAAACAGATACTAGTTTGATCCTCAACTTTTCCAAGAAAAATAAGACTCAAATATATGTTCATTCTTTGTGGATTTTTGTCTCTTTGGGTTTTATCTTTATGTTTCTTTTTAAATTTATACTAATATTTGCAGCTATTTCTCAATTTTTATTGTTGTCAGAGAAAGATTCATGTAGAATTTATTTTTTTGGAATACCCAGGTTTTTTTTCTTTGTGACCCTATGTGGAATTATTTTTGTAAATAGCCTATGTTATTTTAAAACATATACGTGTTGACAATAAGTAAATAAATAAATAAAATATATATGTGTGATAGGCTAATAAGTCTGATTGATACTGTTTAACAATCTAAACTTTTTAAAATTTATATTTAGTATCATTCATATTTTTACTTCACAGAGTTATTAAAAATATAACTAATAACACTAAATAAAAGAGAATATCTTCCCCAGTTTTGTATACTTAGAGCTTTTACTCTATTCATTTTAATGTTTAAAAATTATTGCAATACATTTTTGAAATTATAACAGATATGTACATTTTACTCTATTATAAAATGTCAGTTTAAGGGAATGATTTTTGGCTTGTTTTTATATTTATTTGCCACATCTTTGTTTTAGGTTTATACCTTATAAATTCCAGTTAATAAGATTTTGATGTGTAATATATTTTTGAAGATTTTATTTATTTATTTGACAGAGAGAGAGAGATCACAAGTAGGCAGAGAGACAGGCAGAGAGAGAGGGGAAGCAGGCTCCCTGCTAAGCAGAGAGCCTGATACGGGACTTGATTCCAGAACCCTGAGATCATGACCTGAGCCGAAGGGGAGCTACAGGCACCCTGTAGTATTTTTTAATATGAGAATTTTCAATGCAATTATTTTAAGGTCTGCATTTTTTTTATATCAATTACTGAATATTGGTTTAATGACTTTATTTACCATAACTAGCAACAATTTAACCCACAAAAAAAAAAAAAAAACAAATCTAGGCAGTTTATATTAATACATGATTTTGAGAATCCAATACAGAAAATGTACAAACATAAAGCCACGCTGAGAAATGTTTAAAAAGAGAAAGTGTCAGGGGTGCCTGGGTGTCTCAGCTGGTTAAGCACTGGAGTCTTGATTTCAGCTAAGGTCATAATCTCAGGGTCATGGGATCAAACCCCATAAGAGGCTCTGCACTGAACCTGGAGACTGCTTGTCCCTCTCCTTGCCCCACTGCCCCTTCCTCATAGCCCACATGCTCTCCCTTTCTCTCTTTCAAATACAATCATACATATATACGTACATACATAAAAATCTTAAAAAAAAAAGAGAAAAAAGCATGAAATAGCATGCTGGAAATAAGATCACACTTGTTAGGAAAATAAAAGCTGATTTAAAAATCATATTAATGTATTTTGCTTAAGTTAATTGAAAATAAAATCTCAGGTTTATTGCAAGAGTACATTTGTCCAGTATATAAGATATTTTCCAATATATAAAGCACTTTGCATATAAATAATTTTTACTGTTTTATTTCCTCTATGAGTTATCTGATGGGCTAAATAACACATTCTTAGGATAAATTACTAATGCATAAATGATTTTTTTAGGGTGACTATAACTGAAAATATGTTGCAATAAACAATGTTTCATAATCATTTTTATGAAAACATTAATAGTATTTTGTGTCTATTATATGTAACTTAAAAATTAAAATGTCTTATATTTCATTTAAACTGCCAATAATCACTAAATTTCACTTCTATTTTAATTTTTTACAGATATTTTGGGAATCCACAACAAATCATACAAGCTTATCACGTAGATTTTCTCACTTGTATTTGTAATGATACTATCAATTAATATCATCAATAGTAACTACTAACAAGTTTTCTAATTCCTATTCAAAGCACTACCTTAAATAGATTTAATAATCCTCTTCCTCAAATATGTCAAGATCAAAGAAAAAGATGGAAGGATTTTTAAAATAACGTCGGTAAATATTTACTGCTTTTCTTGATCCCGAAGAATCCCTAAAAAAGCTGGAGAACTTACGCAATGCAAGCTACTAAAAGGATTTTATTTTCTTTCACTAATGTCTATTCTAAAAGCTGTTTATTTGTCCTTGCATTTTGGCATCTCAAGAGAGCCATTAAAGCATTTGGGGTAATCATAAACATTATTGACAGGCCATAACTGCTTTTGAAAATATTCATCCAAAATTACTATAATAATCTTATTTGCATTATAATAGAGCTGCTTAAGCTTGCAGACTATTTAGAGGAGAGAAAAACTGTTGGATCCATTGTTGCTCCATAAATGATACTCTATTTGATATTAATTTCATATCAGGGTAGAATATTGTAAAGGATTTGTACAGAAAACTTGGTTAACACATAGAGATTGAAATTCTATTAAAACCCATCATCTATATATCTGACAAAGCTTGAGTACAAACAATGGGAAAAGTATTTTCTGTCTTTTCTATTTATCCGTCTGAAATATTCTTGATTTGTCCCATCTTTCCAACTGTTCTATATTTTTCTCTCACCTTTTTAGTGCAGATTTAATTTCTCTTCAACTGAATTTATGTCATGGACACTGTACCCTCAGTTAGGCCTTATTTTGCTTTCTGGTATCAATCATCCATAATTAAGAAGTATTTGTATATTTTATTGTATTAGATGGTACATGTTCTAGGGTGCATTTATTTAATAACTAGCATAACAAAAATATGTCCTCTGATTTCTATAAATATATGAATGATCAACATCAAATTGTCATTTAATGCAATCAAGAAAGTATAATAAAGATAAAATATTCAAATATTCAAACTCCTGGTTAAAATAGTCAAATTTATACACAATGTTTGGAAGTCTTAAAAACACAGCATAGGCCAAAGCATTACAACTGTGAGAACCAATGCCTCCCACACTGTAGAATCTAAAATGATTAGGATGGAAAAAACAAACTCTCCACATAGATCACTAGCTGTAATGGTGATAGGGGAGAACTCTGCATGAATACATAGTTTCTCAGACAAATATATTCCAGCTATTGGGTACACAGCCCATGTATCGGGCTTTGTCATGTTCATATGCCTTTTCTGATTTGGAATATAGTACATGACTTTCTCAGGATGTGTGTTCTGAGGTGGCATCTTAGCCGAGAAGTTATTGAGTTATTCCACTTTTATACTACAATGGCTGTCTCACATTTGATGGATTAAATTATTAAAAACTAAAGCAAACCTACTAACCAAATGAGCAAAGACAGTGAATCCTGTGGTCATGAGCTTATTGTCATTAACCTCCTTGCCAGAAGACGCATCTGTCTTTAAAGAAGCTATGAAAATGTTTAGAATCACTGAAACCCAAACACTTTGGGTTGATAGGACTCTAAATTTCCACAATGTTTATTTTCCACCTTCTGGAATGCACTTATCTTATTAGCCCATCTGGATTACTTCAGAGATTTTGCTCAGCAGGTTCAATTTGCATAATATCTCTAATCTAGAAGACCAGCATGATATACTCCCAGTTGTCAAGATGGTCCAGATCCCTAGCTATATCTTTGCTAAGTAATAATTGCTATTACCAAGAAGTTGTTAGAAATTTAAAATCTCAGATCCCACCCAGCACTACTGAATCAGAATCTGCATTTTAACATCTCTAAAAGATTCATATGTGCATCAAAATTTAGATGCATTCCACCATATTATGACAGAACTCAGGAGAGTTAACATAGCCTGGAGACAAGATAGTGAAAGTACAGTGCTAAATTTCTTGGGTAAAAGTGAGTTCCTTAGAAACTACCCTACTGATGGATGTTGAAAAAAGGCTTTGGAAAATCCATAGCCACTTAAATGCCAGAGCCTATGTTGCTCTGCTCCAGAAAGATAAAAGATCTTAACAGGACAATCTATGATTGTTAAGTTTATGTTAGCTGATCATAATCTCACATTATCCATCTGGTTTTTGCAAAGGCCAGAAAAGGGAATTGAGTGGCAATATGATGGAGGTCACAACTTTTGTGTATCAGGGTTTCCTAATGACCATGTTATCTGCCTACTACAATAATTATGTCCATCTTTCATCTTATGAATATGCTGCCACCTGGCCTCTGTTATTTGAGAATCACAAAATCACCACTTATGATAACATCCAAGCTATTGATCATGGCATGCATGAAATACTCACAATTGGACTTCTCAAATGTGCCAGTGCTTCCTTCCTGTGCATTCTTCATTACCTTTGGTAAAGATGTTCCCTTCCCTTAACATCGGGAAGGGAGCAATCAGGTGCTGGATACTGCCACTTATATAGTAAATTAATTCTAATGTGGACATATTTCTGAGTCTCCTGATATTCTTCCTACATATTAATTCAGTGAAGTTCCAACGCATCATCTAACTTTCTGTGTATCATGTTCACGTCCAAGTGTCAAGGAGACATCCTAGCAAACTAATGGGACAAATGTCTAAGGGCTCCTGACATAATACTGAGTTCTTTGTTACAATGGACATTTGCACATCAATGTATTCGCCGATAAACACTCCTCTATTTTGTTTCCTTTGGCCTAGTTCCCTAAAAACCCACACACATTTATGTGCTGCCACCTCTTGTCTAGTCTTGCAACTGCTTCGCCTCTAGGCTGTTTCTGAGAGCACAGCTTGTGTAGTGTAGCTATTCCGAGACTTCACTCTGTTTTTTTGTTTTGAATATTTTTTTTTTTTCCTGAAAGCCATGGATATTAGTGAGGTCAGATCTTAAGAAAAATAATGATCTTACAAAGTTTCTAGAAAGTTAAGGAAAGTTTCAGGGGCTAAAGTAGTTCTATTTTGCTTCCACTATCTAGAAGTGGTTTTAGAGAGTCAATCATTCTCAGTCTTGTTAACTCAAATATTCCGTACTTCATTTAGGTATGCTTTCTCTCTCAGGGGTTTGAAATGGGAGACCTTTTGAAACTGCATGTTTAGTTTCTTTTTCAGCTCTATTACTTTTTCTTTTCTTTCTTTTTTAAATGTTTCAAGTTGTTATTTAAATTATAATTACTTATTTTCACCTCCAGGTCAATTTCTCTGTTAGGAAGACCAATTCCAAAATCAAGTCCTCAAAGGTTTTTGTTTTGTTTTGTTTGTTTTTGTTTTTGTTTTTCCTGTACCATTCCCAGGTACCAAAGGCACTCTAGGGTCTAGTCTGTATTTTTCCTAGGGGAAAAAAAAAAAAGCCTCAAGAAAACATGACATGTGAACATTTACAAGGATAAGGGAGGAGACAACAATGGATGGGGGGACTGCTGATACAAAGGGGTATGTTATTGAGCTAACCAAATTTCCACAACCAATATAGGTGTTTGCTTAGTCTTTGTGGGATACCTTCAGAGAAGGCACATGAAAGTGGTGTATCTTGGAACGATCCACTGTGGGTAGGGAAGTCCACCCATCTGCTTTCTCCCATGGGTTTTCTTACATTGGAAAAATCCAAATGCTTCTCATAGGCCCCATGTTCCTGTGATTTTATGTTGGTCATTTAGCCTTTATAATACATTTTTCAGACCAATGAAACTTCTATGCATTTATGCCAGCCAAAGTACAAGTGCCATTGTCTCTCCCTGTTAGTTGGTGTTTGCACATGATGGCAACAGGGACAGCAGTGGAAATAGTAGGAACATGTAGGCAATACGACTGTAGAGATGAAGTGGCTTTTTCATAAGGGCACTCCAGACTGGAATCAAAGCAATAAATATTTATTGGCTGTATATTATATATATTATATGCTATATATACGATACCTCATCTATCTTGCACATGTACAAGAATCTGGATATAAAGTGATGAAAAGGGAATTTTACTCTACTTTCACAAAATACAGTTTAGACTACAGAAAGATAAGTAATGATAATAAAAAGTTATAAATGTTGTACTAGAAAAAATATACAATATTCTGGGATCACTCAGATTTAAAGGATCAGGGAAGATTTTCAATAAAACTATACTAAACCAAGAACTGAAAATAGATTGGGAAATAAACAGATAAAGATTATGAGAGAATGGATAAAGTTGAAACTATATATAAAGCTGAAGCTATACCAAACTGGAAGATTTAAAATATTTTAAAGTGCTTGAGCTTTCAAAAACGCATTGATAGTAAAAAAGGGTTTTACACATAAAATGACACCATATTTGATTATAAAAGAGATTATTCTGATTCCAGCAGAATATTGAAAGAGGTGTTTCTAGAGACTGGAGGCACATCAGGAGGTTATTGTAAGTAATCTAGGGAGGCTGGTAGAATTTTGAAATGGGTAGAGTAGAATGGAGATATTAAAAAACAGAACTAAGAGGTCAAATTCATAGGCTGTCGTGATTGCAGCAGGATAAGTGCATGAGAATAATTCTTGCTCAGAATTTGGCTTTAAAATGTATAAATATAAACATAAACATAAGTATAAATATAAGTGCAAATCCAGCTTATTATTTCACTGTATGTCTGTTCTTCATTTTTCATTTTGAATTTTAAAAAATAATATAGCACAAAAATCATAAACTAATTATGAAGTGTTTTACACCTATTTTCATTAGTTACTGATCTAATATCTTTACTTTTTTTTAATATTTACAATAGATCATTTAATGACAAAATAGATCATTTTTTGGGTAGTTAGGAGGGCACTTGTTGTGATGGGAACTGGGTGTCATTTGTATCTGATGAATCACTAAATTCTACACCTGAAAAAAATAACACCACTTCAGTTTTTATAATTGTATTTCCCCAGAAAACTTTTATTTTTCAAGATAAAACAGGAAAATTGAACTTGAAACTCTTACAATTTACTTGGTAGAAATAAATTATACTAATCTGTATGGTTATTCTCATATACTTCACTCCAGATTCACTCTCCATTTTCCATTGTCAGGGTCTAAGCCTGTGATTGTCAGCGCCCACTTTCTCTTGCCCTCTCTTGTCCCATTGACTATAACCAATGGGAAGTGCCAAGAGGAGACTGAAGAACACACAGATATGAGATTATCTCTTGTACTGCTCAATTCCTGTCTCCACTTCACCATTTAGGCAGCATCAGTAAGATCTTACTCTAGTCTTGCCAGGCCCCCTGTGAGACCTAGAGGTAAGAGGGTCAAAAAACATCATAAACTAAATGAAAAATATAGACCATAAAGTAGGAGAAGAAATTGACAGCATGTAAAATGGACAATGAGTTAGTATAAAGAATAAAAGCAATTCCTACAAATCAATGAGAAAAAGACAAATTTACAAATACAAAAAAAGAGGAAAGTGTAAATAAGCATTCAACAGAAGAAGGCTAAAAGATCCAGTAGCATCAAAGCCCAATCTTATAAAATAGAGAAATTAGTATATTCAATTAGTATGGAATTAAAGTGTCAAAAAGTAAAGTCTGACAATACCAAGCAATTGAGGCACAACCAAAAGAAACAATTATTCGGGGCTGGTGGGAGTATACATTTATAAACATATTTTGGAAAATATTTGACATTATCTAGTAAAGATGAACTTCCATATACCCAAAGACTCAGAATCTAACACTGGGTACATGTACAATAATTCTAAAGCAATAGTATTCATTATTGCATCAAAACAAGCAATCTAAGAAAAAATAGATTAACTTTTTTTAATAGAATGACTTTTATGGTATATTCACAAAATGGAATGATACACAGTAGTCAAAATGAATGGACTACAGCTGCATCCAACCCGAGTGACTCTTAGAGAAATAATGATTACAAAAAGAACTGATAATTAAAAAATCTAATTAAATATATAAACATGTTTATAGATGCATGCATAATAATTTCAAAAGCATCAGATTAAAAAACTATTAACATATTGTGTTTAGATACACATGTACTAAAACCTTACACACACACAAACACATCTCGCATACAAAGGAAAAATAAAACTTTGCAATGGTAATTATTTACTGAGGTAGAGACAGGAAAGATTTTTGTAGAAAGATCCACAGGATTTCATAATGTCCTATTACTTATTTTGGGTCGTAGGTATACAGAGTTTATTATAACACTTTTCATACCTTGTGTATATTTTAAAATTTATTTTGAATTCATCAAATATTTAATAATAAAACAGAAAAGCACTAAAGTTTCAGATGCTAGTTGGAAAAAAAGTGTTTTCATGTGCATGTGTGTATGTCTGTGTGCATATGTGTGTCATACCCTCATCTTTCTATACTTATGTATGTGATCTTTATATACAAATATAACCTGTAATTATATAATTGTGATCTACAAATATTTATGTGTAATATGATGATTCTTAAGTTCACTCCGAAATTCTCATAGAGCTTCAAAGATGCACCCTCCATTTTATTTCAACATCATTTTCTTCACTTAATGGAGCAACATATAATGAAGAAAAATGGTATTTCAGACTCAAGAATGAAGAAGGCAGGAAAGCACGTATCAAATAAAACATCTCCTTTTATTTCCCATGAAGAACCCACTCCTCTCACTGTGGAAAATGAAATATTGCACACGTAAAAATGGTCTCAGCGAAACATCCATTACACATCTGTGAATAAACTTTATATTTATTGTCTATAAATCAGACTTATTAATTAAGCTGAGCTTGGCATACTTTAGACCCAGAAAGCTGTCTGTAGAATGTGCTTTCATTTAGTCTGGCTGCTTTCAGAACTGGAAGCCGTATCTTCCAAGGCATATTTTATAGGAGTAGATTGGCCATCACTAATTTAAAACCTTCCAGCTGAGTAGCTCCTTCACGGTGCGAGAGTGTGCTGCAGGATTTTATCAGGCTCTAACATATTCAAAGTCTGTTAAGGATTTCTGTTCCAGGTGTCTTATAGGTATTTTTTTCACAATTGTAATTAAGAGCTTGTAACTGAAGGACGTTAACAGTTGAGAAATGCTACCACCTCTTGACTAATAGAAGAACTAATCACAAATAGTTGACAGACATTAATACATTCTGCAACATTTAAATGTCCTCATGATATTTAGATTCCTAATTCTGCATAACATCTTCAAACCAGATCACAAAGGAAATTTCAATCTGATTGTTAATTGGGGAGATATATTTTGGAGAAGAAAATATGTTTGTAATTTTTTTGAAGATTTTATTTATTGATTTTACAGAGAGAGATCAAAGGCAGGCAGAGAGAGAGTGAGGTGGAAACAGGCTCCCTGCTTAGCAGAGAGCCCGATGCAGGGCTCGATCCCAGAACCCTGGGATCACGATCTGAACCAAAGGCAGAGGCTTTAACCCACTGAGCCACCCAGGCACCACAAAACATGTTTGCAATGTTTTAACAAGCTTGCTCTCTTTCTGTTTATTTTTAATAGAAAGCTAAGTTATTTAATTTGTTAAATATATTATATGTATGGATTATTGCTGTATCACTATATATGTACATATACCATAATCATTCTTACAGGTTTTGGAAAACACTTTTTAAATCAGGTGCCTGGGTGGCTCAGTTGTTAAGCAACTTCCTTCTGTTCAGGTCATGATCCTGGAGTTCCAGGATGGAGTCCTGCGTCTGGCTCCCTGCTCAGTCTTCTGAATGCTTCTCCTTCTGGCCCTCCCCTCTTCATGCTCTCTCTTGCTCTCTCTCTCTTTCTCAAATGAATAAATAAAATTTTTAAAAAATAGTTCATATTAATCAGGTTTTATAGAAACAGTGTTTCAATTCTCCAAGTAGATCTCATTTTTTACCCCACTTTTTCCGTAATTAAATCTAAACCTGAAGCTGGTCCTACAATCTTCTGAAGAAATCTTAGTTAGGGACATTATAAAGGAATTAAGAGGATGCATTAGAGAGAGATGAAGCAACACATTGTGTACAACATCAAGAAATCCCCTAGAAAAATATATATTCATAAATAGGTGAATGGTAACATTTCTAAGTGAAACCCCATGTCCACCAAATCTTTACCAAACTCTTGTCTAATGCACATAAATTACCTACAGATATAATGTGAATATCAGCTTGGAATCTGAGATGAGGGAGAGAAGATTCAGGATTAGTGAATATGCAGAAAGTATAAAACTAAAAGGGTAATTCAAGTGTGGTAGAGAAAAATGGTAAGCATCGATTTCAGCTTGCTATAAATGATATTATTTCTCCTCTGATTGTTAGAATGTATGAATACAAAAATGGATTCAAGGACAACTCAAGGGCATTGGTAAATGTATTTATTGTTTGTGACATTAATGTGCCCCTTGTGCTTTCTCAAAGTATTAGAGAAGACCATGGTTGAATACACTTAAAACCTTCCAATGGCCTCACCAAATTTACCTGCTTTTATGGAATGACATAAGGGAGGGTAGAGAAAAGAACAAATGAAGATTTATCTGCACGATTGGGGAAATTTAAAGATCATAGTACACATAATACTTGCTCAGTAAAAAATCAGCTAATAAAACACTGTAGCTGAATATATTTTGTCATTTTTAGCAGGTTGTCATCTGCACAATATATTATACTTTCTGCCACTTTCAGTTTAATTTATATTATCCATATCATTAAATACAAAAAAGATATAATTTAAAATAATTTATCATTTAAATATCTTATAGTATCTAATAAAAGATTATGTTTTGCTTGATTAAGATATTTTCAGGCTAGTATTTCATACCACTCTCTCCTACATAGTTTTGTACATTTCTAAACAAGTAACAGAAAATCTAGCTAAAATTGGTTTATTCCAATAATAGATTCAATGTCTCCTTTAATTGAAAAGTCTAAGGATAAGCTGGTAGCCTCCAGTGTAGCTTAATAAAGTTGTCAGTGACATCTTAGAATATATATATTTGTTTGTCTTGAACCTACTGCCTGCTGTCTTGTCTCCATTCTCAGATTTCTCTCCACAAATGGTTTTCAGAAGGCTGAAAAAATCGTAGAGGCATACTCTTTAGGATCAAATCCAGCAGAGAAGAGACAACATGTTCCCCTAAGAGCCCAAGTATCTTACCATTGGTCTTATTGGGTCTAACCAGTCTGAACTGGATCATTTGTTCATCCTGTGCTTGAACCAGTCCCCATTATGGGAATACTTTTCTTAAAGCAGTTAGAATAAGAGAAGGACAGTTTCTGGAAAGCAAACAAGCAATAACTGGGGAGTGTGGCTAATAGGTGGAAAAAATAGCAAACAAGAAATGTCCACTATAGCTCCCATGCCTTGCATCTTTTTCCCATGTTCAAGGAAAAATACGTTGGAACCCAGAGAACATCAGGCTTTAGGGTGAGGAGATCCAGAACAGTCACCAGAATGATTTTGGTACTGGACTGAGAACAATTATAGTCACATAATTGCTTTTCACAGAAACAATTTATTTCTCTGTGTGTGTGTGTGTGTGTGTGTGTGTGTGTGTGGTGGGAGGGGTTCCTTATATGTTAGCCTATGTATGGCTAAAGTCACTATGAGGAGAAATTCATGCCAAAGCAAGGAAAATAAATGATGGGTTGGCAGAAAGCTATGCAGTTCAGGATATAGACATTTTTTCAAAATCTTCAGTAATCCCCAAGTCTCCAAATCTTCAGTAAACTTGCCAGTTCTCAAATTCTGAACAGATGTCATTATTTTATTTTTGAATAAAAATTTTATTTTGAATAAAAATTTTGAAATATTTTGAAAAATATTTATTTTATTTTATATTTTGAAGACCCTGTCAGGCTTTGGACCTCGGTCAACAGGACCTGACACTAAGAAGTATGACTAATCGGCCAAAACCCACTTTCTGAGTGAAGCCTGAGCACTTACGCCAGTTGAATTCAGAAATTACAGGGACAGGTTTTTGTTTAAAAGAAGTGTGGGCTTGACAATTTGACCCAAGTTCACTATATATTGCTGAGGATAGCATTGTTTGAAGGTACTTTTCTCAGTTCAGTGAAGTATCAGGGACCACTAAATGCTCAATATCGTGTGTCCAAAGTTGCCATAATGATGAGAATTTCAGCTATAAAGAAAACTTGAAGACAAATCCCAAGCCTTCTAATTAAGATCTGTGTGACCTTGCACACGTTATTTAACTTATTTAATCTCAGTTTCCCAAATGGCCAAATTTGTCCATTTAACTTTGCCACAGCAGCTTTGGTCCAATCATGACTATTCCTCCTGAAGTATTTATCAATTTTTTTCCTAAAGTAGCTCTCTATTTGGAAAACAGAAACTTAAATAAATAGATCCACCTGCTTCATTGTCCAACACTTAAGAAGTCTTCACTAATTATAAACATTTATTCTTTATAGATAAAAATAATAGAAAAAGATTCTTCTACACATTTTATTATTCAACCACAATGAATATCATAGGATAATTAGAAACATAAACAAGATCCTCTGCTCTCAAGTGACCATAAATTGCTATCCAGGCACTCCTATTATTTTTCTATTGTAAATTTTGTCATGATTTCAGACAATTTTTTTACTCAAAAAATTCCCATAGTTTTACAGCATAGGGAATATAGTCAGTAATATTATAAAAATATGTATGGTGACAGATAGTGACTAACTTATCATGGTGAGCATTTCACATGTATATAATTGTCAAATTCCTATATTGTACACCTGACACTAATATAATATTGTATGTCAACTATACTTCAATAAAAAATTATACTTCTCATAATGAACACTTTTTCAGAGGAAAATATAATTTAGTTCTTCAAGATTAATTTACATGCAATTTTTAGACATTCTCTATTGTGTTAGACATTCTTTATTGCATTAGATATTCTCTATTACATAAAATGAGGTATAGTAATATTTTAGTTGCTTTTCTTTCTCAGGAAGAGAGGAGCCCTCAAAATCACAAATGTGTATATTGAGTGGAAAGTTGAAAGTGTATATCGACTGCAGCACATACAATGGGTAGATCAAATTTGGTTTCATATTGTGGGAAATAGAGCAAAAGGCAAAAATTTTGTCATAACAATTGAGTATATTATCAAATTTACTTTGGATAACTATGGGAAGTATAATTTGTTTTTCACTATTGAACAGCTCCTTAATCTTTTTGAGCATTAAAGCTTGTTTCTTAGGAAATACTTCTATAAAAGATATCTATTTTCAAAAAATAATCTCTAACTCTGTTCATTTGAAACTAAAACAAATTAGCCTAAGTTCTTGATGAGAATGTAATTACTAATGAGATAATAGAGTTTTCTCAAATGTTAAAATACTGACATTTAGGGGCGCCTGGGTGGCTCAGTGGGTTAAGCCTCTGCCTTCAGCTCAGGTCATGATCTCAGGGTCCTGGGATCGAGCCCCACATCGGACTCTCTGCTCTGCAGGGAGCCTGCTTCCTCCTCTCTCTCTGCCTGCCTCTCTGCCTACTTGTGATCTCTGTCAGATAAATAAAGAAAAAATCTTTTAAAAAAAATACTGACATTTAGCAGTTTTAGTTAGAAGGACTTTCATAAACACCATTCATTCATTCATTCATTCAACTAATATTATTTCAGATAGAGTCTAATACAAGCAAGGTAAAGTTCTGGGTGTTAAATAAAAATTTGATAAGTCATAAGTAATTCTTCAAAGAAAGGAAAATTGGGGGGATGATATAGAAAAGGAGACAATACACAGCATGCAATTTTATAATGTACTGCATTAAGTGCATTGAAGAATTAGAACAAGTATGAAGCTCAGTCTACAAACTCAATGTGAAGACATTAACGTTACCATCTTTTAATACTTCAGCTTATTTCTACTGTGTTTGGGAGAATCTTTAGGTCATCTTCTCAGGACTTCACAAACCCACAAAATAAAATTATGTCATCATTCCAGAATAGTATATTTCCAAGGCAACAGTGTGAGGGATAGTGATTTATCCATTTTCCCACTCAGTGAGGGCACTCCAGCTTACACAGCACACTAGTTTCTCCGTATCATCCATACTTGAAGCATGAGCATTTTTGAGGTACTTCAAATTGTTTAAATATACATTTAAACTATAAATTTTCTCAACGAAAACACTGGAAAAATGTTTCTGACCATGAGTTAAGAAAAGACTTTGGAGATACGACAATAAAAACTAACCCATAAAAGAAAAAAAAAAAATAACTCAATGTACTTTTAACTATTCAACTCATTTTATCTCTGAAAGATGTTATTAAGAGAATGTAAGTAAAAGCCACAGTGATAAAATATTATAAATCACATTTCTGAGAAGACTTGTAAGTATACTCAAAAATCAATGATAAGAAGAGAGAGAATAAAATGGGTAAAAGATCTAAACAAACACATTGTCAAAAAAGGCATATGGATGACAGAGAAATGTAAGAAAAGATGCTCAACATAATTAATCATTAGAAAAATTAAAAATTAATATCAAAGTAAATACAATTACATATGTGTTGAAATGCCAAGAAACAAAAATTCCCAGTACATTTTGTTAAAGAAGCCTTCCAGTTATAGAATGAATATGTCACAGGAATAAAAGAATAAAAGTATAAGAATGCAGTGAATGATATTTTAATAGGGATGTATGGAGATAGAAGGTAGCCACACTTGTGGTGAACATAGCATAAGGCATAAACTTGTTGAATCACTATGTTTTGTACATGAAACTAATGTAACATTGGGTATCAACTATACTCAAATAAAAATAAAAATTATAAGAAAGAAGCTCAACACAAAAGGCAATATATCATATAGTTCTATTTATAAGACATTCTGAAAAAGATAAAACTATGAGGATGGAAAAGAAATTAATGGTTTCCAGAGACTGGGCAAGAGAAGAAATGTTGGCCACAACAAAAGAGACACAAGGGAATTGTTGAGGTAGTGGAACTGTTTTGTATCATGATTGGTGGATTTATGACTCTTCATATGACAAAACTTACAGATTTATAGACCATGGAGATGGAGTGTTACTGTATGTAATTTTTTAAATAACCATGCAGGATATTGGAGAAAACTGAAATGAAATATAAAATTATATCAGACTGTTTTATAATTTTATAATTATAACTACACCAGAAGAGGTAGATGTAACCCAAGTTATATTGGAAAACAGCATTTTGAATAGATAATATAACACAAAAGACAAAGAAGACTATACAAAAGTTTGTCTTCTGAGATGGTGGAGTATTATGGCATCCCAGATATTATTTTTTAAATCACTTTCTCAAATAAAATGAACAAGGACTCCTTGAAGAAACAATTAATTCTAGGGTCCAGAGAGGAAAACTTCACAATAATCCCTGAGAATGTTGTGATGTCAAAATAAGGAAGTGCACAATAGCCAATCTGAATCACTTCCAATGGACTAATTTGAAACAATTCATCACAAACTAAAAAATAATGATAGTGTTTGTTTAGAACCCATAGAATAAAGTATCACGAACCCATATTGGTATAAATAAGTAATAAAGTAAATAAATCGCTAAGAATGGACAACTAACTCTTCCCTACTAAAGAATTTAAATTATTGAATGGGGAATGAATGAAGGAGATGAAAATGACAGTAATAATTGTTGCAGACTAGATTCACTCAAAAAAGGAAACTTTAGTTGCCAAAATCTTTTTTTTTTAAGATTTTATTTATTTATTTGACAGAGATCACAAGTAGACAAAGAGGCAGGCAGAGAGAGAGGAGGAAGCAGAGAGCCCAATGTGGGGCTCGATCCCAGGACCCTGAGATCATGACCTGAGCCGAAGGCAGGGGCTTTAACCCACTGAGGCACCCAGGGGCCCCTAGTTGCCAAGATCTTAAGAGAAATAGAATATCCTCATGGACACAATCTCTCCCAAGATACATATTAATTATCATAAAGAAAATAGTAACTATATAGTGAAGAAAATGACATAGACCATCTTAACCTATGATTGAGGTTAACATGACTAGTAATAAAATATCTTGATGCCATATACCTCAATATAATTACACTGAGGGTGCATCACTTGTGTGGTGTACTTACTTAAAAATGCAAAACCTCAATCTACATGAGAAAACAGGCAAATCCAAATAGAAGGAATTCTACAAAATAAATGATACATGCACTTGAAAAATGTCAAAGTCATGAAACACATACACTGAGGGACTGTCACAGATTGGAGGATACTAAGAAAACATGACAACTAAATGCAATGTGAAATCTTAGATTGAATCCAAGAAGAGAAAAGGACATTAGTGGAAAAACTTGCAAAAACCAAATAAAGTCTGTAGATTAGTGGAATTGTACCAATGTTAATTTCTTAATTTTAATAATTGCAGTATGACTAAAGAAGATATAAATATTAGGGGACACTAGGTTAAATGGAATATCTAGCATTATTGTGACAATTAATAATTGCATTGAAGAGGTAATTATTTGAATATATGGAATAGATACATATATAATAATCAATATGTCAATTATATATTTTAATCATACATAAAATATATTTATATATACATATAAAGTAATATCTGTAATAAGAAAGATGACAAAAATGAATAGATTTCTTAAGTATTTACAAGGCAAAATCTATGAGAGTTTTTGTTCTATGTAATGATATAGAGTGAGAGGGTGGATAATATTAGAATTTCTTTTCTGAGTCCAGACTCAGAATATGGAATATATGCTGCTGATATTAGCAGTTATAGATAAAAGAAATTAGCAACATATTAAAAAAGGAAAAGGAAGTCAATATCATAGATGTTGTATTCAAGGTACCTGTGGGATCTCTAAATATACTAAAAAAGTTAGATGTTCCAGGCTGAATAATACCACTGTAAAAGTAATACATGAAAAATGTAGAGAGTGATTTTACCAAACTCACACAACTAGAAAGTATTGGGACAGTTTTTCTTCTTTCTGCTTGTTTTGTGTTTGTTATTAAATGATAATTACCTACAGAATAAGGTAATAAATGAAAATATAGATTTAATAGGACATTTTCAGTGATGAACTGTTCATCTAGAATCAATGGAATCCCCATGGAATCTATTCAAAATATAAGCAATAAGATCTGCAGAGCAAAATATATTATCATTATTATTGTCATGTTAGACCTAAAGAACAAATAATCCATGATTGAAAATAAAAATCTAATGAAATGATAATAAATGAGAAAATAAAGTTTCTGCAAGTTTTTCTTTTTTGAACAGAGTGCATTTATTACCAAAAAGAAATAAAAGCATCACACTATTGTCAAAAATCTGGGGTACTTTTCTCTGTCATCAGGAGACACCAATGATTTCTTGTATGAATGACTCACATCAGTCATGTAGAGCAATATCAGATTGCAGGACCAGCCAGCCCTACATGGAGGTTAGGCAAGAGAAACCCCCATGACATGGTAGCACTGATTCCTGCAGACAAGGAAACATGCCATGTTGCTTATAAGAATTAAGAGGTTTTCCTCTGTGGTCAGGAGCAAGACAGGTATGCCCACTCTCACCACTGTTATTTAACATGCTACAGCAAATCCTAGCTACAGCAATTACACAACAAAAAGAAATAAAAGGCCTCCAAATCAGCAAGGAAAAATAAAAATTTCACTATTTGGAGACAACTTGAAAACCCTGAATACCCCACCAGAAAACGACTAGAACAGATATACAAATTCAGTAAAATCACAGGATACAAAATCAAATGTACAGAAATCTGTTGCATTTCTATACACCAATAATGAAGCAGCAGAAGGAGAAATCAAGGAATTAATCGCATTTACAATTGCACCAAAAACTTTAAGATACCTAGGAATAAACCTAACCAAAAAGATGAAAGGCAGGTACTCTGAAAACTATAAAACTCTGATGAAAGAAACTGAAGAAGACACAAAGAAATGGAAAGATATTCCACAATCATGGATTAGAAGAAAAATATTGTTAAAATGTCTGTATTACCCAAAACAACCAACACATTCAATGCAATCCCAAGAGCATTTTTTACTGACTGGAACAAACAATCCTAAAATTTATATGGATCCATAAAATACCCCAAATAATGAAAGCAACCTTGAAAAAGGAAAGCAAAGCTGGAGACATCACAATTCTAGACATCAAGTTATATTCAAAGCTGTAACGACCAAAAGAGTATGGCACTGGCACTAAAATAGACACATAGATCAATGGAACAGAAGAGAAAACCCAGAAATGAACCCATAACTACATGCTCAATTAATCTTTGACAAAGCAGGAAAGAATATATTCAATGGGAAAAAGACAGCCTCAACAAATGGTGTTGGGAAAACTGGACAACAACATGGAAAAGAATGAAACTGGACCACTTTTTTACACTATACACAAAAATAAACTCAAAATGGATTAAAGATCTAAGTATGACAGGAAACCATTTAAATCCTAGAGAAGAGCACAGGCAGTAACCTCTTTGACATCAGCGACAGCAACTTCTTACTGGATATATCTCCTTAGGCAAGGGAAACCAAAGCAAAAAGAAACTAGTGGGACTTCATCAAAATCAAAAGCTTCTGCACAGTGAAGGATACAACCAACAAAACTAAAAGACAATCTTTAGAATGAGAGAAGATATTTACAAAAGACATCTGATAAAGGGTTATTATCCAAAATATATAAAGAATTTATCAAACTCAACACTCAAAAAACTAAATAATCCAGTTAAAAAATTGACAGAAGACATAAACAAACATTTTTTTCAAAGATATACAGAGCTTCAACAGATACATGAAAAGGTGCTCAATATCATCAGGAAAATGCAAATCAAAACTATAATGAGGCATCACCTCACACTTACAGAATGACTAAAATCAACAACACAAGAAACAATGGGTCTTGGAAAGGAACCATCATGCACCATTGCTGGGGGAGCAAACTGGAGCAGCCACTCTATAAAACAGTATGGATTTTTCTCAAAAAGTTAAAAATAGAACTACCCTATGATCCATCAACTTCACTGCTAGATACTTACCCAAAGAAAACAAAAACTCTAATTCAAAGGGATACATGCATCCCAATATTTATAGCAGCATTATCTGCAACCATGAAATTATGGAAACAGCCCAAATACCCAACTGTTGAATGGGTAAAGAAGATGTGATAGATAGAATTATGCTAAACAAAACAAGTCAGTCAGAGAAAGATAAATACCACATGATTTCACTCATATGTGGAATTTAAGAAAGAAAACAAACAATCATTAGGGAAAAAAAAGAAAGAAGCAGACCAAGAAACAGACTCTATAGAGAAGAAACGGGGATGAGTTAAATACGTGATGGCTATTACAGAGTGCACTTGTGATGAGCACCAGTTTTTGTATGGAAATATTAAATTCCACTATATTGTATACCTAAAACTAATATTACACTGTATTCTAAGCAACCAAAATTAAAAAAAAAAAAGATGTGAGGCTCTGGGACTTAATCTTTTCTAAAACTGTGTTTATAAAAAACAGTAATGGTTCAATAGCTTCATATTCTGAAAACACACTTGAGCAGTGACAAATTTACTTATAAAACCTATTTATGCTAATTAATTAAGTCTTGCATATAGATTTCTTTTTTCACTCTGGCTTCTTTTGAGTATAACTGACAAGTAAAATTATATATATTTAAAGTGTATAGTGTGATAATTTGATATACACATACTTTGTGAAATCATTACCATATCAGGTTAAAATTAACACATCTACACCTTATACAGTTTTCTCTCTCTTTTTGGCAGTTAGAATATTTCAGATTTATTTTTTTAGAAAATTTCAAGCATACAATACAGTATTATTAACTATAGTCACAATACTGTATATTAGATTAATTTATTCCTTATATACATGAGACTTAGACATTTCTTTTCCAGCATCTCTCCATCTTCTCCACCTCTATTTCTTTTAAGTTCAACTTTTTTTTCTTTTATATTCCACATGTAAGTGATAAAATAGAGTATTTTTCTTTTTCTGCCTCATTAGTTTTACTTAGCACAAGACCTCCAGGTTCATCCATGTTGCTGCAAAGGATAGAATTACAACGTTCTCTTGGTTGAATAATATTTCATTGTATACTAAGGTGTTGCCATAATTATCAACATAGCAGAAAGATGTAGTAATATAATTTGAGTCATTGTTAAAAGTTTGGGAATGTTTGAGCAGAATACATAATGTTAGTGAATCTTAGTGAATCCTTCAAGATTTGTTCATTTTATTGGAACTCTATCAACATAGTCACATGTATTGATAATATTCCTAATGAAGGCTAGTGTCTCTTGTTTAAATGCTCCTCTATTTAAAAGTATAGTATAACAACCCAACATATGTGTTGCTAAAATCCAGACATGTGATTCATACTTTTAATTCTGTTTCTGAATTCCAAACATATCTTAAGGAAATCAATGGAGTCTGAAATGAAGTGTTCATTGTGAACTCTCACTAGCTCTCCATTGAAGGATTAAGATCATTGTCCTTAAATTTAGACAGATGTGTCTCATTTTTACAATTTATTTTCATTCCCTTATAAATATGTTTCCACTTGTAAAACATTTTTTCCTACTTTGATTGAGTTATTATATAATAAATATTTTACTTCCCTCTGAAAATTTATAAGAAATGACCATAAAAATCAACTCCATAATATGCCTCATCAATAAAATAAAAGACAAAAGTTACATGAGCCTCTCAATAGTCAGAAAAAAATTAACCAAATTAAACTCCTCTTCATGATAAAAACCCTCAACAAGCTGAGAATAAGAGCCTTCATTAATTCTATAAAGAGCATCTATTAAAAAAAACCCACACCAAACATATTTAATGGTGAAAGACTGAGTACTTTCCTCCTAAATTCAGGAATAAGACAGTATGTCCCCTCTTACTATTTCTATTCAACATTGTTCTAAAAGTTTCAGTCAGAGTGATCAGGAAAGAAATAAAAAAAAGGCACTCAAATTGGAAAAGAAGAAATAAAATCATATTTGTAGATGACATAGTCCTGTGTATAGATAATTCTAAGGAATCCACAAAAATTAGTAGAGATTAATAAATAAATTCAGCAAGGTTACAGAATACATTCTTAATATACAAAATCAATTGTTTATATCTACTAGCAATAAGCAAACTGAAAGGAAATTAAGAAAATTTCATTTACAATAGAAGCAATAAATAAAATACTTAGAAATGAATTTAGCAAAAGGCATGCAAAACTTACTCTGAAAACTGCCCAACACCATGGAAAGAAATCAAAGGATACTTAGGTAGAAATGTACATCAAATTCATTGAGTAGAAGACAATATCATGAAATAACAATACTCCACAAATTGATAGACAGATTCAATGCAATCCTCACTGATTTATTTGTAGAAATTGACAAACTAATGCTAAAATTCATATGAAAAGTCTAGAGATCCAGAATAGCCAAAACAACAAAAGGACAAAAGAGAAAAACAAACATTTCCTATTATAAAACTTACTACATAGCCACTGTAATCAAACAGTGTGTAATTTAGATAAGAATAAGCATATAGATCAATGAAATAAGACTGAGTGTCCAGAATAAACCCTTGTATTTTGGGGCAGTTGATTTTCAACAAAGGTTCCATGACAGTTAAATGTGGAAAGAATAGTCTTTTCAATGTTTCTGGGACAAATGGGGGGGGGGGGAATCACAGGGATGAAAGTAGTAGTGCCCTTATCTCGTATGAAAATTAACTCAAAATTTACCAAAGACTTAAATGTAAGAGATTAACTATGAAATAGTAGAAGAAAATGTGTGTGTGTGCGTGTTGTGTGTGTGTGTGTGAGTGTGTAAATCTTCAGGATCTTGGATTAGATAATGATTTCTTGTATATGACACTGAAAGAGGGAACGAGAAACGGAAAATAAAAAGTTAAAATGAATATTATCAAAAGGAAAACTTTTTGCTTCTAAAAAACCATCAAGAAAGTCAAAGGATAACCCACATAGTGGGAGAGTATTTTTGAAAAACAGGCATCTTATAAAAGATTTGAATTGAGAATATTTTAAAAAAAAAACATTGCAACTCCATAATAAAAAAACCAATAACCTAATTAAAAATGGACCAAGGATCTGAAGACACATTCCAGAAGATGCACAAACCATTCATTAACCATTAGGCACAAGCACTTCAAAACCACAATGAAATACAACTTCACAATCATATTCTACGTTGCATAGAATAAAAAAGAGAGATAATAAGTTTTGGCCAAGATGTGGAGGAACTGGAACCCTTATGCAGGTGGTGGGAGTGTGAAATGATGTGGCCATTTGGGAAAAGAGTTTAGTGATTTTCAAATGTTTAATCATAGAGTTACCATGTGACCCAGCAATTTCACTCCTAGGTATATATCTAAGAGAAATGAAAACATATTGCCACACAAAAACTTTTACAGTAATTTTCATAACAGCATTATCAAAAAATGGAAACAACCCAAACGTCCATCAACTGGCAAGTAAGTAAATAAATAAATAAATAAAAACTTGGTATTTTTATACAATGGAATGTTATTCAACAGTAAAATTAAATTGGGTACTGATACAAGCTATAACATGAATGAACCTAGAAAGCACTACACTAAGTGAAAGAAGCCACTCATGCAGAACCACACATAAGTCCATTTGTATCAAACATCTAGAATAGGCAGATTCATGGGGACAGAAAGTACATTAGTGGTTGTCTAGGGCTGGGAGACAGGTGGCCTGAGGTTGACAGGTATAGTATGCAGGTTTGGGGGGAAGGTAATGAAAACGGTCTAAAGTTGATTGGATGATGAATGCATTACTCTACAAAGATATTAAAAGGATTGAAGTGTATGCTTTAATGGGTAAATTGTTTAGTACATGAATTATATGTCAATAAATCTTTTTAAAAATAATATTCAAGTGCTAAGTATGACAAATGATAGCCTCAGTGCTAGGAAGACTCAGACTGCACAAAGTGGAGAATATGTCATCAATGTGAAGGGAACTTACTGTAATTCTGTTCAAGCTTATTTTTATCAATTGGGAATTGGGTTAAAAGTTGCCAAATTTTCCAAGCTTACTTAAAAGAAAAAAATCAGAAAGTCCTGATGTTAATGTAAACTCTCCCAGTGTAAAATCTTGAAAACTGGTTCAACATTGCCCAAACAACACGTTTGAGATCAAAGATCCATCATGCAGGTAGCCATTTCACAACATGGTATAATTTCTGATATAGTAGTGTCTCTCACAATGTTTGTGATTACAGGGCAATGTGAGCTCAGTATTAATTTATTCATGCTATCAGTATTATTTAGGTATCTACTATAGTAGTAACCATCAATATTTATGGAACAAATGGCTGCCACCACTGGTGGTCCTGGGGCGCCCCTGTCCCCTGACAAATTGCTTCCCAAAGGTGATCCTGAGAAGACTCAGGAAGAGTTGGAGGAGGAAGCCGGCCAGGAGCTCCAGGAGACCCTGGTGGAGAGACTGTGGGGTCTGACGGGGATGTTCCCAGAAAGGCTCCAGACCGCTGCTGGAGCCACTTTTGATCTCTCCCTTTGTGGCTCAGAAAATGTACATGTTTTCCAGGGCATCCTTATGGATTGGGACCACTTCCGTCACGATCCTGGTTCTTCCTGTTGTCTTTGAGACTGAGAAGTTGCAAATGGAGCAGCCCCAACTGCAGCCGTGGCAGATACTTCTAGGGCCTAACATGAGGCTCTCAGAGGGAAATGTTCTACCTTCACTACCTGGAAAGATCTAGATTGCTACTGCTATATGACTTGTCTTGGTGGGACAAGTTTGAAAATTCAATAGTGTCTGAACTGCTAATTATTTGGGTTATTATTATTATTTTTTTAATTTTGGCACATTGATCTATCTAAGGAATTCTCCCCAGTGTCTCCCAGAGCCTCCCAACTTGCAACTGTGCCCTCCACGCTGTCCCATTTCTTCTGTTCTCACCCCGATACCAGAATGCAGCAGTGCAGATAGTTACTCCAGCTCTGGCCATCCGACCCCTTTCACTAAATCACTCATGACTGGAAGATCTCACTATCCCATTTTTCGAAGGGAGGGAGGGCCTGGCAGCAGTTTCAACCACAGGATTGGGACTTTGGAGGACAGAGCAGGAGCTCATTTCTTCTGCCCATTTTGGCTATGAGAGACCTGGGTATCTATCTAAAAAAGAAAAAATAAATTAAGTGCTCAACTTTTTGTATTTAAATATTAAAAAGTGATTCCAATGGGGGAAAAAATTATGGAAACTTTACAATGTTCCAGGTCTGAATATTAACTCATTTGTACACCAGTTCTATCAGTCAGATCTTATTGTCATCCCCATTTTACAGAAGAAGAATGTGCACTCCAAAAAGTTAAATTACTTGGCTGAAGTCCCACAGTTATAACTGCTGAACTGGGATTTAAAAGCAGGCATCTGAAGCCAAAAACTCTTCACAGTTATGCTGTACAGCTCCTTTCTGCATTCAACCTCTTCGGTGCAAGATCCCTGCTTTCAAGTCCCTTAGAATCTACTAGAGAGAAGATATATGATAATTTCAGTGCAATGCGGTGTGTGCATTAAAGAAATACAGCCATAGGACAGAAGGGAAGCACCTTAACTTAATGTGCAATGGTTGACAGTTTAGGGGATGTTTTTGACCTACAAAGGAATTTGCCAGAATGAAAAAGAGGAATAAATTATTTGAAGGAGAGAATGCTCAGAATGTGCAAAAAGATTGAAGAGTCAGAAAGTTACTTAGGAACTGTAATTATCAAGATGTAACACAGAAAATGATGGGAAAGCACTTGGAAGTCTGATGAGTGACAGTTCAGGAAAAAAGATGCAATTAATGTTTAAGGGGTGAAGAGCCTGTGAAGATTTGTGTTTTAGAAGAAACACGATGACATTTAAGGTAGAGGCTGATTTGAAAAGAAAGCAAGATAATCATTTAAAAAGTGACTACAATGGTACTGATGAAAGATGATAAACATTGAGAGAATAGTAAAAACTTAGCTTTGTTTTTCAGTGTGTACTTAACTGGTCAATGACGAGGTGGTGTCTGTGTGTATGTGTATGTGTGTTTCCCCAATTATTGCTGCTCACACATTTAACGTCATAGGAAAGGATATGAGCTGATCAAATGTTGGTTATTTATATTGCATTTATTTTTTTAAATTTTTATTTATTTATTTGACAGACAGAGATCACAGGCAGGCAGAGAGGGAGTCAGAGAGAGGAGGGAGCAGGCTCCCTGCTGAGCAGAGAGCCCAATGCGGGGCTCGATCCTAGGACCCTGGGATCATGACCCAAGCCGAAGGCAGAGGCCTTAACCCACTGAGCCACCCAGGAGCCCCTTATATTGCATTTATAACACATATAATCTCTAAATTAAATTGAAAAGAATAATAATACGAAAGTGAACAAAAAATTGATTTTAGATACTGAAACAAACACAATAATTACTAACATAGAAAAGAATGTAACAATGCCATTCTAACTTAAATTTCATACTTCTGTTGAGAAGAGTTTTCTCCCTTACCACTAGAAGGACTTCAGATCACAATGTAAAATTTTGTGAAATGTATAAACCTTGAGAAGGTAAATCAGAATGAACATACAGAAATACAATTTAAATACAATTTATACAATTTAAAGTATACTCATTGGATGCTTGATTTATAACCTGTTGTATGGTTTCATATTCCTCTTTATATAACATATATCTTTATATAACATATATTGCCGGGAATAGGACACCTATTATGTAAAAATTTTGGTGAACAGCACATTTCTAAAACATCTGAAACATTAAATGCCCTTCTTTGTAAATCTTTAGGATTCCATTATGAGCTGGCATGGAACAAAAATGAAGGTTTGTTGTTTTTTTTTTTTTCCTTGCAAAAGGAAAACAGTGCCACCTAATGTTAACTATCACTAGTAATATATGTGGAAGTTTACATAATCTTGCAGAAAAAATGATCTTTCAAAATATTTTCTTAAAATAATTTTATGACTAAATTGCAAATTTGATTTATATGAAAGGAAAACAAAATCTTTATTTCACGTTTTGCTTGGTAAAATATAAAATACATTTTCAGACATTTTCTTCAAGCCCTTCATTTCACTTTTAACTTACGTGAACTACTAAGTAAAGCATTATCTGAGAGTACATATTAGTATTAGGTACTTTGCATTATATGTCGCATTAACACAGAAGTGTTTAACAAATATTTGTTGGTTTGAATTCTCCTACATAAAAACTATTTGATTTCTAACTAGAGGTAAAATAATAAAATTAAGAAAATGAAAGAATACATATTTAATAGTTTAAAGTTATAAACATAATGCATAATCACTATAACAGACTGAAAAAATTCCAGAGTAGAAGAATAAATAAATGGTTTTATCAGCCACAAATAATTTTTTCTTTTTTTTCTTAACTCCAGATTATTTCCTTAGCAGATTTGTTTTACTGTTCTTTTTATGATCATAAATTATAAAAAAATTAAATCAATTTGCTTTTTTAAATCTAACTTTCCTTAATATTTGCATTTTATTTTTAAACTTCTAAACCTTAATCTAATGTTTCTAGCATATTTATTCAAATGGAATAATATCATTTACTCAATCAATTTACTATTTTTGGGTATTAAGATGCATCATAATTTAACACAATATAAAATTTTTTAAAACTAAAATTTATATAATGCTATGGTGTATATATCTTTGCCATATGTACTTTTAATGATATATTTTTAAGATTAAATCTTTATGCCAAAAGGAGTGAATTCCTGTAATTTCATAAAGTTGTTGATGTTCTTGTAACTTTTTATTTTATATGATATTTTAAAAGTTATAAGAATATCAATAAAAAGATATACTTATTTTAGTATTAAGAAATCCAGAATCCCAATATTACCATTAGTTATGAGAGTATAAATTAAAACCTAAATCTTTGTGTATTAATTTACTACTATCTTGCTATGTATTAAAATGTGTTTTAAAGAAAAAAATTACATTCTTGTTTTTATTTATATCCATGTGACTGAAAATCATTTAATTTTTTAAATAGAAATTAACTTTATGGTCTCCATTTAAATGTAATTTGATTCCCTGTCATTTCTCTAACACAGTAAAACAGATTTAATCTGGCACATGAGAAACACAAATGTCTATGAGCACTAGATTTAGGAGATGTGATCATCAATTTTCCTCTGACTATCCTTTTCTTATGGAATTGATAAAACAGTATTTATTGAAGTCCAGTGTAGACACTGCAGCATGCACTGATCACAAATATACAGCTAGATGAATTTCACAGTCAATATGCTCACGTAACCAGATATCAATATGCTCATGTAACCAACCAGAAACCAGTTCAAAGAGCTCTCCAGAGCTCCTTTGTATCGCCCATGTTATATACTTTCCATCAGTCACTAAACAAAGTTAACCGCTTTTTTGACTTTTAACACCACAGAGGGTCAATTTATAAGTAGAATTCTACAATTTGTATATATGTGTGGTGGGCTTCCATTACTAAAAAATACCTAAGCTTTATCCATGTTGATGCAGGAAGCTGCCGTGTGTCATTATCATTGGTCTGTAACCATGGTCCCTAACATTCCATCGTTTAAACACACCAGCAGTTATTTATATATGCCAGAGGTAGGGAAACTGTTCCTCATGGGCCAAATCTAGCCTGCCACTTGGTCACTAAAGTTTTACTTTAACACAGGCAGGCCCGTTTATGTATTTTTTGTGGTTACTTTTGCACTACAGAAAAGGTGAAAAGTTGTGATAGAGACCTTATGTCTTGCATATGTCCTAAATAATTTACTCTCTGGCCTTCCAGAGGAAAAAAAATGATGACCCCCTGATCTACGCTACATATAATCAACATTTAGTTTATTTCTAGCTTAGAGCTTTTTTTTTTTGTTTTTATTTATTTATTTATTTATTTGAAAGAGAGATCAGGAGCAAGGGGAGGAGCAAAGGGAGAGGGAGAGAAGCAGAATCCCCATTGAGAGCAGAGCCCAAGTGTGGCTGGATCCCAGGACCCTGAGATCATGACCTGAGCTAAAGTCAGATGCTTAAACAACTGAGCCACTCAGGTACCCTGAGCTTGGAGCTTTTAAGTGCAGTGCTGCCTATGAATAGTATTGAAAATGTATTTTGGTAAGTATATAAACGTGTGTCTACAAGAGTTTATATCAAGGACTAGAATCCTAGTTCAGTGGATTGGAATATGGTTACTTTTAAATGATATTGGTAAAGTGTTTGTTAGTTAGTTTGTTTATTTTTAATGAGTTTACCAGTTTACACTAGTGTTCCAATTAATCTACATCTTTTTCTGGGCTAAGACTTGGAATATCTTCTTCATTTTAGCCGTTTTGCTGGTTGTGTAGCAGTGTCTCATGTGATTTTGATTTCAATTTCCTTACTAAGTTGAGCATCTTTTAACATGTTTAATGGCCATTTGGTTTTCTTGCTTCACAAAATGCCTATTCAAATAAGTCTTTTTTTTCCTCTTTCCTTACTGGCTTGTCTTCCTTTTCTCTGTTGTAGAAATCTATAAATATGTAAAGGATGTGAGTCATTTGTAGATATGTTTATTGCAAAATATTTATTTCCTACACTGTGGTTTGCCTTTTCACTCTCTAAATTATGTCTTTAAAAAGTGAAGTTGTTAATTTTAATGTGGTGTAATTTATTCATTTTTTTCTTGACTGTTTGGAAATGTTGTTGTACTTTCTGAGAAACTTTTGAACAGTCCAAATTCTTGGGGAGATTTTCCTGTGTTTTCTTCTAGAACATTTACTATGTTACCTACACATATAGATACTGAAGGTTCCTAAAGTTGACTTCATTGTGTTGTGTGTGGTAGAGATCATAGTTTTTTTTTTTCTTTTTTTCAGTATAAATATTTAATGTATCCAACACCACTTATTGAAAACATAATTCTTTCCCCACTGCCCTGCAACATCATCTCTACCATATTATATTTTAATGTCTTTTACTCCGTATGTTCATGTTCCTAATATTTTTGGAATATCTGTTATATTACTATAGTACTAATCAGTTTTTGTGCTTAAGTCTCAGCATCTGGCAAGAGAAGTAACCCTACATAATTCCTCAAAATTGATTTAGTATTTTTAAATAAATATAGTAATACTCACCAAATATTTTGTGTACTATCTTTCATCTGTCTGCCTTTTGAAATTAGGCTAAGTCATATGATTTGTCTTGTTGAACAAGTAATAAGCAGACGTGTCACTTCAGGGCCAAAGTATTAAAGAAGAAAGGTGTTTCCTTTTAATTAATACCAGGTTTCTGTGTGATTATTAATAATATACCTGAATTATTTATTCCAAAACAAGACAATGGAACCTTGAATGGTGTTTGCCAAATGGATTTTTCTTTGTCACCTACAAAACGAACCTCCAGTTAAATGGAGGTTTGGTCAACCAATCTGGCAAAGCAAAAATGACTAAAAGAAGTCTTCTCCCAGGACAAAAAGAAATATGATAATCAAGTACACACAGTTCCATGTAATGTAGCATACTTCACGTTTTTCAAGAAAAAAACACAATCTCAAAAATCAGTTTGAGCCAAGTCATACCTTAATAAGAACAATTCTACTGTTACTATGGAAACTAATATAGAGAGGCATCATGTGTTCGTGCTCTCCTCTCAACCCTTCCAAATCCCCAGAGCTTTGGGCATAGAATCATAAAGCAATTCCAGCCACCAAAGTTATAAAATCTGATGAGAAGTGATGGGTATACTGACTTGGCTTGACCACTGATCCCCACATCACCCCAAGACAATGAAGCAAGTGCAGCCACTGAAATTCATAGGTAAATAAAGAACAGGAGTCCTCAGGATGAGCTATAAAAGGAAACATGTGAAGTAAGAACCCAGCATATATTACATCGAAACTACTGGCAAAACAAACTCAGTCAATTACTGCCTCTCAAACCAACTCTGTATTACATTAAAGGGAAAAAGGTAAGTATTTTATAATAAATAGTTCACTGATAAAAAACATTTTAGGAAAAACGATTGTACAACTTATATGGATTAGTAATGAATAGCGTTTTGCTTCCTATAGTTAAGGAAGAAAAGGTGAAAACACAAAAATATCTCTGTACATACAAAAAGATAAAACTGAAGTTTAGAAAATTAAGTCATCTTAATGAGGAGGATAGGAAAAAATTTTTTAAAAATATTTTAATAAATGTTGCATTATTCAGTTTTTCACATGTATACAGACATATACTTTTATATCCCTCTGTTGATCTTTTATCAACAGTAAAACAGGTAAAATACATTAACCCATTAGTCACTTGATAAATATACTTCATGGATTCAGGTATCTTTTGAGGACCTCTTTGACTGGACTGTATAAATTTAGAATCACCTATTTATGCTTTAATTTATATAAGAGCATAATTTATATATTTATTTATTTATTACATATTATGATATATTTATTTATAATACTATATGTTTATATGTCATATATAATTTATATATATATATTTATATTTATAAGTGTATGTATTTATATCCCTCACTTACCTCCAGAAATAAGTGAAATGTGTCCCAACTTTTCCTTCTAGGATTCCTATACTAACGTGTACAGGGACTCTTCTGATCTCTTATATTTGCATGTCAGTGTAAAGCAGAAAGTGATGCAAGAGAGCTTAACTAACCCTTTTAGATCATCTGATCAAATACACATTAATGATAGAATTTGATTCTACATTTGGGGACACCATCAAAGCCTTGCTGTGATTAAGCAAGTATTAGGAGAATCATGGAAAGCTTCCAGATTCTCAGTCTGCCTAACTGTATGTGCTGATAAATACAATTCAATTTTTTCAACACTTACTGAGTACTAAAAAACATAAATCATTACTACATAATCATTACTACAGAGGTATTAGGTAGAAGGAACATCATGAAATGTTAGGAAATACTTTTAAAGAAGACATTGTTATTGTGGTATCAGAGATGGTTTCAGAGTTGCAGTTTTTTCAGGGTGCTGGAAGTATAGTTAAAAGTGTAATAATAGCGAAAAGTAGAAGAAAATTTCAGAAAAGGGAACATCATGAACAATAACAGAGTATGTGAAGTACAAAAAGATTTTTTGTTGTTTTTTATATTTAAATTAATTTTTTTAGTGTTCCAGAATTCATTGTTTATGCACCACACCCAGTGCTCCATGTAATACATGCCCTCCATAATACCCACCACTAGTCTCACCCAACCCCCTCACCACCCTCCCTCCAAAACCCTTAGTTTGTTTCTCATAGTCCACAGTTTCTCATGGTTTGACTCCCCCACTCACTTCTCCTCTCCATCTCCCAGTGTCTTCTGTGTTTTTCCTTATGCTCCACAAGTAAGTGAAACCATATGATAATTGACTCACTCTGCTTGACTTATTTCACTCTGCATAATCTCTTCCAGTCCCATCCATGTTGATACAAAAGTTGGATATTCATCCTTTCTGATGGAGGCATAATTCTCCATTGTATATATGGACCTTACCTTCTGTTGAAGGGCATCTTGGTTCTCTCCAGTTTGGCGACTGTGGCCATTGCTGCTATGAACATTGGGGTGCAGATGACCTTTCTTTTCACTATATCTCTATCTTTCACTACATCTGTATACCCAGTATTGCAATTGCAGGGTCATAAAGTAGCTCTACTTTTAATTTCTTAAGACATCTCCACACTGTTTTCCAAAGTGACTGCACCAACTTGTATTCTCACCAATGCAAGAGGGTTCCCCTTTCTCCACATCCTCTCCAACACTTGTTGTTTATTGTCTTGTTAATTTTGGCCATTCTAACTGGTGTAAGGTTGTATCTTAATGTGGTTTTGATTTGAATCTCCTTGGAGGCTAATGATGATGAACACTTTTTCATGTGTCTGTTAGTTATTTGTATATCTTCTTTGGAGAAATGTCTGTTCATATCTTCTCATTTTTTGAAGTGATTATCTGTTTTGTGCATGTTGAGTTTGAGGAGTTCTTTCTAGATCTTGGATATCAGCCCTTTGTCTGTAGTGTCATTTGTGAATATCTTCTCCCATTCCGTGGGTTGCCTCTTTATTTTGTTGACTGTTTCTTTTGCTGTGAAGAAGATTTTGATCTTGATGAAGTCCCTCCCAGAAGTTCATTTTCACTTTTCTTTCCTTTGCCTTTGGAGACTTCCCCAAACTACTAGAACTCATACCACAATTAAGTAATGTGACAGGATACAAAATCAATGTACAGAAATCAGTTGCTTCTTTATACACTAACAATGAAAATATAGAAAGGGTAGAGAATTGATTGCATTTGCTATAGTGCCAAGAACCACCATAAGATACCTGGGAATAAACCTCACCGAAGAGCTAAAGAATCTATACTCAAAGAACTACAGAACACTCATGAAAGAAATTGAAGACACAAAAAGATGGAAGACCATTCCATGCTCATGGATCAGAAAGATAAACATTGTTAAAATGTCTATACTGTCAACAATAATCTATATTTTCAATGCCATCCCAATAAAAATTCCACTGGCATTTTTCAAAGAGCTGGAGCAAACAATCTTAAAATTTGTATGGAACCAGAAGAGACCCCGAATTGCTAAGGAAATATTGAAAAAGAAAAACAAAACTGGGCATTAGGTTACCTGATTTCAAGCTTTAATACAAAGCTGTGATCACGAAGGCAGCATGGTACTGACGTAAGACACATAGACCAGTGGAACAGAATAGAAAGCCCAGATATGGACCCCCAATTCTATGGTCAAATAATCTTCAACAAACAAGAAAAAATATATAGTGGGGAAAGACAGTCTCTCCAATAAATGATGCTGGGAAAACTGGACACCTACGTGTAGAAGAATGAAACTCGACCATTCTCTTATACCATAGACAAAGATAAACTTGAAATGGATAAAAGACCTCAACATGAGGCAAGAATCTATCAAAATCCTGGAGGAGAACATAGGCAATAACTTCAACATCGGCCACAGCAACTTCTTTCAAGATATGTCTCTAAAAGATTTTTTTTTTAAGTCAGTCTCAAGAAAGAATTTCCCTACTTCAAATTATTATATATCAACATTCAGTATTTCTATTCTCACATCATTCTAAATTTTAGAAACTCAGAGTTACCTTCTATACTTTCCTTCAAGGAAAATTAATTTTGATTCCAAAATTAAATGATCCAAACTTTACTACTAGATTACATTACTGATTCATCCCTGCTTCATAACATTTACATTTATTTTCTGCAACCAACTTGACCATATTTTAAAGGTATTTTGTAAATTCAATACTTGATTTTTAATCTCACCTTATTTCAAAATCTTTAGCAGTCTTCCTTTCATTTCCTTTTTCATTTGAAGTGGCTGCGTGTTTGATCTGTTCTTGAATAATGAAATATTGCACAATATTTCATTACATTCAAAATGCAAAAGTTAAATCTTTTAGAAATGTCAAACATTATAGGTGAAATATCAACTGATACACAATGTATTTTAATAGTTGTTAAAATTTCAGACAAAGTTTTATCTGTTATTATAATTTTTTAGAATATATATAATAGATATAGAGAAATAGTTTGTCCTATTTTCATAATGAAAATTTCATTTTAATGCTCTAAAAACATTAACATCACTAACAATTAATCATAGACTTAATGTATTAAAACTTTCACTTTATATATTTTTGTTATTATGAATTATAATTCTATAATTTGTAATTTAAAAATCTATATCTTGACTGATGCCTTATTCTGGAATAAACAACTAAACTGATTGATTTGAAATCTCAAGCCTTCCATATTAAGTCTCAGAAAACTTTCCAAGGTATACCTTAATTTACTTGCATAACTCTTGGATAACTCTGATTCTTTTAAAAATGTCTACAAGGTTTTTAATCATCTTGCATCTATGAATTTACAGGAAACATCATTAATTAATTCTTTTCATCTAAACATCTAGTATTCCATGAATTTTTAAATCAAGCAGACTTTTTTTCTTTGAAGTCTTCCAAAACTAACTCACCTGTGATGATCCAACACCCTCTGTGATTACTATTTCTTTTAATCAACATGTGCCATGCTCATACAAAATATATTCCTTTTAGTAGGACTATACTGCCACAAACTGTAACATAAGTCAGTCACCAAACTACGCACAATCTCAGAGCATTTTATTTCCATCCTCTCACACACTTATGCAACTGCCTTAGCAATAATGTTAAAAACCTCTGGTGTATATTACCAATATATCTGTACTGCCTATGTATGGCCTGTGACAAGCATTCATATTATATATATATATATATATTCATACTATATTATTTAACATATAATAAAATGTATGTTTAGGGGAAACTGAGTGGCTCAGTTGGTTGAATGTCCCACTCTTGATTTCATCTCAGGGTTGTGAGATCTAGCCTGAGTCAAGCTCTGAGTTCAGCACTGAGTCTGCTTGTTCCCTCTCTCTTTGCTCCTCCCCCCACTTGTACTTTCTCTCTCAGAAAAATAAATAAATAAAATCTTTTTAAAAATGTATGTTTATACAATAGAATGCTTATACTTGTCTCTTTATTTTATATTTATTCATTTATTACCATGTATTATTATTTATGTTTAATATTATCTATGTTTCTAAAATAGAATGCCTCCCATGTTTGACATTATAATGATTATAACATTGCTGTTTTAGTAAAGATTTTTGGAAAAAGAGCTAATACCTTTCAATATCTGAAAGAATCAAATTAATTTATTTATAACTTTTTGATAATAACTACTGTCTACAAAATTACCATAAAAGTTGTGCCAAGTATATGCACTTCTTACCATCAAGCACTTATGATGTAATTACTCTTAACATTAAAGCAACAGCAGAAAACAAATATTTTTGCAAGTATTCGAACCCCTGTTCTACAAAGGAAGTTCATAATGTCTTTGGATAAATAAATGAAAACAATAATCTTAGGGATTTTACTTATTCATCATGTTTATGAATATTGAAAATATAACATGTAATCTCAAGGAATGTAAGCAAGCTATGTCTATCATAGCCAATTTCACTCCAAATCCCTATGCTGAACCAGGAAATAAATAAAGACTCTTGAAAATTTGCTTATTTTCCTTTTATTAAGAATCCCTCCTTCCAAAAAATAATAGTAAAATACAAGAAATATCACAAAATACACAAATGTTGCAAGGCTTGATGAGTTGCCAAATTATGTTACTAACAATTAGCTTTAACAGAATTTTAAATTTGGCATATTGTGTTTGTGAAGGATATGCTCATATGCATATCTGTCAATTCTCTTTTGTTGATTTTATCTCACATCAAAAACACATTATCAATGAGATAGCATTGTGTGAAAATGGAACAAACTGCATACATTACCATTTCGAATATTACTGCTTGCCTTTTCAATCTGTTCAGGATTAAGTCTCCAATTCACTTTAAAGATGAAGCTTTGTTTAGGTAAATCAATTAATTATAGGATTTATTTATTAAGAATAAGATCACAGCCAAACAAAAAAGTTGTTTTTAAAGAATTTGAAATAATCCATAAAAAGGGTTACAATATAACGTTCACTAAAAAAATGCATAGTTTAAATTTATGTTTTTTTACCTATTGCATCATTTCATCTAAATATTTTTTATGTATAATGTGTGTAAATATAAAAGAAGTGATATGTCGGTATATATATGCACTTACATAAAAGAAGTAAAGTGATATAAAAATAAGCTATGAAAATAGAATCAATAGTTGAATCTGAATGTTTCTGATAATCAACATGATAACTATCAATGATCACCAAAACATTTAAATACATTTAATTTTCACAGTAGCCCTGAAAAGTCATGGATTCTCTGTTCATACAGATATTCTTCCTTAGCCTCACCAACCCCAGAGCAGCCGCAAATGAGCAGTTATTCTGTAAAATGACACCCCATTTCCCTCTTTACAGTGAACTGAACTTTGGCTGACTACTGGCCCAGACATGAGTCACCCAGGGTAACTTCCATGGTTATTTCTCATCTGATCTAAGAACTAGAGAAAGAAAAATGAAGGTATACATGACAAGAAAACTAGAGGTGGGAGATAGTTTATTCCTGTATTCTCAAGTTCCTTTCAATCCCACTTTTCTCTTTTGGAGGTTCCACTATATTTCCATATCTGAATTTATGAGACACCCTATTTATATACCTATAATTAATCTGTGAATGTGCTCCTGTGAAATTGAAATGATTTTTTAATAACCAACATAGTCTTAACTAGTACCATTACTCTAATTTTCTGAGGAAATTGAGGCTCAGGGAAGTTAAGTACCTTTTCCCAAAGTCCTAGAGCTATTGGAGATCACAGACGTCTTTTGGACTCAGGTCTGTCCTTAATACCCATCCTCATTCCCTTACACCAAGATCAGGACGAGTGAGAATGAAGGATTACTTGATGACTTTCATGAGCTTTTAAATATTTCTTCTATATTTTTAAAATTTTCTACAATAACATGCATTTATTAATAGAAGAAATTTATTTTTTAAAACACATAAAACATGCACATTTGAATGTTCTATTATTAAACACTGAGAACTTAAGCATATACTAGGTATCTGAGTTCCATGGGAAGGGGGAAGTGTATGAAAATGATATCAAAGACAAATTTCATTTGTTCTATCTCTTTGTTTTTACATATTATGGTCAATTGTTGCATGTATTCCTTGTTTGCTTAAGAGTATATATCATGCGGTTTTTGCATATAGTGATACATATATACACACATGCACACATACACACGGATCTGTACTTTGCTGTATGTTGAAGCTATGTTATTAGATGCTCATGAATGTATAATTAATATGTTATCCAGGTGGATTAAAGCTTTACATTATAAAATACCGCTCTTTAAATTTATTAACACTTTTGCCCAAAAGTCTGATTTAACAGTATAAACACAGTCACACCAACTTTCTATATATGGATATTTTTGTTTGTAAACTTTTTATATCATTGTTTATTTTAAATGTGTTTTTAATAAAAAGCAAAGTTTTCTTTGTAAAATGAGATCATCTTTGACTTATGATTGGACTCTGATCCATTTACATTTGTTCCTAGATCAATACATTTGAGATAAATCACACAATTTTAAATCACTTTATTTTTTTATTTTTTTAATGACTTTGTTCTTGTTTCTCTGATTTTGTATCTGTTTTGATTGATTACTGTCATGAGTGATTCCCCTAGAGATTTCAAAATGATTCCTAATTTATCAAGGACTAAATATCAATCAACTTTTTTACATCTTCTACGAAAATACTTGAGGAATTTAGAAAAATTAATTTCCTTCTATGGCCTCCTGATTATTCCTCTTGCATTTCCAACATTCAGCTGGGAGTTCTTTCTTCTGTTGGGAGAACATCCAACATGACTTCCTTTTCTGTTATCTGTTGATATATATAATCTTCAGTTTCCTTATCTTTGGATAAGGAAATTTCCTGTGGAATTCCAAGGCAACAGTTTGGTGTCATTGTTACTGTTGTTTTAAGCTTTTGAAATGGGAATTAGTAAACAAGGAGAAAGGAAAATTGTCCCCAAATATTAGACTCACCTGTCTAAATGAAAATTTGTTTCTGGCCAGATGTGAAAGTTACATATAGTGGCAATTTAAGTCATTTAGTGGTTAAAACATTTCTTGTGTATTCTTTCTGACAATTAATGGATTGCTTGAATGGCTCTTGTTTGAGCCATGTGTGGCTGCTCTTGCTTGCTTGGGCAAGCCCATGGATTTATGGATGAATGAAAAAGGGCTGGTTGGTCTAGGATGTCCTTGCCGGGGCAGGCTCAGCCCTGTTCCATGTGTTATCTCATCCTCTGGCAGGATAGCCCGGCCTTGCTTTAGTCCATGGTGGCAGAGTTCCAAGAGAGAGAGAATAAAAGCTTGAATTCCCTTTTAAAATTTAGATTTCAGAACTGGCAAGATGCCACTTTTCCCAAATTACTTTGGCCAAAACAAGTCCCAAGACCAGAACAGATAAGGGGTGGGGAAAAGACTCCACCTTCTGATGGGAAGAACCAAAGAGTCACCTTGAAAATGGTACAGATATCACAAGTAATCTAGCAGACCAGGTAAATCTTTATGAATTTATTAATACCCCATTGCTTTTAAATTTATCTGTCTTCTAGAGCACAGTTAATCTGATTTACTTAGTCTGCCATTATTGAAAGACTGTTATTTCTGTTTTCTAGGAATTTTTATTGTATAAATTGGTGTAGCTAGCAATAGTGGAGCTATTACATTTTTTGTTAAAGAAGGACAATAATTATGTAAGCAGCATTACATTTTTTTCTCCACTAAGCAGTAATATTCATTCGGTTGCATAAAATACTCTGGCTGGGAGGTCAGACAGTTGCTTAGTGATACTCCATTTCTCCCCAAGGGGTTCATGTACCAGTATGCTTAGTTATGTTTACTTCAAGTGGCTACATCATGTAAATTTAGTTCTTGACATGCAATTCAGAAAATTGAGTCTCTTTTATATGGTTCACTGATTATAAAGTCCATGAACAGTTTATTGGATAGTTTCCACTCAATCAGTCTGCCTGGTGTAATTTTTCCCAAGGGATTGAAACTTTATGTTGTTATTTCAATCCCAAGTAGATCTACTTGCATTGTAATAGTTGGGAACTCACGATTTCCATTTATACTGACTTTCACAGACATATTAAACTGTTGTTTCTCTTTCCCTGCTAGCACCAGCCACAGAAAAACAAATAAACAAAAACCAGTTGCAAGTAAAATAAGAATGAATAGTATAAGCTCTATTAAACAACTGCTGGGGATATTTCCTATTATTTTTCTTTTATTCTGATAGGAAGAAGCAAAATTATCAATTTGTGCAAAACATATATTGTTTTTCCTTTTCCAATGTCACCATTTTTAAATCATGCTCTCCATAAATGACATTATTCTTTACTAAATTATTAAATTGGTAATGTTTAGTATGGGTGAAGAGACAGTGTGACTTATCTCAATAGCCCATCTGACTGAATAATAATGCTGATTTCAAAGGCTATGTGGTATAGTTCATCACAACTGTGCTTTCTTCTTTTCAGTATTTATTTTTCTAAATCTGATAAATCAATTAGCAAACATTTATTCATCTACTACTTTATGAGCAGCACTAGACTCTCAGAAATAAAGTCAAAGACATGAGAATATCCCTTTTTAGGAGAACAAAGATTAAAAAAAAAAGTTTTTAAAAATCATCAGTGTTTATGGCCCAGAGTAATTAAATGCATGTGCAAACACATTTTTAAGATTCATTTTAAAAATTCACATCCCAAGACTGATTTTTATATAATATCAATATAAAACACTGTAATTCCCATCAAGCCTTTGCTATACCTTCAAGACTGCAAGAATGTCCATCTCCTCAGAACTCTCAAATCAGCAAATTTATATGGCTTTTATGTATTTATCATGCTCTATCTTTCTTTGTAGACATTTATTGTAGAAAAGAAGAAAGGATAAAAGTAGGCAACAAATCTGGAGACAGTGAATATATTTTTCTAATTGAAATAAAAGAGGCCATTGTGGATTATAGTGATAATAGTGATAATTTGAAGTCACTCTATGGAAGGACCCAAATATGAGATGTCAGAATTTAGGCTTTATGACAAATATTTAAAACTCAGTCCTGGGTCTTGATTAATGGGATAACATCCTGAAAACAAATCAGCTCATCGCTCTCCTCAATAACCACCAACTGAGCATGTTTTTCACAACAAATGGTGTAAATCCTGTGGATGAATGAATTTCACCCTGACTAGCCACTGGGCTTTTTCTCACAGTAGTCTTCTGCTAGAACACTCCTCCTTTACTCTTGCTTTTGCTCATGCTTACTGAAGTCTTAATGTAGACCTAATTTTATCTACAAAATCCCCTTCCCCCCAACATCAACCCCATAAGTCCTACTTCATGTTCTCCTCTAAAGTATTAATACAAAACTTTTCTCCTGCCAAAAAAAAAATCTACAAGCTTCCATAGATTTCACCTCTTCTTTTAATAACAGCATCTAGCATAGGACCCAGCACATATTTACTGACCAATTTTTATTTTTTTAAGAGTTTTTATTTATTTGAGAGAAAGAAGGAGAGAGAGAGAGAGCACGAGTTGGGGGAATGACAGAGGAAGAAGCAAACTTTCTGCTGAGTAGGAAACTGGAGACCCTGAGGTTATGACCTGAGCTGAAGACAGACTCTTAACTGACTGAGACACCAAAACGCGACCAGTTTTGATTTTTGGTTTAGCTTTTGCTAATACATTGGGTGCTATACAGCAAAATCATGGCTTCTGCCTTCTAAATGCCTACAGTAAGATTAGACAAAAAAGATAATCTAAAAGAAGTTAAGTAATGTAAGCAATATCAAGCATACAGTGTTCTGTCCCATGAATAGTATAGATGATGAGCTCTTTGGTTTTAGAGATGGAGGAAACTGTGTGATCTATAGTTTCAAATGAGCTAAGATTTGAGCTGAGAGTCAAAGGATCCATAGGATAAACTAAGAAGACAAATGGAGATGGTGAGTGAAAAGATTACTCCAAACATCTAAATAGGAATAAGGAGAGAGACCGGGGACCAGATGCCCTAGTGGTGAAAGGCCCCGAGTCAAGCTCTATCTCCATTTCTATTATGCATGTTATTGTTACATCAAAGAATCAGGATTAGAAAGGAATATAAAGTTTCAGTAACTAGGGCCATGATATTTATGGGCATTGTGTGATTAGAACTATCTATGTTTGTGACTTACAGGCAGAGAATAGGTGACTATCAAGGATTTATGCCTAACCTAAGATAGCATTGAGCTACAAGTAGGATATGACTTGTTTTCAGCACAGAAACTTCAAAGGAGGCCCAGTCTTCTGCTCACACTTTTGCTTTTAAACTAACCTTTCCCAAGGAGTATTGTTTTTATCATATCTTAGCTAACCAGGCATTGTGAATTCCCACACTTCTGGTCTCATTTCTACCAGTCCAACTTTTTCTATTTTCCTGCACAACATAAACAGTTCACCAAACAAAACTATCCAGATTTTAGCCTATATAGAATTAGTGTTATAGAGAATTTTGAGCATATTTTGTAATAAAAAAAATCTCCATGAAGAGTAATTTCAACTGTATATGTAAAAGGCTATACAGGAAGACATGAGTTTACTTCAGTAATCCAAGTGAACTTATTAGGAAAGTTGTTTTGTTTTGTTTTGTTTTGTTTTTTAAAGCAAGAAACAGAAAGCATGTGTGTGTATGAGCAGGCAAAGAAGGACAGAAGGAGAGGGAGAGAGAAAATCTTATAGGCCCCATGCCCAGTATAGAACCCATTGTGGGACTCTGATCTCATGACCCTTAGATCATGACCAGAGCCAATATCAGGAGTAGGTCACTTAAACGACTGAACTACCCAGGTGCCCCAGAGAAAGCATTTTTTAAAGTTTCTGGCTTTAATGGATTCTCTAGCCTATCTCCTATCTCGTTCCAAGGGTGTGACAAAGGTGGAAGTTCTAAACATCTTTCTCTTCTGAAACATGTTCATGGACCATAGACACTAATTGCGGTATGCATCATAGCCTAAGATAATAATGGGAAATTGAAATTACTTCCATTTGAGTAAAATAGAATGATGCGCTAGTTAAAAATATACAGCCAGCTTCAGTTGTAGCATAAATCATTGGTAACGTTATTTTGTAAATCATAACTGAGATAATATCTGGAAAGGATTTGTTGAAAGGCAGAATGGGCTGTTCCATCTTGAGCAGCAACAAGACATTCCTCTTAAGATGTGAAATTCCAGTTGCCTCATTTTCATTTCTTTTTAAAAATTATTTCAGAGAAATGCTTAATCATTTCCTAGCTCTCTCAAGCTTGTCGACTTCTTCGTTTTTGTTTTATTCATTCTATTTGAGACTATTCTGATGTGTCTAGCCAGAATGACATTTGTTTACTACATTAAAAGAAGCTATTTCTAGATGCAATTACGAAGTAATTTGTCTTCTGTCAATATGCCTCCATTTTTCTTAAATTCGCTTAAATACAAAGTCACACAGACAGTTTTCATTTGTTCTTATTTCACACTGCCTTTCCTTTCTCAGAATATTTGTCTATGCTTTGGTGGGAACTTCTAAAACCCAATTTAAAAAGAAATTCTTAATACTTTGATTTGATCAGTTCTTCATATAACTTGATATGTGGAAAACAAAAACAAAATTAAGACAACCTATAAATTAAAGATGAAGTAAAATTTCCATATTATAATCGTTTTCTGAAAATTTTGCTATCGATATTCCACTGAAAGCAAGAAAAATTTTTTCCTAATACTCAAAGTATGGATTACTGAAATTAGACTTGAAAAATAGAAGTTAACATGATGTACCAAAAATGTATCTCAGTTCATATCGGATCCTGGCTTAAGAGCACAATTATTACATATAAAGCTTAGTTCTTTTTTTGTTTTGTTTTGTTTTGTTTTTTATTAAACTGAAATTAAGTTTATTGGCACATTGCCATTTGATTATTAATCCAAAAAATTCATCTCCTTCCCTGCCTCATAAAATGATTATTCCAGAATTTAAACAAGCATTTACCAAAAACCTGTATGTATATAAAAAACAAATATATTTTAAGTATAACAAGCATAAATTACCTAATAATAACAGTAACTAATATGTATGTGCACTTACTATACACCAGGTATTTTAAGGTTTTCTATCCTTCCACTTCCCTCTCTCTATATTTATCTATCTACTTATCTATCATTTACCTACCTATCATCTATTTCTCTATCTCTTGCTTCCATACTTGATCTTCACATATACTTGTGAACTTAACGTTCATCCTATACATCTCAGTTCTAATTTAGGGAAGACTTCAAAACCTTTCCACCATGTTTCCAAGCCAGATACATTTCTTAGAGCTTTATGAATTATCTCATTTCTTTTTTTTTTCTTCCAAAATCACTAACACTGTTAGAAATTACACACTGATTATTGTGATTATTCTTTCAAATATTTCACTCCTCCAATAGACTGTAAGCTCCATCAGACCAGACAATATTTATCCCACTCTCTTCTTTACACATCTAGCATCCAGAGTATCCTTGAGAACATAATTGGTGCTCAATAAGTATTTATTAAATTACTTAATATATTTGCCCATAAAACTTCATTGACTTTCCATCATTTTATAATATATATTTGACTCACTTTTCCATCTTTTTTACCTTCTAGTCTCTTCTATGTTGATATATATACTTTTTAATTTTATTTATTTATTTGACAGAGATCACAAGCAGGCACAAAGGCAGTCAGAGAGAGAGGAGGAAGCAGGCTCCCTGCTGAGCAGAGAGCCTGATGGGGCGCTTGATTCCAGGACCCTGGGATCATGACCTGAGCCGAAAGCAGAGGCTTTAACCCACTGAGCCACCCAGGCATCCCTATGTTGATATTTGACCAAAAAAACCCAACAAATTAATGTTGGGTTTTCAAATGTATTAATATATAATTATAGAAATCTTCAACTTATAACCCTTAAAATGTACTTTTCTGTAATTATATTTTATATATAAATATATAACACTTATATTTGTATACATGTAAGAAATAAAATATAGAATTATGAATAAAATGTATTTACTTATAATATATGTTTATATATAAATATATAGAGAGAAATATTATATAATGTATAATATAGCTAAATATATGGAATATAAAGATAATCTGTTTTAAATGAAGTTTGTATTCCAAAGTATTATATATTACATGAGTTTATTAAAATACATACCACATATAATTGTTTGTCCTAAAGTTCATTTGTTTCTGCTTTATTATTTTTGTCCTCACACTTTTAAAACTTACATGCTGCACATTTACCTATGTTAGAAGATTATTTGTTTTCTACCTATCTTATAATAACTAATTTAAATTGATACAGTTTCTTCATAGAACTACATAGGTCATATTAAGAAGGGTTTGATTCTTCATGACATAGTATTGTTCATCATTAGATAAATACTCTCAAAGTCACAAGTTATGTCACTTATTTTTTCTTATTTTTTAAATTTTAGTAAATTATAATTCAAATAGTGTACATGATTTCTTCACTTGGGAAATTTATTAAGATTTTTTTTTTTTAGGGGCATCTGGGTGGCTCAGTGGGTTAGGCTTCTGTCTTCAGTTCAGGTCATGATCTCAGGGTCTGGGATTGAGCCCCACATCGGACTCTGTTCAGCAGGGAGCCTGCTTCCCCCTCTCTCTCTACTTGCCTCTCTGCCTACCTGTCATCTCTCTCTCTGTCAAATAAATAAATAAAATCTTAAAAATAGAGATTTTTTAAAAAAATTTGATAGCTAAGATATCATCAATCCTTGTGATTATTTTCATGAATATTTAAAAATAATGGGCATTCTTCCATTGATCTATGTATCCATCTTTGTACCAGTACCATACTATTTTGATCACTACAGCTTTATAATACAACTTGAAATCCAGAATTTTGATGCCTCCTGCTTTGTTTTGTGGTTGTTTTGTTTTGTTTTGTTTTGTTTTCAAGGTTGCTTTGGCTATTTGGGGTATTTTGTGGTTCCATACAAATTTCATGATTATTTGTGCTAGTTCTGTGAAAAATGCTATTGGTATTTTGATAGGGATTATATTAAATATGTAGATTGCTTTAGGTAATAGGAACATCTTAACAATATTTGTGCTTTGATGAACACTGGGTATTATACACAACTAATGAATCATTGAACACTGCATCAAAAACTGATGATGTACTATATGTTGGCTAACTGAATTTAATCAAAACAAAACCAAAAATAACCTAATATTTGTTCTTTTAATCCATAAGCATGGAATGTGTTCCCATTTCTTTGTGTCTTCTTCAATTTATTTCATCACTGTTTTATAGTTTTCAAAGTATAGGTCTTCCACCTCTTTGGTTAGGTTTATTCCTAGGTATCTTATGGTGTTTGATGCAATTGTAAATGGGATCAGTTCCTTCATTTCTCTATGCTGTTTCATTTATCATGTAGAAATGCGACAGATTTCTGTACATTGATTTTGTATCCTGTGACTTTACTGAATTTGTGTGTCAGTTCTAGCCATTTTTTGGTGAAGTCTTCTGATTTTTTTAAAGGTTTTATTTATTTATTTGACAGAGAGAGATCACAAGTAGGCAGAGAGGCAGGCAGAGAGAGAGAGGAGGAATCAGGCTTCCTGCTGAGCAGAGAGCCTGATGCGAGGCTCAATCCCAGGACCCTGAGATTACAACCCGAGTCGAAGGCAGAGGCTTAACCCACTGAGCCACCCAGGTGCCCCTCTGAGTTTTTAATATAGAGTATCATGCCATCTGCAAATAGTGAAGGTTTGACTTCTTCCTTACTGATTTGGATGCCTTTTATTATTTTCATTTTGTGATTGCTGTGGTTAGAACTTCCAGTACCATGCTAAATAACAGTAGTGAGAGTGGATATTTCTATCTTGTTCCTGATGATGGACATAAAAGAAACAAAGCCAAAAATGAATTATTGGGACTTCATGAAAATAAAAAGCTCTGCACACCAAAGGAAATGTGAGGAATATATATACCATGATTTCACTCTTATGTGGAATTTAAGAAACCTAACAAATGGACAAAGGGAAAAAAAGAAAGGAGCAAACCAAGAAACAGATTCTTAACTATAGAGAATAAACTGATGGTTAGCAAATGAGAGGTGGGTGGAGAGATGGTTTAAAGAAATGATGGGAATTAAGGAGTGTATTTGTTGTGATAAGCACCTGGTTTTATATGAGTGTTGAACCACTAAACTATATACCTGAAATTAACATTACACTGTATGTTAAGTGGAATTTAAATAAAAATTTAAAAAGCAAACAAAAAATGGATATTCTTTATTTTCTGTCATTTTTGGAAATTTTATTTTTAGGTTTTTTAAAAGATTTTATTTATTTATATGAGAGAGAGAGAAAACACAAGCAGGAGGATGGGCAGAAGGAGAGAGAGACACAGAGTTGAGGCCAGACTGAGCACAGAAGCTGATACAAGGCCCAATCTGAGGACCCTGAGATTATGAACTGTAATTCTTGTGTTTTGTTTTGTTTTTAAGTTTCAAAGGTAGAATTTGTTATTCATCAGTTGCATATAATACACAGTGCTCATTATATCATATACCCTTAATATCCCTCACCCACTGACACCATCCCCCCACCCCCTCCTCTACAGCAACCCTCAGTTTGTTTCCTAGAGTTCATCATCCCTTATGGTTTGCTTCCCTCTCAATTTTCATCTTATTTTATTTTTCCCTCCCTTCCCCTATGTTCATCTGTTTTGTTTCTTAAATTCCTCTTATGAGTGAAGTTATATGGTATCTGTCTTTCTCTGTTGACTTATTTTGCTTAACTAATACACTCTTGTTCCATCCAAGACATTGTAAATGGCAAGATTTCATCTGTTTTTATGGTTGAGTAATATTCCATTGTAGATACATACCTCATCTTCTTTACGCATTCATCAGTTGATGGACATTTGGGCTCTTTACATATTTTGGCTATTGTGGACACTGCTGGTATATTTCCATATGTACTTATAGAAGGCTTATTATTATAGATATGTTATATAATATATCGATATATAATATATATTGATATATTTATATATATCTATATATTATATTATATAATATATATATTATAGAAGGCATATTGTTTTATTCAGATTATTTATGTGTTTTCTTGTCCTTGGTCTAGGTACTTTTTTGTTGTGAGCACATTATGTTTTGAAATCTCCCATTATGGCTTATGAGTCATTGTTACTGAGCTTTAAGGAACGACAAGTTTATACCCATGTGCCTCCTAAGACCCCAAATACAATATTATCAGTACTGGGATTGAGAAATAAATAGGAAATAAAATATACTTTTGTTTTTCTTAGATAGTTTACTAAAGTTTTATTTTTAACTGTACTAATCAGGCATTTAAAATTATTTGATTATTAAAATGTGAAGTGTTGAAAAATTAGTTATAAATTGTAATATATATTAAGTGCCTACATTTTCAAAGTGAAAGAATGACATGGTATATTTTTTGAGAGGTAAACCACTATTTAAGTTTACTCTGAAAACTACAAAACAAGTCAATTTTCTGCTGAGTTCAAATATTACTAAAGCAAACATTTCCAATAGACATTTTTTGCAAAAAATATTTCTGGCCAACTTTATTAAAGAAAGACTGTTCAATTTAGTACTGGTATCCTAAGGAGGTTAATCTATCTGCTTAGGGTACATTTATTATCTATCATCATGCATTTCCACATTTAAGAGGACAATTTATGTTGACATTTTACTCATAAAATATTAAAAGACCTGAATGCAATCCCAAAGTAACCTCTAAGTTAAAGGGTCATTTTAATCGATAATCCAAATGTTAATAGGATTAAATGTCAAAATTTACTTTTGATTTATAAGCAGATGCATTATCTACCTCTGGACATACAAGTTTGATATCTGTATTTAAATCCCACATCTAAGAAAATTTATATTCCCTTCCTAAATGTTTCAAAAGAATATATTTGTTGACTGTACATTTTAATTAAATGTTCCAATTGCAAGCTAGACATTCACCATACAACTCTTGGTTTTGCCTCTATATTCTAATAATTTTATATTAAAAAAAAAAAACCTTTGGTCTTTCTTTAAGCTTTTATCTCTATCCTGCTATTCAGATACCCTAGCCTGTGTTAAAATCTGAAATAATACTACACTATATTAACTGGCACTTAAAATCACCCAATACAACAAGCTGAAAGCTTATTTAAAATTATCAGCAAAAATCAAAATATATTTTATTCCAGGTAAACTAATTTTTAATTGAAATAAGCACATAGGGTCTTTTAAAACATTCTTAATTTAATGAAAACATCTTATACATAACAGTGATCTTACCTAACTTCTTGTTAAACACACAAAATATCACTGAATATATTTTTTGTATCACATAACCAAAATATAAAACTAAATCTTTCTACTCAGAATTGTGATTATTGGCTTCAAGTAGAGCAACTATTTCCCCTAAGGTCTTAGGAAAATAAAAATTAAGTTCTGAAAAATTTAAGAGGGACCTTTAAAATAACAAGCTAATTCAAAAACATAGAGAAATGAAAATCTTGAAAGACAGCTAAGACATTCATTCCTGAGGAAGAAGAATGAAGTGTGTTGCAGATTTGTGAGTAAAATGTATGGAAACATTTATTTTACTCACAAATCTAGAGTTTGGCAGAGCTCAGCAGAGCAACTTAGCATCAGCTAGGACATCTCAAAGGCTGAGAGGTGGAATTATCTAAAGCAGTGCTGTCTAAGAGAAACATATAACAACCCATATATGTAATCTTATAACTTTTAGTTGCCACACAAAAGAAAAAGTAAAAAGAAACAGATAAAATTTGAAGTGCTTGGGTGGCTCAGTAGGTTGAGTGTCCACTCTTGATTTAGGCTCAGGTCATGATCTCAGGGTTTGAGATTGAGCCCCAGGGTAGGCCTTTGGCTTTAGTGAGGAGTCTGCTTGGGTTACTTTCCCTCTTTTTCTCCCACCCCCGAGGCCCCTCTGCACATGCATGGCCTCCCCCCCCCTCTCTCTCAAATAAATAAATAAAACTTTAAAAGAAGATGTGCATTCAAAGAATGATAGTTTAACAAAACTAGGAAAGGTTGGGGACTTAAAATTATTTGGCATACATGCAACCATACACTTCTGCTTTATTTTGAACACTGATAATTGATCACAATTCTTTCCTGCTGAGCCTCAACCTCAGGCTCAGAATTCTCAGTACAGTCCTCCCACCAGTGACTATTAATTGGTAGAATATTGATAAAAATATTTTTCAGTCCTGGATTAAAAGTCATAATGCATTTGAGAAGAGGTGTACTGAGAGAGACTATTAAAGCAGGACAAAGGAAATTTGATACATAATGTAGGATTTTATGTTTAAGATTTTAGAGGTGAAATAATTCACGAAGGCAAGAACAAAAAATGAGACAGCCAATATGGATTGCTAAAGTGGATTAGATCATCAATAAACTCCAATGGTGTAAGAAGTATACATTCATTTCGGAGACATCAAAGATTGTATATCATAACCTAAATTCCAGGCCTGCAAGGAATATGGATGGAGGCATAATGTGACTACAAGAAAGAAAATAAGATACTAATCAAAGATGGCATATATTTTGCAGGAGTAGAAAATGAAAAAAAAAAAAGAAAAAGTAAAAGAACAAAATATTATATAAATGTATATGGGAGAATAAACCAAAAGTCATGCCATGCTTCTAGTTTCAAATAGAGGTTGCAAAGTAAAAAGAGCATTCTTACCTGAGGACATCATAAGTAAAGCAGTATTTTAAGGACAATTTTTTTGTTGTTGTTAAAATCAAGAAGTATAAGGAGCAATGATGGGATAATGGTAAATATTAATGATTGCATTTACTCATCACAGCATGTTTTTGACAGGAATTTTCGCGATAATTGTTTAAAATGAGAAAACTGAGATCCAAAGTTAGTTAGGTCTATACAAAATAATATCACATACCAAAGAAGCAGTTTAGTTTTATCCCAAAGCCTAAAATTATAATAATCATTATGTTGTAAAAAGTGTTTCAATACTAAGAAATACTTTATCAGTCTGATAGTTGTTTTAATATTTATGAGAAGAGAAACTCAAATTTCTTTAATGTTCACTGTATCATGACAATTCACAGCCATTTTTTTTCTTTTATTGATGTACTGATCTTTCCCTCCTTCAACTTTTCTTTTTACTAAATCATCCACTCAAGAGATAAAGATTCTTTATTACCTGGCATTACTCTGGTTAAAGGCAGCAACTTTTCATAAAATAAAGCCATCTTTATTTTATAATCCCTTTGAGTTCAAATCTTTCAATAATCCATACATGTGCATATAATAATGTATATAAACTACAATAGGAAAATAATGCATTAATATTAATTCAATCTTTGATAAATATATTTATCGTCAGCATTTTCCAAAGACTACCTATACCCAAAGCATGTTGTTTTAATCAGATAGCATCCATTAATTCTAAAATAAACTTAAAACCATGAAAAATAAGCCAAATTAGAAGGATGTTTTAACATGTATATTTTGGTCCTTGTATTTAAGAAATTATGATATACTTTTATTTTTTTCTGAACAATTTAACTTTTCTTTAGGTCATAGGGTCATTGCATACCAATTACACTTTAGAATGAGTAAGTACTTTATAAGTTATTCATTTCCTTCATGCTTTCATTTTAATTTCTCATATAGTTAATTGATAGACTTGTAGTTGCAGTGATACCTTTCTGAATCAAATAACTTTCAGAAAATTTGTTTTTTCAGTTCAGATGTCACCATTAACACCATGGCAAAATGCATATGCTGTAAATGAATGTCTTAATGAATAAAAGAAAAAAACTAATAAATGGTATATAACTTATAGTAAAAGCTTCACATCATTCTCTTAAATACACTTATCTAGTCATGAGTTCAAATTGATTATTGGTTGTCATTAAACCACTTTTCATCTTGCCACTGCATAAACCACTTCATTGTTTGGTAAAATTATACTAATGGCTACTTATGAAATATATGTAGTAAACCCATGTAAAGACCACCACTAGGACTGTAATGATAGTACTTAAAACTGGACCTGGGCGGGGTTTCAGAGTTTCTAATGTTGTATCAAGGAATCTAAGTTTCTGTTAATAGAATTTACAAAGCAGGCCATTGTCATTTCTCTCTCAGCAGGTTGTATTAGTGATGGTTTTATTTTTGCCCAGTATTAATGCCATTTAGTTGTAGTCATATAGAGTATTTTACTGATATCAATGTTGTGTTTATGAATGTACTAATAATGTTTACTAATATAAATGTTTACTAATATAAATGTTATCAAAACAATTAAACAAAAATAAAAGAATCTTTAAAAAAAAGAAAGATATGATAAAAGATGGGTTACCACAAGATGGATGATCACATCTTTCAAAGACATGGCAACATAGAAGACTGGGAAATAGCCCTACAGTAGGATTATTAAGATAGGACTAGTAATTATTAACTCTAAGCGACAAAAAAGCAGTAAGAATATTGTATGGATTCATGAAGTAGCAGAACATATGGAGAATCCATATACATCATAATAATTACAGAACAGCAGATTAATGCATTTTTAATGAAAAAATAATCACTACAAAACTTCACCATTTGCTAAATTGAACATTTCACCAAAACATCTAATGAGTACAGTGGCACAAATTCTTGTTGTTATATTTTATGTGAAGAGTAGATTAATTTTTGCATAACATATTCAAGAAGAATATAGAAGGTTTTGGAAGAATTTGGAAGGTTTGTAGATGCACCAAAATACAACAGTTGATAATCCAAAATATAAATAATAAAAGAAGCTTTTCCAGTCCATTCATGATTATGCATTTTTAAAAAATTTCTCTGTCATTTACCTATGGTACTAAAAGAGAAAAATCCAGGGAACACATCACTTGTGAAAATTTATCCTACCAAATGTACTCAAAATACAGACAAATTTTTGCATTTAATAAATTCTTGTTAGACATGCCTCCAAAGACAAAGGAAACAACAGCAAAATGAACTATTGGGACTTCATCAAGATAAAAAGCTTTTCACAGTGAAAGAAACAGTTGACAAAACCAAAAGACAACTGAAAAAGTGGGAAAAGATATTTGTAAGTGACATATCAGATAAAGACCTAGTTTCCAAAATCTATAAAGAACTTACACCCAAAGAACTAATAATCCACTCAAAAAATATACAGAAGATATGAACAGATATTTCTCTAAAGAAGACATCCAAATGGCCAACAGACACATGAAAAAATGCTCAACATCACTCAAAATTAGGAAATTCAAATCAAAACTACTGTGAGATACCACCACACTCTGGTCAGAACATCTAAAATTAATAATTCAGGAAACAACAGTTGTTGGCGAAGATGTGGAGAAAGGGGAACACTCTTACACTGTTGGTGGGAATACAAGCTGGTGCAGCCATTCTGGAAAACAGTATGGAGGTTCCTGAAAAGGTTGAAAACAGAGCTACCCTATGACCAGCAATTGCACTACTGGTTATTTACCCCAAAGATACAAATGTGGTGATCCAAAGGGGCACCTGCACCCCAATGTTTGTAGTAGCAATGTCCACAATGGTCAAACCATGGAAAGAACTCAGATGTCCATTGACAGATGAATGGATAGAGAAGATGTGATATATATAGATAGATAAGTAGATATAGATATGAATACTACACAGCCATCAAAAAGAATAAAATCTTACCATGTGCAATGACATGGATGGAACATGTATGCTAAGCAAAGTACGTCAATCAGAAAAAGACAATTGCCATATGATTTTGCTGATGTGTGGAATTTAAGAAACAAAACAGAGTCTCATAGGGGAAGAGAGGAAAAAATAAAAGAAGACAAAAATGAGAGAGGGAGATAAAAACCATAACAGATTCTTAAATATAGGAAACAGACTGGGATTGCTAGACGGGAAAAGGGTGGGTGGGTGGGTTAACTGGGTGATGAACATTAAGGAGGGCACGTGATGTGATGAGCACTGGATATATATAAGGTGCTTAGGCCATTCAGTCAATTAAGTATCAGCCTTTGGCTCAGGTCATGATTCCAGGTCCCTGGGATCAAGCCCCACATCAAACTCCCCTTGGAGTTTGCTTCTCTCTCTCCCTCTGCCTCTCTCCTCCACTGGTGCATGCTCTCTCTCCCTCTGCCTCCCTCTCTTTCTCTCAAATAAATAAATAAAATCTTAAAAAAAAATACTAATGAATCACTGACCTCTAACTCTGAAAGCAATAATAGATTATGTGTTAATTGAATTTAAATTAAAAAATAAGTAATTTTTAAATTAGAAAATGAGCAAGTTAGCAGTAAGACTTTACATCTTAATAAATTCTAGTAAAATTGATGATATACAAATATATTTCTGGATGTTAGTTTATTCCATTCTTATCTCCATTTCAATTTTACTAAACTTCTCTTGTCTCATTAACAAATTCATTCACTGTTTGGTATTGTCTCCTGAAAACATTTACATTGTGAATGTGCCTTACTGTAGTTAAACAAAACTTGAAAAAAAACTGCAAAGTGAAATAATTGTTACAAAAATTAAATACAAAGAAATGCATGTGTTTTTCTGTCACCAAGGATGTTGATACAAACATACAAATTTTACATATTTGTGTTTGTTCCACATATGGAAGAGTACAGAGAATAACAGAAACTACACTTCCCACATTTTAACTTGTTCCTATTTTTGTTTCAAATATTTTTCTTTGTCTGTGAAATAAGTAATTACAGATATATTTGAAAGTCTCCATGTTACCCTTTCCAATGAAAACATCATTGGTAAAATGTTACTTCTATATAGAAGTATGGATACTGTCCTATGTTTTTGAATATCTCTCTCAGAAACAACATTAAAAGCTAAAAGACAAACAAACAAACAAAAACAAAAACCACTCCCTTTCAAGTTCTACAGAAAAAAATCTTTCAAACCTAGAATTTTAATTCCAGTTAAATTATTTAAGTGAGATGGGGAAATACACATTTAAAATATTAGATAAAATTGAGCATACATACATCTAAAAATTCTTCAAAGATTGAGGAAAATAAGGAATCAAATAATGGAGCAAAAAGAAGTTTCTAAATGATGCTTGTTTTGCCATCACAGAAAGCAAATTAATCTGTCTTATAAATATGTATACAAAAATCCTAAATAAATTATTAACAACTTAATGTACCAGTCCATAAACATTATATTATATCATGATCAAGCGGAGCTTAACTCATGAATGTTAAGTTGTTTTAACATGTGAAAATCAATACATAATGAGTGTCAGCAGATAAATGAGTGAAATCACATAATTACCTGAAAGGTTGCAATACTTACTTGATTACATTAAGCATCTATTTGAAAGAGCAAAGAGATTTCTGAGCACCTTAGGAATAGAAGGAAATTTCTGTAATCTAATATACTGTATCTACATAAAATCTATGGAAACTATCGCATTTTATGGTGAAATATTGAAAGTTGTGCTCTAAAATAGGAAAAAAGCAAGAATGCCCCATGTCCCCATTCTATTCTATAGCATACAAAAGTATAACCAATGTAATAAGGTAAGAAAAATAAATAGAAAGAAAAATATCTGGGTAAAAATGATATAATATTATGTATGAAAAAAATTAAATCATAAGTTCTTTTAGAATTAATACAAATATAATATGGATATTTGTAATGGTGTTTTCATATGTGTGAAAAAATTTAGAAGCAGAAAGAGAAATTAAAAGTGTGTCTTCTGCAGGGCACCTGGGTGGTTCAGCGAGTTGGAGCCTCTGCCTTCAGCTCAGGTCATGATCTCAGGGTCCTGGGATTGAGCTCTGCATCGGTCTTTCTCCTAGGCAGGGAGCCTGATTCCTCCTCTCTCTTCCTGCCTCTCTGCCTACTTGTGATCTCTGTCTCTGTCAAACAAATAAATAAAACCTTTAAAAAAAAAAAAAAAAGTTCATCTTCTGGGTGGAGGGATGGGCAAAATGGTTAAAGGGTAGTGGGAGATGCAGCTTCCAGTTATGGAATAAATAAGTCACAGGAATAAAGGGTACAGCGTAGGGAATATAGCTAATAGTATTGTAATAACATTGTATGGTGACAGATAGCAGCTATACTTGTACACCTGAAACTAGTATAACGTTACATGTCAACTATACTCAGAAATTTTAAGAAAAATGTATGAAAGTGTGTCTGCTAAAATAGCATCAGATGCACATTGGAATAGGTTTATGGAAAGATGATGAAAGCCTGGGCAGCCACGTTTGTATCTTTACCAATTTCCATATGATCAAGTCTGATCAACCATCTGTATCCAGCATAATACGTAATACCATAGACACGTAATAAGAAAAATCCAAGCTGTGGGAAATCATATGTTACAGGTGAGTACAGGTTCTTCAAAGGACACAGCTTATAATAAAGAAAGGGTGGGGAGTGTAAATTAAGAGAGACCTGAAATGCATAAACAAAAGTTAAGGGATGCCCTGGTGGCTCAGTCAGATAAGCATTCACCTTCAGCTCAGGGCACAATCCCAGGATCCTAGGATCGAGCCCCACATAGGGCTCCCTCCTTGGCAAGGAGTCTGCTTCTCCCTCTGCCTGCCATTCCCCCTGCTTGTCTTCTGAATCTCTCTTCTTTGACAAATAAAATTAAAAAAAAAAAAAAGTTAAAAAGTGAGAAAGACTAAATTGTTAGACTAGTAATGTCTCTGTGTAACAAAACCATAAAAAAAACAACTAAGTTTTTACTATAATAAAATAGTGTTTACTTTGGTTAGATGTAAATGAGATGACTAGGATTGGATCTGAACACATGAGGGACTTCTGGACTTGCTGGCATAGTTTTGTTTCTTGGTGAAGATGGTTGTTACAAGTGTATTTGCCTAATAATAATTATAACTTTTGAATAATGTAATAATTCTAATCCACTAACAAGTTGTATATTTTCATTTTTTAAAGTATCTCATTGAAGTTGGTTTTTGTTTGTTTGTTTGTTTGTTTTAAAGATTTTACTTACTTATCTGACAGAAAGACACAGCAAAAGAGGCAACACAAGTAGGGAGAGTGGGAGAGGAAGAAGCAAATTTCTTGCTGAGCAGGGAGCCTAATTTGGGGTTGGATCCCAGGACCCTGGGATCATGACCTGAGCCAAAGGCAGAAACTTAACCATCTGAGCCACCCAGGCACCTCTCACTTAAGTTTTAAAATTTTTCCTGTAAAGGTGTTGTACAACTTTATTTATTCAAAGTTACTTTTTAAAATATATTATAAAATAAAACATACACAGAAACAAAAGTACTGCTTAGTAAATTATTATATGACTTGGTATATCAATTCTAAAGTCAAAGGGATAACATATGGCTAAGAATAGCAAAAGAATTTAAATAAAAACCCATTAAAGAAAAGATAACAGAAGCACACAGTGGAGAATTTTCCCAATTATCTAGAATTATTAGAAATCTAAATTTGATAAGCATTGTGGCAATAATGAAGTAACATACACAAATAGAAATATGAAAACTTAGAGATTTCTAAAACAGATCCACTTGTACAGAAGTATCAGATTTTTGTCAAAAACACTTTTGTCAAAAATACTTTTTGTCAAAAATAATGAGAAAAAAAGTTCTTTTCAATAATTGATACTAGAACAATCGTGCCTCAGTACAGAAAAATAAATAAATAAATAAATTGAATCGCTATCTCATATAATAACATAGCAAAATTCAATTTTCAGCAAATAATAGAACCATTGTGATTGGTAAGTTAATAAACATGTTTCCAGAAAATCTTACTGAAATATCATGACCTCAGGAGGGTATATGTCTTAAATAAGATACCAAAAACATTGTTTGCAAAAAATAATTAACAAGTTCAGTTATATTAAAATGAGAACTTCTTTTCCTCAAATGACTTCATAAAAGTAACGAATGAAAAAAGATAGGTAAGGGGTGCCTGGGTGGCTCAGTGGGTTAAAGCCTCTGCCTTCCACTCAGGTCATGATCTCAGGGTCCTGGGATCGAGCCCTGCATCGGTCTCTCTGCTCAGCAGGAAGCCTGCTTCCCCTCTCTCTCTGCCTGCCTCTCTGCCTACTTGTGATCTCTGTCTGTCAAATGAATAAGTAATTTAAAAATTAAAAAAAAAATTTAAATCTATTTTTAAAAAGAAAAAAGATAGGTGAAACTTACAAAACTGATAAATGTCCAGAACCCAGAATGTATTAAAAAATTTTCTCAGAATAAATGAGTAGAAAAAATGAGGAAAAGACTAAATAGACAATTTACAAAAGCCAATGAAAATAGAGGAAAAAAGATTGTGAGGCTCATTTGTAATAAAAGTGTATATAAAATAATAACACAAGATGATGTCACTACATACCTACCATACATCTTATCTTTGATTTGGGGAGTGGATATATATACATAAAGCCTATGAAGACATTGGGAAAGTGCGTGTTTCAAATTAGATAACCCCAAAAAACTATCCACATGGACATAGTTATAATCTATTTGTTAGGTTATAATGCTTACTCTACGTAATTTCATGTTCATTTCAGACTGAAAAGCAGTTAAATTTTATTTAATTAAAAACATTCCAAAATGCATATTGTTTTTTGGTGAACAAAACTAAAAAAGGAGCTCAAAATGGCATTTTTAGTAGGGTGTAGGCGTAAAAGTAAGTAGGGCTATTTTTAATACTGAATTACCTCTCTATTGAATTTAAATGTATTTCTATGATCATGTATTACTATTATTAAGTAGATATAATTAGAAAAAAATAATGTTTGTTTTACTGCATTTGTGAGTGAATTTTTTGACAATCAAAACTTTTCTTTTCGAATTACTTTTGTGGTTGTATTTTCATTCTTTCACTCTTCATTTTGTAAAAATGAAGAGGCAATATTTATAAGAACCATATAAACTTGCCCATTCTTCCACTGGTTTTGACCTACATGCACAGAAAATTTGCATTTTAAGACTATATATATATTATGGAAAAATGTTTTAGAAAAATGAAATTAAACTTTATTCCGACACCTAGTTATACACACACACACACACACACACACACATACAGAGAGTTGATCTTCATTATTCACAGATTCCATAGTTGTAAATTTGCCTACTCTCTAAAATCAAATTCATGGTGCTTTCGTGGTCACCGCAGACAGGCACAGGTGATGAAAATTTTGAATTGCCCTTCATATATATTCCCAGCTTAGTTCAAACAAGGAGACACTCTTGTTTCATCTCTGCAAACAAGTGTCCTTTGTGACATGGATATTACATTTTTGTACTTTTTCATCAGTGATTTTTCTCTTTAAAATGGCCCCCAACCATAGTACTGAAAGGCTATCTCGTGTTCCTAAGCACAAGAAATTCTGATGTCCCTTATAGAGAAAAAGATGTGTTAGATAAGTTTCATTCATGTGTGAAGAGTTATATGCTATTTGGCTCTGAGTTCAGTGTTAATAAATCAATAACGTATATCAAGTAAGTGTCTTTAAATAGAAAGACACATAAAATAGGGTTAAGCTTTGATTGGTTGACAAAAATATAACCAGGAACTCTTAGGAACCTAATCCTGTGTTTTTCCAAGAAGCAGTGGTTTAATATTTATTAATACAGTGTCTGCAGTGACTTTAAAGAACATAACTGCCACAAATTAAGGGGAATTGAGAGAGGGAGGGAGGAAGAGAGAGAGAAGGAGTCTATATAAATAAAATCAAGTACCTTAATAATACACATTTATTATCATCTGACTGAACAACTATGTGATAAACAATGCTTTTTCCCAGTATTTTCCTGGATATTCTCAGACATAAAATCTCCCCGAATTACTCAAATATTTCCCATGTTGCTTCAAAATCCTATTAAATTTATTACTAGGAGTCCTTTAAATACATAGAAAAAATGAAGACTACTCATCCAGGGGTGTACACTTCCTTTTTCCCTATGTACAGTCATCTTTCTTAATTTGTCTTTAAAGTTTTATACAGATTTCCATGAAAACCAGAAAAAATTAAATAGGTAACAACATTGAGAAGTAAAATATATTTTTCTTCTTTAAGTGGGAAAAAACCTGATTGTTTCAATTAAAATAGCTTCCTAAGTACCAGGAAGAAATAATAAGAGACAAACATCTAAACACATAGCCAGATGACAGTCTTGAAGAAAAGAAATCCTCTATGGCAACTTTAGATATCTGGGTTGTCATCCCCATTTTTTTTTTTCTGATAAATGAGTCCTTTTTTCCTCAATTTTAAACATTACACATGGTTTAACATATTTGGGAAGAAACTGAGTCTTTTAAAATATGGGGAAAGGCAATTTTCAGGAATGCAATGAGTCTTAATGACAAAAATTAAAATGTGTTTAAATATTAATGACTTTTAAGTGTTAAAATATCAGGGAAATGATATGCATGTCAAAAATTAACTGTTAAATATTTGGGGAAATTTATATGTAACTGTGTTGTGTTCTGTTTATAACCAAAACAAACACAAACCAAGTCATTCATGACTCATGCTTCTTTTGATTTAACATACATTTACCTGATCAGAAACATAACTGAATATATCATTATTTTGATAGAAAATTATTCAACCAGGGCATTTGATTAGTTCTGTTATGAAAACTTAGGATTCTAAACTCAAGCGTACATATAATTTAAAGTGACTAAGATATAACATATGTTTAAAACTTTCATAACTTACATTGTATTTCTATAAGGAAAATTTGACCATAATAACTTGTTAGCTAAAACAAAGAAGATTCAAATTAATGGGATATCTCGAGCAAAATTTAGAAGTTATTTCAATTAACTATTTAACTATCAATACTGCGCCATTACCAACAATAAGTTTTTGGTTATTTTTTAAAGATTTTATTTATTTTAGGGGTGCCTGGGTGGCTCAGTCAGTGGTCAGCCTTGGGTTCAGCTCATGATCTCAGGGAGTAGATATATATATATCCAATGTGTGACCAGCCCTTCACCCCCAGCTACTTTTTCCTTGCTCAGCTATAGATAGGAGCCTTTTTTAAATTTAATCTTTGCCAATATAAGTGGAAAATGGTATCTTGTTTTGTTAATTTGTATTTCTTTAATCATAATGAGATTGATACATCAGTGTTGTTATTAGCTGCTTTTATTCCTTTTTTATGAGCCACTTGTTCATTGTCTTTGTGTCTTTTAAAATCTAGCAAATAGAACTTAAAGTGGGAACATAATATGTAAGACGCCAAGACCCTCCTGTTGACGATAGACTCTTTTCTGGCCGTAGTGCACGTCTTGGGGAGTGCAAGTCTTGTTACTGTTAAATATCAAAAAGTGAAATGACATCATTGTTTCTGTTACTAAAATTAAAAATTGTGTGTAAATTGTATAAAATTAGGTACTTCACTCAGTAAAAAAAAAAAAAAAGGAATGTTTTGTAATATTTTTTAAATTTTATTAAGCATGCCCAAATATCCCAAGCATAGTAAATAATGTGTTTTTAAAAGACCACATAGCATCTGGAGTAGGAAACAGTGTTGTCCCTAGCATGAATGTAATGGTGAAGTGAAAACCTGTCATCTGTCTTGTCATGATAATAAAGCAGTTAACTTTCCTGGAAAAAAAAAAAAAGCTGGGCTCTAGCCCTGGCATTGGGCTCCCAGCTCAGCGGGTAACCTGCTTCTCCCTCCCCCTCTGCTACTCCCCCTGCCTGTGTTCTTCACTCTCTCTTTCTTTCTGTCTTTTATTTATTTTAGAGAGAGATCATGAGTGGGAGCTTAGTTAGGGGCAGAAGGGGAGGGAGAGGGACAAGTAGACTGCTGAGCACAGAGCCCAACTAGGAGCTCAATCTCAGGACCCTGAGAGATAATGACCTGAGCCAAAATCAAGAGTTGGAGGCTTAACTGATTGAACCACCCAGGTGCCCCCAATGAAAATAAGTTTCAAAAATTTTGAAAGAGTCCAAGAAAAACTCTGAGGCCTCTGTCTAGAGAGACTTCTTGAAGTGTGTTAACAGTATACAATTTAATTCTTAAACCAGTATCTTCTGCTTGTAAGTGTCATCTGTAAGGATTTGAAATCATTAAAACTCTAGTCAGGGACTTTACTACCACTTATAAAGTTCTTTCATTGTAAGAAGGGATCCATTAATTTAGATGTTCATCAAAACACACAGTGGTGGGGCTCCTGGTGGCTCAGTTGGTTAAACAACTGCCTTCTGCTCAGGTCATGATCCTGGAGTCTGGGATCGAGTCCCACATGAGGCTCTCTGATCGCCAGAGAGTCTGTTTCTCCCACTGTCCTCTCTCTCTCTCTCTCTCTCTCATACTCTCTCTGTGTCTTAAATAAATAAAATCTTTAAAAACAAACAAACAAACACAAATCTTAAAAAAAAAAAAATAGCGTGGTGTATCACTCTAGTTTTTCAAGCCTCCTGAAAACAGATCCCATTTAAATTTGAGTTCTTCCAAAAGACCCTGAGGCAGAGTTTTGAATAGTCCTAGTTTATATTGGAATCTCAAGGTGGGGAACCAGGGAGTGGTAGCTAGAAGAGAACGCAGCCAGTGAAGGTGCATCATTAAGCCTGTTATCCCTACAGGCAACTGAAGTTTATCCCAAATGGCTTATTTCACTTAGCATAATACCCTTAAGATTCACCATGTTGTCCCAGACAACAGGGGTTCCTCCATTTTTGTTGTTGAATAATACTCCTGTGTGTGTGTGTGTGTGTGTGTGTATACATAAACATGTTTTTTTTTTCTTTATTTATCCAGCCACTGCTGGACACTTAGGTTGTTTCCATATCTTGAACGTTTTAAATAATGCTGCAATAAACATAGTGCTGTACATCTCTTCAGGGTAATGGTTTATTTCATTTGTATATATACTTAGCAGTGGAACTGCTGGACCATATGATAGTCCTGTTTTTAATTTTTTGAGGAATATCCAGACTGTTTTCTGCAGTGGCTGTAACTGTTTACCTTCCCATCAACAGTACACAAACATTCCCTTTTCTTCACATTCACAGCAATATTTGTTATCCCTCATCTTTTTGATGATAGTCATTCTAACAGTTGTGAAGTATATCTCATTATGATTTTGATTTGCATTTCCCTACTATTAGTGATGTTGAACACCTCTTCATGTACCTTTTTGGCCATTTGAGTATCTTCTTTGGGAAAATATCTATTTATTTGGGACATTTGTTATTTTGCTATTGAGTGGTAGGAGTTCTTTATTTTAAGCATTAACCCCTTATCAGATGTATGCTTTGAAATTTTTCCTCCTATTATAAAACTTGCCTTTTTATTGTGCTGATCATTTCTTTCATTGTGCAGAAGCTTTTGAGTTTGATGTAATCCTGATTTTGTTGCTTGTGCTTTAGGTCATATCCAAAAAATCATTGTCAAGACCCATATTAAGATTTTTTTCCTATGTTTTCTCCTAATATGTTTATAACTTCAGGTCTTACATTTATGTCTTTATTTCAAGTTAGTTTTTGTGTGTCATATAAGATAAGGGTCTAGATTCATTCATTTGCATGTAATTATCTAATTTTCCCAGCACCATTTATTGAAGAGACTGTTTTTGTCCATTGAGTACCCTTAGCTCCCCTGTCAAATATTAGTTGATCATATATCAACTGGTTTTCTATATATTATAAGATATATTTTCCATTTTTCCCACATGACTCATTTCATATTCAACTTAAAACATTTTATTATACATTTTATACTGTGAATTTTTCATATCAGTAGTCATAGTCTAATTTCCAAAAATGCTCCTTGTATTTTGCTCATTCTTATGGTAACCTCTTTGTATTTAATGTATAAAACATTTTTTCTCAATTTCTGTGAATACCTAATGTAAATTTTAAAGGTTATTTTTCAACCCTCTAATTATTTATTTGAAAGTAAGTTTTCTGTTGTTCAGCTCAGTCTTTTTTGTTCTGGTGGTTGGTTTTCTTCAAATATGTATTTTTTATTGCTTTTCCATCCAGACTTATGAAAGCATGATTCCCTTCTTTGGTACAGATGCCTAATGCAAAATATCTCTGCAGTTGTGACAAACATATTTCTTTAACAGGCTTCGCTCCTAAATGCAAGTGTTGATAGCCCAGCTACCCTGGGGGGAGTGTGGATCAGGCAGACAGCAGACAGAAGCAGGCAACTAAAATCCCCAAAACTACTCTGGTAAAGTACTGAAGGACTATATTAGCTCATTTCACTTTAGGAAAATGAATTATTCTCCCTCCTTCTTTCTTCTCCATACCTCCTTAAGCCACTTGGTCTCTAAGGTTTTTCTCTGTCTCTTCACAGGAATTATTATCTTCCTCAGACTTCTCAGTGGAGTGCAACTTCTTCTAAAATATTGTCCAGACTTTACCTAAAAGCAGAGGCCACAATTGCCAGCTGTTAGTTCTGTGAAGAAAAATGAGAGACTTGTACCTGCAGCAATTTACAAACCCTGTTCTCAGGACCCACATCTATCTTTGATCTTTGGATCGTTTTTGCCAGATTTGAGTTTTGCTGCTGACTCCCTCAGGAAGCCACGTCCTGTGGCTACTATCGTCGATTTGTGTTTCCTCTACCTTGTTTCTACCACCTATTTTCTCTTTCTCAAAGTCTCAACAGCTTTCCTAGTATCTTAAAATAAGAGATTCAAAAAATATCTTTACACCATAATTATTTCTCCATTATGTTTCATATTGATTCTCTTTAATTATTTTATTTTTATGGAGACTTTTGGTTTATGGGAAAATTGAGTGGCAAGTACAGAGAATATCCATATATATCTCCCCCAACCCCTGCACACAGTTTACAGTTTATCCTATTATTAACACTTTGCATTAGTGTAGTACATTCATCACAATTGATGAGTCAATATTGAAAACTTCTTTTCAACTTTTTTGAAGTATAATTGAAAATAAAATTGAAAGATACTCGAGGTGTACTAAGTGATGATTCGAAATATCTATTCACATGAAATGACCCCTTTCATTGAGTCGATTAACACAACCATCACATATTTACCTTGTGTTTGCTTTTGTTTTAGGTTCTATTCCTTTGCAAATTTCAGTTATGCAATACAGTGTTGGCAGTCTTGTATCATCTTGTATATTAACTCCTCAGACCTCATTCAAGTTGTAACTAACCTTTGTACCTTTTACTAAAATTTCCCTATTTTCCCTATCCCTAAGCCCCTGGCAACCACCATTCCGTTCTGTTTCCCTATTTGAATGATGTCACTCTTTTTTCTTTTTTTCCAGATTCCACATATAAGTGGTATCGTGTGATTTTTTTTTCCACTGTCTGGACTCTTTCAATTACCAAAATGCCCTCCAAATGTCAGTTCATCCTAGGCACACACACAAAAGGAAAGGATTTCATTATTTTTAACTTTAAATAATATTTCATAGTGTGAATTCTTTACTGGTATATATAATCCCTTGCCTAGCAGGTTAATAAACTCAATTTTTGTTGGTTTGTGTATACGCAAACACACACATATGTACATATGTATATACATATATAAACATGCTATATTTATATACATATACACACATACACATGTATATATACATTCCCCCTACATACGCGCGCACACACACACACACACACACTTATACACCACAACTTCTTTATCCATTTATCCATCGATGGACACAGAACCATACTTTGCTTATTATAATTAATGCTGCAATAAACATGACATACTTCTTTGAGATAATGATTTTGTTTCATTTGAATATAAAACCAGAAATGCAATATTTGGATCCTATGACAGATTTATTTTTAATTTTTTAAAGAACCTTCATACTGTTATCCACAGTGGCTCTACCAATTTACATTACCATAAACAATGTGTAAGGATACCCTTCTCTCCACATCATCATCAGTATTTCTTATCTCTTGTTTTTTTCTTACTAATAACCATCCTAACACGTGTGAACAGATATTTCACTGTGGTTTTCATTTGTATTGCTCTGATGATTAGGGATGTTGATTTGCATGTCTTCTTGTAGTGATATAATGTGTCATAACAATACATTAAAGCATAATGACAACTGACAGAATGGGAGAAGATATTTGCAAACGACATATCAGATAAAGGACTAGTGTCCAGAATCTATAAAGAACTTAGCAAACTCAACACCCAAAGAACAAATAATCCAATCAAGAAATGGGCAGAAGACATGAACAGACATTTCTGCAAAGAAGACATCCAGATGGCGAACAGACACATGAAAAAGTGCTCCATATCACTCGGCATCAGGGAAATACAAATCAAAACCACAATGAGATATCACCTCACACCAGTCAGAATGGCTAAAATCAACAAGTCAGGAAATGACAGATGCTGGCGAGGATGCGGAGAAAGGGGAACCCTCCTACACTGTTGGTGGGAATGCAAGCTGGTGCAGCCACTCTGGAAAACAGCATGGAGGTTCCTCAAAATGTTGAAAATAGAACTGCCCTATGACCCAGCAATTGCACTATTGGGTATTTACCCTAAAGATACAAATGTAGTGATCCAAAGGGACACATGCACCCGAATGTTTATAGCAGCAATGTCCACAATAGCCAAACTATGGAAAGAACCTAGATGTCCATCAACAGATGAATGGATCAAGAAGATGTGGTATATATACACAATGGAATACTATGCAGCCATCAAAAGAAATGAAATCTTGCCATTTGCAACAACGTGGATGGAACTAGAGCATATCATGCTTAGCGAAATAAGTCAAGCAGAGAAAGACAACTATCATATGATCTCCCTGATATGAGGAAGTGGTGATGCAACATGGAGGCTTAAGTGGGTAGAAGAATAAATGAAACAAGATGGGATTGGGAGGGAGACAAACCATAAGTGACTCTTAATCTCACAAAACAAACTGAGGGTTGCCGGGGGGAGGGGGTTGGGGAGAAGGGGGTGGGATTATGGACATTGGGGAGGGTATGTGATTTGGTGAGTGCTGTGAAGTGTGTAAACCTGGTGATTCACAGACCTGGGGATAAAAATATATGTTTATAAAAAAATATATGTTTATAAAAAATAAAAAATTTAAAAAAAAAAAAATAAAGCATAATGGACCTCAAGATTCTTTTTTTTATTGCTATGTATGTACCACAGATAATTTAAATTATTAGAGAAACCACTGAACATTTTGTTGGCTCTTAATTTGTTTGTTGGATAAATAATGGCATTTTTGATAACTTAATGATGTAAAAATAACTAGATTGGATATGTTGTATATTGGTTTTACTGCTAAAAATCGTAAGTTAGGTGTATAAATTAATTAAGGTATGTATAAGATATGGATAACTAAACACTTAAATTTCCTTTCATACTTACAAGAAAGTATAAGAATACTGGCATATTTGGACTATAATGAATGTAATTATTTATAATATTTTTAAATAATCATTGCCTTATAATTTTTATTTAAAATTCTTATAATACCAAATATTCCAGAAATAAAAAGACAACCAATAATAAGACTTATTTTGTTTGAGGCATAGAGTTTATATCAATACATACCTAAATAATGCATATGGATTTGGATATTTTTATTATCTTACTTATGCCCCCTTTTCTCATAATCCTCTGTTTCCATTCCTTTCATCATTTGCATAAATCATTTTATTATCCTCCTGTATACATTCAACATTCTCTAGTTGTTCCTCTATACTGCTGTCAGTCAAGCTTTAAAGGTCAAGTAAAACAATCTACCAAATGTATTCTAGCAGAAGTAGAATTTCCACTGTTGAACCCAGATAATAAGTGAATCATGAAGTAACAATTTTAAAAGTCGGTGTGTAACAGAAAAGATGAGAATGGAAATAAATATCATACTTAATACACAGCAGGTTCCCAAATTTTGCATACAAATCTAACATCTGAAACAATGGGTAGGTGCAGTCTAATTTCAGTGTAATTGTAGATTATCAAGGATATATTTACAGCACAAAAGGAAATAATAAAAAATAGCTTTTATCTTTCAGGTCCACTTTAAATATACATCAATGAACTATTCTTCTTAGAATTCTTCCCCTTGTCTTTTCCCCTGTCAATGATAAAGACTAGGGAGTTGCTAATTACAGGAAAGACAATGGATCTTTATGGTCAAGGTCCTCCTCAGCTAGTACAATTAATTTGTCCAGATTTTTTAAAGTGGAATGTTTATAAGACAAATAGGACATCTCCTAACAATACTGTCCTTCTTTCATAGACTTAAACTGATATACTCTTATAATAGAAAATTATTCTCTAATAGGCAGAAGGAATGAAGAGGGTAAGAAAAACAGGAAAATTATTCTTAATCACTGAACATATAAAATGAATACTTAGATTCAATTTTGTACAATAGAAATCTTGTTATAAAATAAATACTAAGAAAGTCTCTGAATAAGACCTATAATATTGGGTCAGTAATTTAATCCTATAATTGGGATGTACAAATAAAATGTAATTATTTTATTTCTGTAGATCTAATTGTATTTTCTTCATAAGCTTCACCATCTGCTTGGGAAGAAATAGAGTAACTAAAGTTATTAAAATCAAGCCTAAAATTTTATACCATTCATAAATCTAAACAGTTCTTTCAGGTTTCAATCATTCCAATAGATTGTGCTCTCCTTTTACCAGCTTCTTTTCCAGATTTTGACTGGATGCACTGAATGAACTAGTATTTGATATTATGAGAAGGCCAATGAGATTGAAAGAGAAACTTTCACCCTTTGAACACCTAGACATGATGGATAAAATGCAATACATATAATTCAGTTTATATTGATGGAATGTTTACTTCTGGAAGAAATTGGAATTAAACCCACAGGTGCCATAAGGGAAGGAAATTCTAAAAGCCTTTAGTAAGTTAATATTTTCATTAATTTAACAAGTATTGTGGATGCAACAATGTGTCAGGAACAGTGTAGGCTTTCCATAGACTTAAATAAAACTTTCTGATATCAGATCTATAGTAGTAAATGCTTAACATTTCCAGAAGATGTGGACAAGAGCTGAATGATCACACTTCAGTTTTATCTTAAAGAATCTGGAAGAATACTAAAGGTGGGGAGCTGAAACTAAGACCCGGTGTGAACAGATTTAATAAACTATCTCTGCAATCAAAGACGATCATCTCACTACTATGGCTCTCCATGAATTAAAAAATATTTGTCAGGGAAATTAAACTTGTGGGCTTGCATTTCAAGTATGTTTGAACTTCAACTTTATAACCAGCCTGGTGACTTGATGAAAGAAATCCCTGTTAAAAACTGTCTCAAAAGACCAGTGTACTAATGTGTTACCAATGCAAAGTTTATTAACCACAACACAGTAAAGGAGAACACTACTTTAAAAGAGACTTACAGGGGGAAATTATGGATGGATGTTTATATGGTTTTGGAATCTGAGTTCAAGTTGTCCTTTAAAAAGATTATCAATGGAGATTGGGTAGTTTGTGATATAGTGACTTAGTACTATTTTTGAACACAGTAAGACATAGCCTTGAAATAATTCTTAGTAAGTAAATTGATTAATATTGAATTGATCAGATAAACAAACAATCTGGTTAGATAAATTAGTTTCATCACTTTTTTAAAATTTTCTATTTTTTATAAACATATATTTTTGTTTCATCACTTTCTTAAAATAATGCATTACCATGACAGTTACAGGCTTATGTTTGCCTTTTTGGGCAAGAATTTCCTGGATCAAAAGCATGTGAATAATAATGGCCTTAGTTCTTAGAACTAAACATTCTTCATTCTGAGCTAGAAAATGAACCATCATCATCTGTGAACATTATCAGTCCAAATTGGAACAGCTGATTGGGGAATAGTGATTAGATATTACGTTTCTAGTGGCAGTCATTTTAACTTTGAGAAACACGAGTTCGCATGCTCCTTTTATGAATAATCAATTGCTGGATGTTTTGATGGGACAGCAAGTGTGCAAGAGCCTTTCAGTCTTTGCAGAGCTCATCTCTGAATTCCTCCACATGGAAAAATTCTTTTAGAAATATATTTATGTAATCAGAATTCACAGCCACTTCTAATCCAGAATTCAAGTGTGTTCAATTTAAACCAGACATTAAATTCAGTTATCAACCTAAAGAACATAAAAAACTATATGTAAGGTTATTAGCCAAATTACTCAATTTCATTATCTTTTTGGTTTATTTCCTGAATTATTTAAGTAATAGCAAAGCAAGGTCAATGCTAATATAATGCATATAACACTATTCCATTATGGCAACACATGTTTCACCTCCAAGTATGATTAATTCGGCAGGTACTCCTGCCCAATTTTATTAAATTCTCAGATAAGTTGCTCTTACCTAGGACCAGGGGATTGTCCTGGATAAGAATTTCCTCAGTCTCAATGACAACACTCAGGAAACTCAACATCATTAATCCTCCCCTATTTTACCCATTCTTTCCATCTTTCTTTCTTTCTTTCTTTCTTTCTTTCTTTCTTTCTTTCTTCTCTTTCTACTTTTTCTTCTTCTCTCTCTTTTTTTTTTTTTTTTTAGTATCCTAATATGGAGCCTCTTTGCCTCTTGCTGCATTCTCCAAAGAGTAAACCACTTGGTCCCTGCTGGGTAGGGGGTATTCACCAGGCTGTGGAAAATGAAACCTGGGAAAGGGGATCTAGGGGATCTTACTGATTCTTCTCAAAGAGAATTTCAATGAATTCTTCTCCTTTCATCCCCACTTTGTACTACTATCTTTGGACATATTTGGTACTAATCACTGCAGAGTATTTTTGAGGTTTTGTGATGCAAATGGTTCCATTGTTGAGTTTTGTCTCTTTTGATTTTTTTTTATTTTTATTTGTTTAAGATTTTATTTATTTATTTGATGGAGAGAGAGCACATGGGTGCACAAACAAGGAGAGAAGTAGGCAGAGGTAGAGAGAGAAGCAGACTCCCCACTAAGCAGGAAGCTCAATGTGGGGCTTGATCCCAGGGTCTTGGGATCATGACCCAAGCCAAAGGCAGGTGCTTAACTGACTGAGTCACCCAGGTGCCCTAAGCTTTGCCTCTTTCAGTACATTCTACTTGTCCATAAATTTTTCTTATTTACCATATTCCCCAATTTAGTGTACATACTTCACCTGGTGTCAGTTCCTTACTAATAGATAGATGATAGATAAATGATAGATTAATAGAGGTAGATATATAGATATAGATATATAGATAAAGATATAGATATACAGATAAATGGAGAAAAGCATGCATGTTATTTTTTTAAATTCATTTTCAGCATAACAGTATTCATTGTTTTTGCACCACACCCAGTGCTCCATGCAATCTGTGCCCTCTCCAATACCCACCACCTGGTTCCCCCAACCTCCCAACCCCCCGCCCCTTCAAAACCCTCAGATTGTTTTTTATAATCCATAGTCTCTCATGGTTCACCTCCCCTTCCAATTTCCCCCAACTCCCTTCTCCTAACTCCCCTTGTCCTCCATGTTATTCCTTATGCTCCACAAATACATGAAACCATATGATAATTGACCCTCTCTGCTAGACTTATTTCACTCAGTATAATCTCTTCCAGTCCCGTCCATGTTGCTACAAAAGGTGGGTATTCATCCTTTCTGATGGAGGCATAATACTCCATAGTGTATATGGACCACATCTTCCTTATCTATTCGTCCGTTGAAGGACATCTTGGTTCTTTCCACTGTTTGGTGACTGTGGCCATTGCTGCTGTAAACATTGGGGTACAGATGGCCCTTCTTTTCACTACATCTGTATCTTTGGGGTAAATACCCAGTAGTGCAATTGAAGGGTCATAGGGAAGCTCTATTTTTAATTTCTTGAGGAATCTCCACACTGTTCTCCAAAGAGGCTGCACCAACTTGCATTCCCACCAACAGTGTAAGAGGGTTCCCCTTTCTCTACATCCCCTCCAGCACATGTTATTTCCTGTCTTGCTAATTTTGGCCATTCTATGTGGTGTAATGTTTTTAATCAGTCATTTTAAGCCAGAAAAATCTCCATGATATTCTTCTACAGGCGTAAATTTTCTATTATACTTAAAAATAATTTAGATCTATGTTAGCTCTGTTGGCAATGAAAAACATTAAAATATTTGGGGAAATTATATTCCTGTTTAAATAAATCTTAAAGGGATACAGCAAAAATAAAAAAAAAACCCTGAATATTGTCAATAAAAATGTAGAAATAAAGTATTTTAAAATGAGATTTAAGAGTGGCTGCACCAGCTTGCATTCCCACCAACAGTGTAGGAGGGTTCCCCTTTCTCCGCATCCTTGCCAGCTCAAACTGTTGAAAATAGAACTGCCCTATGACCCAGCAATTGCACTACTGGGTATTTACCCTAAAGATACAAACGTAGTGATCCAAAGGGGCACGTGCACCCGAATGTTAATAGCAGCAATGTCCACAATCGCCAAACTATGGAAAGAACCTGGATGTCCATCAACAGATGAATGGATCAAGAAGATGTGGTATATATACACAATGGAATACTATGCAGCCATCAAAAGAAATGAAATCTTGCCATTTGCGACAACATGGATGGAACTAGAGCGTATCATGCTTAGCGAAATAAGTCAAGCAGAGAAAGACAACTATCATATGATCTCCCTGATATGAGGAAGTGGTGATGCAACATGGGGGCTTAAGTGGGTAGGAGAAGAATCAATGAAACAAGATGGGATTGGGAGGGAGACAAACCATAAGTGACTCTTAATCTCACAAAACAAACTGAGGGTTGCTGGGGGGAGGGGGTTTGGGAGAAGGGGGTGGGATTATGGACAATGGGGAGGGTATGTGCTTGGGTGAGTGCTGCGAAGTGTGTAAACCTGGTGATTCACAGACCTGTACCCCTGGGGATAAAAATATATGTTTATAAAAATAAAAAATAAAAAATGAAAAAAATGAGATTTAAAACTAGAATGGTCATAATGAATAATAACATAATTGAAATTTACTTAGAGTTAATAAATAAGGCACTATAATCACAAAACTGTACCTCAATTCCTTTTCTAATGGTGAGAATAAATTAAAAGAGACAGTCAGTCATGAAGCCAAAATACTGAACAGAAACAAGGTAATGTGAAATTTAATTTTAGATTTGTCAGTAATAGTCTTTGTGATTCTGGAAAATACACTTAATATCTGCACATTTCAGTTATGTTTTCTGTAAAATGAGTTAGATTGGAAAGTCTCTAAATCTGTCTAGGTGCTCATTGTTTATAACTCTAAAATATATATTTCCTATATGAAAGATTATTTGAATATTGAAAACTTGATTTTTGTAAATATCTACTTGTTCTTAAAATACAATATTGCTTTAAATATTAATTGCTTTTCTTTCATTCTTTCAAGATTTTACTTAAATTTAAGTTAATTATCATATAGTATAGAATTAGTTTCAGGGGTATAATTTAGTGATTTGCCACTTGCATATGACACCCAGTGTTCATGGAAATGCCATCCTTAATGCTCCTCACCCATTTACCTCATCACTCTATCCAACTTCCCTCCAATAACCTTCAGTTTGTTCTCTATACTTATGTTCACCTATAGTTATGAGTCTTTGTGGTTTGCCTCCCTCTCTGTTTTTTCTTTTATCTTATTTTATTTTTCCTTCCCTTCTCCTATGTTCATCTGTTTTATTTTTTAAGTTCCATATATGAGTGAAATCATATGGTATTTGTTTTTCTTGGACTAACATATTTTGCTTAGCATAATACACTCTAGTTCGATCCACCTCATTGCAAAGGGCAAGATTTCATTCTTTTTAATGGCTGGTAATATTCCATTGCACATGTTTGTGCTTGTGTGTATATATTTATACCACATCTTCTTTATTTGTTCATCAGTCAATGGACATTTGGGCTCTTTCATATTTTGGTTATAGTGAATAATGCTGCTATATACTTTGGTGTGCATGTGCCCCTCTGAATCACTATGTTTTGTTTTGTTTTGTTTTGTTTTTTAAACATTTTTAAAGATTTTATTTATTTGAAAGAGAGAGATAGTGAGAAAGAGAGAGAGAGAGAGAGAATGAGCAACCGTTCAAATCACTATGTTTGTATCCTTGGATAAATACCTAGTAGTGCAATTGTTGGGTCATAGGAAACAATCAACGAATCTAAAAGGAAACCAAAGGAATGGGAGAAGATATTTGCAAATGACATATTAGATAAAGAGCTAGTATCCAAAATCTATAAGGAATTTATCAAACTCAACATCTAAAAAACAAAAAACCTGGTTAAGAAATGAGCAGATGGGAGGAGTCAAGATGGCGGAGAAGTAGCAAGCTGAGACTGCTTCAGCTAGCCGGAGATCAGCTAGATAGCTTATCTAAAGATTGCAAACACCTGAAAATCCATCGGCAGATCGAAGAGAAGAAGAACAGCAATTCTGGAAACAGAAAAACAACCACTTTCTGAAAGGTAGGACCGGCGGAGAAGTGAATCCAAAGCGACGGGAAGATAGACCCTGGGGGGAGGGGCCGGCTCCCGGCAAGCGGCGGAGCAACCGCGCACAAAATCAGGACTTTTAAAAGTCTGTTCCGCGGAGGGACATCGCTCCAGAGGCTAAACCGGGGCGAAGCCCACGCGGGGTCAGCGTGGCCTCAGGTCCCGCAGGGTCACAGAAGGATCGGGGGTGTCTGAGTGTCGCAGAGCTTGCGGGTATTGGAACGGGAAAGCCGGCTACAGAGACAGAGCCGACAGTAAGCTCGCAGCTCCGTGTTACCTTGAACCGGTCGCAGGCTCGGTGAGCTCGGAGCGCGGCCGGAGGTCAGGCAGACGGGAGTAACTGGGCGCGGTTCTCTGAGGGCGCACTGAGGAGTGGGGCCCTGGGCTCTCGGCTCCTCCGGGCCGGAGACCAGGAGGCCGCCATTTGTATTCCCGTCCTCTGGAACTCTACGGAAAGCGCTCAGGGAACAAAAGCTCCTGAAAGCAAACCCGAGCGGATTACTCACCCCGGCCCCGGGTAAGGGCGGTGTAATTCCGCCTGGGGCAAAGACACTTGAGAATCACTACAACAGGCCCCTCCCCCAGAAGATCAACAAGAAATCCAGCCGAGACCAAGTTCACCTACCAAGGAGTGCGGTTTCAATACCAAGGAGAGCAGCAGAATTCCAGAGGAGGAGAAAGCCAAGCACGGAACTCATGGCTTTTTTCCTGTGATTTTTTTTAGTCTTGCAGTTAATTTAATTTTTTCTTTTTCATTTTTTTTTTCTCGCCTTCGGGTAAAATTTTTTTTTTTTTTTTAACTGTTACCTTTTTCTTTTTTAACGATTTTTTACTAGTTTATCTAATATATATATATATTTTTTTACATTTTTCTTAGGTGTTTTCTTTTTTAAAAAAAATTCTTTTATTTATTTTTTTTTTTTTTCTTTTTTCTTTCTTCCTTTTTGAACCTCTTTTTATCCCCTTTCTCCCCACTCACGATTTTGGATCTCTTCTAATTTGGCTAAAGCATATTTTCCTGGGGTTGTTGCCACCCTTTTAGTATTTTACTTGCCCCTTCATTTACTCTTATCTGGACAAAATGACAAGACGTAAAAATTCACCACAAAAAAAAGAACAAGAGGCAGTACCGAAGGCTAGGGACCTAATCAATACAGACATCGGTAATATGTCAGATCTAGAGTTCAGAATGACAATTCTCAAGGTTCTAGCCGGGCTCGAAAAAGGCATGGAAGATATTAGAGAAACCCTCTCGAGAGATATAAAAGCCCTTTCTGGAGAAATAAAAGAACTAAAATCTAACCAAGTTGAAATCAAAAAAGCTATTAATGAGGTGCAATCAAAAATGGAGGCTCTCACTGCTAGGATAAATGAGGCAGAAGAAAGAATTAGTGATATAGAAGACCAAATGACAGAGAATGAAGAAGCTGATCAAAAGAGGGACAAACAGCTACTGGACCACGAGGGGAGAATTCGAGAAATAAGTGACACCATAAGACGAAACAACATTAGAATAATTGGGATTCCAGAAGAAGAAGAAAGTGAGAGGGGAGCAGAAGGTATACTGGAGAGAATTATTGGGGAGAATTTCCCCAATATGGCAAAGGGAACAAGCATCAAAATTCAGGAGGTTCAGAGAATGCCCCTCAAAATAAATAAGAATAGGCCCACACCCCGTCACATAATAGTAAAATTTACAAGTCTCAATGACAAAGAGAAAATCCTGAAAGCAGCCCGGGAAAAGAAGTCTGTAACATACAATGGTAAAAATATTAGATTGGCAGCTGACTTATCCACAGAGACCTGGCAGGCCAGAAAGAGCTGGCATGATATTTTCAGAGCACTAAACGAGAAAAACATGCAGCCAAGAATACTATATCCAGCTAGGCTATCATTGAAAATAGAAGGAGAGATTAAAAGCTTCCAGGACAAACAACAACTGAAAGAATTTGCAAATACCAAACCAGCTCTACAGGAAATATTGAAAGGGGTCCTCTAAGCAAAGAGAGAGCCTACAAGTGGTAGATCAGAAAGGAACAGAGACCATATACAGTAACAGTCACCTTACAGGCAATACAATGGCACTAAATTCATATCTCTCAATAGTTACCCTGAATGTGAATGGGCTAAATGCCCCTGTCAAAAGACACAGGGTATCAGAATGGATAAAAAAACAAAACCCATCTATATGTTGCCTCCAAGAAACACATTTTAAGCCCGAAGACACCTCCAGATTTAAAGTGAGGGGGTGGAAAAGAATTTACCATGCTAATGGACATCAGAAGAAAGCAGGAGTGGCAATCCTTATATCAGATCAATTAGATTTTAAGCCAAAGACTGTAATAAGAGATGAGGAAGGACACTATATCATACTCAAAGGGTCTGTCCAACAAGAAGATTTAACAATTTTAAATATCTATGCCCCCAACGTGGGAGCAGCCAACTATATAAACCAATTAATAACAAAATCAAAGAAACACATAAACAACAATACAATAATAGTAGGGGACTTTAATATTCCCCTCACTGAAATGGACAGGTCATCCAAGCAAAAGATCAGCAAGGAAATAAAGGCCTTAAATGACACACTGGACCAGATGGACATCACAGATATATTCAGAATATTTCATCCCAAAGCAACAGAATACACATTCTTCTCTAGTGCACATGGAACATTCTCCAGAATAGATCACATCCTCGGTCCTAAATCAGGACTCAACCGGTATCAAAAGATTGGGATCATTCCCTGCATATTTTCAGACCACAATGCTCTAAAGCTAGAACTCAACCACAAAAGGAAGTTTGGAAAGAACCCAAATACATGGAGACTAAACAGTATCCTTCTAAAGAATGAATGGGTCAACCGGGAAATTAAAGAAGAATTGAAAAAAATCATGGAAACAAATGATAATGAAAATACAACGGTTCAAAATCTGTGGGACACAACAAAGGCAGTCCTGAGAGGAAAATATATAGCGGTACAAGCCTTTCTCAAGAAACAAGAAAGGTCTCAGGTACACAACCTAACCCTACACCTAAAGGAGCTGGAGAAGGAACAAGAAAGAAACCCTAAGCCCAGCAGGAGAAGAGAAATCATAAAGATCAGAGCAGAAATCAATGAAATAGAAACCAAAAAAACAATAGAACAAATCAACGAAACTAGGAGCTGGTTCTTTGAAAGAATTAATAAAATTGATAAACCCCTGGCCCGACTTATCAAAAAGAAAAGAGAAAGGACCCAAATAAATAAAATCATGAATGAAAGAGGAGAGATCACAACTAACACCAAGGAAATACAAACTATTATAAGAACATACTATGAGCAACTCTACTCCAACAAATTTGACAATCTGGAAGAAATGGATGCATTCCTAGAAACATATAAACTACCACAACTGAACCATGAAGAAATAGAAAGCCTGAACAGACCCATAACCAGTAAGGAGATTGAAACAGTCATTAAAAATCTCCAAACAAACAAAAGCCCAGGGCCAGACGGCTTCCCGGGGGAATTCTACCAAACATTTAAAGAAGAACTAATTCCTATTCTCCTGAAACTGTTCCAAAAAATAGAAATGGAAGGAAAACTTCCAAACTCATTTTATGAGGCCAGCATCACCTTGATCCCAAAACCAGACAAGGATCCCACCAAAAAAGAGAGCTATAGACCGATATCCTTGATGAACACAGATGCGAAAATACTCAACAAAATACTAGCCAATCGGATTCAACAGTACATTAAAAAGATTATTCACCACGACCAAGTGGGATTTATTCCAGGGCTGCAAGGTTGGTTCAACATCCGCAAATCAGTCAATGTGATACAACACATCAATAAAAGTAAGAACAAGAACCATATGATACTCTCAATAGATGCTGAAAAAGCATTTGACAAAGTACAACATCCCTTCCTGATCAAAACTCTTCAAAGTGTAGGGATAGAGGGCACATACCTCAATATCATCAAAGCCATCTATGAAAAACCCACCGCAAATATCATTCTCAATGGAGAAAAACTGAAAGCTTTTCCGCTAAGGTCAGGAACACGGCAGGGATGTCCATTATCACCACTGCTATTCAACATCGTACTAGAGGTCCTAGCCTCAGCAATCAGACAACAAAAGGAAATTAAAGGCATCCAAATCGGCAAAGAAGAAGTCAAATTATCACTCTTCGCAGATGATATGATACTATATGTGGAAAACCCAAAAGACCCCACTCCAAAACTGCTAGAACTTATACAGGAATTCAGTAAAGTGTCAGGATATAAAATCAATGCACAGAAATCAGTTGCATTTCTCTACACCAACAGCAAGACAGAAGAAAGAGATATTAAGGAGTCAATCCCATTTACAATTGCATCCAAAACCATAAGATACCTAGGAATAAACCTAACCAAAGAGACACAGAATCTATACTCAGAAAACTATAAAGTACTCATGAAAGAAATTGAGGAAGACACAAAGAAATGGAAAAATGTTCCATGCTCCTGGATTGGAAGAATAAATATTGTGAAAATGTCTATGCTACCTAAAGCAATCTACACATTTAATGCAATTCCTATCAAAGTACCATCCATCTTTTTCAAAGAAATGGAGCAAATAATTCTAAAATTTATATGGAACCAGAAAAGACCTCGAATAGCCAAAGGGATATTGAAAAAGAAAGCCAACGTTGGTGGCATCACAATTCCGGACTTCAAGCTCTATTACAAAGCTGTCATCATCAAGACAGCATGGTACTGGCACAAAAACAGACACATAGATCAATGGAACAGAATAGAGAGCCCAGAAATAGACCCTCAACTCTATGGTCAACTAATCTTCGACAAAGCAGGAAAGAATGTCCAATGGAAAAAAGACAGCCTTTTCAATAAATGGTGCTGGGAAAATTGGACAGCCACATGCAGAAAAATGAAATTGGACCATTTCCTTACACCACACACAAAAATAGACTCAAAATGGATGAAGGACCTCAATGTACGAAAGGAATCCATCAAAATCCTTGAGGAGAACACGGGCAGCAACCTCTTCGACCTCTGCCGCAGCAACATCTTCCTAGGAACAACGCAAAAGGCAAGGGAAGCAAGGGAAAAAATGAACTACTGGGATTTCATCAAGATCAAAAGCTTTTGCACAGCAAAGGAAACAGTTAACAAAATCAAAAGACAACTGACAGAATGGGAGAAGATATTTGCAAACGACATATCAGATAAAGGACTAGTGTCCAGAATCTATAAAGAACTTAGCAAACTCAACACCCAAAGAACAAATAATCCAATCAAGAAATGGGCAGAAGACATGAACAGACATTTCTGCAAAGAAGACATCCAGATGGCGAACAGACACATGAAAAAGTGCTCCATATCACTCGGCATCAGGGAAATACAAATCAAAACCACAATGAGATATCACCTCACACCAGTCAGAATGGCTAAAATCAACAAGTCAGGAAATGACAGATGCTGGCGAGGATGCGGAGAAAGGGGAACCCTCCTACACTGTTGGTGGGAATGCAAGCTGGTGCAGCCACTCTGGAAAACAGCATGGAGGTTCCTCAAAATGTTGAAAATAGAACTGCCCTATGACCCAGCAATTGCACTATTGGGTATTTACCCTAAAGATACAAATGTAGTGATCCAAAGGGACACATGCACCCGAATGTTTATAGCAGCAATGTCCACAATAGCCAAACTATGGAAAGAACCTAGATGTCCATCAACAGATGAATGGATCAAGAAGATGTGGTATATATACACAATGGAATACTATGCAGCCATCAAAAGAAATGAAATCTTGCCATTTGCAACAACATGGATGGAACTAGAGCGTATCATGCTTAGCGAAATAAGTCAAGCAGAGAAAGACAACTATCATATGATCTCCCTGATATGAGGAAGTGGTGATGCAACATGGAGGCTTAAGTGGGTAGAAGAATAAATGAAACAAGATGGGATTGGGAGGGAGACAAACCATAAGTGACTCTTAATCTCACAAAACAAACTGAGGGTTGCTGGGGGGAGGGGGTTTGGGAGAAGGGGGTGGGATTATGGACATTGGGGAGGGTATGTGCTTTGGTGAGTGCTGTGAAGTGTGTAAACCTGGTGATTCACAGACCTGGGGATAAAAATATATGTATATAAAAAATATATGTTTATAAAAAATAAAAAAAAAAAAAATAATAAAAAAAAGAAATGAGCAGATGACCTGAAAAGACATTTATCAAAAGAAGACATACAAAAAGCTAACAGACACATGAAAAAAATGCTCAACATCACTCATCATCAGGGAAATACAAATCAAAACCACAATAAGATACCACCTCACACCTGTCAGAATGGCTAAAATTAACAACTCAGGAGACACTAAATTTTTAATTACTATTTTTTTTAATTTTTTATTTTTTATAAACATATATTTTTATCCCCAGGGGTACAGGTCTGTGAATCACCAGGTTTACACACTTCACAGCACTCACCAAAGCACATACCCTCCCCAATGTCCATAATCCCACCCCCTTCTCCCAAACCCCCTCCCCCCCAGCAACCCTCAGTTTTTTTTGTGAGATTAAGAGTCACTAATGAAATCTTGCCATTTGCGACAACATGGATGGAACTAGAGTGTATCATGCTTAATGAAATAAGTCAAGCAGAGAAAGACAAACCATAAGTGACTCTTAATTTTTAATTACTTTTATCACACTTTAAATATAGTAAAGAAGTATCACACTTTAACTACTTCCTATTTATCAGACACTGGATGCTAATAGGTTTTATATTAACCTCATTCAATAATGATGGAAGTTAATTTGAGTAACTTGACCACAACTCCATATTTAATAAGTCGTATATAAACCCAAGCCTAGTTATTAATTAGAGATGGATGTGCATGTTATAATATCTTTTCTATACAGTTTTGTGGTATTTATGCATCTATATTTGTGTTGGGAAACATGTAAGTTGTTTCACTTTCATTAACAATTATTTCTCAGGGCACTTGGTCGACTCAATCAGTTAAGCATCCAACTCTTGATTTCACCTCAGGTTATGATCTTAGGTTCATAGGCTTAAGATCCATGTTGGGTTCTGTACTAAGTATGTCTGTTTGTTCTTCTCCTTCTGCTCCTGCCTCCCAACTCTCTCTCAAGCAAACAAATAAATAAAATAAAATCTCTAAAAAACCAAGAAAGATATTTCTCATAACTGTAAAGTGATTTTTGAAAAAAATGCCTATTCTGTCTTCTGAGTGAATTTTGAAAACTATATGAATTAGTATTGTGATTGATCCTTATAGATAAGGATTATTTTTCTTGTAAATAATAAGATAAGTAAACAAATGTTTTATACATTAAAAATACGTTTAAAAAAATTAAAAAATACATTTTTAAATTTCTTGTCAGAACCAAGAAACATCTTCTTGTTAATAAGATGGGTTTTGATGAAAATATTGATATTAAAAGTAACAAATTGTGAACAAGTTCTCATTTTGTTCTCTATGCATTGTCATATTAATACAACAAGTATGTAGAAAGTATAATATTCCTACTTATAAATGAAGAAACTGTAACACAAAATGATTATACCAAATAACCTGCTCATTTTCCAAAGTTAGTAAATGAAAAACTAATTTAAGCCCTGCTCTCTCTAAACTATACTTATCAGTTAATAAAAGGCGGTGCAAAGACTTGTAAAGTAGACACTTTTTTTCTTCAAAAAAAAACCACACTAAAATAAGCCTTTGACATCAAATGAATGAAGACTATGTGCAGAAATGTTGAGTTTCAAAATCCACCTATCACATAAGGTGTCATACAGATGAAAAGCCAAAAGGATAGTAAAATTAAATATGATTAGTCTCAGCACCTAATTTACTCAGATGAATGAGTAATGTGATTAATACATTTATTTTTCTACTGAAGACAATATACGTAAAGAAAAAAAAACATAAAAATTACATATGTATAACTCTTGCCAAGTGTGGCTTGGGAATTAGCACAAGCCTGCATGGGAAAGGTGGTAGAAAATTTCTGGCTCACCCTAATGTGCATGTGCTTCTTTTCTCACTGTGATCTTGAAACCTCATGGCTTTTCTGCCATGAGGTTGCTCCCAAATGCCTCAACCAGCTGTTATTCAGCTTTGTGTTTGTGCTTGCAGAAACTTTGTTCTGCAGCAGTAGAAATTTCTTGATGTTTTAAGAATTGAAAGTCAATATGATCCAAATTTAAAGACATGAGATCAAATGAATTCCTAACATGGTAGAATTGTGACAATCAATTATAGAAAGCAAACCCAAAAAAAGCGGGAGTGGTGGAATCAGTAGCTTGATTTGCCATGGGGGATAATGTGAAATGCCCATTATCCAGTTCCAAATGGTTTAAACACATATTCAGATTTTAGCAATTTATTATGGTAAACTAGAGGGGTTCTATGATGCCTGAGAAGTGCTTCTCTACATGGAAAACAGTACAGAGATTTTAATGGTTTCAGAACTTAAAAGAGATAAAGAACATTTTATTTTACAATACATAATAGGACAACCAGTCAAGTAAATAGTTGAGTTGGGTATTTTTAAAATTCAGTTAAGTTCATAAAATACAAAATGCTTTAACTTATAAAACTTTTAAAAAATAAAGTGCTCGTACCATATAAGAGAAATTATCATGGTCCATTTTCTACATTACATAAATGTATTCAAGTGAGAAAAACAAGCAGATATAATTTCAACTCCATGGAAAACTAGAAAATAGGAATCAACATAAATTAAAAGGATCATCTGAAAGTTCTCTAGATGATGGATATTATAATAATCTATAAGAGATGAAAAATAAAAAAATCAGGTATGGTTTGTAATGGTTGTTGAATATCAGGGTGGTCATAACTCTTTCTGAGAGGGGAAGAGAATTCCACATTTTCTAACACTTCCAATTTTAGAATGTCTCAGAAGATGAGAAAAGAAGTGAAGAGAAGTTATCCTAATATCAACAGGATGCTCAAAATTTCTGAAAAAGGGAAGAAAGAAAATATTGAACAATGTTAATGAAATACACACATTTCTTGTCAACAATAAATGCATAATAAGGTTTCCAAAAAGAGAAATAATCCAGTGCTATCATTCTAACACTAAATGATAAGCAAAGCTGACTTAATCAACAAGAAATGTTAGTAGTTTCTCAGTGAATAAGGAATGCAATATGGACAGAACTTCACTGAGTGAGCATATTGCAAGCCACAAAAATCTGGAAGCATGTAGTAATTAAATAAGTGTGATAAACTATATACAACAAAAATATGGTCCAAGCAGATTACATAGCTTGTATTCAATTCAACAGATGGCCTATGTGCCTGACCAAATTACTTAACAACAAAAATTGTGATTTAATGAACACTGGGAGGAATTTAGTTGTTGGAATTTAGTTGGAATTTAGTTGTTCTAAAATTCATGTAACTCTGAAGTATCAACTCTATTCTACAATTCAGTAACAATTATAAACCTCAATGCTCTTATTTGTAAGTAACATAAAAATGTATCATATCCCATCAAGGATATAAAGAAATATAATAAATATTGAAATAAGAAAGAGGAAGACTTTTATTATTTTATTTGAAAATAACTTTATAACCATAAATGAAGTGTTACTAAATATTCAACTAAATAAAATTTAAATTACATATTCAATAAAATTTTCAAATTTATTATAATAGAAAATATTACAATTTAAACAATTACATAATTGTTAATTTTAGAAGTTTTATGTTTTTATACTCACATAAATACTTGTGCAAATATAAAAAGAGAATAGTACTCTTTAGTATAAAACAATTTTCCTTTAAGTTTCCTTTTACTAGGTTCTTTTGGGCTTTTTATGTTCCAAGTTTTTATTTAAATTCTAGTTAGTTAACAGTAGTGTAATATTGGTTTCAGGAGTAGAATTTAGTGATTCATTACATATAACATCCAGTGCTCATCACAAATGCCCTCCCTAATGCTCATCACCTGCTTAGGCCATCCACTCACACACCTCTCCTCCAATAACCCTGTTTGTTCTCTATAGTTAAGAGTCTCTTATGATTTGCCTCCCTCTCTGTCTTTCTGTCTCTCTCTTTTTTTTTCTGACTTCCCCTATGTTCATCTGTTTAGATTCTTAAATTACATATATAAATGAATTCATATGGTATTTGTTTTTCCCTGGCTGACTTGTTTCCCTTAGCTTTATACATTCTAGGTCCATCCACATCATTGCACATGGCAAAATTAAATTTTGTTTATGGCTGAGTAATGTGCCATTGTATATATACATCATATCTTCTTTATCCATTCACCAGTTGGTGGAAAGTTGGGCTCTTTCTATAATTTGACTATTGCTGCTATAAACATTGGAGTTCATGCTCCTCTTCAAATCGCTTTTTTTTTTTTTAATCCTTTGAGTATACTCCTAATAGTACACATGCTGGCTTGTAGGATAGTCCTATTTTCAGCTTTCTGAGGAAGCCCCATTCTCAAAAACTAAATAGATACTTCTAGATCTTGCTATCTTTATACAACAAGTAAATACAGTCATAATTTGAAAGTGGTTTTTTTTTTTTGGAATTGTATTTGTAGGAAAACTTGATTGTATGTGGCTGAGATACCAACAAATATCTTTTTCAAATCTACAATACACATTATTATCAATGAAGTTACATACATGATTCTCCAATGTATTTATTCTCACTTTCGTCTTTGGCTATATGATCTTTCATTTACTGTAACATAATCCAGTCTTCTCCTAAGTCTTTCAGAGGACCTGCATGTATTCATTAACCTGTCAATGTAATTAACAAGTAGCTTCTATATTCTGCTTTTCCTTGATCCAAGTGAAGCTTCTTCATGTTTCCCTGATGATGATGTTCATTGTTTGGTCCACAAGTGATGTGCTCTGGATTATTGCTCTAAGATCTACCAGACATTGTGGTTCTTCACCAGTTATGAGTTACATGCAAAATTGAGGAACTTACTCTTACTCACTGGGCTATACTTTGTCACCCAGACCCCAAAGCATCATAGTTTACCATAAAACTTCCACTAGTCCTTCATTAAAAATCTTCTTTATCTTGTGGAAAAACATTTGCGAAGACTTCACACAGTCTTATGCATTAATAAGCATAAACTTTGGCAGGAAAAGATGAACCAATTTCTTTCTTGAGACAGAATTAAAATATTCTAAAAGCAGCCTTGTAGAGAGTCTTTTAATATGAAAAACTAGGTATATTATCAACCTGAGCATTATTTCCCTCAGAGCCTATCAAGTTCCTTAAATTTTTTCCTTCCTAATCATAATCCTATGAAATGATCCCTTTGGTCTTATTCCCCAAACGGTAGAACATGTTGGTAGATATTAATCTGCTTGCTATTTCTAAATAAGAGTTTTACAGATTCTACCATTTTCAATACACAGGTTTGTACTAAATTTCAGTCAAACTTCATGCTCAAGATATTCTTCTACCAGAAAGCTATTCATCCTTTTTATATATTATGTAACTGTACTTAATTTTGCTTGCAAGACTTTTATTCTTTTTTCTTCAAATCAATTTTTCTTTGAAAATACTCTTTCCTCTTCTCCATCCATGGGGGCAATCCCATGTCAGCTCTAGTAACTTGGGCCTAGCCAATGAGTGAACTGCATTTACCCGTTTCAGGGATTTGAAAACAACTCCAGAGAATGAATGAGACTCAATTCCAGCATTTATTGGAAGTTCTTGGAAGAGAAATCTCTCTTATATTATAATCACTAGCTATAAAGCCTGTAAGGACTTTTCAGGGGCCACTCAGTTTGGATAATTGCTGCTTGACAATGAAGCTAACCTAAATGAAGGCATAGACCAGAGATGCAGGTGGGGAGATAGAAATGGACCAAATCTTTACAACATTGTTTAACCCCTGATAATCTGGCCATTACTGGAATCAAACCTACCCTTGGTTTTTTCATTTATATAAGCCAAGGGATGCTGGGATGGCTCAGTCAGTTAACTGACAAACTCTAGATTTCAGCTTAGGTCATGATCTCAGTGTGATGGGATTGGGGCCTGCATCCAGCTCCCTGCTTGACGAGGAATCTCTTGGAGATTCTCTCCCTCCCTCTCCTTCTGACCCTCCCCCCACTTTCTATAAGGGGCAAGAGAACTCTGTAGGCTCTTTTATAAATGTATTCATCTCATTCATGAGTGCTCCACCCTCATGACCTAATCACCTCCCAGATGCCCCACTTGCTAAAACAATCATGTTTTCAACATTAACTTTGGGGAAGTCACAAATAAGCAATCTATAGTAGTATGTATATATAAAGACAGTGGACAAATAAGTATACTTATATTTAGGCATGTATATTTCTTTCTTAAGGAAATACCTTATGGATTTTTGCCATAGCAAATAAAAAAAAAAAGTTCTGAAATGAAAAGTTCAAAGTGTCTATTTAAGCAAACTAAGATCATCTAAATGAGACTTGTGATCAAAAATGGAAATTATTAGTATGAATTTAAGATCTTATAGTTGATGGAACTAAACTTTTTAAGCTTGTGAAAAATGATTGTGATTTTTTTAAAATTATTATTTTTTAGAGGCACCTGGGTGGCTCAGTTGGTTGAGCAACTGCCTTCATCTCAGGTCATGATCCCAGGGTCCTGGGATCAAGCCCCACATCGGGCTCCCTGCTCAGTGAGGAGCCTGCTTCTTACTCTCCCTCTGCTGCCCCGTATGCTTGTGCTCTCTTTATCTGTCAAGTAGATAAATAAAATCTTTTTAAAAAATTAATATTATTATTATTTTGCTAAACACAGCCTATGGGTACTGAACATGAAAACAACAAAGTGAGATTTTTCTCAAGGTAAGAAAACAAAGTTTTCTTATGTTCGAAATATCTTGTATTCTTTATGTGCAAAGACAGTGACTTCAATAGCAGACTCACCTGAGATTTGCCATTAAAGCAACTGCAACTTTGGAATCTGCACATCTCCTCACAGATAATGACATTCCAAATTGATAGCTGCCTTCTACAATGAAGAGGCAACAAAAACTTGAAGGTAATATGTCCTTAGTTCATCAAGGAATATTTGCAGTAGAATTTTTTAAAATCTGTAATGTGAACTTAATAATGAAAAAAAAAAAAACCACCTACTCCTAGTGACCATTTCTAAAAATGCAAATTCATTGTGAAACAAAAAAAAAATAATTTCACTCTGTTTTTTCTATTAAAAAAGAGAAAGTAAAAAAATATATGCAAATTAATAGGAAGTGATGTTAAATTTATCTCCACTGTCATGTATAAATAATATCAGATGTCATAAAATATTAGAGAACTGCTAATAGCACTATAGCTAATAGCAAAGTATATTTTATTATGCAGAAAAATACTGAGCACAGAATTAAAAAGCAGAATATATCAGTCAAGAGTTTATGTTCTAGACTCAGACTCCCTGGGTTTGAATTACATTTTTACCACTTCTATCATTGTTATTTACGTATCTGTACATCTAGTTTCTTTATTGTTGGAACGAGATAATAATAGCCCTACTATCAATAATTATTTTGAGTATTTAATGATTTAGTAAATACAAAATGCTTAGAATAGTGCTGGACAGATAACAACCTCTTTAAATGCTGATGATAGGTTAAGTGATAAAAATATACTGTACTATAGAATTCTCTCCCCATGTATGTATAATTACGCAGAAACAAAGAGAAAAGGTTATAAAAGGAAAGGAAATACTTACACTAGGTACAACTTCTGCACTGATAGTCTTTGAATTTTGTTTTGTTTTGTTTTGTGCTTCCCCACCAAAAAAGAAAGAAATTAGAGACAAAGCACACACATATAGAGAGACATAGAGACAGGGACAGAGACAAAAAGAGAGAGAGAGAAAGAGAGAGAGGTCACATATATAAATTATGTTTATTTAATTACTAGGCTTTTTAAAAATATATTTTATTAATTTATTTGAGAGACAGTGCACAGGAGCAGAGGCGCAAGAGATAGAGGGTGATGAAGAGGGAGAAGCAGACCCTCCACTGAGCAGGGAGCCTGAGGAGGGGCTTAATCCCAGAACCCCAGGAGATCATGACCAAAGCCAAAAGCAGATGCTTAACCAACTGAGCCACCCAGGTGCCCCAACAATAGGTTTCTTTCTTTTTGTTTAAGATTTTATTTATTTATTTGACAGAGAGACAGCAAGAGAGGGAACACAAACAGGAGTGGGAGAGGAAGAAACAGGTTTTCAGCTAAACAGGGATCCTGATGCAGGGCTTGATGCAGACACTTGATGACTGAGCCACCCAGGCACCCCCCAATAGGCTTCCTAATTATCATAGGCAACAGAAACAGTTCACTTATTTGGAAAATCCATAAACTTCATGTATTTACATTTTCACTGTTTTTAAACATAATATCAATTTTAGATTTCTTAGAATAAAAATTTAACAGGTTTTCCCCACTAGTAACTACACCCACTCTTCTTCCATGAGCTTCTGAGAGTCATGAAGACTGTAACGTACATTCCAGGTAGATATTCATATGCAACCTGCAGACAAAGTTCATGTTGAATTTCCATTTCCTGGAAACCTCATATTACACATTCGACACCCATCCCATTTCATTTCTTTCTAAAAGCAATAATGAGCATATTCCAGACAAAGGTGGAGTTTCTCTAGCATTACTGGCAGCCACGTTTTGGAATGGCACTTTCACTGATATAGACTCTTCTAAGGAAAAATTTTTAGATTATGGCCATTCTTTGTACAACTTATGAGATCAGAGTAGATATTTGCTAAATGATATATATTGTCAAACAGAATTGATATTGTTTCTGTGACTCCTTAGACAGTTTAGAGGCAAGTTTCCTATTCAGTCTGAAATTTGCCTTGTATCAGCCACTGATACCCCCCAAAACTTGACAGAACACCGAAGGCTGCATGTGCATGTTTCTGACTAACTCCATAGAGATGCCAGAGAGGCTAGTAAGGAGAGAAGTCAAATGACCATATTTCAGGACTCACAATGCTAACTTATTTCTAAAACCCCATGGAATAAATACCCAGATGCAGAATATTCTACAAATTAGAAACAAAATTCCACTTTTTCTCATGAAAATGTTTAAAATGAAACAATTTTATAATACAATCAAACGTCTACTTCCTCATCATATAGCGAATCAGTAACACCATAACCTATCACCCTGAAGTAAGAGTAACTAAAGCCAGTGAAACCTAAGCACTCAGTAAATCAGGCAATGCTAGAAAATAATTAAGGCAGCTGAAAAATATGTACTATTATCAAGGGGTGTCTTGGTATGCATCTTCACATTCATATTTTGCAATAATTTCAATGCATTTTTCATGAAATGATACCCTTTCTCTTCAAACACTGTAGATATTTCCAGTCACTGAAGCATAAAGTGTGAACACCTTACAATGAAATTGAAAATCTAGATGTAAAGAATCTTGTAACAATGTGGCCTCAAATTTATATCACTTTTATCAAACATTTCATAAGAATCAAAACAAAATCTTTTTTCATGATTCATACTTAATTTCATAGTTAGGAAAAATGTTTTAAATATATTTCTATATTATATGGTTCTTGTTCTTTCTTTTATTGATGTGTTCTATCACATTGACTGATTTGCGGATGTTGAACCAACCTTGCAGCTCTGGAATAAATCCCACTTGGTCGTGGTGAATAATCCTTTTAATGTACGGTTGAATCCTATTGGCTAGTATTTTGGTGAGAATTTTCGCATCTGTGTTCATCAAGGATATTGGTCTATAGCTCTCCTTTTTGATGGGATCCTTGTCTGGATCCAGACAAGACATCCAGATGGCCAACAGACACATGAAATAGTGCTCCATATCACTCGGCATCAGGGAAATACAAATCAAAACCACAATGAGATATCACCTCACACCAGTCAGAATGGCTAAAATCAACAAGTCAGGAAATGACAGATGCTGGCGAGGATGCGGAGAAAGGGGAACCCTCCTACACTGTTGGTGGGAATGCAAGCTGGTGCAACCGCTCTGGAAAACAGCATGGAGGTTCCTCAAAATGTTGAAAATAGAACTGCCCTATGACCCAGCAATTGCACTACTGGGTATTTACCCTAAAGATACAAACGTAGTGATCCAAAGGGGCACGTGCACCTGAATGTTAATAGCAGCAATGTCCACAATCGCCAAACTATGGAAAGAACCTGGATGTCCATCAACAGATGAATGGATCAAGAAGATGTGGTATATATACACAATGGAATACTATGCAGCCATCAAAAGAAATGAAATCTTGCCATTTGCGACAACATGGATGGAACTAGAGCGTATCATGCTTAGCGAAATAAGTCAAGCAGAGAAAGACAACTATCATATGATCTCCCTGATATGAGGAAGTGGTGATGCAACATGGGGGCTTAAGTGGGTAGGAGAAGAATCAATAAAACAAGATGGGATTGGGAGGGAGACAAACCATAAGTGACTCTTAATCTCACAAAACAAACTGAGGGTTGCTGGGAGGAGGGGTTTGGGAGAAGGGGGTGGGGTTATGGACACTGGGGAGGGTATGTGCTTTGGTGAGTGCTGTGAAGTGTGTAAACCTGGTGATTCACAGACCTGTACCCCTGGGGATAAAAATATATGTTTATAAAAAATAAAAAATTATATTAAAAAAATTTAAAAAAAAATTAAAAAACCAGGATTCAACCCCCCCAAAAAAATTTATAAATATATATACATATATATATATATATTTCTATAGTAAGATATGTGCAGTTCATTTTTCCTTTTTAAAATATGTTTACCCCAATTATTTAACACTTGTGTAATCACATTCAAGTTATACTTATTTCTGGAAGAAAGCAACTCTACTGTTTAAATGACAACCTTTTCAAGTTCCTGTTCCCAATGTTGAAGGCCATTCTCTTCCTGGAGATTTTCTTAAAAATGAAACCTACTCACTTCACACCTGTTAGAATGGCTAAAATAAAAAATACAAGAAACAACAAATGTTGGCAAATATGTGGAGAAAGGGAATCTTAATGCCCTCTTGATGGTAATGCAAAGTGGTACAGCCACTGTGCAAAACAGTATGGAGTTTCCTCGAAAATTAAAAATAGAACTCCTCTAAATTCCAGTAATCTTCACTACTGGGTTTTTATCCAAAGAATATTAAAACACTAATTTGGAAGGATATATGCACGCCCATGTTTATTGGAGCATTATCTATAATAAACAAATTATGTAAACAGCCCAAGTGTCCATCAGAGTGGATGAATGGATAAAGAAGAGATGGCATATAGACACAATAGAATATTACTCAGACCAAAATAAATAAATAAATAAATAATCTTGCCACTAACAGGGATGGAGCTACAGCGTATAATGATAAGCAAAATAAGTCAGTTAGAGAAGGAAAAATACCATATGATTTTGCTTTTCAGTGGAATTTTAAAAACAAAACAAATGATCTAAGGAGAAATAAGTAAACAAAAAAATGGACTCTTACCTAGGGAGAAGAAACAAGAGGAGAGGTGAGTGGAAGATGGGTGAAGTAGGTGAAGGGAATTCAAAGTACTCTTACCATGATGAGCACTGAGTAATATATAGAATTGTTGAAACATTATATTGTACACCTAAAACTAATATAACATGGTATATTAAATATACTAGAAATAAAATAAGTAAGTAAAATAAAATAAAATAAACAATGGAACTTACTTTTGATATAGGAATTACTATTCTCTCAAGTAAATCTAAAATGTAATAATGGATGCTCAAGTCTTATGTATTTTTTAAATATATTATTATTTTATTTTATTGATTTATTTTAGAGATAAAGCAGGGAGAAGGGCAGAGGGAAAAGGAGAGAGAAAATCTCAAGCAGACTCTGCCCTGAGCATGGAACCCAATGCAAGACTCAGTCTTAAAACACTGAAATCATGATCTGAGCCAAAACAAGACTGGATGCCTAACCAGCCAAGGTACTGGTACTCAGGTACTCCCAAGTGTTAAATATTAAACATAATACATAATGTATCAATATGGCTCCAACTTACTAGGAATAGCCACTAGTTTTCTTTGTGAAATATGATATGAGTCTTCTCCTAATTCACTGTTCATTGTTTTATATGAATCATATGTGATTGACACCATGACTATAATAAAGTAGCTGGTGGAACTTTAATGTTTTTATGTTGATTTTTCAACATTCTTGAAATAAATAAAAAGCACATAATGAGAAAGGAAACTATCACCATCAATCATTATCTATCATCAATCAACTGTCATATCAGGCATGTTTTGATTGGATTTTGTTGGCATAATAAAGCTGGAGGTGGGCTAACTAGAATTGGGGTCTCTTGGATGATTAATTTGCAGAATATATTTGGCTTTCTCAGGTTAGTCATTAGTTAGAAGTGGGGAAGCTGGTCAAGTTCTGACAATTCTAGGCCAACTGCTGCCCATGTTGTGTTTGAGCTTCCTAGGCTGGTTATTTAGAAATTCTGGCTCAGATTTCCAGGCTAGTTGTTGCAGAAGATATAGGTTAGAGCTCTATTTTTATATAGTCTGATCATTGGCCATTTGTATATATAGTAACTCAACATTTATTGAATCATAAGCCATTTATATCAATTGAGGTAAAGTTTCTTTTTGAAGACTTTTAATGAGTGCTATTTAAGTTTTTAATTTTTATATTTAAAAGAAAATACAACGTATTTTCCTTAGCACTGTGTAGAAATCAATTTAACCCCACGACCAAGCTATGGTGTACTATTACACTAATTTTAAGTTAACGCTAAATCACAGTGGGAGCCATGGCCAGTGTCTTCAGAGGAATCAGCAGAGTAGGATTGAAGTAACTTTTGTTAACTTTTGTTTGAGATTTGCAAAGTCACTCTTTAAAAGTTGATGTACCCAAATAAATATTCTCCCTTTTTGATCTTCTTTAAAGTTAAGATAAGAAAATTTCAACAATTATATATACATAATATCGAAAGACCAGAATTCTGTGATATTCCAAGGGAGTTCAGGACAATCATAACATTGGCCATCTACTAGCTCAGAGAATTAATATTCATTGGAATTATAAGAAGCTATTCTATATGTTTACTCTATAATAATTTACTCTTGGCATTTAGCAAGAAATGTCAAAATAAAATAATCTAGAATGATAAGAACAGTTATTTTTATTGTCCTTACTTTTCACAATGGATATGTGCTAAATGTATAATCAGAATAAAAAGTATATGCAATACAGAGATGAAGCATATTTTATTTGTTTTACATATTCATTTTCATTTCTATTATGGCTCAAAATCAATGTGATTTGTAATATGCATGGAAAAAGACTTGTCACTGAAATAGAAAACATCTGGCAATAGCAAATAAAAACAAGCTCTTTTAAGTATCTAAATATGATTTGCTTGCACAGAGGACAGAACTGGAAAATATCCACTAAAAATATTCTACTATTGACAATGGAAACATCACAATAATCTCTAATTATTCACCAAAATACCTTTTTTAATAGGATAACTCCAAGAATTCTACTCTGTGGGATGTCACTGAGGAGAAAAAAGGAGGAATCCTGGGTCATGGAGACCCAGGACATGAAATGATTATTCAAGGATTTCAACATTTAGTATATTAAGTTCTGTAACAAAACACTTATGCTACATAACACTGGGAATGAAGTAAAAATGCCACTAAAAATTTGTGGTATAATGTTCCTTCCTTCCTTCCCTCCTCTACCTCTCCCCATCCTCCTTCTTTCCTCACCTATGAGGTGGTACCTCATAGTGCTTGGTAGCACTATTTTAGGCCTTTGAGACACCCTCGGTTGTGAAACACACAAAACAACCTATCCTTATGGAGATGATACTCAAGTTATTAAACATGGTTTCAGACCTAATTCAGCCTACTGACTTTGTAAATTAACACTTCTAATGACTTTTGCAAAATTTTTTATATTTCTGAAACAATTTCTTCACTTATAAAAGGTACACCGAAATGACACCACTTTTTAGAGATAATATAAATATATTACTTACTGTTTGTGTTAAGACTTTTGCTTAATGATCTAACATAACCCATCATGAAGAATGTTCCCGAGAAGAATGTATATTCTGTTGCTATTGGATGGACTATTTAACATATGTATTAGGTCCATTTGACCTAAAGTATACTTCAAGTCCCTTATTTCCTTATTGATTTTCTGTCTGGATGATCTATCCATTGTTGAAAGTGGGGTATTGAAGACTTCAGGTGTTATTGTTTGCTATCTATTTCTACCTTCAGGTTTGTTAACATTTGATTAATATATTTAGATTCTACAAACATATATAAATTTATAATTATTATATTCTCTTGGTGAAATGACACATTTATCATTATATAATGACCTTTTTTGTTACAGCTTTTGATTTAAATTCTATTTTGTCTGGCATAAGTATAGCTATCCCTGCTCTCTTGGTTTTCAATTGCATAATTTTTTTTTATCCATTTTATCTTTTCACTCTAGCTTTTGTGTGTCTGTAAAGCTCAAGTGAGCCTCTTGTAGGCAGTATGTAGTTAAATTTTATGATTTCTTTTTCCATTCAGTTAAATGTCTTTAATCTCTTTATATTTAAAGTAACTATTTATAGGTAAGGATACACTTTTACCATTTTGTTAATTGTTCTACTGTTTTGTAGTTTCCTTGTTCCTTTCTTCCTTTGTGATTTGTTGTCTTCCTTTGTGATTTGATGATTTTCTATAGCGGTATGCTTTGATTCTTTCTCTAGTTTTTGTGTATTTATGATAGAGATAACAATCTATTCTAAGCTGACAACACCTTAACTTCCATTGCATGCAAAAACTATCCTTTCCTCATATCTCATGTTTTTGAGATTACATTTTACATTTTTATACTGTGTATCTATGAAGTAAGTATTATAGCTAGTCAATTTAAACACTTGTTTCTTAATCTTTATATTAAAGTGACTTACATGCCACCATTACAGTATGAAAATATTCTGAATTTGATTATATACTAACCTTTACCACTGAGCTTCATTCTTTGATGTTTTTCTGTCACTAGTTCACATCCTTTCATTTGCGCTTGAGGAATTCCTTTCAACATTTCTTATATAAAGTGTCTAATGGGGTTGAATTCCTTCAGTTTTGTTTGAGGAAACATTTATCTCTTCTTCATTTCAGAAGAACAACTTTACCAAAGTAAAATATTCTTGGTGATAGGATTTGTTTTTCTTCCTTTCAGCACTTTGAATATATTCCAACTCTCTCCTGGCCTCAAGGTTTCTGCTGAGAAATTGTCTTATAGACTTACAGAGTTAACCTTGAATGAAATAGGTTTCTCCTCTCTTGCTGCTTTAAAACTATTTGTATTTTTATTTTTGACAGTTTTATTAAAATGTGTCTCAGTGAAGTCCTCTTTGGGTTGAATCTAACCTATGAGCTTCATGTACCTGGATATTCATATCTTTGCCCAGGTTTGAGAAATTTTCAGACATTATTTCTTTAAAGAAGCTTTCTGCCTATGTCTATCTTTCTTCTCCTTCTGGGACTTCTGTAATGTGAATTTTGTTTCAGTTGATTGTGTCTCATAATTCACATAGGGTTTCTTGATTCTTTTTTTCTACTTTCATTAGATAATTTCAAATTACTTGTCTTCAAGTTCAGATTCTTCTGCTTGACCAAGGATTCTGTTGATGCTGTTTATAACCTTTTTTTCATTTTACTCATTGTATTCTTCACCTTCTAGAATATGCTTAATTTTTTAAAATTATTTCTATGTTTCTATTGAATCTCCCATATTTTGTTTATGTATTAATTCCTTGATTATATTTGTTTGTTCACATATGTTCTTTTTTTAGGTCATTGAGCTTCCTTAGAACAATTAATAATTTGAATTATTTCTCAAGCAGACTAGAGTTCTATTTCTTTAGGGCCAGTTACTAGAAAGTTATTGCATTCCCTTGATCTGCTATGTTTCCTTAATTTTTCAGTTTCCTTGAACTTTGAATGACTATCTCATCATTTGAAGAAGTAGTTAGCTCTTGCAGTCTTTACTGATTGGTTCTGAAGAATAGATACCTTTACCTGTCCATCTGGCTGAGGATTTTGAGGTCCTATCAAAACTTTTCAATAGATACATCCACTCCATAATTCTTTTTCTTTTCTGGGAGGGAATTCTTAAGATTTTATGACTTCACTTGGTCCCACAGAGCCAAGTCAGGTGCTGAGAGCCTCCTGTTTGTTTTCCCAAGAGAAATGCCCTGAAATGTTTAAGTGTGTGAACCTTCTCTCAGTGCTGCATGATCAGGCTAGCTTTCTATGTTTGACCACTAACTGACCAGTAATGTTTGTTCTCACTGTCTGTGGGAGCATGTTGAGAGCTAGCAACAGGAGCAATAGGAGAGATTTGGAGCATGGAAAGCAATTGGGTTTCCTGTGGGCCAGTTAAAAGAATCCATAGGTGAGGATTTAAAGTGGCTTGTTGGCAACTTATTGATGGAGTCCATGAATTGGTTCATAGGAAAGACAGTTATGAATAATAGTATCTCTTTAATAAGGTCTAAGACCTGGTCGCTATTTTCCCAGCCATTCCCAACCCCTCAAACTTTTTGACCACCTTAGTAATCTGGGTGAGACAAGAAAGAATTGGATGTTTTGCCAACATACCGCATAGTGGAGGAAGCTGAATGGGAACTCCTACTACCTCACCTTCCCACTTCAGATAAACTGCAGGCCCTTAGGGTCTCTCCTGGCACCATGCCACCATTAAGGTGGATAAAGTAAAACTGCTACTTTCACCCTCATCAGTGCATTTATTCTTGGATTTTATCAGCTCCAACAGAGTCCTGGAACTTCTTCCCTAAATCTCAGACTCCCAGGGCACCTGGATGGTTCAGTCAGTTAGGCAACTGCCTTTGGCTCAGGTCATGATCCCAGGGTCTGGGATCAAGTCCCACATTGGTCTCCTTCCTCAGCAAGGAGCCTGCTTCTCCTTTTGCCTGCAGCTTCCCCTGCTTGTGGTCTCTTGCTTGTGCTCTCTCTCTCTCTCTGTCTAACAAATATATAAAATCTTAAAAAAAAAAAAAACAAAAACAAAAACTCCCAGACTCCCACTTGGGTATTTTCATATATGGCAACTGCCGAAATTGAAATTGAAGTTCTGTGAGAGGATGACAGTGCAGAACTCCTATTCTGCCAGTTTTTTAACATAATTCCACTAGTTTGACAGTGTATCCGTTTCTCACTTCCTGACAAAAAGGAAGGTAGGATGTAAATTCTTAATTTTAAATAGATTGAAGTCATATTACATAGCTTTTGTAACCATAATGGTATGAAACTACAAATGATTAACAGGAAGAAAGCTGGAATGCTCACAGATATGTGGAAATAAACAACACAGTCCTAAAACAACAACGTGTCAAAGAAAAAATCTAAAGAGAAATTAAAAAATATCTTGAGATGAACAAAACTGGAAACACAATTGACTGATAATTATGGAATGCAGTAAAAGTAGTTCTAACATGGAAGCTGCAGAGATGATACCTTTGTTTAAATGCCTACTCTTAGAATTACTGAACACTTTCAGTGAAGTTGCAGGATACACAATCAAAATACAAAAATTAGCCACATATCTACACTAATAATGAACTGCCTGAAAAAAAATTAAGAAAATCTTATTTACAATAGCATCAAAACCAAAAAATAAATACATAAATAAATTATTTAACCAAAGAGGTAACTATAAGACATTGATGAAACAAACTGAAGAAAGCACAATTAATGGAATGGTAATCTCACTCATGGATTGGAAGAATTAATATAGTTAAAATATCCACACTACCGAAAATGATCTACAGACTTAATATAATTCCTGTCAACATTCCAATGTCATAGAAATAGAAATAGAAAAAAAAAATTATAAAATTATCTAGAATAACAAAAATCTCAAATAGCCAAAATAATCTTGAGAAAGAACAGAGCTAGAGGATTTACTTCCTGACTTCAAGCTATATTACAAAGCTATAATAATAATAATAAAAATTATGCTGAGTAAAATAGCTCAAGCAGAGAGAGCCAATTATCATATGGTTTCACTTAATTACAGAGCATAAGGAATAACATGGAGATGGAGAGGAGAAGTGAGTTGGGGGAAATCAGAGGGGGAAACAAACCATGAGAGACTGTGGACTCTGGAAAACAAACTGAGGGTTTTGGAGGGGAGGAGGTTGGTGGGTTGGGTGGGCCTGGTGGTGGGTATTAAGGAGGGCACATATTGCATGAGCATTGGGTGTGGTGCATAAACAATAAATTCTGGAACACTGAAAAGAAATTTAAAAAAAAGAAAAAATAAATAAGTAAGTAAAATAGAGTTTTCAAACATGAAGCTTAAACATGAGCAAAATTAAACAGATTATTTTTTACTGTTGTATATTAAACTTTATTTTCCTGCATATCCTCATGATATGGGTATGAACATTCACACATAATTTGTTAGATATTTAATGTTACAAGTACCATAATGTATATGGTACAATATATAAGGAACTCATAGAACTCAATAACAGAAATCAAATACTCCATTAAAAAAACAAAGGACCTGAAAAAATATTTCTTTTCAAACAGGCTTACAAATGGTCAGCAGCTATATTTAAAGGTGTTTAACATCACTAATCATCAGGAAAATATAAAATGGAAACTACAATGAGCTATTACCTATGTCTGTTTGGATGGATGCTTACTATCAAAAAGACAAGAGATAACATATGCTGGCAAGAATACAGAAAAAAAAAAAAACTCTTGTACAGTGCTGGTGAGAATGTAAATTATTATAATAATTATAGAAAATACTATAGAATTTCCCCAAAAACGTTAAAAATAGAACTACCTTATGATCCAGGAATCCCACTTCTATATTTAAAGGAAATATCTAAAGGAAATAGGTATATATCTAAAGAAAGTGATACAGTACCCCCAAAGAGATATCTGTACTTCTACATTCATTGTGGCATCCTTCACAATAGACAAGATATGGAAAAAAACCTATGTATCCATGAATGACTACATGTAATCTCATATATGTATATATGGAATTGTAGTAAGTAAAATATGCTAGACAGATACTGTATGATATCACATATAAATAGAATTTTTTTAAAAAGTGGAGTTCATAGAAACAGGCAGTAGAATGGAAGTCATCAGAGACTGGAAGATGGGGCAAATGGGAAATGGAGAGATATTAATGAAATGGTACAAACTTCCAGTTATGAGATATATACCTTCTGAGGATCTCATGTACAGCATGGTAACTATAGTTAATAATCTATGCTGCATACTTGAAATTAGTTAAGAGAGTAGATTTAAGTATTCTAACCACACTCACACACATAACTATGTGAGGTTATGGATGTGTTAATTAACTTAATTGTAGTAAATATTTCATAGTATATATGTGTATCAAATTATAACCTTGTACATTTTAAATATCTTTTGTTAATTATACCTCAGTGAAACTGGAAGGGAAAAAAGACTTGCTTATGTTTCTTCAAAGGACAAGAACACAGGCTCTTTAATCACTGCTTTGTTCTTTTCACTGAATATTACCAAAATAAACAAACAATAAAAAATCTTAACAAATCTTAACCCGAAGTTAAAAAATATATTTTCCAAATTGACCAAATTACTCCTTTTTAATAGGAATCTGACCTTGTTGCAAAGGGAAGCACATCCACTATGAGATCTCTTTTTGATAACTCATTTTTAGTGTATTTTATGAATATCATATGACTATGGATTATATAAAAGAAAAAGAAAAAGTTCTTTCACCACTTCAGAACCACAGTTCTGAAGGTGATCACTTGGTATTTCTATATCTTATCTTTCAGTATATTTGTTGACCTCACTGGGAACAAACTCATTAAGGGCACCAAATGACCAAGAACGCAATGAAAGAATGCTACCTCATGCTACCTCAGACATGAAACAAAGATGAAACTTAGTGCTGACAAGCTTCTAGGTTTTAGTGGTAAGCTGCAGAAACTCAAGTCTCTGTTGAATCATTTGTGGCTTCCTTTTAGAACCATGGTTCTCAAGCAGGGCAATTTTGTATCCCAGGAGAATTTGGCAATATTTGGAGTCATTTTTTATTGCCACTACTGACATCTTCAAGCATCCTTGAAGACAAGAATATTTCTAAATATCCTACAGTGCACTGGAAAGACCACCATCCCCTAACAAAGAATTATTCAGCTCAAATTGTCAATAGTGCTGATTGAGAAATCCCATTGTAGAGTAATATGACAGTAACAGAAAAGAAACTTTACACAGAACCTGAGCTAAATAGAGTATTTATTTATTTTATAACGTCTGATGTGCAGATTTTCTCATCTATCCATTTTCTCTTATTCAGCCATGGTTTTATTCATAAATAATAACCACTGTGACACTTCATTGTGACATAGTAATAAGACAAAATTTATATAATCCTCTAGCACTTCCTATGATTAACTAAAAAATAAACAATGAACATATTAACAAGTCTTCATTTTTGAACTACATGTGTCTGTGAGAGTTGATACTCAAATAACTTACAATATTTTGATTTATAAGGAGTACATATTTGGTCTTCAACCCCTTTTCTGACACTGAACTCCTAAAAAGCTTGTAATTTTCTAAGTAAAGAGAGTGATAAAGGTATTTGTATTATGCAATTGAGGTGACTTTTTGGAAAGCACCCTAGGATCTGGGTGGATTGCTAGTGGAACCAACCATGTGACTGGAGGATTGAAACTTTCAGCCCCACTGCTCAACTTCTGGGGAGGGGAGAAAGGTGAGAGATTGGGTTCAGTTGCCAATAGTCAATGATTTAATCAATCATGCCAAATAATAATGCCTCCATATAAAACCAAAAGGATGTGTTCAGTTAACATGGTTGGTTAACACATGGAGGTGCTGGGAAAGTGGCATCAGGAGAGGGCATGGAAGTTTTGCACACTTTCCTCATACTTTGCCCTATAAATCTCTTTCATCTGATAGTTTCTTAGTTATATCCTTTTATAATAACTAGTAATATGGCAACTAAAATGTTTCTTTGAGTTCTATGAGCCACTGTAGCAAATTAATTGAAGAAAAAGAGAGGAGGTCATTGGACTTTCCAATATATAGTTAGTCAAAAGCACAAGTAACAATGTGGACTGTGAACTAATCTTAGAAGTGGGAGACAGAGGACAGTCTTGTTGGACTGACCTTTAAGCTGTGGAAACTGACACTACCTCCAAGTCAGAATAGTGTAAAAACTGAATTAAATTTGAATTGTTGATGACATGGAACATGTTGGCATTGTGGGCAGAACTTTAGAGCTCTTTCTAACAATTGGTTCACAGAAAAAAAGACAATTATCTGTGACATTTATTTTTTTAAAGATTTTATTTATTTATTTGACAGAGAGATCACAAGCAGGCAGAGAGACAGGAAGAGAAAGAGGAGTAAGCCGACTGTCTGCTGAGCAGGGCTCCCAATGTGGGGCTCCATCCCAGGACATTGGGATCATGACATGAGCTGAAGACAGAGACTTAACCCATTGAGCCACCCAGGTGCCCCTGCGACATTTTAAAACTAGGATAACCAAAGGTCCCCCAAAATTCAAGTAAACTTTTCCCTTAATATACATTTTTCTCTCCTTAATATTTGGTTATAGAAAGAGGCTGTGATATTAAAAGAACAATAAAACACACTGGAAAAAGTTGAAAAAATGTGTTGATAAAGAAGCAGAAGTAAGAAATCGTTTAGCATTTGCTAAACAACTAGCTTTAAGTTACTTCAAACTGCAAATAAGGCAGGAAGCTTCAACTTCCATCAGTGAAGCTTCCAACAGTGACACACTTTTTAAAACATTATAAGAAAAATTTTCAGTAGAGTGCAAAAAAGTGTAAAAAATAATGCTATCATTGACAGCATACCTTGGTAATAAGCTCTGATAAACTCAGAATAATTTCAAATACACAAATTTCAAATAGATCATATTCTGAATCACTCAAAAATAAGCAAAAATAAGTTAATCTGAAGTCATTTCTTTTTTGCAGAGATATTTAAATTCTCATGTATTTTGTTTACTTACCAATTATCTTCATTTTTTTCATCTTATGCTATTAATTGAAAATTGTCTACTGAAAATACAAATACTGTTCATAACTGAAACATGCAAATGAACAACCAGCAGAAAAAAATTGTTTAAACTTTACAGACCAAGTTTCCTTACAAAGACAAACTATTCAATAGCCTTTATAGTATATAAATTCTCCTTGTGGAAAATTAATTATTGTGAGTCCTGTTTCTTTAAGTTTATTCTGTGAATAATAGCATTAGTCAGTATCTAAAAGGTAGGATACAGGTTATAGTAAGCAGTAACAAAAATCCTTAGAAATTTACATTCTGTACACATGTCAGGAATGATAATGCAAGTTCTCGTTTAACAATAAAAAACATGATTTAATGTTGCTCTAGGTAGTACTTACCTGGTAATTTTTAATTACAGAGGAATAATTTTTTTTTTAATTTTATTTTTTATAAACATATATTTTTATCCCCAGGGGTACAGGTCTGTGAATCACCAGGTTTACACACTCCACAGCACTCACCAAAGCACATACCCTCCCCAATGTCCATAATCCCACCCCCTTTCCCAAACCACCTCCCCCCAGCAACCCTCAGTTTGTTTTGTGAGATTAAGAGTCACTTATGGTTTGTCTCCCTCCCAATCCCATCTTGTTTCATTGATTCTTCTCCTACCCACTTAAGCCCCCATGTTGCATCACCACTTCCTCATATCAGGGAGATCATATGATAGTTGTCTTTCTCTGCTTGACTTATTTTACTAAGCATGATACGCTCTAGTTCCATCCATGTTGTTGCAAATGGCAAGATTTCATTTCTTTTGATGGCTGCATAATATTCCATTGTGTATATATACCACATCTTCTTGATCCATTCATCTGTTGATGGACATCTAGGTTCTTTCCATAGTTTGGCGATTGTGGACATTGCTGCTATAAACATTCGGGTGCACGTGCCCCTTTGGATCACTACGTTTGTATCTTTAGGGTAAATACCCAATAGTGCGATTGCTGGGTCATAGGGCAGTTCTATTTTCAACATTTTAAGGAACCTCCATGCTGTTTTCCAGAGTGGCTGCACCAGCTTGCATTCCCACCAACAGTGTAGGAGGGTTCCCCTTTCTCCGCATCCTCGCCAGCATCTGTCATTTCCTGACCTGTTGATTTTAGCCATTCTGACTGGTGTGAGGTGATATCTCATTGTGGTTTTGATTTGTATTTCCTTAAGGCCGAGTGATATAATTTTAAATGTACTTTTGGACTCCAGCGCTCTCTCTCTCTCTCTCTCTCTCTCTCTCTCTTGCCATATATATAACACAAAAACTCAGCAATATCATTTACCAAATATTTCTGTTTATCAAGTGCTATGCTAGCTTTTTCTCAGTGCATTATTTCATTTAACACTTTAAATACATGATCTCTACTCCTAACATCTGTATAAACACTAGTTACCGCTCTCATCTTTCACATATAAATAAGAAAAGTGACGTTGGAAAATAACTTTCCAAAGATCACATAGTTCTTATATGACAAAGATGTGTATGGAAGAATCTTCAGAAGAACAAGAGAAGCCAATTTGACACAAAATGCAATGTGGAACCAGTGTAATTTGTTACCATAGATTGGGTAGCTTAAACCAAAGAAATCTGGGATGCCCGGTTGGCTCAGTCAATTGTGTCTGCCTTTTGCTCAAGTCATGATCCTGGGATGCTGGGGTCCTGAGATCTAGTCCCGCATCAGGCTCCTTGCTCAGTAAGAACTTGCTTCTGCCTCTGCCTGCTGCTCCCCTGCTTGTGCTGTCTCTCTGACAAAAAAAAAAAATATATATATATATGTATATATACACATATATACATATATATATATATATTTGAAAAAATTCTCTAAACTACAGAAATCTATTTTAATAGTTCTGGAGGCTAAGAAGTTTGAGATGAGGGTGCAGTAAGATCAGATCCTGATAAGAGCCCTCTCTCTGGTTTACAGATGGCTGTCTTCTCATTCTGTTTTTACATGGGGAGAGCAAATTCTGGGTTTGCTTTCTCTTCTTCTAAAAACACTAATCCAGCAGTCTGGAAAGTCTACATACTGTTTGATCCCAATTATCCCACCCATGCTGGAAAAGGCAAAGCTATTGAAATGGTAAAATGATTGGTGGTTGCCTGGGGGTGAGGGAACAAATAGGTTGAGTGCATATTTAGGGCAATAAATCTGTTCTATCTGATAGTGTGACGGTGGATACATGTCATTATACATTTGTCAAAACAGATAGAAATGTACAACCTAAAAAGGTGAACTCTGATGTAAACTATGGACATTGGCTAATGATAATGTATCCGTAGTAGTCCATCATTTAAAATAAATGTACTACACTAAAAAAAAAAAAAAAAAGAAAAAAGAAACTAATCCTATATTAGAGGCTACACCATCATAACCTCATCTAAACCCAATTACCTCTTAAAGGTTCCACCTTCAAATATTATCACATTAGGGGTTACGGTTTCAACACATAAATTTGTAGTTTTCAACACATAAACAAGTAGTTCTTAACAAATATTGAATAAGATTGCTAACATATATAATATATAACACAGTTGGGCATAGCATGAACATAAAAATAAATCTTCTTAAAATATTAAATGACAAAGGAAAGAGGATAGATGTAAAACAAAAATGTTCGTCATGATCATTGATAGTAATTTATGTTGGAATTTCCATATACGGGCAGATGATGTAATTTTGCTACTTGCCCTTCTTTATACATATTTAAAACTTTTCTTAAAATCATATTTTAAAACTTTAAAAATAATGTATGAGAGGCAGTCAAAGCAGTACCAGAGGAAGTAATATAGCCTAAAGTATATATATATAGATATCTCTTTCTATATATATATATATGAAAAGAAAGTATTATGTAGAGTGTCCATATTAAAACTTAGAAAAAGAATAACAAATAAACTCCAAAGAAAATACAAGAAGTAAAAATGATATAGATAAGAAATTAATAATATAAAATAGAAGCAATAATAAAGAGAATTAAAAAGACAAATTATTTTTTAAAACTAATAAACTGATTAGTTTCTAGTAAGATTGATGAATCAAACATGAGAAAAATCTTGAATCATGAATATCAATGTCAAGAATAAATAAGGCATTATAACAGAGTCTACAGGTACTACAAAAAAATTAAAAATAAAATTTTAAAAATAGGCTAAAATTTTTAGAAACTTTAGATTAAATGGGAGACTCCCTAGAAAAATACAACTTATCACATATGACACAAGAAGAAAGAACTCCTGAATATTGTATATTATTTTGAATATTTAATACATAATTTCAGTTTCCAAATGTTTTACTGAAGAATTATACCAATTATTTAAAAAAGAATTAGAGTCAATCTTACAATTTTTCAAAGAATTGATTAATTGGGAAGAACGATTGTCTTGTATCATAAACTCAGCATAACCTTTACGCCAAATAGAGTTTAAAGAGAATAGAAAATTACTAGTCCCTTTCTTAGTGGATATTGAAGCAAAAATCATAATTTCAAGAAGATATTGAATAAATAATAAGAAATAAATAGCATCTTCAATTTATTCAAGGACTATATGTTTCATTTGTTATTCAAAAATCAGTCTTTTTAGGGCACCAGGTGGCTCAGATGGTTATGTGTCTACCTTCGGCTTAAGTGATGATCTTGGGGTCTTGGGATGGAGTCCCACATCAGGGTCACTGCTCAGTGGGGAGTTGGCTTCTCCCTCTGTCTCTCTGTCTCTCATGAATAAATAAAATCTTTAAAAAATATCAGTCATTATAATTTGCCCTATCAAAAGGTTAAAGAAAAAAAACATATTTTTCTCAATAGATACAAATATCCCTATATATGGTATATGTATGGTATATTTGGTATATATATGGTAAAATTCAACATCTCTTGTAATGACACAAAAGTCAGAATGGAAAGGAATTTCCTTGATGTGATAAAGTATATTTTCACAAACTATACATCAAATTCCCTAGAGTGAAACAGAAAGTGTTTTTTTAAAGTTCTGGCATCTTACCAGGTCAGGTAAAATCAGCTTGATTTTTCATTTCCAGCATCAGCATTCTGTAGCCTGAGCAGTCTTCTGTTCCAGGAGCCAGCTTTGTTGCCCCTGTGCCCCTGTGACTCCTCTGTAGCCTGAGGAGTCTTCTGTTCCAGGAGCCAGCTTTGTTGCCCCTGTGGTAGACCAGATGTTCTAGGGAATAAACAGGTTCCAAGAGTGCCTTTCCCCATGCTGACAGGAGTTGGTGCACACATATCTCACCATAGGCACCTGGCTGTTCTGTGGATAACTGCCAAGTTGCATGTCTTCTACTGCCTCCTAGAGCATCTTAAGGATTCATCATAAGGATGCATTTTCCAGTTTCACTACTTTTCAGTGTGTTCAAAATTCTTTATAATAAAAAGTTAAACATAGTAAATATACCTAGGCCCACTTCTTTATGTGCTGACTCAATAGTAGATTTTAGATAAACCCTAGGTTTTACATTTTAAGTAAGCTGCATGGATGCAAGTGATATAAAATCATAGATTAGAGATACCGTAAAATGTGAAAGTTAGTATATATGACATATTTTTTCTTTTGTATTTCCATTATTTTTTTTTATTTCTATGAGGGGCATCCAGAAAGCCCATCTTAGTAAACCATCTAAGCAAGCTAGACACTTTTTCCTTTTCACAGACTTGAAAGATTAATCTTAATAAATCAATTACAAATATGCCTTGTAATTTTATAAATGCTGATAATTAAAAAAACAGATATTTCACTTGCTATTTGATGCAATGTAGTATTCTAACAATAAGATTTCCTATTCATAAGAATCTTTATAATAAAGGCTTGGGAAAATTTTGTGCATGCGATAAGGATTCTATTAGGAAAGGGCAGAAAAAAAGAGACACAAAGATAAGTAAATAAGTAGACTCAGAGTTAATAAAAGAATAATATTCAAACATTTTTACTGAACACTTAGAGAAGATGTAATCATTAATACACATTGAATCCATGATAAAAGAAAAATACCACAACTGGTTACAGCCAGTGGTTTACAGTTCTGATTATTTTCAATATACTAAGTTTTGTGGTTCTTTTTAAAACTATCAGTGCTCATACCCCAGCTTCAAGTATTTGTACCTCATTGGTCTAGAGTGGGGTCTAAATATTGGTATATTTTATCATTCTTCAGATGATTCTAATATGTTACCTCAGTTAAGAAATATTTTGCCACAGGCATAACTCTCTATTTGAGTAAGAACTTTGAAAACTGGTCATATTTCAAGAACTATATAGCCTGATTAAAAGTAATAAGGGGATTTCACAATAGATTCAACACTAGAGAAGTTTGAGATAGTTAATTAATCTCAATCTGGACCTTGGTGTTGACTTTTTCCCTTACTACTGACTTGTGTATAGTTTAACAAAATATTTATTAAATATAAACTCTATTGGGGCACCTGGGTGGCTCAGTGGATTAAGTCTCTGCCTTAGGCTCATGATCTCAGGGTCCTGGGATCGAGCCCCACATAGAGCTCTCTGCTTAGCAGGGAGCCTGCTTCCCCCTCTCTCTCTGCCTGCCCGCTTGTAATTTCTCTTTCTCTCTCTGTCAAATAAATAAATAAAAATCTTTAAATAAAAATGTATGCTTTATCTAGATAGCTTTGTTGAGTATCATGTGTGAGAATAAGATGAGTCAAACTAATTTCTTGACTCCATGGCGATTTTAATCAAGGGCAAAGTTAGACATGCAACCAAGCAATCAACCAACATATATGTAGTGATTGATTACGGTGTGAGGTCTTTTACCAGAGGCTGGGAGGCACCACTATGAATAACAGATTAAATTCCAGTGGATTTAATCCAAATGGATAAAATATGCAAGTAAACAAGTGTAGACACAGTGAGTTCAGACCCTGGTAAGTTATACAGGTAATGTAATGAAGACTGACTGGGTAGAGGGTTATTTTTCATGGAGTACTGAGAAAAGTTTCTTATAAAAGTCCTGTCTGAACTGCAACAAGGATGAGAAAAAAAGAAACTGGTTCTATGGAGATATAATAAGAAAATATTTTTTAAACAGTAAATAACCTCATAAAATATAACCCAGAAAAGAGCCTGGCACAGCCAATAACACTGAGGATGGTACAGATGGAGTCTACTGAAGGAGAGTAAAAGGAAAAGATTTAAAAAGACGTCAGCAAAGTAACCAAAAATCAATCAAGTAGTGGTCTTAAGCTGCAGTAAAGAAGTTTTATTTGTTTTATTTTGTCTTTCCTCAATGGTAATGAAAAGATCTTTCCAGTTCCAAGCAAGGAAGTGACATGATCTGATTTATAATTTTGAATGGTTATTGTGGCTTCTGTGTAGAAACGGGACTATAAACCAAAAGTGAAAGTAGAGAACACAGGTAGGAGATTATTGCCATAATCCAGGAAGAAATGATAAGCCTATTACAAAGCATAATGAAATAAGAACTTACATGGAAGGAAAACCTGCATCACTGTGAATGCAGAAAAAATATTTATCAAATTTACAGCCTATACCAATCTAGAAAACAGAATTATTAGTTAGTTCATTATTTTACTAAGATTTTTTTTTTTTCTAAATTCCATCTAGTTGATAAACTCTGAGGCATTATTTTAGATTTTGAAGGCAAATTAAGCAATGATTTAATATACTGGTTCTGACAGTGTTTCATAGCTTTGTACCAGTCTGGGTGTTAGTGTTATAAAATGAAGACTGATGCCATGGTCTGAATTTAGATTTTATAAAAACAAAGTGAGAATAACCTGGGGATTTTTAAACATGGGATTTACATGATTTGATTTCTGCTTTAAACAGTCCAGAGAAATAAAAAATAAACCAATGAGAAAATTATTGTCTTTTGAAATTATTAATTAGAGGATGCAACTTCCCTGCTTAGAACCCTTAAATCCAGATAAGAGATGATGTTATCACAGGCAGTTCTGGAGAGAGTGAGAAGTGATAAGATACATTTTACAGAAAGATCCAAATGGATCAGAGGTAGGAAATGAAGAAAAGAGGGAATTCAAATGTAACGCCTAGAGTTTTGTACTAAATAACTAAATGACTGCTAATGGCCTAAACTGAAGTGCATAAGACAGAGAAACATTTTTTAGGGAGGAAATAAAGAATTCCATTTTACTGTTAAGATTATGAAGCCCTAAGGATCAAGTGGAGATGTTAAGAATTGGACACAGAGGGGCTCAAGATGTAGGGATCGGAGATGTAGGTTAAAGCCATAGGCCTGAAACAAATCCTCCAGGGAGGAAACAGAGGCCATGAGGAGGGCTCAGGACTATCCCTAGAGTACCCTAATATTTAAGAAAGGGTGAAGTATCAGCAAAGAAGTCTGAAAAGCCAGAAATTCAGAGGATAAAATTATTTCAAAAGCCTGTAATAATAAAGAGTATCAGATGCTGGTAAGATATAAATAAAACTTGTAAATTCCCCATCCAAAAACAGAAACTGAGTAAGAATTAATTAGAGATGTTTCAAAAGGATTGTTGCTTAATATATAAGGTGAACACGAATTGCTTGAGTTAAGATAAGTCCACTGCTAATGACAATGAACCTAAACATCTCAGTGGTGGTTGATGACCTCTGCTGTATTTAGTCACTCAGGGACACAGAAGCTTTCCATTTAGTGGCTTCTGTGGATCATTTGTATCCAGACAGCAAGCAGAAGAGAGGAGACAGAGAAAGAGAGGAGGGGAGGAGGAAGAGAGAGCGAGAAGAAGAGAATAAATGAGGGCTTTTTAAGCTTTTAACTACTTTGGCTAGAAAATGATGTATCATTCTTACCCACTTCCCATTGAAAAGGACTAATCAATATGGCAATGGGGTAAGACATTTCATTTATTTAGTGTATACTGCAACAAGAAGTGAATTCAGTGCTTCTAGCCAGTCTCTGTCATGTAAATATTTTTGAAATCACTTCAGTATCTCAACTTTATTCCATAAAGATATTGGAACGTAATTCCATTGATCATTTTAATTCAATACATATGATCTCTTTGCTTCCCTTCACCAATGACAGGCATCCATAATTATGCTACTGTATTAAATTATTTGATTTGTTAATTAAATTTACCAGATGCTTTAGAACTCATTTAATGCACAGATAAAATACAGTTACTACCTTTGAGTCAGGCATATATCTCATTCAAACTGTCTTTTATATCATAAAAATACAGTACAGTAAAAAGAATATTATATATGAGTTCTATAACACCATTGCTTTTCCATAATCATATTGCATTTGCCACATTAGAATACTAACTTCAAGTCTACATATTTATTTCAACTAAATATATTATGTGGAACGTCTGGGTGGCTCAGTCATTAAACGTCTGTCTTTGACTCAAGACATAATCCCAGGGCCCTGGTATCCAGCCCCACATCTGGCTCCTTACTGAGCGGGAAACCTGCTTCTCCCTCTCCCACTCCCCGTGCTTGTGTTCTCCCTCTCGAAGTGTTTATCTCTATCACATAAATAAATAAAATCTTAAAAAAATGTATTATGTCATAAGCTATTAATAGTAAATATACTTATTTTAATAGTAACATTATGTTCTATATAGTCAATTTAAAAATTCATCACATTATGAGAAATGTGATAAATGGAAAATAAGAACAGAGCTAGAAAAGATTATATTGGTTAATGGACACTTAAATTACAGTTTTTAATAAAACTGCTTGCATATTCAATATTCAATAAGTGGCTTCCCTGTTAATTGCTCTAATAACAAATTATACAAATTAAAAATAATGTATCTGCTGACTCTCAGTTGCACATCACTAGATACATAGATTGTGACAATTTTAGCATGCAGCACATCATTACTCTGAATTATGTTATTTGAAAAGAGATTTTTTTAATTGTCACTGTTACAACGGTGTGAATTGTCCTAAAAATAACTGGTAGGTGAACGATGACAGTACTGACCTGCTAAGAATGCTTTGAATAGTTGTATCTCTCATTAAAGAATTAGCTTCAGCTGTTCTAATAGCAGCCAATTTTTCCTACGCCATTTTAAAAAATGATTAACCAAAGTAGCAGAGATAACCTATACCTATAATCAACATTATATATTATGCTAATTATATCTAAACTAATATTGATCAGTCTCATTAGTAACATGTTTGTATCAATCATGTCAATTATTAGAAATAGCAAAAGACTGTAGAATGGGTATATAGAGATTACCTCATGTACTGCTCTTCACTTTTTTTCTGACCCTAAATTCAATTTCAGTCAATTTTCTGATGGAATGTCAAATATTCACTCAGTCAGCTATTATTATTTCAAAATTCTTAGAGAGTTCAAAATTAAGCAGTTTATTTGAAAAACATTTTATTTGAAAAATTTGTCCACAAAGTAAATCAGCCTACTCTACACATTTCTAAATGTCAATTTAAGCATATCTGTTTATACCCATATGTATGCCTGTGTGTAAAAATGTACATATACATAATATATATGTATATATTTAGAAAATGTGTGTGTTGTGTATGCATATGCATATACATATGTGTGTGTATTCAAATAAGGAACATAAAAATGCAAGGATATATTATCACAGAGGATTGGGTTAAACAGAAATCAAATAACATTGCCATGGTAACTGTCACCTGAAATTTCATGAAATTACAAATTAAATGTAAGGAAAACAAATACATTTAGAGCAACAGGAAAATATAAAACAGTATCATTAAAAAATAGCCAAAGATAGAAGGGAAATAAGATCAGATATTCAGCTATTTTAAAAACTGAAGGTAGAATGGAACAAATACATTAAGGATAAAATGCATTGAAGATAAACTTCTTAGCACTTAAGCAAGCTAGAAGCCTAGCCCAATTCATATAACAAGAGCCAGAGGGCCCTTTTGGAAAAACAAACTGGTTGACTTCTCTCTCCTGGATTTGTGCTAAGCAATAACTAAAACTGTCATTAACCTAGAGGTTAAGCAATTAGTGTGGAAATTGGAGCAGTAGAATCAAGAGAGTGTCTCCAATACTGCTAAGTAGGTAACAACTATCCTGAAATGACATCACCAAGAAATCAAAGCTTAAATCGTGTAGCATATCTTACTATTGCTCTTACTCCACTATAGATTGAACTGACAAGTAAACTATAATTATCACTTTCAAACATTATGCAAAATGAATTATAAAAGAAAAAACAGTAAAAGACAGGTACCAAACCAGACAACTGATGCTTAAAAGAAAAAAGGATTTGTAATGTAAACAACTTAATGATAGAATAAATACCAATTTTATCCAAATTAATCACCTGCCTCCAACCTCATATAAAAATCAGTGTAAGATGGGCATATAAAAAAGTGTAGGATGGAATGTGAGTAATGTGTGAAATACAAAGCAATAAAGCTTCTGGGTAAAAATATCAGAGAATATATTAATGATTACGGGATAGGCAATGATTATTTAAATGGAATTCAAATGTAGCAACTGTAAAGAAAAAGTTGATATGGCAGTCTCAATCTAAATTAAAAATTTCTTCATCAAAAGATGCAATTAATAGAGTTAAAAGGCAAGCCAGTGGAGCGCATGGGTGGCTCAGTGGGTTAAGCCTCTGCCTTCAGTTCAGGTTGTGGCCTCGGGATTCTGGGATCCAGCCCTGCATTGGGCTCTCTGCTCAGCAGGGAGCCTGCTTCTCTCTCTCTGTCTGCTTGTGATCTCTGTCTGTCAAATAAATAAATAAAATCTTTCAAAAAAAAAAAAAAAAAAGAAGGCAAGTCAAGTTTTTTTGTAATGATATTAGAAGTTCTTTGTAATACTGATATTAGACAAAGAAAGTATATCTGAACACTCCAAGAAATTTTACTGATCAATAAGATAACCTAGCAAAAATGAACAAAATTTTGGAGAGACACATAACCAAAAAAGATACCTAAATGGCCAATAAGTTGTCCACCATCATTAATCACCAGAGAAAAAGTAAAACTTCGATGATATGCTCTACACTTGTCACCAGATTGACTGAAAGGAAAGAGAAAACTCAAGGTTTGAACAAGTACTACTCTCATCCACTGCTGGGATTATCTTTTAAAGACAAACACACAAAAAAAACCTATGACCCAGGAATTCCATCCTTATTATATACTCGTGAAAATATCTAGAAATGCACACATATGTTCAGGGGTAAGTTATTGATGATAGCTTATAATTGCATCTTTTTTTTTTTTTTCTGTAACCAAATATTAAGTGGAGCAAAATCCTGGTGGAAATTTTCCTAGGAGGAAAAATATAATTTGGATATTTTGAAGATTTTGAGTTACCTTCTTTTTAGAATATTAGTACAGAAACATATCTTTCTAGTATTTCACTGCTACAGTACTTGCTTTCTCTCTTTCCTCTTTGTTTCTCTTGCCTGTTACTTACAGACACACCCTACAAAATAAAGACTTGTTAAGCTATCACTCACTTTGTTATCAACCATTAAAACTACGGGTGAAGAATATGATATTACCTTATGGTATTAGACAAGGTTTGACTTGATTATGGAAGTTGACAAATTTCTCTATATTCCCTCCACAAGCTGGAGACCCAAGAAAACCAGGCATGTAATTCAGCCTAAATCCAAAGGCATGAAAACCATGGGAGCCAATAGTTTAAATCCCAGTATAAGGGCCAGGGAAAATGACTACACATGTCTCCACTCAACCAGGCAGGAAGGAAGCAAAATGGGGCAAATATTTTCTCCCCCTTCTTTGTTATTCTGTTCAAACCTTCGATGAATTCACTAATGCCCACATTGGGAAAGGCAGTATTCTTGACTAAGTTCACTAATTCAAATGATTATCTCATCTGGAAACACCTCACAGACACACCCAGATAAAATGTTTAATCTATCTGGGTACCCCAGGGCCAGTCAAGCTCACATAGAAACTCTATCATCATACTTACTATAGTATAATGGCTTAACATAGTGTCTTGAATATTTTACTGAATGAATAAATATTTGTTGAATAAAGCATTTTAAACTTAGTACTTATAAAATAAGAAAATTTTTTAAAAGGAGGAGGGTGCCTGTGTGGCTCAGTCTGTTGTCTGCCTTCTTCTGCTCAGGTCATGATCCCAGGGTCCCAGAACTGGGCTCCACATAAGGCTGTCTGCTCAGTGGGGAGCCTGCTTCTCCCTCTCCCTCTGCCCCTCTCCCTGCTTGTCTGCTCTCTCTTTCTCTGTTTTTCTCTCTGTCAAATAAATAAACATCCGAAAGAAAGAAAGAAGGAAAGAAAGAAAGAAAGAAAGAAGGAAAGAGAGAAAAACAGGGGACTGAGGACTGGTTATCATAAATCCATCCATATTATTTTACTTTAGCATTATACCTTCTAGATCCATCCATATTATTGCAAATGGCAGGGTTTCATTCTTTTAGCTGAGTGATATTCCAGTATGTGTACATCTCCTTTACCCATTCATCTATCAATGGACACGTGGGTTGCTAAAAATGTGAAAAATTTTAAAACTCAGAAATAAAACACAGAATCTACAGAAAATTTTAAGATATGACAGAAGAGGAATTTCAGTTCAGTGAGATAAATTGTTCAGTTCAGTTCAGGATGGATGGATGCATTGATTATTTAGTAAGAATTACTGGCCCAAGTGTCAATCCACCAAAATAAAATTAAATATCTTTATGTATAAAAATAAATGTCAGATGAATTTTTAAAAACTGAACATAAACATTTAAACATTAAAAATCTTGAAAGAGAATTTGGAGACAATACATACCACCTATGGTGTAGGGAATATTTTTCCAACTAAAAGTGGAAACTGAGAAGCTATAAAAGAAGTGATATATATTTGAATATACATATACTATAAAAACTGTTTCATGAGGACAGTCTGGGTTGCTCAGTCTGTTTAGCATCTGTCTTCTCCCAGGGTCCTGGGTTTGGGCCCTACATCAGACTCCCTGCCCCGCCTCTCGGCCTGCCACTCCCCTGGCTTGTGCTCTCTCTCCCTCTCTGTCAAATGAATAAATAAAATGTTTCAAAAAATAAAAAATAAAATAAAATAATTACTTATGGATAGATGTGGAAAAACTTTCCAAGCTGAAGGTATAAAGTGAACACTTATTTTAGTGAGCTTGACTTTCTATTCAGGGCTTTCTCCTTTCTCTGATTATTTATTTAAAAGTACTGAACAAATGCCCAAACTTTGGCTTTCTGGGTCTACCAATAATATCTAAAAGCCTGCTTTTATTAACTGTATGCTTGTGATGTAGCACCAGTTTGCTTTTTCAGGGTATCTCCACTACTCTTGTGATCTTGACATGCTTGTCCCCGGTAGGTGAACAACCCCATCACAAGATAAGATGTTATAGAAGTCACCGGTCACTTCAATAATGGTGAACTCACAATGTTCATACTTCTCAAATTACCCGTAGGAGAATCAGTTTCACCTTTATTTTTTATAATTTTAACTCTCATGGATTGATACAAGATGCGGTACATATATATTCAGCCGTGAGAAAGGATGAATATCCACCATTCGCATCGACACAGATGAAACGAGGGAATTATGCACAGTGAAGTAAGTCAAACAGAGAGAGACAATTATCATATGGTTTCACTCATATGTTGAACATAAACATAACATGGAAGACTGTAGGGGAAGGGAGGGAAATCTAAAGGGGGAGAAATCAGAGGAGAAAAACCATGAGAGACTACGGAGCCTGGGAAAGAAACAGGGTTTCAGAGAGAAGAGGGTATAGGATGGGATAGCAGGGTGATGGATATTAAGGAGGGCACATGTTGTGATGAACACTGGGTGTTATATGCAACTAATGAATCACGAACACTACATCGAAAACTAATGATGCACTCTACAGTGGCTAACTGAACATACAAAAGAAAAAGAAATATTAGGAGAGTAACATATTTGAGTGTCATGACAATGAAAAATCTCTCTAAAAGTTTCTAAATATTGCCTCTTTTCCTATTTCTGCTTTTACAGATTAGTTAGTGACCAGTTTGAAGACACAGGTTGGTAGACCACCCTTTGAGTATTGGTGCTATAAATTACTGGGGAGAGGGTAAAGATCAAGATCTTAACACACACACACACACAAATGGTACAATGAAATTAGAGTTATTTGGAGAGGTTTTATATAGGAGTTATTTACAAATGTGTCGGCAAAGAATAGAGAAAAGTTCAAAGATAACAACCAGAATTTCTATTATAGATAGAAATTCTTTGTTTCATGCAAGTTATATTAAACAAGATCTCATAGCAAATCAACTCTGACTTAAGATTTAAACTCTTCTGACTGAACCCAAACAAAACAGATGATCTTCTGAGGAGTTTTAACTGGACACCCACATATAAAAATGAGAGATGAGAGATGACTTAACCTATGAATAAGTATAAAATAACAGAATATAGGCTAAATGCCAAAGTAAAAAGAGACTAAGGGAGGGTGATCAGAAGAAAATGGTGGAAAATTAATGAAGCTACTCAACTTATACCTGCTCATGAAATTATTCAGTTCCAAAGCATGTCAAAAAGTAAGCACTGAACACATTACTGAGAAGTATTGATGTGGTAATTCGTGGCATTAGGAAAGTCATCAAGGTATGACCAGCAATTTGTATTTGGAAGAATCCAAAGATTCCTTCAATGAACTCTAAGGGTGTGTGCGGAGAGATAATGTGAGAAGATGAAGAAACAGCTCTTGCTACTTGCAAACTTGTAGAGCAACAGATCACAGACTATATTAACTGTTTCCTTTTTATTAATTTATATTTATTTGTTTATTTGTTTGTTTATTTTATTTTAAATTCAATTAGCCAACATGTAGTATATCATAGTGTTTCCTAATGGGTCACCAGCAGAAGGACTCTCTTCAGGTATACATATATTGACATCTTTTTCCATTACATTTCTGTTGACAAATAGTAAAAAAAAAAAAAAAAAAGAAAAAAAAGAACTACGCAGGTTTCATATTCAAATAAATCAGAGAGAATAGAAAATCGTTATGCTCCCACTTTAATAATTAGCTAAGGAGATTTATTCTGAGCTTTCATCAAGCCTTTAAAAGAAGTATATTAAAAAGCAGAATCATCACCTTTCAAGGTTTACCATTTTCCGTCTGTCACTCTGTCATGAATACCTCTTCATTTATATTAATTTCGCAAAATTAGACAGAAAGCATTTGTTGTGGATAATAGTGTCTGTCTCAGTTTGTCAGCCAAACTGTAAAATAAACCTGAATATGCAGTTAATTGAGATTTAATAAGAATTGCATGCTGGTTAAATAATAAATCATAAGGACTTGAATCAAAGCCTTTTACCAGGCAAGTACATAATGAACCTTAAAATGGATTAATATTCCAGTGCTGAGGATTCGCAGAAACCCATTAGGCAAACACACCATCATCTGATTTATTCTAGTTAAAAATATATAAAAGTTTTGCCAGGTTTCTCAAATACAAATATATGTGAGGAGGTAGCCCTTCTTTTCTGTAGTTTACTGGTTCAAAACCAAGCATAAATTGTTATAGTGTTTGTTACACTAAATTCCAAAAAGTAAAGTTTCACTTATCAGACTGCACACACTAAGCTACTGAGTTTGTTATGTTATAGAAGTCCTATAAATAAAAAAATACATATTTAAATATATTTTATTTAATTTATGAAGTCTTTTCATTTTAGCTCCTTTAAGACTACTTATGCACCCATACTCTCAAGATATGTTACTTTTCCGAAGAAAATAGTGAATTGTAGAACAGCATTTTAAGGCATGTTAGTTGAATGACTTTTAATCTTTTTTCCCATCTTCAATAGTTGCTGCTTCATGTCCTAAGTGTGCATCTATCAGTCAAATTGTGCTTCAATAATACATGTTAGTGAATTAATAAATGAATGTAACTGTTTGCATAAGACACTCTAACATATTTCCCATCACAGTGTTTTATTAACTTTAAAAAGTACAAATCATAATGCTTAAACTATTGTTTAAACTAATGTTTAAACTACTGGAACATTTTAAAATGTAACTACACATAAAGCCAACCAGGTGATATTACAATTATGTGTTTTCCATTAGACACCATATTCTGCAAGTTAATTTAGTTAGACCAATGTACCCACACCATCAACAAAAATATTCATCATCATTATCACTTTTCAGCTGGCAGAAATTAGTAGCAGATGTTATGGAAGTTTTCCATGTTTATATTCAGAGATGTTCAACATTCCCCTGTGAATTCAAACTAGGAAAACACAATGAATCATGTCCCCGCAGTCATAGCAAACCATATTTTGCATCATAATAACCATTTGTCTAATGGAAACTCATCTCTGATTTGTTTCCCCTCAAAGGTAAGGAAGCTAAAGAACAGTTGGATCTCAATAAAAATTGTTCTTCATATTGCTCGGACTAAAAAATAAAAAATGTTTTGTTATATGTAAGATTCTCCAGCACCCAATAAAATTACCAGATCTTTCTCTTGTACCATTTCATTGTTTAGCTTATATATTTAAGAAATAGTTACTTTTTTTAATGTTTATACTCTTTTATTACCACTCCTTTAAAATTAATGAAGATGATTTCTTTTGTTTTTAAAGAAATAGCTTTTTCAAATACAGTATAAAACAGGCTAAGTAAAAATTACAAAAGGGCAAACATAATTCAATATTTGAATTTTTTGAAACACCTAAAATGAGCTTGTAAGAACAATTTCACGTTGCACTGAATTCACTCAAAGCAAAGCCAAAAAGGAGCTCATCTTATAAGCATAAACATATTTTTAATATCAATTTTGAGAAGAAATTGCTGCATACGTCTTGAAACAAGAGAATATGAATGTGAGATGACATTTGGAACAGAGTTAGCAGTAGAAATAAAAACACTTTCTTAAATTATATAACTTATATCAACACTGATAAACACTGAAAAAAGGACATTTAATTATAAACCCTGAAGGCATTGGAAGCAGTGAGGGGTTAGACTGGATATATAAATTTTTGGTCCTCCTAGTAAATAGAACATTAGAGAGCTCTAATTAGGAAGTTTTACAACAGTTGCCCAAGATTACTTGTTGTCACTAAGATGCTCTGTGATAGATACAGTGTTTCTTACTTCAATAATATTGGGAATCTTGGGGCACTTGGGTGGCTCAGTGGGTTAAGCCTCTGCCTTCGGCTCAGGTCATGATCTCAGGATCCTGGGAATGAGCCCCACATTGGACTCTCTGCTCAGCAGGTAGTTTGCTTCCCCCTCTCTCTGCCTGCCTCTCTGCCTACTTGTGATCTCTCTCTATCAAATAAATAAATAAAATCTTTAAAAAATTATAATAATATTATTGGGAGTCTTCACATACTGTCTGATCATCTAAATTTTCATAATTCATATTAATATATCAATACCTATGAGAAGTCCTGCCACAAACAAATTTAGTTATATTTGTAAACTTTATAATTTTCAAAATTATATAACCATAAAACTCATTTTTTGTGACAGCCTTTACACAAGTGATGTATTGTTTAAGTAATATTCCAGAGAACAGGTTTTATAACAGGTTTTATAATTTTCTGATCCAGCAGGATTGTTTCCAAATAAAGGAATTCAACTAGAGCATTTGACTATAGTGACTGGTTGTCGTTTCATAGTTGTTTTTTTTCTAATAGGTGCCTGTCAGTTCAATATTTTTCACACTGATTAAGAAGCTTTATACAATGTATATATAAGTTATAAACGGGACAGGTGCTAGGGAAATTTAGAACTGAATTTTAAGCTAAATGAAATGTCAATGTGTTTCTACCTAAAGTTGAACCACAGGGTTCTGTTAGGAAGAACTTAGTTTAAAAAGAAATAAATAAAAAGTGGTCTTTGAATTTGCTTAAATCTTTTCAAGGGGAGAAAAAGCAAACAAAAAAACCCTACTCCAAAGTATCTTAGGTTGAATTCCCTAGAATCAGAAGCTGATGTGGGGAGTTCTGTTCAAGTGCTCTGTAAACAAGTGAGAAAAGCAGGACAGGATGGTACAAAAAGTTCCACAAAGATGGCTTTTTAATGAAGAACTCTAGCCTCAGTCGGTACAAACTACCTGCTAGCGGCTTTATAATGTGTTTTGGCAGTGAAGTGGAGAAAGTATGGCCAGGTCAATCATCTGGACAAGAGTGAAGCTACGCATGGTCAAGGGCCAATACTCACTGCCTGTTAAAAGGTGGGAAAGGAATGGGAGGGGTGCCCACAGCATCTACTACAGGTGTCTTTAAGCCTGTTAAATGTAGAAAAGTTAGCAGTCGTAAAAAATAAATAAATAGTGCTATTGGCAGTCATTAACAATGCAAAGCTTGGAAAATGATTTATAAAACAATTATCTAAATCTAAATAATCTTCAGTTTCTCACACGCAACATGTTTTTACACTTGTACTCAAATGCCACAAGGTTAAACACATTCCACAGACTGAATTCTAAGCCAATCAACCACATATCCCAACTAGGACTGTCTCTGTCCCACTATTTGCTAGTCAGTAAATGACATGCACATCTTTTTAGAAGCTATCTTTAAAATCTCTCTTTTTCACTCCACATATCCCATCTATAACCAAGTTCTCTTGTTTTTGCTCTGAAATATCTCTTAAATTCCCTTCATTGCTTTGCTACAAAATACCATACAAAGTACCATCATTTCTAGCTGAAATTATGAAAAATATTTTGTGTGTTTTACTGCATTTGGTCTTAACCTCCTTTAGTATATTTCCGTGTTGCATCTAGAGCTACCTTCCTAAAGCAAATGTAATTATATATTCTTCCTTTGTAAATCTACCGCTGCATGTCCTTTGTTCTCAAGACAAAGAACCAAATCATTAACATGGCCCAGAGGGTTATGTGGAATTAGTCTCCTTCCTACATTTGTAGCCTCTTCTACTTTTTTGTTTTGTTTTGTTTTATTTCCCTTTCTTTGTGTAGATTAACCACTCTGGCTTTCCTTTCAAGTCTTCATATACTGCACAGGCCCTTCTGTTTCACGGTATTCATACATATCCTTTCCAACTCCCTGGCATTCTAATTCTCTATTCATGAATACACACACACACTTGCAGGGGCATGTGCACACATTCATCCAGCATTGCACTTTTGGAAGTTAACGCTACAGTGTTTTTCGTATCTCACTCATTTTTTAATTTAATTTTTTTTTAGTGTTTCAGAATATCTCATTTAAATCATCAGTTTCTCAAGGAAGATACCAGAGATCTCTTTTCCACCCACTCACATTTTCTTTGCTTTGCCTCCATCCAAATTCTGACTACATTTACCCTAAAATATTCATTCCCCTGAAGACACAGTGGCAGATGCTGCTAGAGATAATCCGCTATCACAATAGCATAACCTAGAAGTCTGAGAGAGTTAATGTTTCACCAAAAAAACTTCAACCAGTGCTCCAACCATCAACCCATTGTTTCAGAAATAGATAATTCTGGGTCTATGCTCCTGGTGAGGAGGGAAGAAAGGCTTGTTTTCAAAGAAGTGAACAGATATACAATACATCTTTGTATTGGGTTTATCTTCTCCCTGCTTTGCTTCAATCTCATTGATCATTTGCTCCATTCTCTGGCATCACTGTCCCAAAGTAAATCCTTTATGATGGTCTCTGATTTTTGAGGTAGACCTCAGGCTAAGAGAGCAGTACCAGTGTAACTCTTGAAAGTAGCTCTTCAGGTGAGATGCTGGAAATGAGTCAGTCCATCTCACACAACAACATGAGCAGCATGACTGTGGTGAGTTGGGTGATATTAAAAATTAACTATGCAATAACTTCACATTGTAAGACTCTCCCTGATGGTGGTTGGGGTGAAGAAAGCCTAGGAGGTGATAAAGCCTGTTAAAGTAGTGGTGGCTCCTGAATAGCTAGAACCATCTTACCAGACATATATCCAAATTGCCTATTCTATATCTCTAGTGGCTATTTAATAAATGTCATGCTATCCTCTTTTATATCTTTTTACAATTCTATGCCCATCCACAGAAAATTCGTCAACACTCTTATCAACTTTCCTGAGAAAGATATAAAAAATCCGACTACTTTTCATGATGTACTATCCTAGTCCAAACCAAGCATCATTGCTCATCTGTATTAGTGTGTCATACCTGGCCCCCAACTTCCGTATTTGCCCCCTATACATTTTAATCTACATGTAGATGCCACCTTGGCCATCTTAGGCACAGATCAATTTATGTCCCTTCTTTAGTCAAAACTGTCCAACTTACCTTCACTTTGCTCCATGCAAGTCCTTATTATTGCCTAAATGGCTGCACAAGTTCCAATCCTCACTAATTCTCTGACCTCAAAATTTATAAATCTTCCCATGCTCAAGCTCTCCTAACCATACTTGATTTTTTGCTGTTCCTCATAATGTCTAAATGGCTCACTCCCTTCTCTTCTTTTATATCATTGGTATTACCTTTTTTAAAAAATGACACCCATCAATAGCACTGTTCTATACCACATGTTACTCATTTAATGTTGTTCTTAACACTTATAATCACTTCTGGATACCTGTTTATGGTCTGATTAGTTCTAATATAACGTCCATTCTTGGAAAGTAAAATCCTCATTTCTCTTAATGTTTGTCCCTAGTACTGAATGGATGCCTGAAAGACAGTATGTGTTAAAATATATATATTTGATAGAATCAGTAAATGCTCGTTCAGCTAAGCCAATCCCTTTCACTTTCTTTAAATATATGTCAAGAACACTAGACAGATGCCTTTTCATTTTCCTCTCTGTCTTTCTTAAAATGTTGGAATACCTATATCATATTTATGTATAAAAAGAAATACATATACATGTATAAAAAGAAATATATATAGCCTTACATGTTATATTCTTTGTGTGTGTTTTGTAGTACTTGGTGACCTTTTCTTTTTTCCTAGTCTTTGACCTCCTAGATAAAAGAGAAGATATTTAACAAATGGTACTAAATGACATATATACATATGGTAAAATGGTTACCATTGCGAAAAACTATCAAGTTTACTTGAATCAATAATGATGCTCTATCCAAATAAGAATGGTTATTATACTGTTTGCAGTAAAGTTTCACTCGATAAAATTTTATTGTGGAAAATTGCTCTAATACAAAAATTTAAATCAACATTATAGCAGATTACTTCATTTCATTTATGGAAGCACTAAAATGTCCAATAGGATTATGATATTAAATTCCTATGGCTGGATCTAAAAGCTATCCATTATGTGCTTCCATCTCATCTCAATTTCACATTCTTTTAAAGTGTAATACTAGGATCAGTTTTACCAGGGAAGGAAAGCCCATTCCCTCATGCTTGTCTTTTTGGATTGTGTTCTCAAATAACAGAAAGCCATTTCTTCTCCCCATTCCCTGCCCAAAGATATCCATCATACAAAGTCGAGCCATGGATCCATCTTTCTTCTGAAGCCTTTTCTGATTTAGTGATAATATTCTGATATGGACTGGTATGCTTTATATTACACAACTAATCAATTAATTCATCTTATATGTTCAACTTTGTTTTAAAGTTACTAATGACTCTTTAATGTCCTAAATTACAGTGTAAACTACTTAAGAGCCAAAACCACAATGCTTGTAGCACTAACAAATGATTTTCCCCAAAAGTGATACAAATCTGATAATGGTAACTGAATGAAATAGGGGTTTATTTTCTTTATACTATAAGCATGTTGTAGGTCAACAACTCAAGCTATGAACTGTGTCCTAATATCATTAGTATCCTAGGCTCCTTCAATCTTGCCTTTCCATAATCTCTACTGTCTTGGCTTTTCCTTCTGATTATTATCTTATGATTTCAAGCAATATTCCAGTAAGACAAAAAGAAAGAAAAAATGCAGCAACTAAAGCACTTTCCCTAGAGCAACTTCTCTGTATATAGAGAAGAAAACCATCTCCATGGACCTTTGGCCTGATAATATTGACAAAAACTATAACTCATCCACTCTTACTGCATTTCTAACAAGATTGTAGATGTGATCTCTGAACCACACTGAATAGCAAATTTTATACTACACATTTTTTAAGCATGCTGTCAACTGAGATCTGTTCGGTTTCATATAAGGGACATGCCTCTTATCTAACTGAGTGGTTCTGGGTAATATTTTTAACTGTCTATTTCCCCATTTATAAGCTGGAGCTAACAATAGAACTAATTTTATAGGTATTTAAGAAAATTAAATTTTACAATCCATATGAAGCACTTAACATAATGACTATCCCAACAGAAGTATTCAATGACATTTTAGCAATTACTGATATTTGCACTGTTATAAACAGAAGCTAGCATTTTCCACAGTGCCTTCCATGATATATTCAAAAAGCTATTCCCTATAAAACATAATAATAATTTTGGAGAAAAAAAACTGAGTTACATAGATTTAACCAAATCAAAGCATTTAAGAAGCTCAATCACAGAGAGACCTTCTGAAGTTTGAAATTTACTAATTTGATCTGTGAATTTCCAAGGAGTACCTCATTTAGCATTTCACAAAACTATAGACCAATTAAACTATGTTTATAAGTAGAGCCCAAGAAATAGGTGTAGAGCCATAATACTGTCAAGCTCCTTCCTAGTCTAGATGACAATCCTTCCTGAATTTATTCTGGAAACTGCCTTCATGATCATATGTAGCAATTCTGCATTAGAGTCTAGTCTCAGGACAAAGTTACAGAAACAACTCAGGAGATGTTTCATAATATTTAGGTGAGATATCCCACTAGAAGAGAAGCTGCAATCATCAATATACAAATGTACCTACAAAAGGAGAATCATGAAGATTTTATCAAAATATCAAAGAGAAAAAGGGAAGAAGAGGTTCAGGAACAAGAAAAAGTGGAGGAAGGAGATTGTTTATTCCTAAGAACTTCCATGAATATCCCTTGATTTCCATGTATCACTGAGCCTTAAAGTAAGGGCAAGAAATTCCTTCTCGACACAGCTTTATCTCAGATGTTGTAATAAACATTGTTTCATAGGTGGTTAACAATTAACTGTTTTGTAGACATTCTTTTTCTTTCTTTGCATTAACTAGAGAAAATGAGTTTAAATGATCAATGAATTTGGCTATATTATGTCAGAGGAGCGATTTATATTTATAAATATCCATATTGGGCATGCAAATACTAAGTTAGTGTGTAGTTGAATTAAAGTGCTAAATATGATGTCGATGGGGTGCCTGGGTGGCTCAGTGGGTTAAAGCATCTGCCTTCGGCTCAGATCATGATCCCAGAGTCCTGGGATCGAGCCCCACATCACGTTCTCTGCTTAGTGGGGAGCTTGCTTCCCCCTCACTCTATACCTGCCTCTCTGCCTACTTGTGATCTCTGTCTGTCAAATAAATAAACAAAATCTTAAAAAACAACAACAACAACAACAACAACAACAAATATGGAGTCAAAATCAGGATACTTGATAGAATAAGTTAACTAACATTGACTCTCCAGGAAATCTTCCTGTCTTTCTTGGCCATCCCTATCCCTACCAAATGAGGCCTGCTAAATGTGTGCTTACTATTTGACATGCATATTTCCCCCCCTTCACACTGTAGTACTACTCAAAGTAACAGAGCCAAAGTTCTGGAATAAAAGCATAGACTATATCCTGACAAATGTTATTAATACTAGAAATTCAAAGATCCACAAGCAAATACAGATGATAAAAAAATTGAAATTAGTTTGAATTTGAAATGGCTTTGAAATGGCTTCTTTGTCATATCATCTGATAAAACATTTGTTTTTAAATGGGTGCTCTGAAAGAGCATTGGAAGGAAAAGCTAATCCCAAGATGAAAAACACCAGCATTCTTAAGATGTCGTGTATTGTTCTTGGAACCAAAGAACCGACAGGTCATCACTGTAGAGTCCCTTACATTCTTTCAGAGGCATGTACTACTGAAATGATTTTATACAGCCAAGCAGAATCCGCAGGACTTAAAAAAAATAGTGCCATTATGGGTATGCACCAGCAATCAGTTATCCGCCAACTGACATAAGCAATGTCAATAAAAGCAGTACCTTGAATGTGGTTATCCACAAAGCACTAGAGATAGTATGATCACAAAATTCTTGGGGAAATAATGTACTTGTATGAAGAGATAATAGATCCAATATTTTTCTCAAAGACACTTAAAGATGATTTCTTATGAAGACTGTAAATAAAGAAAACATTATGGGAGTTGGAGTTAGAATATGCTGCATGGAAGTTTTATATGATCTAGAAAATGTGCTTGATTCAGAAAGACAGCCTGGATTCAATAGCAGGAACTTAGAGCTGCAAGAGGGTGGCTTTTCCTGATTCAGTAGGTTGCGTTTGAAACCACCTCAATGTAACTTCAACAATTCCTGTTTCTGAGCACTTGAAGACTTAAAGAGAGAAGAGTATGTTAAATAAAAAAGGCCACTATTTGCAGGATCCTTAGCTATTGTCTTTGTGATCCAGCTGCCAAAAAGAAACACCAAAATAAGAAAGTGCATTCTCTCTGCAGAAGGAGTTATTTGGAGAGATCAGCAAGCAAAAGGTAAGAACTTCTAGACAGTAAAGCTTTGATAGAAACTACCTTAAGGTAGTGCCACTGGTGGAGAGCAAAACATAACATTAAAGCAGTAGATAAGAAAGATAGAACATTAAATATCAACAGGAGAATGAATATATTAATTTCATGGTAGTCACATAATGGATATTATTCAGAAATTATAGTGAACGATCTACAACTATACACAACAATATGGTGATTACCACATTCACAGAGAAGTCAACCAAAAAACTGTACATGTGTATGATTTTATATAAAGAAAAGAAAACAGACAAAATTAATTTATACTGAAGAGATTAGAATAGTAGTTACTCTTGCAAAATGTAGCATCAGGAAGGGGACACAAAGGAAACTTCTAAAATGGTAGTAGCATTCTATTTCTTATGAGTTGTGATTATTCAAGGTGTTACATTTGTAATAATTTATTGAATCATATATCTATAATGTGCATATTTTTAGATACATTATACTTCAATAAGAATTTTTCATAAGCTTGAAAATACAAGAAAAGGCTCTTAGATTTTCATAGAGAGCAGCAAGAAAAGGCTATCAGAGTCTCAGAGGGAGGAGTGGAGGAAAGATCCTATTATGTGGCAGGTAGAGAAGAAGAATCTAATCTACTTAGGTATTTTACTATAATCTGATGTCTTATAATAGGTCAACCTCATATCTGAGTTACTCTTTTTTTAGAAGAAAACCTAATCATTTTATAATTTCTTACTTTGCAAGAAAAACAAACAAACAAACAAAAACAAAAAAACAAAAAAACTGGGACGCCAGGGTGGCTCAGTCAGTTAAGCGGCTGCCTTCAGCTCAGGTCATGATCCCAGAGTCCTGGGATCGAGTCCCACATCAGGTTCCTTGCTCAGCGGGGAGCCTGCTTCTCCCTCTGCCTCTGCCTACCACTCTTTCTGCCTGTGCTCGTGCACTCTCTCTCTCTCTAACAAATAAATAAATAAAACCTTTAAAAAAACAAAACAAACAAACAAAAAACAATCCTTTCAGGACAAGTAGAATATTGCATTTTATATAGAGCAAAATTGTCATTCAAAAATGAAAGGAAAGAACCTGTCATTCCATATGCAAGTATATGAATTGAAAAAAATAGTAGTTTTACCCAGCTCTAAAGAAAGTAAAACAACTCCTTAGTAAGTGAAAAACAATAGTAAGTAAATAAAAATATATTATCAGTTTTAAGAAATACAAAATCATTAAATAATCAAAAGATAACATTATTTTTTCCTAAAGATAAAGTGAGAAAGTTGTTAATGAAAAAAAAATTATAAAGTCCCTGAGTGATTTTAAAATAATGTTTCTAATTTTATACACAAAACAAACAAAAAAACATAAAGAAAAAAAAAAAAAAAACAACCCTGATCTCCACCAGATCATAAAATTATCCCCAAACTGAAATAGTTTCTTGGTCTGCTTCTGAGTTTGAATTATATGGCTATGACCACATTAGAGAAATGAAATCATTCACACCAGCAGCAAAATGTAAAGCTATTTCATAAAAGACTTCCAGACCTTAATTTTGCCTATAAAGACTACATTTCCTCTAGAAATTTTAAAAGCTTAGAACTATTCTTAGTGTGCAATTAAATCATGAGTCCAGATATTTTAGCCACTGCCAGGCAAATCAGAAAATCAAACTGACTGCTTTTTTAATATCCATTAAACTGTTAGCATTTCCAAATAATACTTTGTTTCTCAGCAATCCTAAACAAACTTGTCCTGAGACATGAATTCTTGAAAAACACTTGTTACATCTTTTTGTATCTGATACAGACAACCCATGATACATACAACTTATCCATCCCTAAGAATTACCAGATAGCTTTTAGTAAATCAGTTTTCTTCGACTTCATCCTTACAACTCTGCTTTCCAGTTCCTATGTGTAAGTGTGTTCAGATAAAATAATTATTAAAATTTAGTTTAAGTATATGAAAACATATGGGGTGCCTAGGTGTCTCAGCTGGTTAAACGTCCAACTCTTGATTTTGGCTCAGGTCATGATCTCAGAGTCATTAGCTTGAGTGCCTTATCAGTCTCTGCACTCAGTTGGAAGTCTGCTTGACTTTCTCTCTCTCCCTCACTCCCTGCACCTTCCCTTGAGTTCTGTCTCTCTTTTTCTAAAATAATGCATAAGTAGATCTTTTAAAATTACTTGAAGGAATATATTATATTAAGGATATTAATTATATTATAAATATAGAGAAATATATTATCTTATTATTATAATATTAATTATATTATATATATGTATATATATCAATTATATTTGTCCATTGTGTTTACAAGCATTTTCAGGATTCAGGGGGTTTTGTTTGTATGTTCAGTTTTAGTGAATTGCCAAATAAATATTTTTTTTAAAGATGCAGGCAAATTAATCAATTTATTATTTTCTGATTTCTCAGTTTTGTGACATATTTGGAAAGCTTTTCATCTCTAAGTTCATTATACACAGAATAAAAAGTTCCTGTGTAATTTTCTAGAACTCAAATAGCTTTTTTTTTCTGTTTTGGTGTTCACATCTCTGTTCCATCTGATAGTTATTTTTGCATAAGGAGTGGGTAAGTATAAACATTGCCTTTTTTCCTGATAGGTACACTGTTGTCTCAATAGCATTTTCTAAATAATCTCTTCCCACTCCACATTCAATGCCCTGTCTTTATAGCTGGGTAATTAATCTGTCTACATGATTTAAATGCACTCATTCATTTACTATGACTTCACTATGTGTATATTATCTTCATGGGGCTACATCTTCTAATCATTTAACTTTTTTAAAGGATTTATTTATTTCAGAGAGAGAGGGAAAAAAAAAAAAAACATGCACAAGTGGAAGGTAGGGGAAGAGGCAAAGAGGGAGAGAGAATCTCCTGCAGACCCCCTGCTGGGTGTGGAGACTGATGTGGGGCTTGATCTTCAACGCAGAGATCATGACTCCAGCTGAGAGTCATGGGTCAGACATAACAAACTAAGCCACACAAGCACCCTTAATCATTTAATATTTTATGTGTAAAATCTACTTTTCAAATTTAATATTAAAGGGCATTAAAACATCTTTCCATGCCAATAAATATAGAAATACATCAGCAATTGCAGTCATAGATTAAAGAGCATGTATGATTCTGTATCACAGCACTATAAGAGTGGTATATTGAAATTACATGTTAGAAGCATATTTTGCAATAACATATATTCCAAATGTTAGCAGAGTATGTTTCTGTTATGGGTATTAGGTAGGTGTTAAAATGGGTACTCATTGTTTTTTCTGCTTTTATGATTTTTTCTCTATTTTATAAGTTGTTACTTAAAAATATAATCATTTTTTCTTCATTAATTACAAAAAATGGCTTTTACTTTTCCACCTTTTCAAAAGTTCTGGTGATCCTTTTCCCACGAGTATAAATATGAAATTTCTTAGGTGGCATTTTTTAAAAATGTCCTTCAATATCTCACTACAAAATACCCTTTCTCCCACATTGAATTTTCACATTGACTTGAATATCTCCTATTTTTCTTTTTTTTTTTTCTGAAAATTTCTCTCCTTTCTCCTTTACAATGATTTTCTGCTTCTTTTTTTCTATACTCAATGAATTTTTAAAATAATTTTATTAGATCACACCTTATACCATAGCATATATATATTTTTTTCTGTATATATGACTATGTCCTCTACTACCCTGAGTTACTCAAAGCAGGGTCTTCTACAATTTTCCTTTGTAACCCCATCAGTGCACTCAACTACAAAAATTGCCCAGTGAATGTCTCTTGAATGAATAAATAAGTGGAAGGAATTATTCCTGGGTTACCAGGGTAGTAGAATATTCACAAATCAATCAATACAATACATCACATTAAGAAGAGAATGGATAAGAACAACATGATCATTTCAATAGACACAGAAAAAACATTTGATATAGTACAACATCTATTCATGATAAAAGCCCTCAATAAATGTAGGGAAGATATCTCAACATACTAAAGGCCATCTGTGAAAAACCCATAGCTAACATCATCCTCAATGGGGAAAAGCAAAGAGCTATTCCCCTAGGTCAGGAAAAATACAAGAATGTCCACTCTCACTGTTTTTATTTATCATAGTACTTGAAGGCTTAGCCACAACAATCACACAACAAAAATAAAAGTCATCCACATCAGTAGGGAAGAAGACTTTCAGTGTTTGAAGATGAAATGATACTATATACAGAAAGCCCAAAAGACTCCATTAAAAAATGGTTAGAAGTAATAAATGACTACAGTAACGTCACAGGATACAAAATCAATGCACAGAAATCTAGTGCATTTCTATACACTAATGATGATGCAGCAATAGAAATGGAAGACTCAATCCCACTTAAAATTGGACCAAATACTATAAATACCAAGAACTAAACCTAACCAAAAAGGTGAAAGATCTTTACTCTGAAAACTATGAAAAAAGAAATGAAAGAAATGAAAGAAATTGAAAGCAACACAAAGAAATGGAAAGATGTTCCATGCTTATGGATTAGAAGAACAAATATTGTTAAAATGTCTGTATTACCTGAAGCAATCTACACATTTAATGCAATTCTTGTCACAATACCACTTCCATTTTTCACAGAACTAGAACAAATAATCCTAAAAATATCAAGTAATCTTGAAAAAGAAATGGAAAACTTAAGGCTTCACAACTCTGGGCTTCAAGTTATATTACAAAGCTGTATTAATCAAAACAGTGTGGTACTGGCACAAAAATAGACACACAGATCCATAGAACAGAACAGAAAACCTAGAAATAAACCCACAATTATATAGTCAAGTAATCTTTGAAAAAGCAAGAAAGAACATCCAAAAAGAATAAAAGAGTCTCTTTAACAAATGCTATTGGGAAAACTGGACAGCAACATGCAAAATAATGAAACTGGACCACTTGTTTATACCATACACAAAAAATAAATTCAAAATGGATTAAAAACCTAAATATGAGACAGGAAACCCTGAAAACCCCAGAAGAGAACACAGGCAGTAACTTCTTTGACATCAGCCATAGCAAGTTCTTACTAGATTTGTCTCCTGAAGCAAGGAAAACAAAATAAAAAATAAACTATTGGAACTACATCAAAAGAAAAATCTTGAAAGCAAAGGAAACAGTCAACAAAACAACCCACTGAATGGGAGAAGATATTTGGAAATGAAAGGGCTAGCTAGTATCCAAGATCTATAGAGTTTCTTAAACTCAACACCCAAAAAAAAACCAACCCAATTAAGAAATGAGCAGACATGAATAGACATTTCTCCAAAGTAGATGTACAGATGGTTAACAGACATGTGAAAAAATCCTCACAATCAGTTATCATTTAGGGAAATGTAAATCAAAATGAAATATCTCTTCACACCTATCAGAATGGCTAAAATCAACAACAGAAGAAATAGTAGGTGTTGATGAGGTTGTGGAGAAAAAGGAAACCTCTTGCTCTGCTGATGGGAATGCAAATTGGTACAGCCACTGTGGAAAATAGTAAGGATTTTTAGTCTAATTTCCCTGATGACTAATGATGTTGAACATTTTTTTCATGTATCTGTTAGTCATTTGCATGTCTCCTTTGGAGAAGTATCTATTCATGTCTTCTGCCCACTTTATGTCTTGATTATTTGTTTTTTGGATGTTGAGTTTGAGAAGCTCTTTATAGATCTTGGATACCAGCCCTTTATCTGTAGTGTCATTTCTAAATATCTTCTCCCATTCCATGGGTTGTCTCTTTGTTTTGTTGACTGTTTCCTTTGCTGTACAGAAGCTTTTTATCTTGATGAAGTCCCGGAAGTTTATTTTCGCTTTTGTTTCCCTTGCCTTTGAGACGTGTTTTGTAAGAAGTTGCTGTGACTGATGTCAAAGAGGTTACTGTCTGTGTTTTCCTCTAGGATTTTGATGGATTCCTATCTCACATTGAGGCCTTTCAACAATTTAGAATTTATCTTTGTGCATGATGTAAGAAGGTGGTCTAGTTTCATTCTTTTGTCTATAGCTTTCCAATTTTCCCAGCACCATTTCATGAGGAGACTGTCTTTTTTCCATTGGATATTTTTTCCTGCTATGTCAAAGATTAGTTGACCAAAGAATTGAGGTTCCATATCTGGGCTCTCTATTCTGTTCCATTGATGTATGTGTCTGTTTTTGTGCAAGTACCATGCAGTCTTGGTGATCACAGCTTTGTAATAAAGCTCAAAATCAGGTAACATGATGACCCCAGCTGTGTTTCTCTTTTTCAACATTTCCTTGGCAATTCAGGGTCTTTTCTGGTTCCATACAAATTTTAGGATTATTTGTTCCAACACTTTGAAAAATGCCATTGGTATTTTGATCGGGATGGCACTGGAAGTATAGATTGCTCTGGGCAGCATAGACATTTTAACAATGTTTATTCTTCTGATCCATGAGCATGTAATGTTTTTCCATCTTTTTTATGACTTCTTCAATTTCCTTCATAAGTTTTCTGTAGTTTCTAGAGTATAGATACTTTACCTCTTCGGTTAGGTTTATTCCAAGGTATCTTAAGGTTTGTGGTGCTATCATAAACGGTATCAATTCCCTAATTTCTCTTTCTACAGTTACATTGTTAGTGTATAGAAAAGCAACTGATTTCTGCGAATTGATTTGTATCCTGCCACATTACTGAATTGTTGTATGAGTTCTAGTAATTTGGGGGTAGAGTATTTTGTGTTTTCCACATACAGTATCATATTGAAATACTACCTTACACCAGTTAGAATGACAAAAATTGACAAGACAAGAAACAACAAATGGAGAGGTTGTGGAGAAAGGAGAACCTCTTACACAGATGGTGAGAATGTAAGTTGGTACAGGCACTTTGAATAATAGTGTGGAGGTTCCTCAAAAAGTTAAAAATAGATTTACCCTATGACCCAGCAACTACACTACTGGGTATTTACCCCAAAGATGCATATGTAGTGAAAAGAAGGGCCATATGCACCCCAACATTCATAGCAGCAATGCCCACAATAACCAAACTGTGGAAGGAGTTGAGATGCCCTTCAACAGATGAATGAATGAAGAAGATATGGTCCATTTATACAATGGAATATTCCCCAGCCATCAGAAAGGATGAATAACAACATTTGCATCAGCATGTATAAAACTGGAGATTATGCTAAGTGAAATAAGTCAAACAGAGAAAGATAATTATCATATGGTTTCGCTTATTTGTGGGACATAAGGAATAGCATGGAAGACATTAGGAAAAGGAAGGGAAAAATTAAATGGGGGGTGGGGGGAATCAGAGCAGCAGAGTGGGAGGCAAACCATGAGAGACTATGGACTCGAGGAATCAAACTGAGGGTTTAGGAGGGGAGGAAGTAAGGGGATGGATGAGCACACTGATGGGTATTAAGGTGGGCACATATGCATGGAACGCTGAGTATTATATGCAAACAGTGAATCATGGAACACTACATCAAAAACTAATGATGTGGAGGAGTCAAGATGGCAGAGAAGTAGCAGGCTGAGATAATATCAGGTAGCAGTAGATCAGCTAGATAGTTTATCAAACCACTCCAAACACCTACAAATCCAATAAGAGATCGAAGAAAAGAAGAGCAGCAATTCTAGAAATAGGAAATCAACCATTTTCTGAAAGGTAGGACCTGTGGAGAAGTGAATCCAATGCTACAGGAAGATAGACCATGGGGGGAGGGGCCATCTCCTGGCAAGTGGCTGAGCAATGGAGCACAAAATCAATTTAAGTTTTAAATGTCTGCTCCACTGAGGGACATTGCTTCAGAGGCTAAGCAGGGGTGGAGCCCTTGAAGGGACAGTGAGGTCTCAGATCCCACAGAGTCACAGAAGCATTGGGGGTGTTTGAGTGTCACAGAGCTTGCAGGTACTAGAGTGGAGAAGCCAGCTACAGAGACAGAGCTAAGGAGTGAGCTCTTAAACTGGGGTTACCTTAAACTGTGATCTGAGGCATAATCATACCACTGCTCCTTGAGCAGGGACCCCACAAGTGGCAAATCCAGGGAAACACCCCTGGAAGAGCAGTAGGGATTGGCTGGGTTTGGAGTCTACAGGCAGGGCTATGCACCAGAGACAGAGATGCTTGGTCACAAGCTGAGTGACCTCAGAGGGTAGCCAGAAGCCAGGGAGGAGGGAGTGATTGAGCGCTTTTCTCTGAGGGTGCACTGAGGAGTGGGGACCCAAGCTCTTGGCGCCTCTGGGCTGGAGATTGGGAGGCCGCCATTTTCATTGCCATCCTCCAGAACTCTACGGAAAGTGTTCAGGGAACAAAAGCTCCTGAGAGCAAACCCAAGTAGATTACTTAGCCTGGCCACTGGCAAGGGTGGAACAATTCTTCTTCTAGCAATGACACTTGAGAATCACTATAGCGGGACCCTCCCCCAAGAAGATCAGCAAGAACATCCAGTCAAGACCAAGCTCACTGATCAAGGAGAACAGTGGAATTCCAGAAGAAGGGAAAGCAAAACATGGAATTCATGGCTTTCTCCCCATGATTTATTAGTCTTGCAAAGTTAATTATATATTTTTTAATTTTGTTTTTCTTATTTTAATTTTTTGAACTTTTGCTCTCTCCTGTTTTAATGCTTTTTTAACTAGTTTATCTTAGCAATACCTTTCTTTAAAAAAGAAAAAAACTTTTTGAACCTTCATTATTATAGTCATATTTTATCCTTCAGTGTATCTAACTTTATTTTTTGTATACATATAGTGTTTGTTCTTCTTAAAAATTTTGGGATACAGCTTCTTCTAATAGATCAATATATACCCTAAATCTAGCATAGGGCTTTGTTCTAGTCTCCAGCCTGAGCAAATTCTCTCCACTTTCTTTTCCCAACTAACTTATCTTATCAACTCATTTTTTTAGAATTTTTTTTAAAAAATTTTCACCTTTACAGTAATATTCCAACATTTCATCATGTTTACCCATATATATATATGTATGTATGTATAAAATGTATATATATGTATGTATAAGCATATACATATATATAAATATAAATATATACTATAAATAAATATGTATAAAATATACATATGTATATTTTAAAGAAAGAAAAACATATATGTGTGTATACAAATATATGCATATCTATGCAATATTTATATACATACATATATTTATGTATATTTATTTTATATATGTATATACATATACATATTTGACCCTTTTAGTATTTTATTCTCTCGTTCATATTTTTTTTAATATTTTATTTGTTTATTTGAGAGACAGAGATCACAAGTAGGCAAAGAGGCAGGCAGAGAGAGAGAAGGAAGCAGGCTTTCTGCTGAGCAGAGAGCCCAATGTGGGGCTCGATCCCAGGACCTGGAGATCATGACCTGAGCCAAAGGCAGGGGCTTTAACCCACTGAGCCACCCAGGTGTCCCACGTTCATATATTCTTATCTGGATAAATGTATGTATATATATGTATATACATATATAAATAAATATACATAAATATACATATGTATATAAATATACATACATATACATATATATATGTATACACACACACACACACACATATATGTACGTTTTTCCTTCTTTAAAATTTTGGGAGGTAGTTTCTTCTAAGAGACCAAAATATTCCCCAAATTAAGTGGGTGGCTCTTTTCTATTCACCAGTCTAATAAACGTATTTTTTTAAGCTTCTTTTTACCCCCTTTCCTCTCCCAATGATTTGGGATCTCTTCTGATTTGGTTAATGCACATTTTTCTGGGGTCTTTGCGACCCTTTTAGTATTTTATTCTCTCATTCATATATTCTTATCTGGATAAAATAACAAGATGGAAAAACTCACCATGAAAAAAAAAAAAAAAAACATGAGGCTGTAACAAAGGCTAAATAGAGACCTAATCTATATGGATGTTGGTAAAATGTCAGATTTAGAGTTCAGAATGACGATTCTTAATGTGCTAGCTGGGCTTGAAAAAGACATGGAAGATACTAGAGAAAACCTGTCTGGAGTAATAAAAGCCCTTTTTAGAGAAACAAAAGAACTAAAATCTAACCAAGCTGAAATCAAAAAAGCTTTTAATGAGGTGCAATAAAAAATGGACGCTCTTACTGCTAGGATAAATGAGGCAGGAGAGAGAATTAGTGATATAGAAGACCAAATGGTGGAAAATAAAGAAGCTGAGCAAAAGAGAGACAAACAACTTCTGGACCACAAGGGAAGAATTCAAGAAACAAGTGATACCATAAGACAAACATTAGAATAATAGGGATTCCAGAAGAAGAAAGGGGGGGTGCAGAAGGTATACTGGAGCAAATTATTGTAGAGAATTTCCTAATATGGCAAAGGGAACAAGCATCAAAATCCAGGAGGCACAGAGAATACCCCTCAAAATCAATAAGAAAAGGTCTACACCCCCTCATCTAATAGTAAAACTTACAAGTCTTAGTGACAAAGAGAAAATCCTGAAAGCAGCCCTGGAAAACAAGTCTGTAACATACAATGGTAAAAATATTAGATTGGAAGCAGATTATCCACAGAGACCTGGCAGGCCAGAAAGAACTGGCATGATATATTCAGAGCACTTAATGAGAAAAACATGCAGCCAAGAATACTATATCCAGCTAGGCTATCATTGAAATAGAAGGAGAGATAAAAAGCTTCCAGGACAAACAAAAACTAAAAGAATTTGTAAACACCAAACCAGCTCTACAGGAAATATTTAAAGGGGTCCTCTAAGCAAAGAGAGAGCCCAAAAGTAGTAAACCAGAAAGGAATAGAGACAATGTACAGTAACAGTCACCTTACAGGCAATACAATGGCACAAAATTCATATCTCTCAATAGTTACCCTGAATGTAAATGGGCTAAATGCCCCAATCAAAAGATACAGGGTGTCATAATGGATAAAAAAAACCAAAACCCATCAATATGCTATCTATAAGAAACTCAGTTTAGACCCAAAGACACCTCCATTTTTAAAGTTAGGGGATGGAAAACAATTTACCATGCTAATGGACATCAGAAGAAAGCTGGGGTGGCAATCCTTATGTCAGATCAATTAGATGTTAAGCCTAAGACTATAATGAGAGATGAGGAAGGACACTATATCATACTCAAAGTGTCTGTTCAACAAAAAGATCTAACAATTTTAAATATCTATGCCCCTAACATGGGAGCAGCCAACTATACAAACCAATTAATAACAAAATCAAGGAACACATCAACAATAATACAGTAATAGTAGGGGACTTTAACACTCCCCTCACTGAAATGGACAGATAATCCAAGCAAAAGATCAAAAAGGAAATAAAGGCCTTAAATGACACACTGGAGCAGATGGACATCACAGATATATTCAGAACATTTTATCCCAATGCAACAGAATACATATTCTTCTCTAGTGCACATGGGACATTTTCCAGAATAGATCACAGCCTGGGTCACAAATTAGGTCTCAACCAGTACCAAAAGACTGGTTCATCCTTTCATATTTTCAGACTGCAATGCTCTGAAGCTAGAACTCAACCACAAAAGGAAGTTTGGAAAGAACCCGAATACATGGAGACTAAACAGTACCCTTCTAAAGAATGAATGGGTCAACCAGGAACTTAAAGAAGAATTGGAAAAAAAAAAAAAAGCTCATGGAAACAAATGATAATGAAAACACAATGGTTCAAAACCTGTGGGACACAGCAGAGGCAGTCCTGAGAGGAAAATATAGAGTGATACAAGCCTTTCTTGGAAACAAGAAAGGTCTCAAATACACAACCTAACCCTACATCTAAAGGAGCTGGAGAAAGAACAACAAAGAAAGCCTAAACCCAGCAGGAGAAGAGAAATAATAAAGATCAGAGAAGAAATCAATGAAATAGAAACCAACAAAACAATAGAACAAATCAATGAAACTAGGAGCTGGTTCTTTGAAAAAATTAATAAGATTGATAAACCCCTGGCTAGACTTATCAAAAAGAAAAGAGAAAGGACCCAAATGAATAAAATCATGAATGAAAGAGGAGAGATTACAACCAACACCAAAAAATACAATTATAAGAACACATTATGAGGAACAATATGCCAGCAAATTTGACAATCTGGAAGAAATGAATGCATTCCTAGAGATATATAAACTACCAAAACTGAACCAGGAAGAAATAGAACACCTGAACAGACCCATAACCAGTAAGGAGATTGAAGCAGTCATCAAAAATCTCCCAACAAACAAGAGCTCAGAGCCAGATGGCATCCCAGGGGAATCCTACCAAGAATTTAAAGAAGAAATAATTCCTATTCTCCTGAAACTGTTCCAAAAAATAAAAGTGGGAGGAAAACTTCCAAATTCATTTTATAAGGCCAGCATTACTTTGATCCCAAAACCAGACAAAGATCTCATCAGAAAAGAGAACTACAGACAATATCCTTGATGAACACAGATGTGAAAATTCTCACCAAAATACTAGCCAGTAGATCCAACAGTACATTAAAAGGATTATTCACCATGACCAAGTTGGATTTATTCCAGGGCTGCAAGGTTGGTTCAACATCTGCAAATCAATCAGTGTGATACAATACATTAATAAAAGAAAGAACAAGAACCATATGATACTCTCAATAGATGCTGAAAAAGCATTTGACAAAGTATAGCATCCTTTCTTGATCAAAACTCCTCAAAGTGTAGGGATAGAGGGCATATACCTCAATATCATCAAAGTCATCTATGAAAAACCCACAGTGAATATCATTCTCGATGAAGAAAAACCGAGAGCTTTTCCGCCAAGGTCAGGAACAAGGCAGGAATGTCCATTATCACCACTGCTATTCACTGTAGTACTAGAAGTCCTACCCTCAGCAATCAGACAACAAAAATGAAATTAAAGGCTTCCAAATCGACAAAGAAATCAAACAATCACTGTTTGCAGATGATAAGATACTTTATGTGAAAAAATAAAAAAAACTCCACTCCAAATCTGCTAGAACTTGTACAGGAATTCAGTAAAGTGTTGGGATATAAAATCAATCCAGAGAAATCAGTTGCATTTCTATACACCAACAACAAGACAGAAGAAAGAGAAATTAAAGTCAATCTCATTTACAATTGCACCCAAAACCATAAGACACCTAGGAATAAACCTAACCAAGAGGAAAAGAATCTGTACTCACAGAACTATAAAGTACTCGTGAAAGAAACTGAGGAAGATACAAATAAATGGAAAAATGTTCCATGATCATGGATTGGGAGAACAAATATTGTGAAAATGTCTATGCTACCTAAAGCAATCTACACAATTAATGCAATCCCTATCAAAATCCCACTGATTTTTTTTTTCAAAGAAACGGAACAGAATATCCTAAAATTTATATGGACCTCAAATAGCCAGAGGAATGTTGAAAAAGAAAGCCAAAGTTGGTGGCATCCCAATTCCAGACTTCGAGCTCTGTTACAATGCTGTCTTCATCAAGACAATATGGTATTGGCACAAAAACAGACATATAGATCATTGGAACAGAATAGAAAGCCCAGAAATACTCTCAACTTTATGGTCAACTAATCTTCAACAAAGCAGGAAAGAATGTCCAATAGAAAAAAGACAGTCTCTTCAAGAAATTGTGTGGGAAAATTGGACAACCACATGCAGAAGAATAAAACTGAACCATTTCCTTATACCACACACAAAAATAGACTCAAAATGGATGAAGGACCTCAATGTGAGAAAGGAATCCATCTCCTTGAGGAGAGCACAGACAGCAACCCCTTTGACCTCAGCTGCAGCAACTTCTTCCTAGAAACATCACCAAAGGCAAGGGAAGCAAGGGCAAAAATGAACTATTGGGACTTCAGCAAGATCAAAATCTTTTGCACAGCAAAGGAAACAGTTAACAAAATCAAAAAACAACTGACAGAATGGGAGAAGATATTTGCAAACAGCATATCAGATAAAGAGCTAGTATCCAAAATCTATAAAGAACTTATCAAACTCAACACCCAAAGAACAAAGAAGCCAATCAAGAAATGGGCAGAGGACATGAACTGACATTTTTCTTCCTTTTTTTTTTTTTTAGATTATTTATTTATTTATTTGACAGACCGAAATCACACATAGGCAGAGAGGCAGGCAGAGAGAGAGGAGGAAGCAGGCTCGATGCGGGGCTCGAAACAGAGAGCCCAATGCAGGGCTTGATCCCAGGACCCTGGGACCATGACCTGAGCCGAAGGCAGAGGCTTTAACCCACTGAGCCACCCAGGCACCCCATGAACAGACATTTTTCCAAAAAAGACATCCAGATGGCCAACAGACACATGAAAAAGTGCTCCGCATCACTCGGCATCAAGGAAATACAAATCAAAACCACAATGAGATACCACCTCACACCAGTCAGAATGGCTAAAATTAACAAGTCAGGAAATGACAAATTTTGACAAGGATGTGGAGAAAGGGGAACCCTCCTACTCTGTTGGTGGGAATGCAAGCTGGTGCAGCCACTCTGGAAAACAGCATGAAGGTTCCTCAAAAAATTGAAAGTTAAGCTACCCTATGACCCAGCAATCACACTACTGGGTATTTACCCCAAAGATACAAAGGTAGTGATCCAAAGGGGCTCATGCACCCAAATCATTTATAGCAGCAATGTTGACAATAGCCAAACTATGGAAAAAACCTAGATGTCCATCAATAGATGAATGGATTAAGAAGATGGAAGATGTGGTGTATAGATGCAGTGGAATACTATGCAATCATCAAAAAATGAAACCTTGCCATTTGCGATGGTATTGATAGAACTAGAGTGTATTATGTTGAGTGTAATAAGTCAATCAGAGAGATACAATTATCATATGTTCTTCCTGATTTGAGGAAGTTGAGAGGCGATTTAGGGGCTTTGGGGGTAGGAAAGGAATAAAGGAAAAAAATGGGATCAGGAGGGAGACAAACCATAAGAGAATCTTAATCTCACAAAACAAACTGAGGGTTGCCGGGAGAAGCAGGGTAAGGAGAGGGTGGTTGGGTTATGGACATTGGGGAAGGAATGTGCTATGGTGAGTGCTGTGAAGAGTGTAAACCTGGTGATTCACAAACCTGTATGTACCCCTGGGGCTAATAATACATTATATGTTAATAAAAAAATAAAAAATTAAAAAAAACTAGTGATGCACTGTATGGTGATTAACATAACATAATAAAAAATTATAAAATAAAAAAAGTTAGAATGGAGGTTCCTTAGAAGTTAAAAATAGGGAAAAAAGTTAAAAAGAGAACTACTCTATGACACAGTAATTGCACTACTGGGTATTTACCCAAATAAATTAAAAACACTAATTGAAAGGATCACATGCACCCTTATGTTTATAGCAGCATTATTTATAATAACCACGCTATGGAAACAGAAAATTGTCTACTGATAGATACATTGATAAAGAGGAGGTAGTATATACGTGTAAAGGAACATTATTTAGGTATAAAAAAAGAATGAAATCTTGATATTTGACATTTGGCATGGATGCCACAAGAGAGTACAATGCTGACTGAAATAAGTCAGTCAGAGAAAGACAAATACTGTATGATATCATTCATATGTGAAATTTAAGAAACAAAGACCAAAAGAACAGGGGGGGAAAAAGAGAGAGAAAGACTAATCAAGAAAGAACTTAATTATTGAGAACAAATTGATGTTTACCAGAGGGGAGGTGGATGGGGGAATGGGTAAAACAAGTGTTAGGGATCAAGGAGTGCAATTGTGGATGAGCATAGGATGTTTTATGGAATTGTTGGGTCACTATGTTATACACCTGAAACTGATAGAACATTGTATATTATCTAACTGAAATTAAAATAAAAATTTATCTAGCCAGTCTCCTTTTCTGCCATCCCTCCTCATGCACCCTGCCAGCTCTCGTCCCAATTCCAGCACAGCCCACCCACTGCCCTCTGTGGTGAGGGTGGCCTGGGTAGAGGGTGCAGGGAGGGATGGAGGGTGGGATGGTTGGGGTGTGGAAGCCAGAGGAAGTAAACCTCTTCTGTGGCTTTAAGGATGAGGGATGGGAGGATTGTCCCAGTGGCGGCACAGTCTGTGGCAGCACCCAAGTGGCCTCTCTCATGGGTAGGCAACATGGAGGCTTGTGCCCTGCAGGGTTGCTTGGCACCTGCTGAGTCAAGGTGAGCTGTGTGGCCCTGCTCCCTCTCTCCTCCAAACACCACTCCCTTCCAGGTACGTAGTGCATCTGGAGGTTGTGGAGGTTTAAAATAAAAACTTAAGGGGTTACTGGGTGGCTCAGTGGATTAAGCAGCAGGCTCTTGATTTCAGCTCTGGTCATGATCTCAGGGTCCTGAGATCTAGCCTCACTGTAGGGAGTCTGCTTGAGGATTCTCTCTGTTCCTTTCCCTCTGCTCCTCCCTCTTCCCTTCCCACTACTTGCTCTCTCTCCCAAATAAACAAATCTTTAAAAAAAAAATTAATTAAATTAAATTTTAAAAAGAATAAATGAGTGAATAAATGCATAAATTCAGACTTAGACACTGTGTTTCCAATTTAATGTTTTTCGGTTAGACTACAGTGATGAGAAATAGGAGCTCAGTACCCAAAAATGTTATCAAATAATGAATATGAATTTTAAGGTTTATTTAGCACAATTGGACAATCTGTAAGTATTGTTGATTTTCCCCTATAATTTTAAATGCAAACAAATTTAAAATGCAAAAAAATTTAAAATGCTAAATATGAGAGAGGAATGGTAGCATTCATTAATTTCTTCACTTATATGTTCAACAAGTACAAGTTGAACAACTAACAGAGGTTTGAAAAAAGATGGAAAAATTTTGAGCCATTCTCCTCAATGGCTCACAATTTTCTAGATGCTTAAAAAAAAAAAAAAAAAAAAAAAAAAAAGAGAGACCAAAACCCATAATCAACCTGTACAAGAATTTAGACCAAAATATGCTACTAAATAATTAGATGACTAAGAAGACGCCTGAGCTAGCTTAATTGTTCCCTTTTCTTATTAAGTTGTCTTATATCATGAACTTACCAGACAAGAAAAACCTCTAGAATGAATTACATTCTCAAATCTACTCAAACTTAAGTTCTTAAAGAACATGGTGTCTCCTTTTTCTGCACCATTGTATCCTCAGACGGGTCAGAATCTCTAGTTCCTAGAAGTAGTTGAAAAACATTTATTGAATATAGAGTGGATGAGTGAATGAATTATGCTCCTAGCGTCATAAATTTTAAGACAAAAATGTCTATTTTGTAACTCTGTGCTCAAAAAAATTATACTATTCAGGTATTAGGGAAAGAATGAGGAGATATGAGGAAAAAAGTAGTGCATTAGAAAATAAATAGGAATGTGTATTAAAGCCACAGTTCAATTCTGGAAATTTGCTTGCTCTTTGCCTGGGCTCTACAGTCCTGCTTTACATGTGACTTTAACTCATGGTAAATTTGTCCTATGATAAAAGCATTTGGTACCATGATATACCATAATGAGAAAGTTTAAATAATCTTTCATACAATGACTCCTGCTCTTTAACAATTTGAAAGAATGTCACAAAAGATTTGTGAGACCAATCTCCTCTCACCTTGAGCTGAAAGATAAGGGCTAGGTAAAGAGATGACACATCTTACAAGAATTTGAAAATTATACAAATATAATTGGCTTCTCAAGGCCAACTTTTATCAACCTCTGATACAAAACAGATAGACATCTGAAGTTTTGTTTTCATGTAAGTAAATGGACAAAATCATAAGGATTGAAAGTTTAAGTTTGAGTCACCAAAAATGTGCTTTAAGAGGAAAAGTTAAATTCAAAATTTATGGGTCAGGAGAAAAGCTTATTTCCTTAAATGTATTGTTCTAATGGTATGTTAACTTTTATTTGCAAATATATAATGTTATCATAGTTGATATCACATAATTATATCTTAATTTTAGCTCTTGAAATGCAAAACTATTAAAATATTACTTCTAAGTAGTCTACTAGCCAGTTTATTTCCCTATTTACTGTTTTATTAGAATGTATTATATATATGTTTGTATCAATATTTAATTTATTTTTAAGCCTCTGAGCAATATAACCTCATATTCTCTACTTCCTTAGAAATTGAATGTATCTTGATGATTGCAGACATAAGCACACTTGTAGCAGACCTTCAGCTGGTCTGATAAATGGTACAGTGTGCTTTTTTTTTTTTTTTTTTTTTTTTCCCAAATCAGCTGGGACAAGTCAGGTGACAAATGATTTCCATTAGCTTCAGCAGAATGGAAACAAAACAGATCAATACAAATGATTTGCAGCAAGTTTAGATCATAAATTTCCTTTTGCCCTCGTACATCATTTTTATATAGAAGTTTTTTTTTTTCTCTTCATAGTAGAGAAAAAAATCATTAGAGAACTGAAAATTCTAGTTCCAGCAAACTGTCCCTGATTTAAGGTGAGACCATTTTAATGCACTATTAATTTTATCCAATGGTACATAACAATATTATTTTAAAATATGACAAACAATAAAAATGTTAATGAACCACATTTCAGAAAATTAATTTAACCTGTAAATTGTGTAAAAACCATAAAATGCTTAAGTCTACAAAGTTAGCTTTGTTGTTTCTATTTTATTTTAAGATCATTCTTTGTTAAACTTTGTTTTCAGTTATATTTCTTAATCATTTTCATTATAATTATTTTTAGTAGATAAAAGTATCTTCATTCCCTTGTTTCATATTCAAAAGATGTGTTTTAGCTTCATGCACTATGTTGTAATATTGATAAAGTGTAGAGAAGAAGGAAGAGGGGGTAAAAGGAAGATGAGAAAGGAAAAGAAAGCAAATCAAATTTTTAAAAAGCAAATTAAAGTTACTTCTTTTGCCTGAATGATTCAAAAGTAAATACCTTTCTTATACAGATGGAGGAATTTGCGAAGACCCACAGGACCACACCCAATGGCTATCAAGGGATTCCTGGCAGTTAATAGACTATTTATTTATATGACTTCGTGGATCCATAAAAAGATGAGCATAAAACTGTCAGTCATGCTACATTCATCAAGAGCATCCATTCTGAATAATGTTCTGCTATACTCAAGGAAAATGTATGAAGACATTTACGGTACCCAGGGTACTCCCCCACTGCTGTAAAGAGCAAGTATGTTTTACCTCAGCACAGAGGATAAACTTCCGACCTCACCATCGTCTGAGAAATAGCAGAGGAGAATGGCCAGGTAGCGTGATCCTGTTCTAGCTGACATCTACTGACTTGTGGACAAAGACAATGTGGCAGTGACCCTGCTTTTATAGCCTTCCTCATAAGTCATTAACCTTTCTGAAGATTGTAAGATATTTCTTTCTTAATTTAAATCACAAAGATACAGGAAGAAGAAAAACAATTTGAGATGGCAACAGGAAGAGAAGCAAGCAGATATTATACTTACTTTTATGATCGAAGTAACTTCAAATGCCAACCTTTGTTTCAGAGTGAGGGATGCTGGGAAGGACATGGGAACGAGGTCAGGTCCAGAATGCTTTTATGCCCTCAAGATGAGATCTTAGAGGAATGCTTCAAATTTCACCTAATTTTTCTTAGTACTTCGAAATAATTTCTCCAGATTTTTCTTGTGGTTCATAGAGAGCTGTAGACCTGATCTGAAAGCCTGGGTTCCAATCCTGATTTTTTTTTCTTTGTTCTATGCATGACTGGCAAAAATTATTTAAATAGTCTAGTATTTAGTTTCCTTCTATGTAAAGGGGGGAAATATTATCTATTCTCTCTAAACCTTAATGTCTGTAAGTATCTGACTTCCAACCTGTCCTAATGGGTCCAAAGTACCCATATAGCAGTATAACATAATGCTAAGGAGTCTGGAGTCTGGAAGTTGACTGCCTGGATTCAAATCCAGTTTTGCAATCTATCAGTTTGGTAGTGTTTCTATATACTAATAATGAAGTAGCAGAAAAACATATTAAGAAAATAATTTCATTTATAATTGCACCAAAAAGGAACAAAATACATATGATCAATTTAACCAAGGAGGGGAAATACATGGACCCTAAGGAAAGAAGCTGAAGACAACACAAACAGATGGAAATATATTCTTTGTTCATGGAAGAATTAATATTTTGAAAATGTTCATAGTATCCAAAGCAATCTACAGATTCAATGCAATCCCCATCAAAATAGTAACAACATCATTCACAGAACTAGGACAAATAATACTGAAATTTATATAGAACCACAAAAGACACTAAATACCCAAAGTAATCTTGAAATAGAAGAACAAAGCTGGAAATATTGCAATTCCAGATTTCAAGATACATTATAAAGCTGTAGTAATCAAAACTGTATGGTACTGATGCAAAAATAGACACATAGATCAATGAAACAGAATAGAGAGCCAGAAGTAAACCCCCACTTACATGGTCAATTAATCCGTGACAAAGACAACACAAATATACAATGGGGGAAAAGACAGTCTCTTCAATAAACGGTGTTGGTAAAACTAGACAGCTATGTGCAAAAGATTGAAACTGGAACACATTTTTATACCACACACACGCACACACACACACAACTCAAAATGGATTAAAGACCTAAATGTGATACTTGAAACCATAAAAATTTTAGAAGAGAACACAAGTAGTAATTTCTTTTAAAGAGACATAGAAATACGTTTCTAGATTCATTCTCTCTCTGCCAACGAAACAAAAGCAAATATAATCTACTAGGACTACGTGAAAATAAAAGCCTCTGCACAGCAAAGGAAACAATTAACAAAACAGAAAGACAACCTAATATATGGGAGAGGAAATTTGTAAATGTTATATCCAAGAAGGAGTTGATATCCAAAATATATAAAGAACTTACATAACTCAATACTAAAAAAAGGCAAACAATTCAATTAAAAAATGGACAGAGAACCCGAATAGACCATTTCTTCAAGGAAGATATACAGATGGCCAACAAGAACATAAAAAGATGCTCAAAATCACTAATTATCAGTGAAATACAAATCAAAACCACCATGAGATATCACCTGAAATCTGTCAGAATGGCTAAAATAAAAAAGACAAAAGATAAGCAAAGCAATCTTGAAAAAGAAAACCAAAACTGGAGGTATCACAGTTCTGGACTTCAAGTTATATTACAAAGCTGGGCTAATTAAAATAGTATAGTACTGGCACAAAAATAGGCAGATAGATCAATGGAACAGAATAGAAAACCCAGAAATGAACCACAACTATATGGTCAACTAATCTTCAAGAAAGCAGGAAAGAATACCCAAGGGGAAAAAAGACAATATCTTTGAAAAATGGTGTTGGGAAAAACTGGACAACAACATACAAAAAAATGAAACTGAATCGCTTTCTTAGACTATACACAAAAATAAATTCAAAAATGGATTAAAGACTTAAATGTGAGACAGGGAACCATCAAAATCCTAAAGGAGAATATAGGCAGTAACCTCTTTGACCTTGGTCCTGACACCTTCTTATTAAATGTGTCTCTGGAGGCAAGGTAAACAAAAACAAAAAGACTATTGGAACTTCATCAAAATAAATGCCTCTGCACAGAAAGGAAACAATTAACAAAACTAAAAGCTAACTTACAAACGGGGAGGAGACATTTAAAAATAAAGGCTCAGTATCCAAAATATATAAAGAATTTATCAAACTCAACACCCCAAAAACAAATAACCCAGTTAGAATATGGGTAGAAGACATAAATAAACATTTTCCAAAGACATCCAGGTGGCTAACAGACACATGAAAATTGCTCAGTATCACTCGTCATTAGGGAAATACAAATCAAAACTACAATGAGATATCACCTCTCACCTGTCAGATGGCTAAAATTGACAACACAGGAAATGACAGTTATTGGCAATGATGCAGGGAAATGGGAACCCTCTTACCTTGTTGGAGAGAAAGCAAACTGATTTAGCCACTGAGGAAAACAAGTATGGAGGTTTCCTAAGTTAAAAATAAAACTACCTTACAATTCAGCATTGGCACAACTAGGTATTTACCGAAAGGATACAAAAATACATATTTGAAAGGATACATGCATCTCAGTGTTTTTAGCAGCATTGTCAACAATACCCAAATTATGGAAAGAGCCCAAATGTCCATCCACTGTTGCATGGATAAGAAGATATGTGTGTGTGTGTGTGTGTGTGTGTGTGTGTGTGTGTAAATGGGCAGAAGACATAAACAAACACATATGTGTGACAACACACACACACAATGGAATATTACTCACACATAAAAAGAATGAAATCTTGCCATTTGCAACAGTATTGATGGAGCTAGAGAGAACTATGCTAAAAGAATTAAGTCAGTCAGTGAAAGACAAATACCATATGATTTCACTCATGTGGAATTTAAGAAACAAAACAGATGAACGTAGGAAGGGAGAAAGAGAGAGAGGCAAACCATCAAATAGACTCTTAACTATAGAGAACAAACTGAGGGTTGCTGGAGGGGAGGTGGGTGGGGACATGGGTTAAATGGGTGATGGGTATTAAGGCGCGAATTTGTGCTAAGCCATGGGTGTTGTATTTAAGTGATGAATCACTAAATCCTACACCTGAAATAAGAAAGAAGAAGGAAAGGAAGGAAGGAAGGAAGGAAGGAAGGAAGGAAGGAAAAAGAAAAGAGAAATAATAAACACTGCCAAGGATGTGGAGAAAAAGGAAACCTCATGCATTTTTGGTGGGAATGCAAACTGGTGCAATCGCTGTGGAAATCAGTAGGAAGTTTCCTCAAAAATTAAAAATAGAAATATCATATAATCCAATAATTTCACTACTGGGCATTTGCCTAAAGAAAACAAAAATACCAATTCAAAAAGATATATGTGCCCCTATGTTTATTGAAGCATTATTTACAATAGCCACAATAAAAGAGAATTTTATGTAGCCATAAAAGATGATGAGATCGGGGCGCCTGGGTGGCTCACTGGGTTAAGCCTCTGCCTTCAGCTCAGGTATGATCGCAAGCCTGGAATCAAGCCCCGCTTCGGTCTCTCTGCTCATCGGGGAGCCTGCTTCCTCCTCTCTCTCTGCCTGCCTCTCTGCCTACTTGTGATCTCTGTCAAATAAATAAATAAAATCTTTAAAAATAAAAAAATAATAACAATTTAGGTTTAAAAAAAGATAATGAGATCAACATGTTTGGGCTTAGAGGGTATTAAGCTAAGTGAGGTAAGTTAAAGAAAACTAAATACTATATGAAACAAAGGAATAAGCAAACAGAAAGCAGAATCAGACCTATAGATAGAAAGAAAAATGATAGTTTGCAGAAGGGAGGGTGTTGGATGATGGGCAAAATGAGTGAAAGGGTGTGGGACATACAGGTTTGCAGTTACTGTTGGGTTTGGCCAGCAAAACCTGAGACAGTAAATGAAAAGATTAATTCAGACAGACCTAAGTAGGAGAAAGGAGAGGAACTGGTGACCAGATGCTCTAGTGGTGAAAGGTCCCTAGCCAAACTCTACCTCCATTTTCATTATGCATGTTATCGAAAAGGGCATGTATTGCATGGAACATTGGATGTGGTGCATAAACAATTAATTATGGAACACTGAAAAAAATAAAATAAAATAAAAATTTAAAAAAATATATCAAAGTAAAAGAAAAGGAAAATCAGATTAGAAAGCAATGTAAAGCTTCGAAAACTAGAGCAGCGACATTTATGGGCATTGTGTGCTTAGAACTATCTATGTTTCTGACTTGTAGGCAGGGAGTAGGTGGCTAGTAAGGATTTATGTCTAACCTGAGTTAAGCATCTGTTCCCCGTGAGAGAGCATGGAGCCAAGATTAGGATCTGGCTGTCTTCAGCCCAGAAACTTAAAAGGAGACCCAGTTTTCTGGTCACTCCCTCTTTGCTTTTCAACTAGCCTCTCCCAAGGAGGATTGTGTTATCATATCTTAGCTAGCAAGGCATTGTTCCGGTTGCTCCTTCTTTGCTTTTCAACTAACTCCTCCCAAGGAGGATTATGCTTATCATATCTTAGCTCGCCAGGCATTGTGAATTTCCACAGTTATGAAATGAATTAGTCACAGGAATAAAAGGCACAGCATAGGAATATAGTCAAAGGTATCATCACAGTGCTGCATGGTGACAGAGGTGAGCACAGCCTAACATATGGAGAAGCTGAATTACTGTTATAAACCTGAAACTAAGGTAACATTGTGTGTCAACTACAGACAGATTAAAAACTTTAAAAAGTTGTAAACCTCAAAACTATGAAGATAATACCCTATGTTTTCTCCTAGTAGCTTTATTCATTTTACATTTTACATTTCCCATTTAGTCTAACATCCATTAGAAACTGATCTTTTATATGTGTGCAATGTGTGGTAAAGTTCAAGATTTATATTTCCCCATACTAATGGCCAAATGATGGAACATCAGTTATTGAAAATATATTTTTTCTTCAGTGTACTACAGTGTCAGGTTTCTCTAAGTGACTGAATATATGGGTCTGTTTCTAGACAATTTATTCTGTTCTGTTAATCTTCTCTCCTTGCAAAAATACTATGATTTTCCAAATTATTTCAAATTTATAATAACTTTGATATCTGGTAATGATGTCCTCCAGCTCTATTCTTCTTCAAAATTATCTCCAATATTTTTTGAATAGTGATTACTTTGAAATATCTGGATCAATTGGGGAAAATTGACATCTTAACAATATTGAGTATCCCAGTCAATGGCACATGATATCTTCCTTAATTTATCTAAATCTTTAAAAAAAACAAAAAGAAGAACGTTGAAATGTAAACACATTTTTTTTTAAAGATTTTCTTTATTTAACAGAGAAAGAGAGAGATCACATCTAGGCAGAGAGGCAGGTGGGGGCGGGGGTGGGAGAAGCACTGAGCAGGGAGCCTGATGCAGGGCTCCATCCCAGGACGCTGGAATCTTGACCTGAGCCGAAGGCAGAGGCTTAAAACCACTGAGCCACCCAGGCGCCCCTGTAAACACCTTTTATCATTTGGTTTGATTTTATTTATCTTTTTTTAGTTAGTTATTTCTCATTTTTTATAGATATACAAAAGACAGTTGATTTTATATTTACCTTTTATCCAGTTATATCTAACCATATTTACCCATCAATTCAAATATTATGTCATTAGAAGTGTTATTCTGTCCTTCCGATCATTTCATCTGCACATACCTACAAATTTAATCCCCTTTAATTACTTTTTTTCTTCGATATTGGAGGCTAAGAACTTCATACAATGTTGAATAGAAGAAGTATTGATATAGGGCATTTTTCTTTCCTCCACCCTCTCAAGGAGAAACATTTTTAAAAATTCACCATACAAAATGCCTGCTGTTAGACTTTTTAATTGATAGATACTCTTTGTCAGATTAAGTATGCTTCTTTACTTTCATTGTTTGGTAACATTTAAGTTTCTAAATCATTAATGGAGTAAAATTGTGTTAATTACTTCATCAGCTTATATTGAAATTACAGACATTATTTTTTTGTTATGCGGTAAATATACCTATTGATTACTATATTTTAATATTGAATATTTTAATATTCATTTTTCTCTCATTTTTTTTCTTCTTTGTATTAACCAGACACATTCCATTATGCTTTTTTTTGTTTTGTTCAATTTTAGAATGCTTATATTTGACTATTCTTTTAGTATTTCTGGGAGAGATTACAGAATAACACTTACCTTTTCACAATTTAATATTTCACCTTTCTGTTTCATTGACAGTATTAGGACTCTAGACCATTTTACATCTTTTGTGGTTTTGCTGGTATGAATGAATTCTATTCATATTTTAAATATATTTTTATTATTTGAATTGTCAATATTTATTAGTTTATACTTATATATTTGCCCTTTTCATTATATTTATTCTCTTTCATTTTTTCTGTTAATATTATGAACCTCACCTTGAATTGTTTTTATTATTATTATATTTTAAAAGGATATTTTCACTTGATTGTTGTTAGTTTTGTTGAAATCTGGACATTGTGTATGAAAAATTTTAAAGGCCTTATTTTCCTTCAGAGAGGGTCTACTCTACTGTTAACCCAATAAAGAGGTTTTTAACACAATTGTATATTTCTTAATGTATAGTTGAATTGCTGGGGGGTTTTCCAACTTATTGAGGTATAATTGACAAAAATATTATGAACTATAGTTTTCATGCTGTAGATTCTATCTCTTATTCATCTTACATAAATAAAGCTTTGTCCCTTTGACCAGTATCTCCCCAATCCCACTCTCCAGCCCCTGGAAAACACCATTCTCTCGTCCTAATAATTTGACTTCTTAAAATTCTCCATAAAACTGAGGTGTAGTATTTGTCTTTCTGTGTCTTGTTTATTACACTATTCCAGGATTATCCACGCTGTTGCAAGTGGCAGGATTTCCTTCTTTCTCATGACTGAATAATATTCCATTATATTGACTACAATGTGTTGACTCTAAATGGATTTATCTCTGGGCTCTCTATTCTGTTTCATTGGCCTAAATGTCTGTATTTTGCAAGTACCACACTGTTATGATTACTGTAGATATCTTAAATATATTTTGAAGCCAAGAAGTGTGAATCCTCAAGCTTTATTCTTATTGCTCAGGATTGTTTTGGCTATTATCATGTGTGTGTGGTACCATATGAATTTTAGAATTTTTTTTCTATTTCTGTAAAAAATGTCATTTGAATTTTGATAAAAATAGCATCAAATCTGTAGATGATTTTGGGTAATATGGACATTTTAACTATATTAATTCCTCCAACTATAAACAGGGAATATCTTCCCATTTATTTGTATCTTCAATTTCTTTCACCAGTGTCTTCTAGTTCAGTGAACAGACCTTTACCTCCTTAATTAAAATATTCCTAAGGATGTTCTAAGTTGCTATTATAAATAAGATTACCTCTCTCTTTTTCCTTCCTTCCTTCCTCTCTTTTTCTCTTTCTTTCTTTCCTTCCTTTCTTTGTAGTTTGTTGTTAGTGTATAGAAATGCAACTGATTTTTCTAGATTGAGTTTTTTAATCCTGAAGTATCACAGAATTTTCTTTATTAGTTCTGGCCATTTTTAGTGCAGTTTTTTAGAATTTTCTGCATATAAGATCACATGATTTTCAAACAAAAATAATTTTACTTCCTTCTTTCCAAAGTGGGTGCTTTTTCATTTATTCTTGTCTAATTACTCCGACAAGGACTTCTAGTACTATACTGAAGAGCAGTAGCAAGACTGGACACCCTTCTCTTTTACTGATCTTAGAGGAAAAACTTTCAGCTTTTCACTATTGAGTATGAGGTTAGCTATGGGATTTTTATCTATGACTTTTATTATGTTGAGGTACAGTACTTCTATACCTAATTTTTTGAGAGTTTTTATTGTGAAATAGTGTTGAATTTTGTCAAATGTTTTTCTGTATCTATTGAGATGATCATATGGTTTGTATCCTTCATTCTCTTAATGTGGGTGTTGATTCGCATATGTTAAACTATCCTTCCATCCCAGAGGTAAATCTCATTTGGTCATGGTGTGTGATTCTTTCATCATGCTATTGAATTGGTGTTTCAATGAAGCTCTGTTTATCTCTTGTTTTGTCCCTTGCACCTAGGTTTAGTCTTCCAGAAATTCTAAGTAAGATCTTGGATTGTTCATTGGATCTCATTGGAGATAGCCAATTTCATTCTTTACAGAGGCATATTTTGTTAGCCTCTCACCTGGGACAACTTTGTAATTCAGCAAATATCTTTAAAAAAAAAAAAAAGTAGGTAGAGTGTTTGTAATGGTTTATAGCATCTCTACAAGTGGTTTGATACTCCACTGAGAGGTGAGCTATTTGTCCTGTCTTCTTGAATCTGGGTGCTCTGTGACAGCTTTAACCAACAGTGTGTGGCAGAAATAAAGCAGTAGGTTACACAACAGTTTGCAATTTCATTTGGTTCTCTTGGGGAGAAATAGAACTACCCCAAAGTTGCAACACTAGAGAAGGACTTTGATCACCAAATTCATTCGCACTCCCAGGTGATAGCAAAGTTTATTGCATAGCATAAGGGACAGAGACATAGATGGAGTTTCAAGGTGATTAGAAAAGGAAAAGAGAATGAATCTCTGTGTCACTGGGCTTAGGGGTTTATATTGGAAAGGGTTCCTTCAGGAATCTAGGGTTAGGTCTGATCCAAGGTGGGTGACAGGTGAACAATAGGTGTTATTTAATAAATCATCAAAGGTAGAAAGCATCAATGCCAGTGTCAGTCAAGGTTTGCTTGAAACTAATGTCTTTGAACATTGTTTGGCATCCAGTTCTTCTTAGATGTCATCAGGTGTTTGGGGGCTTGGGACAAAATTCAGAGAATAAGTAACTTTATTTCCTCTATCTTGGACTGGGACTATAGCTTCTTTGGTTTATTCAGATGAAAGGTAAAATACAGAACATGAGCAAATGGGGCCCAGCAGAAAACAGCCAGAGATAGAGTCTTCCTAAAAATGGTGTCTCTTCAATTTCCCTATCTCAGTATTTGAATTCAAAAGATTTTATCTTAACCATAAATTATTCAGAAATGTTCTTAAAGCACTCTTTCCATACACAACCCATCTCTTTCAAAATTTCTCAATTGAAAACTAACACATATCGCCACCAAAACCTATTCTACATCTTTACTTCTTTTAGTCAGCCTATGTTCTTCAGAATGAGAACATTTGCTTTCCCTTGGAGGCAGCAGTCCATGAAGATCATCCAAAGTACTCCCTCCACAAAGTCTTTAATCTATCAGCCTCTTTCCACAAATCCTTGAACTGGGTTCCGTCATATATTTCCTTTTGTTCTTTCTCTTGGAGTGTCTTAGAAAAATGCAACAACATGCAAATTGAAGCTAATGCAAACTGGCAATTCTGGGTCAGTACTTATGTAATAAAGCCTTCCATATTCTGCCAGTTTTTTTAATTTCATATTTTCTTTGTAATGTTGAGGGTTCTAGATAGTGAAGTAAGTCAGGGGAGAAAAACTACAGATACTGAAAAGGAAGAAACAAGATTTCACTTTGAAAAGTAACATGACCGACTTTGTACAAAATTCAGAGGAATACATATAGTAAGCTTCAAATTAATATGACTTCATAAGATAGAGGATAAAAGCAAACAAACATGCATTCTATTAGTCTATTGCAATGAAAAATAGTTGAAAATTAAATTTTTTAAATATTAGTTAAAATTTCAAATATAGGGGCAGTGGGTGACCTGGTCGGTTAAGTGTTTGCCTCCAGCTCAGGTCATGAACTCAGGGTCCTGGGATGGAGCCCTGCATCAGGCTCCCTGCTCAGTGGGGATCCTGTTTCCCCCTTACCCTCTACCACTGCCCCTGCTTGTATGCTTTTTCTTTCCGTCAAATAAATAAATAAAATATTTAAAATAAATAATAAATAGTAATAAAATAAAAGTTCAAATATAAAATATCTAGGAATACATCAAATGAAAGTAAGATACATCTATTTAGACAAACTATGAAATACTATTTAGAGAAACTTAGACATAAATTAATGAGGGGCAATGTTATGGTCCCATTTAAAAGTCTCATTTTTAAAAGATGTCAACTTCACTGAAATCAATATATAGTTCAAATTATCATGAATTTTTTAAACCTTGTCAAGATTATTTATAAAAAGTGGGAACAAAAAGATTCCTTGAGGAAGAACAACATGGCAAGACCTGTTTTACAGATACAATTTTTTCATATAAAATCACAGTCCTTAGCTTAGTGTAGTTGGTTGTTGTTGGAAGGACAGACAGATAGGCCAATGGACTCAAATCCAGGTACCTAAAAGAGACCATACAGAAATCTAATTTAACACAAAATGGACATTGCTGAGAAGTACAAAATTACAATCTTTTTATCAAAGTTATTAGACAATTGGGTGTCCTTATCTGAAAAAGGAAAATTGAACCTCAACGCACATGACTAAAAAATAATTTTCATGTGGACACAGAACAAAATACCAAAGTCAAAACACTAAAGGATCTAAAAGTTAATATGGAATAATATATTTATGACTTCAAAGTATATCTATTTTAAACAACACAAAAAATCACTAATCATAAAACTCATCAAAATTAATACTTAGTCATAAAATTTGATCAGATAAAAGTGAGTTAAAGTCAGAAAATACATTTGAAATATATTATAAAAACTTTTAACCAAAAAACTATAAAGAATTACAAATTAATAAGAAAAATACAAGCAAACCCACCCAAAATGCAAGAGATTTGAATAAAGAAGAAATTCAAATGTGTAATCAACAATTGAAAAGCTGTTCAATTTCTTTAGTCATCAAGAAAAGCAACTTAAAGGTCCAATGAATTGTACCCAAAAGAAGGAATAAAATTAAATTCCAGGAGCTAGTGTGAATACAGAGAAACTTATACCATTACTTTGAGTGAATGTAAATTTATAAAACTGCGTTGGAAAGCAGTTTGATATTATCTAGCAATTTAAAGACATGCAAAACTCAGCAATTCTCCTCCTAGGTGTATATACAGCAAAGATGTATTCATATGTGAACTCAGAGACATGTGCAAGAATATTCATAACAGCATTGATCATAAAAGCCCTAAACTGGAAACTACCTAAAGGCCCATTAGAAGGAAAACCGGTATATAAATTACAGTGTATTCATACCCTGAAAATACTTTGCAACAATCAAAAGAAAATAGAACTACAGATAACAAAGTCTGATCAAATTTTATGACTAAGTATTAATTTTGATGAGTTTTATGATTAGTGATTTTTTGTGTTGTTTAAAATAGATATACTTTGAAGTCATAAATATATTATTCCATATTAACTTTTAGATCCTTTAGTGTTTTGACTTTGGTATTTTGTTCTGTGTCCACATGAAAATTATTTTTTAGTCATGTGCGTTGAGGTTCAATTTTCCTTTTTCACATTACACATTAATACATAATGTGTAATTCCATTCACATAAAGCTCAAAAATAGACAAATCAAACTACTTCATTTAGGTATGTATCTTAGGTAGTAATGCTACAAGGAAAGTGAGGGAGTGATTACCTTTAAATTGAGGATAGTAGTTGCCTTTAGAAAATAGGAGCATTTTGTGATTGAGATGGGATTTTCAGCCTACTCATAACATTTTATTTCTTGACCTAGGGTTATAGGGATATTCAGCATATAACAATTTTTATTTCTTGACCTTAAGAGTGTTTATAGGAATGCTTACTATATAATACGTTCTTAGCTATGCATTTAGACTTTATGCATTTTTTTCTGCATGTTTTTAAGTTTTAAAAGTGTCTAAAAATACTGTCAACATCTTATTTCCTTTATACTGTTTTTTTTTTCATCTTTTCCATCATCAACTTCTGACAATTAATTTTCTTTAAAACTATGAGAAAAGTTAAAGGACAGGGAAAAGAATAAAATCTATTAAATAAAGAGATGCTGTGGAAACTCCATATGGCAAGGGAAATGTCATGACAAATGCTCTCTGCTGCTTCAGTTGAGGGAGGTCATGTTTAACTAGCCTTCTGGAATTATTTGAAAATATTACATCCATAATAGATGATAGAAATTCAATGATGTAGTACCCTTGTATTTTTCTCCAGGCAAATAGCCATGCTACACATGAGAAATTAATGAGTAGGGTAACCAGTTAAATAAGTTAGAAATAGTGCTGGATAGAAAACTGACAGTAGCATTCTTTTTACTCACAGTCTAAAGCCATGAAACCCTCCTTCCTCCAATGCCTTTTTCTGGAAAAACCTAATAATAAGAGTCCAACAATTCTGTTGGAACTGCTGAGACTTTGAGGACTGAAGGAATGAAACAGGAAGCCAAGATTCATTTAAACTTCTATGCCCAGGGCCACCCCACTCAAGACACATGCTGATCTCTCTCAACCCCTCTCTGTTTCACATATGTACATGCTCATGCATGCACATATGCACCCACGCGTGTGCACACACACACACTCACATGCGCGCCCACACACACACACTTTTCTCTCCTTCTCTTCCTTATTCATTACTTCATTTCTATTTATATTTTTTCCATCTCCTTGTCTAGCAGTGCTGGGGGCGGGGAGAACTCTCCACCAGAGACAAGTATTACTTGAAAGCTATTTAGTAATTTTGCTCCTATAGTTTAAAGATACTGTAAGTTAGGACTATGGACATATACTTAACCTGTTTCTGAAATTTAGAGACAGGCATAGTTTGGATGGGAAGACAAAAATTTCAGTAATTTTTTTCATTGTTTTTTGTTACAATAATCGTTCTCTTAGAGAAGGAATATAAGGAAGATATGACAGCTTCCATTTAAGCACATTGCTTTAATAAAGAACAGGAAAAAAAATATTTAGCAATTATATATGCCATTTAGACAAGCACATTTTTTTTTAAAGATTTTATTTATTTGACAGAGATAGAGAGATCAGAAGTAGGCAGGGGTGGGGGGAAGCAGGCTCCCTGCCAAGCAGAGAGCCCGATGCGGGGCTCAATCCCAGGACGCTGAGATCATGACCTGAGCCGAAGGCAGAGGCTTAACCCCCTGAGCCACCCAGGTGCCCCTAGACAAGCACTCAGAAGAGAGTATTAACAAATACTTAAGTAAAATGCTATTCTCTATGAAAGTAACTGAAGGATGCCTGGGTGGCTCAGTAGTTAAGTGGCTGTCTTCTGCTCACGTCATGATCCAAGGATCCTGGGATAGAGCCCTGCATCAGGCTCCCTGCCCAGTGGGAAGACTGCTTCTCCCTCTCCCACTCCCTCTTCCACTGCTTGTATTCCCTCTATCACTGTCTCTCTCTGTCAAGTAAATAAATAAAATCTTTAAAAAAAGTAATTGAGGCAAATAATTCTATTCCTTCCTAGAAATATTATTATAACCATTTCAAATAAGTCCAAGTATTTGATTTAGTTAGAATAACTGAAAATTTGAATCACATCTCAAATTTTGTTGATAATAATATTTGTAACTAAGAATAATATGACAGATTTGTGTTGCACGTTTTTGTTGCTGGAAAGAAATGGCTGGGAAATATGAGGGAAAAAATATTTAAGAAAAGTAAAACTATACAAAAAAAACTTCAATATTATTATTTATTGTTTGGGAAGACTTTTGTTTTCAATGTATCTGATATGAAAAGTAATAAATATGGATGATGTCAAATCAAATATCTCAGCCCATCTTTAAGCTCCTCCAATTATGGATGCCTCTTCAGACAAGTGAAACAAACAAACAAACAAACAAAACCATAAATCATTGGGATTGGGCCAAAATAAAAAGCTTTTGCACTACAAAAGAGACAATCAACAAAACTAAAAGGCAACCTATTGAAGGGGAGAAGATACTTGCAAATGACATATATGATAAAGAGTTAGTACCCAAAATATGTAAAGAACTTATGCAATTCAACACTCAAAAAATAAATAGACCAATTTAAAAATGAGTAGAAGACATGAACGGATATTTCTTCAAATAAAACACGGAGATGGTTAACAGACACATGAAAATGTGCTCAACATCATTCATCATTAGGGAAATGCAATCAAAACTATAATGGGATATCACCTCACACCTGTTAGGATGGCTAAACTCAAAAACACAAGAAACAAAAGTTGGCAAGCCAATGGAGATAAAGGAGACCTTTGGCACTGTTGTTGAGCGTGAAAGCTGGTGCAGGCATTATAAAAAACAGCATGGAGGGGCGCCTGGGTGGCTCAGTGGGTTGCGCCGCTGCCTTCGGTTCAGGTCATGATCTCAGGGTCCTGGAATCGAGTCCCGCGTCAGGCTCTCTGCTCAGCAGGGAGACTGCTTCCTCCTCTCTCTCTCTGCCTGCCTCTCTGCCTACTTGTGGTCTCTCTCTGTCAAATAAATAAATAAAATCTTTAAAAAAAAAAACAGTATGGAGTTTCCTCAAAAAATTTTAAAAATAGAACTAGCCTATGACCCAGTAGACATACTACTCAAAGAATACAAAAACACTAACTTAAATGGATACATGCACTTCTATGTTAATAGCAGCATTATTTATAATAGTCAAATTATTATCAAGTGTCCATCAGTAGATAACTGGATAAAGTTATGATGCAAATGTATAGAATACACTATTACTCAACCATAAAAAAGAATGAAATCTTGCAATTTTCAATAATATGGTTGGAGCTAGAGAGAATTATGCTAAGTGAAATCAGTCAGAAAGATGAGTACCATATGATTTCACTTGTATGTAGAATTTTTTCTGAAGATTTTGCTTATTTATGTGATGAAGAGAGAGATCACAAGCAGGGACAGCAGCAGGAAGAAGGAGGAGAAACAGGCTCCCTGCTGATGAGAGACTGGAGCCCAGGACCCTGGGATCATGACCTGAGTCAAAGGCAGACGTTTAACTGACTGAGATACCCAGGTGCCCCTCATATGTGGAATTTAAGAAACAGAATAAACAAAGGGAAAAAGAGACAAACCAAATACAGACTGAACTAGAGAGAATAAACAGATGGTTACTAGAGAGGAGGTGGGGTAGGACTTGGTAGAAATAGGTGATAGAGATTGAAAATACACTTCTGAGTAATTTATAGAATTATTGAATCATGGTATTGTATACCTGAAACTAATAGAACACTGTATGTTAATTATATTGGAATTAAAATTAAAAACAATAAAAAAAGAAAAGAAATAAGAAGTGGTGTTGAGGATGTGGAGAAAAAGGGAACCCTTATGCACTTTTAGTGGGAATGTAAATTGGTGGGACAACTTTAGATAACAATAGGAGGTTCATTAAAAAATTAAAAATTAAAATGCCATATGATTCAACAATTCCACTACTGGGTATTTACTTAAAATTAAAACACTAATTCGACATATATATGCACCTCTATGTTATTACAACATTACTTAAAATAGCCAACATATGGAAGCAACCCAAGCATCCATCAATAGATAAATGGATAAAGAAGGTGTAGTATGTACACACACACACAAGTATATTACCCAGCTATAAAAAAGAATAAAATCCTGCCATTTATGACAACATGGATGGACCTACAGAGTATTATGCTAAATGAAATAAGTCAGACAGAAAAAGGTAAATACCATGATTTCACTTATATGTGGAATCTAAAAAACAAAGCAAACAAACAAAAACAAACACAGGCTCATAAATACACAGAACAGACTGATGGTTGCTGAGGAGAAAGGGATGGTGAAACAGGTGCAGGGGATTAACAAGTATAAACTTCCAGGTATAAAATAAATAAGTAACAGATGGAAACTACAGCCAATAATAATGTCAATAATAATGTAATCCTGTCATGATCACAGATGGTTATTACATGATCAGAGTGAGCATTGAGTAATAGATGCAACTGTCAAACACTGTTGCACACCTAAAACTAATTCAGTATTGTATGTGAACTATGCATCAATACAATTTTTAGAAAAATTATTAGAAAGTAATAAATACAGATATGTCAAATCAGATATTATAGCCCATCATAAAGCACTTCCAATTTCACTCCCCCATGGAGACTCCTTCAGTCTTCATAATTCTAATATTTATGGTGGTCTTCACTTTACTCTACATTATATGTTATTGTCTCTATTCTTAATTTACCACTTTAACAAAAATCCATTGGCTCTGAACAATTAAAGACAAAAACCTGAGTCAAACTGACCACTATTTTCCCTTGACATCTTTTGATAGTAAATATACCATGTTTAGTATAATTTCATGTAGATTAATTTAGCATCTTTAGAAAAATATATAATATAATATAAATATAAGTAGGTAGTATAATGTAAATATAACATCATAACATAACATAATGTAATAATGTAAACTATTTTATTGCACCTTATAAATTGTTCCATTAACTTATAACAGTATCTCTCTCTTTTTTAATTTTTAATTTTTTATAAACATATATTTTTATCCCCAGGGGTACAGGTCTGTGAATCACCTTCACAGCACTCACCAAAGCACATACCCTCCCCAATGTCCAAATCCTACCCCCTTCTCCCAAACCCCCTCCCCCTAGCAACTCTCAGTTTGTTTTGTGAGATTAAGAGTCACTTATGGTTTGTCTCCCTCCCAATTCCATCTATAACAGTATCTCATAATTCACCACATCCTCAAACTGGAAAACAAAGGTCATCATATTTCTACATAAACTCTTCTTATTCTTTATATTTTCCTTTCCCTTTCTCATTTCTGTCATTAACATTTTAAATTACTAACATATTCTACATCTACTTTCTTCACTGCAACCATAACTGTTTCAAATATTGCTTCTTCCATAGGTTCTCAAGTTGAAACCCATTAGCAACACTTGCAACACTTACACCATTATGATCATGTAAATATTATCCACAGCCAAACTAAATAAAAGTATAAGCCAAACTAAATCAAAACTATATACACTTACCCTTACTTCAACATATTGACATCACAAAAATGAAAATGTTTATTTCTATTTTTAAATTAAATGCATGTATATTTTTAAACACACTTTTGCAACAGTTTGAGACAGCTAATTTCAACAAAAATTTTCTGAATTTTTGTTTCACAAATAATTTACTATGAAAAATGCAGTTCCATGTGGTTTGAATGGGAGGTTAATCATATGTATTCCTTTTGTCTTTTTCTTTTTTCCTTAAGATTTATTTTTTCAGTTGACAGAGAGCACAGAAAAGGAGAGCAACAGGGAAAGGGAGAAGCAGGCTTCCCACTGAGCTCCCTGGGAACCTGATGCTGGGCTTGATTCCAGGACTCTGAGATCATGACTTGAGCCAAGGGCAGAAGCTTAACTAACTGACCCATCCAGGCACTCCAATAATATGCATTCCTGATAGAAAAAGAGAAAACAGTGGTATGGGGGAGAATGAAATAATAACAATATTGTGTTTGTAGTAGATTCTGAGCAAATATTTATAAATGAATAAATAAATTTAGTTTTTCAAAATAAGTTCCAATGTCTAGATACATAAACATTTTAAATCCAGGAATAATGTTCTATTATACTAAATGCAGCAGGTGATAATATATTACATTTTATGTACTTTTGATATAGAGAGACTAAAAAAGAACCAACTGGACTTTTTAGATCCAAGGCTTCAGTTACATTATTCAAACCCTAAAAAGCATTTGGATTAGAAATATAAAAGTATCATGTTATAAGAATATTTGACACAGGGCGCCTAGGTGGCTCAGTGGGTTAAGCCTCTGCCTTCGGCTCGGGTCGTGGTCTCAGGGTCCTGGGATTGAGTCCCGCATCAGGCTCTCTGCTCAGCAGGGAGCCTGCTTACTTACCTTCCTCTCTCTCTCTGCCTGCCTCTCTGCCTACTTGTGATCTCTGTCTGTCAAATAAATAAAATAAAAATCTTTAAAAAAAAGAAAGAATATTTGACACAGATTTAGTAACACAATATTATCTAATTAAAATAAAGGAGGATTTCTAGGCAGATACACATGAAAATTAAAGCTAAATTTAAGAAAACATTGTAATTCTTTTTTCTTTTAATATTTTACTTATTTGACAGAGACACAGCAAGAGAGAGAACACAAGCAGGGAGAACAGGAGAAGGAGAAGGAGGCTTCCTGCCAAATGGGAAGCCCAATGTGGGGCTCAATCCCAGGATCCTGAGATCATGATCCAAGCCAAAAGCAGATGCTTAACTGAGCCACCCAGGCACCCCAACATTGTAACTCTTTCAAGCAGTAGAAATTATTACTATTTTCTTTAGACACATGCTCTTGATCTCCAAACAAAGCATAACTGAGGTGGGAACTAGATAGCAGCTACTGTGAAAAAACGGCAAGTGTAATAATACAATTGCTTTCTTTTTATGAAATATATTTTAAAAATATTGATGGTTTTAAAAATTAGTAAAACATGTAACTATCACTTGTTATTAAACCATACAAGTGGTTATGAAAGGAATATTAATGGCAATAAGATCACCTCTTTGATTCGTGTTATAAAGTCTGAATGGAGGGGCACCTGGGTATCTCAGTGGGTTAAGCCTCTGCTTTTGCCTCAGGTCATGAACCCAGAGTCCTGTGATCGAGCCACGTCTAAGGCTTTGCAGTCAGTGGGGAGTCTGCTTCTCCCTTTTCCTCTGTAGCTCCCTTGTTTGTGCTCATTTTCTCTCTCAAATAAACAAATCAGATCTTACAAAAAAAAGAAAAAAATCTGAATGGAATTGTAGATAGAGAAGGCATTCCTCCTAACCCTACTATATAGAAATGCCTCCTGAGCAGTGGTAAAATCATTGACCCCGGACAGAGAGACAAACCTTCTCGAGTCCCTGGTGATGAAGGTGAGAAGTTCCACAGCAGAGAGGTGGGGGCAAGGTGGGGGGTATAAAACAGTGGTCTTGCCATACCATATTTGTAGTTTTAGAAAAATTAACCAATGCCTGTAAAATATATGGGAAATAAATATACCCATAAATGATAGGGATATTTTTTCTGTTTAACATGGATTATTCCTTATAATCAATGTGATTTCACTTTCTGACTATGCATTTTCAAGAATTTCAACCATCCTGGTATCTTCTGGATTGTTTTCATCTTTATAATCACTGTCTAGCTCACCCTATTTTAATTGATTTAACACATTGATAAAACAGGACATACAAGAATGGGCTAGATAGGAGGGCTGGGTGGCTCGGTCAGTTAAGCATCAGCCTTCTGCTTGGGTCATGATCCCAGGGTCCTGGGATCAGGCCCCGCATCTGATTCCTTGTTCAGCTGGGAGCCTGTTTCTCCCTTGCTTCCTGCTCCCCCTACATGTGTGCTCTCTTTTTCTTTCTCTCTCTTTCTGACAAATAAATAAATAAAATTTTTAAGAAAGAAATGGGCTAGGTAACCTATAGCTGAGATACCATTCATTGGGAAAAATAGTTCCTTTTCACCTTGTTTTCTTTTCTGTTTCTGTTTTGTTCTGTTTTCTTTTAGTTTGTTTTTGAGAGAAAAGGAGAGAGAGCACAAGGGGTGGAGAAGAGAGAGAAGGAGAGAATCCCAAGCGGGTTCCATGCCCAGTGTGGAGTCCCACGGCGGGACTGGATCCCATAACCCTGAGATCATGACTTGAGCTGAAATCAAGAGGAGATCCTCACCTTGGGATATTTAGAAACACAAAAGGAAGGTCTAGGAAAAGAAAATAGAACATGAAGTGTATGGAGGGATTAAGAAAAATAAAAGAAATGTAAAATTATCACAGGAAAGTTTTGTATTCTAACACCCCCTATGGGGAAATTGTGTGGTAGAAGCTCAGTCAGCAAGCAGTGTATGCTCCATGCACAGCAGGCACTCACTCAAGGCTGTTGACAGACTGGAAACAAACTTCAAAACTTTGGAGTCCATTGAGCATGTCAAATTGAGAATTTATCTCTGAATACTACATTTGTTTCTAGTTAAGACTGAATGCTATTTTCACCTATTCAAAAAATCACAGTTGCAACAAATCCCTACAGAATATATCTTCACATGAGGGACTTTTTAAACCTAGCCTTATTTTATTTTATTGTGTTAGAGAGTTATAGACTATGAAAGTGTTTTTCTGTGGATGACTACTTTACGTAGTTGTGAATACCCAAGAGATACTTTTATAAATGATTTAATTCCTAGAATTAAATACACAAAGTATTAAGATTACTTTTATAAATTTAACTAACATTGGGATGTCTGTTAACTGACTGTGATACAGTCAGTTAAGCATCCAAATCTTTTCTCCAGCCCAGGTCATGATCTTGGGGTCATGGGATTGAGCCCTGCTTTGTTCTCTGTGCTTAACTTGGAGTCTGTTTGAGATTCTCTGTCTCCCTCTTCCCCTCACTCCACCTCTTTACCCTTCTCAAATAAATAAATAAAGTTTTAAAACATAAATTTAACTAAAATTATGAAAAAAATAGAAACAAATCTAGGAAAAAATTGATATACTTTAGATAAAATACTCATTATTGTTACTACATTCTGACATAGAGAATCTATGTAAAAAAATAGAAAATTCAAGCTTTAGATCTATTAAATACTGTAACACTCCCCAGTTTATCATGGCCACAGAAGTACCTGCATAGAATGGCATTCTGCTGATATTATATAATAATGTGCAGGGTACTCACTTATTCTAATTTTTTTTAATGTTAGCTAATGTATTGATTCATTAGAGGCAAGAGAAGCTATGAGACCATAGCAAATACATTTCTAATGCAAAAATGCCTTGTTGCTGGCAGTGATTCTGGTAATTTTTTCTAGGACTTCCCTAAGAGTAGGACTATTTAAAAAAGAGTACAAGCAGGATAAAATCTAGTACATTAGTCACTATTAAATAAATATCTTAAAACAGGTCACAATCTTAGCACTCTACTGATACTGTAGTATTATAGTAACAAAACAACTTACTACTGGATGTTATTGTTAGCTTTTGCTATGTGGCAAACTATCCCAAAACTTTATGGTTGACATTGTTTATTAGCTCACAACTGTGTGGATTTTAAGTATAGGCTTGAATCAGTTGAGTGGTTTTTCTATTGATATTGCTGGCTCTTAAACATTAATCATCAGTCAACTATAGGCGGATTTGTCCAGAGTGAACTAGCTCATGTGTCTGGAGTTAGTGCTAGCTATCACCTGTAGTTTTCCCAGCAGGCTCTTCTGGGCTTATATTCCTGATGGTGGTCACAGTCTTTGCCAGAACAACAAAGTATGACAAATGCCAGAACAGAAGCACTTTTCAAGTCCTTCCTTGTGTCATGTGTACTCTTGTCCCATTGCCCAAAACGAATCACACGGTCAAGCTAAGTATAAATGAACTTTAGTCTCTCCAAGAACATGGATGTGGACAGTTGTAAATAACTCAAGGGCTATTACTGTTACAACCCATAAACTCAGGATCATGGCTTCAATAGTAATTAGTAATAAATAGTAATAAAAAACAAAACATATCAGATCATACAGTGCCCTAGTTGAACCAAATTAATACATCAATACATGCATTTTTTTTCTTTATCCATTCATTTAATATATTCAATTATTGATTCATGAAATTCAAGGTAAAAAGTAGAATTGAAACTTACCAATTAGAATTAAGTCCTAAAACAAGCTTTCTGTTCTTTCTTTCCCCACTAAAATTTAAATATTTGCAACTGAATGCTTAGGTATACATCAGAGAGAAAGAGAAAAAAAATGGCTATCCTAAAGTAGCACCCCGAATCCACACACACACCCAACCATATGAAATTAGCACAAAAAGAGCCACAATAAAGCACAGGAAAAAAGGATTGTAAGATGCAGAACAGCAGATGGTCATCTTAACTCAAATACACAATAATCCCATAGACAACTAGCTGTGCCTTTACCAATTAGAAAATCCTCTTCATATCAGTAGGAGACCAGATAAGGTTAGACAAAGTGAGACTAGGTTTAAGAAGGAAGTGAAAAATTTTATACCCAATATCATTTTTAAATTAAAAAACCCAAGCTGCATATACATGGGCTAGGTAAAATGGTAAAACATGAAATGTACTGATAATGCCCAGAAAGGTTGAGAAAATGTTATTATATACCAACAACTCCACACCTAAGAAATTATCCTAAGAAAATTATTCAACACAATGTTCTCCATCTGTAATAAACTATTTTGAGAAACTAAAAGCAATTTTAGAGAAATGGTTTAAATTATAATTTAACATCAAGGTAATTAGGTAGCCATTAAGGTAGTAATTATGAGGATATTCAAACATGGGAATAAGTAACACTGAGTGAAAATGCTAGTATATATAATTGTTGCTGTGTTTTATATACACAAAATTATATGTATAAATGTAAAAAAAAAAAAACTGGTGAGTTAGAGTGGTTGACTTCATGGATAATTATTTTAAAAGAGGAAGTGTCTATATCTCCGTATTAAATTTGACTACAATAATACTCCTTAAAATAACTATCCTGATTCTTTAACCAAATTCATAAAAGTAATCTAAAATAAAGGCAGAATATATGAAACTAGGTTTATACCTCAATTATCAACTGTTTCTATTCAATATCATTGGCTTTGCTCGGTGCATTAATTGGTTACTTAGTGTGGTGGGTCAATCTATTAAGGTTGATGTATTCTCTTTTTTGTGTAGGAAATTACTCAAAAAATAAAGTAGAAAAGAGAGAAAATTATAATTATACTCATAAAAAATTACTAAAATTACTAAAAACTAATAAATTACTAAAATTACTATTGAAAACTAAAAGAAAGAGTCACCATAGTTCAAATCAAGCAAAATCCTTATTTAATATGAATAGCCAGGATAATTGATTTAATAGTTTACTATGCCATGTACGCATGGTCTGAAAAGAAAATATACCTAAAGCTTTAGTTATA